>NC_136421.1:177276887-177938316 GCF_052625555.1 Lactuca saligna | reverse complement strand
AATCTCCAACACAAGTTCATTTTGATTCATTCACATTCTGTTTTGGAAAAGAGATATGTTTATAGGAAATTACTTCACAAAATATTCTTTGTAATACTAACATTTCAACAATATATATTACGTTCTTATAAGAAGTATTGACCATTTTGGTGACTAATCACTTTTGCACCTATCTTTGTAAAAAAAAAAAACATTTAGACTAATAGGAAACAAAATATTATTATGTTACTTTTTAACCTTTATTTTAATAGTTAATGTTTTGATACAATGGCTTGAAGTCCATTGAATAATTCAAATCACATTTCCTTGTAGGAAAAGTAAGTAGTATGTGATGTGAAATTGAAATAATATGCGTAATTAATTATATGGTAAGTTGAAATATCATATAAGAAATATTGTATTATTTTGGAAAGGATATAGGATTAGTGTGAATTTGAGATTAGTAGAATAAATTTTGATGACATATTAGAAAAATAAGAGAAACATAGCATATATATTCTTCATTTTTGGAAATATAGCATATTAATCAAATAAATACATTAATTATATTAATTAATCATTTATTACAAAAATACCACAAATTGACATGTGGAATTAATTTTATTCAAAAAAACCCACAAAATTACATGTGGCAAATGAATGAAAAGCATGACATGTAGCAAAAATCATTTTCATTTATTAGGTTAGATAAGGAAATTTGTATCAAGGGTGAGTGAAAATACCAAAATGCTCTTAAACCCGTAACACGCATCAAGAAAGTTAACAAAAAATGAACTAATTTAGAAACAAAAAGCGAAGAATCATCCTAACTCTAACCATATTTATACGAAGGAAAATATTAACTTCATGCATCTTTACTTAACAATGAAATCTTACTGCAAAATCAACTCATTTTCCCATTTTGCTTCTTTTATTTTTACCTATCATGTGTAAATGATAAGAGTGTTTTCCATTTTTCCTTCTTTTATTCTCCTTTCAACCATCAGGTATAAGAAGTTAGACTATAAAACAAACTAATGATTATATATATGTTCTTCAACTGGAGGTTTTGTGCTTGTAATGGGGGTGGGGTTAGGATTCTCCATAGTTTGTTTAAGAGTCCTAAAAAAATACAATTGTAGAAACACATCCATAAACATATCAACAATGGTGCCCACCATTGTCACCCCCTTAGCATCCAATACTTTCAAAAATCTCCCCAGTTATATTAGTAAAAAATCATCTATCAAACTATTTTATCATTTGGTAGATTTTTCAATATACGATGTAGTAATAAGGAAAAATTATTAGCAAATACATATGGTTAGAACAAATCTGAGAGAAAAGTTATAAGATAAATATAATAAATAGATGATAATAATGAGAAATTACCTATGATTTGAATAAGTTCTGTATTTGAACTTGTTTCTTTTTCTTACGCTTGTTTCTCTATTTCTTACACCTACCACACTCTGGAAACATAGAATATGTTTTTTGGTTTTATGCTTTTATACAAAATTATAATCCGAAAATAATACAAACAAAAAGAAAGTAACTTGGTTCAAACAATCCCTTAAGAGATCAGAAAACACATTTCCTAACTCACGACCATAAAGAAAAAATCTCAAATCTTTGTTAAACCTGCATGCTTGTGACACCTACATTTTTTTTTTTTTTTTTTTTTTTAAATCATGTGAGCTTTAGAAACATAAAATGTCATTAATTATAAATGTATCGCCGTATCGGTACATCCGACGTGGCTTAACAAAAATGAAAAAACAGGGGCTCTTAAGTAATTTTTCAGATTAAAAAAAAAAATGATTAAAATGGCCAGTGTTTCCTTCGAATCCAGTTCTACGCTTTTGTGTTATGGTCATAACAGAGTATTCACATCATAAGCCAAAAAAAAGATCAAAACATAAGATATAATGAATCAAGATTCAAGCTTTTAACCAAATCATATGTAATGTTCTTACTTGGACAAGGAAAAAAAATAAAACAGATTAAAGTACAAAAGAAATATTTATACATCACTTTCTTATCATTCTATACATCTTTATAGTCATGAAAATACAAATAAACTCAAAATTGCTCAAATGCACTAACAGATTAAACTCTGAGAAACCAAGCAAGAACTAAGATTAACAGAGACTCAATGATAAAAGCTTTCGTCTACAATTAGCAATAAAAGTATAAAAATGACATCACAAAGGCTTAAAGCCAAAAATCGATCAACTTTTACATGACACACAACCTCTGCCCTTACCCCTACCTTGCTAAAACTGAGCATGTGTAAATAAAAAATTTATGAGATATTGAGATGAAATAGTAATCTTGCTAAAAGATATCTTATGCGCTCTCAACATTCATATCCAATGCATACCTATAATGATAATGAGTTCAAAAGTCATTATAGCTGCTTCTACACTCACTGACAATCAAATTTTGCAGAACCTGTGAAATCATAAAACAACACAACTGAACCTGTGAAATCAGAATCTACGATGAGCAAAATGTTTAAAATTATACCTTTAATTGAATTAAAAACAAGGGGATGGCTCTAGAAAACCACCACAAAAATCATTTGTGTGTGAGAGAGAAGAACGGATACCGTGTCTATGTTTTAGAGAAAAAGAGCACCGATGGTGGTGTTGGTTTTCTATGATGGTGGTTGAAATTTTGAATTAAAAGGTTCAAATTTTGAATGAATTCGGAACTAAGGGAATGAGATAAGATTTGATGAGAAATATAAGCACTCAAACGTAGTTAAAATTTAATATTAGTTTATTAATAGTTACTTGTACTGTTAATTTAATTGTTTAGTCGTCTTAAGAATAATATTATTATATTAAATCTATTTTTAGAAATAGTAAGATTTGCTTTATAAGATACTATATATATATATATATATATATATATATATATATATATATATATATATATATATATATATATAGAGAGAGAGAGAGAGAGAGAGAGGTTCCGTTAAGATTTGATGTCATGGATCTTCATCTATTCCATTAAGGTAATGTTTCATTTGATCCGCCCATTGATTATAATACTCCGGAAGCAACATTGGAGTTTTTGTTAAACAACTGAGAATATTTGTGTAATTCATCGTTGTATTGTCGTTCATGTTTGCCATGAATTTGATCAGAAAATATAAGTGAAATCAAATTCAGTTGATTGATTCTCAATTGTAGAATCGATAAATATCAAAGATTGTAACAGCAGGATTTTTCCAGGTATCTTGTATATTTGTGTTTTTGGTGATTTGAGAGGGGACTCGGCAAGTTGGAGCTCAGACTCGCCGAGTAGGGACGCGGATCTGGTCGCGGGATCGCGCCTGGACTCGGCGAGTCCAGGATATGGACTCGGCGAGTCAGCGATGTGTAATGAAACCCTAATTTCTCGGGTTTGAGACCTATTTAAAGGGCCTAATGGCCGTCATTTGTGCTCACCAGTCCCTTGAGTGAAACCCTAATCGAGTGTGAGCATTTGGAGCAAAGTAGGAGGCCATTATTGATCTTGGAGGTGTCATTGTTGCAAGAAAGGAGAAGAACTAGCCAAGGGAGAGCAAGTGGAGCCACTTCTGAGGGTTTGGAGTCCAGAGCATCACTATTGTGGTAATAATTTCGAGTTATCTTCTTCCTTGTTGATGTTTATCTAGATTTAGGGTTTGTTGAACCCTTTTGTGGCAAGATCTAGTGCCCTCTTGGTCCCTTATGAGGTTTGAACCATAGATCTGGACCCTTAGAGGTCCAGAGTGTCCCTTTACCCAAGCTTTTTGGGAATCAATGGAGGCTTTGGATTGGAATCCTCATGCCTTAGGTCAAAACTCCATTTATGAGCCATGGGGTGTGTTTTGGGCACCAAGATAGAAGCTTTACGTGATGAATTAGACTAGGGAGGCAAGATCTATAGATTGTGGAAGCAGATCTGACCTTAGAAGCAAGTTGGAGTGGTTGCATGGCATGGACTCGCCGAGTCTGTTCATCAGACTCGGCGAGTAGTTTGAAGATTGCCTTGGGATTGCTCTGTGAGTGGTCCAATCGAGTCATGGGTAGACTCAGCGAGTCAGGGTGAGTTAGAGAGGGATGACAAGTGGACTGAGTCGAACTGGGACTCGCCGAGTTGTTCTTGAGACTCGGCGAGTTGAGTCGGGATGGCCCCGTGATTCTTCCAGGTGAAACTCGTCGAGTAAGGGGGGGAATACTCGACGTGTAGGAAGGGAATTTCAGAGTGTTGGTGAAAACGTCTAGACTCGCCAAGTCACCGTAGCACTCGCCGAGTCCGGTCAAAGTTAACCGTTGACCGTTGACCGTTGACCAGAGTTGACCTGTGTTGACTTCTTAGGGATAGTCAGCCTTAGAGATATAAAGTGTTAATTAGGGACATATGATGTTATAGGAGGATTAGAGCTCGGAGGATCGAGCACGAGGGATTTCCAGGATTCGTGAGATACCGAGATACGCGAGGTGAGTCTTCTCACTATACTTTACCTTGAGTAGGTAACCAGAGTTATGTGATAGAGTATTTGTATGCTATGTATGTTATGTGTTGTACTGCATTATTTCTATGTGATTTATGTGGTGCATGTTTATCAGAGTTAGAACCTGAGGGTTCACAGAGTTTGGGTGCACGGACCCACAGAGTTATAGCCTCGAGTGGCTATTATGTATTAAACGTGGTATTTTGGGGAACTCACTAAGCTTTGTGCTTACAGTGTTTGATGTTATTGTTTCAGGTACTAGTGACGACCGCGGGAAGGCGCCGACTTGATCCGTACACACACACTCGAAGTTTTTACATTGTGATCTTGGGATTTTGTATTGACCTATATTGGATAATTAATATGGTTGTTTGATGAATATTAATCGAATTATGTTTTATAAGAAAATTGAAAATTTTGTTTCGAAATTTACGGTGTTACAATTTGGTATCAGAGCCTTGGTTTGAGGGATTCGGGTACACCTTCGGGAGTATTTGAACTCAAACTGAGGAATTGGAAAGACATTTTCAAAAGAAAACCTAACTTTTCTAAGAGTAAAAGATTTTCTTGAAAAAGAAACAAATTCCAGGAAGAAACGTGTGTACAATCAGTCAGCGCCCGAACGGTGAATTCCCAAAATACCTTTATATCATGTAATTGTTGGATTAATGTCTAAGTCCATAACTATAATTGGTAAGACTTGACCCGACCCGGCATGGTCCATTTGGGTTGCATACCTCATGCACTTGGATAGACTATAATGAGAGAAATAAGACACTTATGGTTATTAATATATTATAAGTTCTAGTATATTAATAATAAGAATAATAAGATTATTTAATTAGTATTGATCAAGAATTAATCTAGGATTAATTAAGTGATCAAAAGAAGACTAATTAAATATATGGGTTGATTGTGTAAATCATCCATACTTATATAGTGGGCTAATGCTCCATGGATAATCAAGTTGGGCTAAAACCCATAGGATGGTCCATGGATGCTCCATGGTGTATTTGAACCCATGGATCCAAGGAAATGGAAAGCCATGACAATTAAGGATTTACCCTAATTGGAACACTATATAAAGATCTTATTCTTGACAAAAATCGGCCACTAGTATTATTCTAGAGAGGGCTAGCCGATTTCATGAAGTGTAGAACTCTCTCAAGTTATTCTAAGTGTTTTGATGATTGTGATTCCATTTGAGGCTTCCACACTATTGGGGCTAGGCACTCAAGCTTCATGAAGACTTTCTACATCAAAGAGGTATGTATTCTATCTTGTTACACTCATTGTTTTGTATGCTAGATTAGGATAATACCTTGGATATTCTTATTGCATGTATAATAGAGAAAACATAGATCCAAGGTATTTAGGGTTGCATGTACACTTAGGAGTGTTAGAATTCTCAAAACCCAACAGTGGTATCAGAGCCTAGGCTTGTTTTCTTGTTATACTTGCAAATGGAGCTGAAAAATCGAGTTTTGATGCTGTCAGCCCAGCAGACTCGCCGAGTCCATGAAGGGACTCGACGAGTCCAAGGCAAAATGCATCCAACTCGCCGAGTTTTGTTCATGCACTCGACGAGTTGGACCCCAGACAACATATTTTCGAGGTTTTTGGCTAGAAATGGACTAGGAACATTACCCTAAGTTGTTTTTGAACTTATAAACTTGTTTTTTAATGTGGTAATGTTCATGCTAATCCATTTTCAAAGATAATTGTCAATAGATTCATGTTTTGTATTAGTTTAAGGTTTAGACTAATTACATGAGAAAGTTTGATTTGAATTATCTTGTTCTTATGAGTTGATTATATTAATAGAAAAGTTAATTGAAATAGTTGTTTTCAATCCATTTTAATCTAAGAGTTGAGTATAAAATGTGTTTGTGTAACTTGTCCTCAAGTTACATGAAGAGTCACATTAAAGACTCATAAAACTCATAAAAGTTGGTAATGGTTACAAAATGAAGAGTCTTGTGTCATTGAATTTTTTTTTATGACTCCATAACTTGTCCTCAAGTTATGGAAATTCAAGAGTCACTACATTAATAAATAAATAAATAAATAAAGTGTAACCTTAATTAATTCCATAAGTTATAAAAATAAAGAAAAGTTAATTATCTTATTAGTTTAAAGTCTTCCATAAGTTATGGAATTTGAAGAGTTTTTTGGATTAAAGCTACTTTAAACACATAAGTTATGGAATTAATTAGTTTTGAATAGTTTCAAAACTTGCCCTCAAGTTTTGGAATTTGAAAAGTTTTCACTTATGAATACTTTAATTCCATGTTAGCCCTTAGAATTTTAAAAGAGTTAAAATTCAACACTTATACTATTTATAACATTAATGGTTAATTATTATATATATATATATATGTATAAGAACAAGTCGTTTTACCGTTAGTAGGCCTCATTCACGAAGCCGGTCTATAAGGTGGGTATAAGGTTGTTGCCTATAAAATGGCGACTTAATGGGTGTCTACTCTCACCCACCGCTTGCTTGACTGGTGGAGGGTCGTTAGCCGAACGGGTAGGACAATGACTTTAAATTCTCCCTTCATTAAAAGTATTAATGATAAATACTAAGTAACTAAAATCTTAATAATTCCCAATCTTAGTTACTTTAGGAAAAATGTGAATTTGGTGCTAGCCCATGGAATTCACACTTTGTACCTTACCAAGTCGTTGGTGGAGCGTGTGTGGTTAACCGGCACACTAACTTGGACTAGTAAGGACCACGAAGGGTGACTTAATGTTTGTCATAGATCAATGAAGCGTGTGTGGTTAACCGGCACATTGATTAGGTGATAATATTAAGGGTACCAAGTGAATTGGTATGGTTATTCACACCTTGTTTTGTGATCCTCGGCATCCCAGTCACAAAATTTGAGAGGGCACACTCGAGATTGAAACATGCCATTGAAAAGTTCAATGAATCTCAAAAGATCTAGGAATTTCAAATCCAATTAAAACCTAATAAATTATTTCGTTTTTCATGGTGGAAATTGGTGAATCGTCATTCGCCTACCTTCAAATATTTTATAGCTTGGATTACGGCATCCCTCTTCCAAATTATAAAATATTGTGTTGGGTCCTAGCCTTAATATTTCATATTGGGTGTCATATTAAGGACTTTAAATCAACTATCTTGAATATCTCCCAAAACATGTCTGGTTTAGACATTTATGATCTTCCCAAATCTCTTGAAGATGATGTTCCTCAACATCATGCTTCACTTCCTCTATCTCCTCCAATTATTCTCCCTACCCCACAAGTTCTTGAAAAAGTTTAAGGTCACTCGAGCCCTATTGGAAAGTAAAGGTCTTGGTGTGGTCACATCTTGGAGATGTAGTTACATATTGACAAGCCGGGAGAGTTGGGTGTCAAAGTCTTGAGAAAGTTGGTGGTTCAATCACTTTCTAAGTCACATAGTGAGTTCTTTTGGAACACCTATGAAAAAGACTATGACAAGACCCTTAATGATTTTATCTATTTGTTAAGATCAACTTCCTCAAAACTTGATGGACATTGACAATAGTGACACAGGAAATCCAGAAAAGCATTCTCTTCCCAATGGAAAGGGATCGGCCATAGTCAACTCGGTTGACCAAATGGTAAAGAGAAAAACTAAGTCTGTGATAGTCCCGTGTACCATTATCAAAGGGTCCATATGTTTATATTGCCAAAGAAAGGGGCATTGGTTGCAAAGCTGCCATAATTTACCTAAGGATGTTAAAGTCGATAAGTTTGACTCTACTTCAGGTAAAGTCGACTATCTAACTCTGCTAAGTTTCTATTTGGAGATTCTTATTACATAATGTGAATGGGTCACATGCTGATGTCTTTTAAGAATCAAAGAAAAGATAGGAAGCTTAAAGAAGTATATGCTGATTTTGATTGCGAAGATGGGTTTCGATCGCATGGTTCGGTAATCAGAATTTTGAGCTGTTGCTTAAGAGTTATAATATATTGCTTATGAATAGATAACAACAAGGTTTTCATGTGGATTGTAAGGATAAGTTTTTCCGCAAAGTTTTAAAATAAAAGAAAAAAAGGGGTTTTAATTTTATTTATTTTAAAAAAATATCCTTACAATGGCATCGGTGGAAAATTGTTGCTTATATGTTTCCAGTAATAGCATTATTGGAAAGTGGATTTGATTCTTTCATTTGTGGTAGTGTCTGAATTTACCAAATGAAGAAAGTTTTTCATCACCCAAGTTTCAATTGGACAGAAACTTGGAATCATACAAGTTGTATTGTATGATGAATGAGAATTTTCATCTTTGAAAAATTAAGACTAATTCTTTGATCACATGTATATGTGAGTCAATTGAAGGACTAAGGAATTAGGTACACTGGGTGTGCGCTGGTCAAGGTCCACCACAAAGATTGATTTGTCATGATTTACTAAAGATTAGTAAATATGATTATACTTATAAGGTTAAGTATAATTCTGTAACATTGGAAAGGATACAATGTATGACAAAACGAATAAGAAGAATCAAATTAGGCAGAAGGATAAAAGTTTCTCAAATCTGAAAAGATGGGAGAGTACTTTAGTATCAGTTTATGATCATCTTAATGATTTAGAAACCATATTACAAATTCATACTCTAAGGACGTCTTAGTGCATTGTTATGGCTAAGAAGAGAGGTCATGAATTGTTGGATTGGTTAAGATCAAGGAGATGAGTCATACTTCGTTCCAAAACAACTCTTAGAGTCACACTCCAAGATTGTAACATTGAGTGACATAAAGTAAGGTATAAAACACTTATCAAATCTAAGAGTAAAATGTTTTCTACTCTTGTACATTTGAGATTGGTAAGATGTGATGTCTTGGATGAGACAAAGACCAACTAAGACCAATTGTGTGAAGTGTTAGTCTTGATAAGAATCCGCACTATCCCTTGAATATTTGTTTTGTCAAGGAGTGGTTCTTGACTAGGAAAACTTATATGTCAAGAGGACAGTGGGAGCCTTAAAGATCCTGAAAGAGTTTCAAGATTTAATCAAGAGTGAAACCTGTAATTTATCACTAGCACACAACTTAAGGTTTGCAACCTATCGTGTTGACATAATTCTTATTTATGTACCTACTTCAAATAAGTTGGATTTGCATGTGAGTTATCAGAGTTCAACTTGGAAGCATTGGTGGGCCTTGTGCTACCAAGGTGACAAGAAAGTAAGATTGAATAAGTTTAATCCATGTAAGGCTGAATTTGTCACTAACCTTATCTTGTAATTATGGTTTTGAAAAATTCGCATGGATAGGAACTCATGCACTATAAAATCTAAGTGTCATAATGTTTCTCTCCGATTCATGAAAATGATGGTGAGGAAACGCTTTCACTAAGTAGATTTTACGTAGATAACAATTGTGTTATTTGCATTTTCAAAAGTCGTTAGTGGAGCGCGTGTGGTTAACCGGCACGCTAACATGGACTTGTGAGAAATGGCAAATGCCTAAGCAATTGAGACTATGATTACGGCATCCCTTTTCATAGTTCTGAAAATTGTTTAGACACACATGTGAGCTATCTAAGAAAGGGTGTATGAATCTAAATTTCAGAAGTCCAGCAGATTTCTGGAAATATGTCAGAGCTAGTGGGAGCATAAGTGTTATGCTGATAATCATCATGTTAGTGGGAGCATGATTATTATGATTAGTATTGCAAGCTAGCAATGTTAATTATAGAAAACAAAGTTTCAATCCGTGAAGTTGCAGGGGTTGAAAAGTTGTTTTGCTATAATTAAGGGAGAGGAAATTATACTTCATTTCAATTCTAAAGCATAGATTGAGTTTTTAATCATCTTTAGTCAAGAATATATATAAGAATTTTATGTCTGAATGGTTCGACTTAAGAAAATTCTATATATATTGTGTTTTCAAAATTCGATTATGATTACGGCATCCCTCTTCATAGTTAAATTTTGAAAACATGGCAAATAAAAAATATTGTAGCAAAAGACTGGTCTAGTATCATGTCTTTATGTGAGACATCATGAATCGTGTCCCATATGCTTCGGATATAGGATCGATTTCACGTGCTATAATATTCATCCTTTCTAAATTTTCCAAATGCTTAAGGCATTTAGAAGGGAAAAGTCTAGAACTGGATATGACTAAAGTGATTAAGCAATTGTCGAGGACAATCTGAGGTTTGCCAAAGATTGGTTGCGCAGGGACATTTGGAAGTATAGTGATAATTCTAGAAGGACCATATTGACATAATATGTAAGGAGGCAACTCTTGTTCAGAAGTGATAGTCAAAATGGGATCTGGAAATGTTTCAAAGTTAGAAATTATTCAATCTATGTAAGATTAGGAAACTTAATGCAAGAAGGATGTTCCCAAGGAGCTGATCTCCTCTGGAATGCTCTGTAATGGTTGTTGTCAAGTCTTTCTGACTTCGTGCATAATCATTACAAGAGGATCAATGCATATAAGTTTAGAATCTAACAGATTTCAGTAAATGACATAAATTTGGAATTCTTGCATTTACAATAAGGATTTGGGATTGTGAAATGAGCATCATTGGAATCATGTTCAATTGATCTACATCACAATGTAAGGATCATAGACAAACATAGTGTGCATACTTGGGGTATGGCATAACTATTGTTTAGAAAAACAAAGTGTACATGCTAGGAGCATGGGACGACTGTTGTTTTTATTCAAGTCTTAAGTTGATTATTTGAAACATTGAATAATGTGCAATCAATATGGTGATAAATAAAAAGTGGTTTTATTTATATTCAAAAGGGTTCTGAGACCATATTAGATTCGATTATTATTGTGTTTCACTTTGCATGTTTTGACTTCCAAAATAGCTAGGTTATTCTTTTCGAATGACTAAGTTATTTAAACACTCCACAGTCGTTCATATGTTGGAAGTAGGTATGAATCAAGACTGTCATGAATTGGGTTTGTAGATGGCTAAATGGTTTAGTCATGGCAATGGTTGCTACAACATTCATGAGTGCTCATAAGTTATGAGTATTGGAATAAACCCACGCTCACTTGTATCACTTCATGGAATTTATCTCGAGTGATCGTGAGACGGTAATATCATATAAATCTTCAAACCTAGAGATATGAGTTGTTACCTATGAGTTGGTTGTGCATTGATTGCACGTAAACGCATCAGTAACTTGATGTTATAAAATGTGCCTTTGTGTACAATTCAACAAGTAGTAGAACAAGCATATGAGTCGAAGTTTATCTGTTCCTTCTAGAAATAGAAGCGATATCTGGGCCCCTCGATGATTTTGTTGTGACCTATGTACCGGCCGGTCAGAACTGAATTGATGTGTTCGATTAAGTTCTTTGTCAAACAAATCGAAAATCGGGAAACAAACTGCTGGACAATAAGTACAACGTTGTTCCATGTATTTGTCCGGCTAATATCATGAGAATAGAGGATTATGTGATCCCTTATCTAATGGACAAGTCATTGACAAGGTCAGAGTTCATCTACAAGGTCAGAGTTCGACAGAAGCTTTTGAGAGCTACGATTGCCAGTTGGTTCTTGAAGTCATGCGCAATAATAGTTTTAGACTTATCCAAGTGGGAGACTGTTGGATTAATGTCTAAGTCCATAACTATAATTGGTAAGACTTGCCCGACCCGGCATGGTCCATTTGGGTTGCATACCATCATGCACTTGGATAGACTATAATGAGAGAAATAAGACACTTATGGTTATTAATATATTATAAGTTCTAGTATATTAATAATAAGAATAATAAGATTATTTAATTAGTATTGATCAAGAATTAATCTAGGATTAATTAAGTGATCAAAAGAAGACTAATTAAATATATGGGTTGATTGTGTAAATCATCCATACTTATATAGTGGGCTAATGCTCCATGGATAATCAAGTTGGGCTAAAACCCATAGGATGGTCCATGGATGCTCCATGGTGTATTTGAACCCATGGATCCAAGGAAATGGAAAGCCATGACAATTAAGGATTTACCCTAATTGTAACACTATATAAAGATCTTATTCTTGACAAAAATCGGCCACTAGTATTATTCTAGAGAGGGCTAGCCGATTTCATGAAGTGTAGAACTCTCTCAAGTTATTCTAAGTGTTTTAATGATTGTGATTCCATTTGAGGCTTCCACACTATTGGGGCTAGGCACTCAAGCTTCATGAAGTCTTTCTACATCAAAGAGGTATGTATTCTATCTTGTTACACTCATTGTTTTGTATGCTAGATTAGGATAATACCTTGGATATTCTTATTGCATGTATAATAGAGAAAACATAGATCCAAGGTATTTAGGGTTGCATGTACACTTAGGAGTGTTAGAATGCTCAAAACCCAACAGTAATATTGATATTGATATGATGTATCTGCATGCTAGAGTAGGCTAGGTATTGCTAATAGGACTAGAGTGGCCTGATTTGTGATGCATTAGCCTAGGGAGGGGTGAGCTACTATGAGATGCATGAGAGTGAGTAGGTAGCAGCGAGGGGCTTATGAGAGATCTATTAGAGAGTGGTATACGCATGATAGAGTACTTGGGATTTGGGATCCGAAGAGGAAGATTTGGGGTGTGTACTGAGACGGTGTGGACAGTAGTATTGGGCCCGTACTACTGAAAGCACCGGGGCGGTGCACAGTCCAAATAAGAATCTTTGGGATACCAAGAATCAGGGAGGGGTGGATTGTCGAGTGTGTGAATGCTCGAGTAAATTCTAAATTATCACATGTTGTATTTCAGAGGTTGATCATTGTGAGGACACGTCATATGCCGGAGGGTGCTGGAGCTAGTGATGAGGAGATTCGACAGATCATTCATGAGGAGGTGGCTGTGGTCATCAGGGATGAGATACCAGAGATGTTCAGGTCTATTAAGACCGCACTGATTGAGACATTTGACAAGCGTTACGCCGCTCTTTCTGAGGCTGCTGTTGCAGCGGCTACCACAACGATCGCTGCAGCGAGACCCCAGGGAGGTGATGCGTCACTGTTTCGGGAGTTCAGCAACACCAAACCACCAGAGTTTGATGGGACACATGATCCGGTGGCAGCTATGAGGTGGATATCTGATATGGAGGGGTGCTTCTTCACTTGCTCATCTCCTGAGCATCTGAAGGTTCGGTTCGCGCTGAACCAGCTTCGCTTGGGAGCGAAGGACTGGTGGAAGTTTGTGACGGCGCATTTTACGCCTGCTGAGCTTTCGGCAGTGACCTGGGAGAGGTTCACTACCATGTTCTGGGATGAGTACGTTTCCCAGGTGGAGAGGGAGCGTTTGGCACAGGAGTTTCTGACCCTCAAGCAGGGTACTGAGTCAGTTACAACGATCACGAGGATGTTCCATGAGAGGGCGATGTTCTGCCCTGAGCACGTGTCCACTGAGCAAGCACGTATGAGCCGCTACCTAAGCATTTTGAGATGGGATATTCGGGAGTTCGCCGCGAACTCCTCGTATCGGACATTTGCTGAGCTTCAGGTAAATGCCCGGAAGAGGGAGATTGAGCTTGAGACACAAGCCAGGGAGGAGGCGGAGTCTCTGGGGAGGGATCGGCGGCCGACACAGTCCCAGCTGGCAGCCAAGCGGGCCAAGCCCGCTGATCCCAAACTCGGGAGCCAGAAGGGCCGCACTTGCGGGAAGTGCGGCAAGGGTCATGATGGAGTCTGTCGAGCAGGATCTTGCTACAAATGTGGCAAGGAGGGGCATATGGCCAAGGACTGCCCTAAGGGGTTTGAAGTGTGTTTTCACTGCAACCAGACTGGACACCGGAAGGAGGAGTGTCCACTGCTGCGCGGAGCATCTCAGGGATCTTCCCCTGCCGCCATCAGCGCTACAGAGGGTCGGCCCGTGAAGGGCGAGGCACCGAGAGCTCGAGGGAGAGCCTTTCAGCTGACTGCGGAGGAGGTTCGCGTTGCACCCGATGTTGTGGCTGGTACATTTCCTTCTATATATTTATTTTGGTGTTGAGATATTATGCTTATATTATGTTATGCATAGGTACCTTCCTTGTGAACTCTGTGCCTGCTTTAGTGTTATTTGACTCGGGTGCGAGTCGGTCTTTTGTATCTTTGGCCTTTAGTCAGCATATCAGTGTTAGTCGTGAGGCATTGAGTCGGCCCCTGCGGGTTTCCATAGCTGCCGACAGAGTGATTTGTGCCACGGAGGTCCTCCGGGGATGTGTGTTAGAGATTTTTGGGGTTGAGTTTCCGATTGATCTGGTTCCTATTGCGATGGGTGATGTCTGTGTCATTATGGGCATGGACTGGTTGAGCCGATTCGGCGTGGTTATCGACTGCGAGCGTCAGCTGGTGACCATACGAGATCCTAGTGGAGGAGTCCTTTCGGTATACGGTGAGGGTACACGTTCTGGATCAGCCTTTTGTTCGGCCGCTAGGGCAAGGCAGTGTTTACAGCAGGGCTGTAAGGGTTTTGTGGCGTATGTGATGGATACGCGAGTGATCTCCAAGAGACCGAGTTCAGTGGATGAAGTTCCGGTGGTGCGTGAGTTTCCAGATGTTTTTCCCGAAGAATTACGTGGTGTGCCTCCCGTGAGGCAAGTGGAGTTCAGTATTGATTTGGTTCCGAGAGCCGCGCCTATCGCTAAGGTGCCTTATCGTCTTGCACCTCCGGAGATGCAAGAGTTATCCTCGCAGCTTCAGGAGCTGCTGGGGAAGGGGTATATTCGGCCGAGTAGCTCGTCGTGGGGAGCACCCATTATGTTTGTGAAGAAGAAGGACGGCTCGCATCGAATGTGTATTGATTACCGAGAATTGAATAAGCTGACGGTCAAGAACCGTTACCCGTTGCCGAGGATCGACGATTTATTCAATCAGTTACAGCTAGCATCTTGGTTCTCCAAGATCGATTTGAGGTCGGGCTATCACCAGGTGAGAGTGCGGGACGAGGACGTCCAAAAGACAGCATTCAGGACGCGATATGGGCATTATGAGTTTGTGGTGATGCCTTTTGGGCTCACCAATGCCCCGGCTGTGTTCATGGATCTCATGAACAGGGTATGCAGGCCGATGTTGGATCGGTCGGTGATTGTATCCATCGATGATATTCTGGTATATTCGAGATCTAGAGAGCAGTATGAGGAGCATTTGAGGGAAGTTCTTGGGGTTTTGAGATCGGAGAAACTTTATGCAAAGTTTTCCAAGTGCGATTTCTGGTTGCGGGAGGTCCAGTTTCTGGGGCACCTCGTTAATCAGAAAGGGATATTGGTCGATCCGGCCAAGGTTGATGCGGTGATGAGATGGGAGGTGCCAAAGTCACCCTCTGAGATCAGGAGCTTCCTTGGGTTGGCAGGGTACTATCGGAGGTTTATCAAGGATTTCTCCAAGATCGCAGTGCCACTCACCAGATTGACCCGGAAGGGTGTTACATTTTATGGGGTCTCGAGCAGCAGACCTCCTTTGAGACGCTTCGCCAAAGGTTGTGCGAAGCTCCGGTATTAGTTCTTCTGGAAGGGATGGAAGATTTTGTGGTATTTTGTGATGCATCGATTTTAAGGCTGGGAGCGGTGCTGATGCATAAGGGGCATGTGATAGCATATGCATCGAGGCAGTTGAAGCCTCATGAGACGAGATATCCCACACATGATCTGGAGTTGGGGGCAGTGGTGTTCGCCCTCAAGATTTGGTGTCACTACTTGTATGGGGTTCATTGTACGATATACATGGACCATAAGAGCTTGAAGTACTTGATGGATCAGCCTAACCTAAATATGCGGCAGAGGAGGTGGTTAGATGTGGTCAAGGATTATGATTGTGAGATCCTATACCACCCGGGCAAGGCTAATGTGGTAGCTGACGCGTTGAGCCGCAGGGCGGAGTGTACTCCACTGTGAAATGTATGTTTGAGATTGACCGTGATAGCTCCAGTTCTGGACGCCATTCGTGGGGCACAGGACGAGGCTGTGCATCCGGAGATGCAGAAGAGAGAACAGGTCGTTGGTTTGGTTTCAGAGTTCGTTTCGGATAGTCGAGGGCTTATGACTTTTCAGGGCCGGATTTGGGTACCGTTTGTGGGCGGTACACGTACTACTTTGATGGAGGAAGCTCATAGATCGAAATTTTCGATCCATCCCGGGGCTACGAAAATGTATTTGGATTTGAGGAAAGAGTATTGGTGGCCTTGTATGAAGAGGGACGTCGCATGGTTTGTCGAGAGGTGTTTGACCTGTCGGAGGGTTAAGGACGAGCACTAGAGATCGCATGGCAAGTTACAGCCATTGGAGGTTCCCGAGTGGAAGTGGGAACAGATCACTATGGATTTCATCACCAAATTACCGAGGACTGCCAGAGGAGTTGATGCAATTTGGGTGATTGTGGATAGGTTGACGAAGAGCACTCACTTTCTTGCCATCAGTGAGAGTTCTTCGGTGGAGATGTTGGCGGAGGTTTATGTTAGAGAAGTAGTATCTCGGCATGGGATGCCGATCTCGATTGTTTCGGACCGTGATGTGCGTTTCACTTCCCGATTCTGGAAGAAATTTCATGAGGAGTTGGGTACTAAACTGCATTTTAGTACCGCATATCATTCCCAGACAGACGGCCAGAGTGAGCGGACGATTCAGACGCTTGAAGACATGCTTCGAGCATGTGTATTGGATTTTGGGGGTAGCTGGGATACGTATTTACCCTTGGCGGAGTTTTCCTACAATAACAGCCATCATTCGAGCATCGGTATGCCGCCCTTTGAGCTGTTGTATGGTAGGAGGTGCCGGACTCCTATTTGTTGGGGTGAGGTTGGGCAGAGAGTGATGGGCAGTACAGAGATCGTGATTCAGAAGACAGAGCAGATACAACGGGTCAGACAGAGGTTATTGACCGCCCAGAGCCGACAAAAGAGTTATGCGGACAGGCGCCGATCTGAGCTTGAATTTCAGGTCGGCGACTTCGTTCTCCTGAAGGTTTCTCCTTGGAAAGGAGTGATTCGGTTCAGGAAGAGGGGCAAGTTGGGGCCCCAGTTTATAGGTCCATTTCGTGTGATTGCGAGGGTAGGCCGGGTAGCCTATCGTTTGGAGTTGCCAGCAGAGTTGGGACAGATTCACGACACTTTTCATGTGTCGCAGTTGAGGAAGTGTATAGCCGATGAATTGGCAGTGGTTCTGTTAGAGGATATTCAGGTGGATGCAAGCCTGTATTATGCCGAGAGACTAGTGGCCATCAGAGATCGGAAGATCAAGGTTCTGAGAAATAAGGAGGTACCTCTGGTGTTGGTTCAGTGGCAACACCAGAGGGGATTAGAGATGAGCTGGGAGCCAGAGCGTATGATGCAGGAGCAGCATCCGGAGCTGTTTTTAGAGCGAGACTTCGAGGGCGAAGTCTAGTCCTAGTGGGGGAGAGTTGTAACAGCTGGATTTTTCCAGGTATGTTGTATATTTGTGTTTTTGGTGATTTGAGAGGGGACTCGGCGAGTTGGAGCTCAGACTCGCCGAGTAGGGACGCAGATCTGGTCGCGGGATCGCGCCTGGACTCGGCGAGTCCAGGATATGGACTCGGCGAGTCAGCGCTGTGTAATGAAACCCTAATTTCTCGGGTTTGAGACCTATTTAAAGGGCCTAATGGCCGTCATTTGTGCTCACCAGTCCCTTGAGTGAAACCCTAATCGAGTGTGAGCATTTGGAGCAAAGTAGGAGGCCATTATTGATCTTGGAGGTGTCATTGTTGCAAGAAAGGAGAAGAACTAGCCAAGGGAGAGCAAGTGGAGCCACTTATGAGGGTTTGGAGTCCAGAGCATCACTATTGTGGTAATAATTTCGAGTTATCTTCTTCCTTGTTGATGTTTATCTAGATTTAGGGTTTGTTGAACCCTTTTGTGGCAAGATCTAGTGCCCTCTTGGTCCCTTATGAGGTTTGAACCATACATCTGGACCCTTAGAGGTCCATAGTGTCCCTTTACCCAAGCTTTTTGGGAATCAATGGAGGCTTTGGATTGGAATCCTCATGCCTTAGGTCAAAACTCCATTTATGAGCCATGGGGTGTGTTTTGGGCACCAAGATAGAAGCTTTACGTGATGAATTAGACTAGGGAGGCAAGATCTATAGATTGTGGAAGCCGATCTGACCTTAGAAGCAAGTTGGAGTGGTTGCATGGCATGGACTCGCCGAGTCTGTTCATCAGACTCGGTGAGTAGTTTGAAGATTGCCTTGGGATTGCTCTGTGAGTGGTCCAATCGAGTCATGGGTAGACTCAGCGAGTCAGGGTGAGTTAGAGAGGGATGACAAGTGGACTGAGTCGAACTGGGACTCGCCGAGTTGTTCTTGAGACTCGATGAGTTGAGTTGGGGTGGCCCCGCGATTCTTCCAGGTGAAACTCGTCGAGTAAGGGGGGAATACTCGACGTGTAGGAAGGGAATTTCAGAGTGTTGGTGAAAACGTCTAGACTCGCCGAGTCGCCGTAGCACTCGCCGAGTCTGGTCAAAGTTAACCGTTGACCGTTGACCAGAGTTGACCTGTGTTGACTTCTTAGGGATAGTCAGCCTTAGAGATATAAAGTGTTAATTAGGGACATATGATGTTATAGGAGGATTAGAGCTCGGAGGATCGAGCACGAGGGATTGCCAGGATTCGTGAGATACCGAGATACGCGAGGTGAGTCTTCTCACTATACTTTACCTTGAGTAGGTAACCAGAGTTATGTGATAGAGTATTTGTATGCTATGAATGTTATGTGTTGTACTGCATTATTTCTATGTGATTTATATGGTGCATGTTTATCAGAGTTAGAACCTGAGGGTTCACAGAGTTTGGGTGCACGGAACCACAGAGTTATAGCCTCGAGTGGCTATTATGTGTTAAACGTGGTATTTTGGGGAACTCACTAAGCTTTGTGCTTACAGTGTTTGATGTTATTGTTTCAGGTACTAGTGATGACTGCGGGAAGGCGCCGGCTTGATCCTTACACACACACTCGGAGTTTTTACATTGTGATCTTGGGATTTTGTATTGACCTATATTGGATAATTAATATGGTTGTTTGATGAATATTAATCGAATTATGTTTTATAAGAAAATTGAAAATTTTGTTTCGAAATTTACGGTGTTACAAAGATCATTTAAAGAACAATAGTTTTCAAATGTGAAAAATGTTGAATTCAAAAGGAATGAATCAACAAATGAAAACAAGAAAGAAATTCCTCAAACTTTTTGACGATTCCTGCTCTAATACCAACTGAAGAGTCAAGAATTCAATCAAGTATCGATTTAACTGTAACACCCTGATCTCCTGGATATGGAAATTGAGAATATTATTCATACTAGAAGACCTACTTGATGAGTTGGTTGGTCCTGACTTTTCGTATAGGAGTTGATCAGGATGCGTGGGATATGAAGTCTACTCATCGAGTTGAGTCCGTTTGATGAAACCCTAATTATTCGGGCTTGCACCTTATTTAAAGGACTTTAACTCCTCTACCCTGCGTCCCTCATCACTTTACCACCCTGAGACAAACCTTAATTGAGTACCTTCCATTTGACAGTGTTTAGAGCTAATGGTGGGTGTGTTTTTGTGCATTCCTTGAAGAGTAGAAGGCTTGGAACAAGGAGTCATTACCTTGATCACTTGTTTGCTAGATCTCTCCATTAGAGAGTTTATGACCCTTTCTAGCCTCTCCTTGAGTCATTAATGGTTGTGAGCATGCTATGGAGGTGAGATCTCAGATCTGGACACTACTAGGCCCTTTAAGTCTAAAGCCTCAATCTTTATGAAGCATTGACCCGTCTTCATGTCCTAAACCCCTTCTTGAGCTTAGTATCAGGTGTTTTAGCCTTGTGAGGACTTGCTTGATCGTAAAGTTAGCAACATTATGTGGTAACTTCATCCTAGGAGGTTGGATCTAGATTTTGGAGCATTGGAATCGACTCCAATGAGTTTAATGTGTAATGGTTGAAGAACTCGACGAGTTGGACATCCAACTTGATGAGTCGAGTCGGGTTTTCCCGTTTTTGGATCTAGAGTGAACTCGACGAGTTGGTGGGACAACTCGATGAGTGGTTAGGGTTTTCCCCGATCTTATGGACTCTGCATGGACTCGATGAGTTGGCTAGAAACTCTGCGAGTTGACTCGGTCTTTCGTGATTTATTGAGTATTGAGGAACTCGACGAGTAGATGAGTTGCACTCGACGAGTTAGGTTGGCTTTGACTGTTGCCTGCCATTGACTTTCGGGTTTTGGTCAAGCTACGGATTTTGGAGGCTATGGAGGGGCGGACTCTAGACCAGCCATTTGAGTGTTGGTGTAACACCCAGAATCAGAAAGACCAAGAAAAGAAAGGAAAAGCTCCAAGTCAAGGAGTCAACTCATCGAGTCCAGGGAAGAACTCGACGAGTTGGAGCGGGATCCGGGTTATAGAATAAGTGACCGACTTGGCGAGTGGACTCGACAAGTCTGGTCTGGATGAGAAAAGCCCTAATCTTAGGGTTTGCAACCTATTTAAAGGATCTTATGTCCTCTCCTTATCCCCCCCCCCCCCTCTTATCGGCCAGAAGCTTCTTCGAGCAATTCCAAACCCTAACTTGAGTAAGAGGAGGAGGAAAGTGAGCTTGGGGCTTTTGCAAGAGGAAGATTGGAGGATTTGACCACTAAGGAGCTGGAGGATTCAACTCTTGGGTTGTGAGCATCTGTTTGAAGGTATCAATCTGTCATTTTTCCTTTGTTGCTTCTAGATCTTTTCTTGGATGATGTCCTCCATGCTTCTAAAAGGCTACCAATACTTTATGTTACTATAATCTAAATGTATGTCTTGCATGTGAGTATAAAAAATATGCTTGTGCTTGCATTATTTGGCTAGTTTTTCTACAGTTCTCTCTTGTGGCCAAACGTTTCTTCCACTCCCCACCTCTCTCTCTCTCTCTCTCTCCCCCTCTCTCTCTCTCTCTTGAAGTTGGTTTGGTGATTAGAAGCCCTCTTGAGTTATCTCAGTTAGTGTTTATTTGAGTTAAGTACTTAAACGCTTAAGACACTCAAGAATAGAAGAAAGAACTAGCATTCCAAGTGCCTTAATCCAGATGGTGGATACATGTAGAGAAAATCATACTCTTTGATTTTTCTATCTACATCAACACCCCAAAACTAATTTGGTTCAAAGGCTCTAAAGGTTGTTATTCTAAAACATTATGGGGTTGTTTTAATACCATTATAACCTCTATAAATGGATCTTAGATGTTTTGACTTTGTTATAACTCAAAAATAAACTTGCTTTATTTAACGCTTTCGTTGATCGGCTTTTATGAATAACACACTTATATTTTGTATTAAAACGGATTCCACCTTCTATTTCCTCACCCATACGATCTTTCTTTATATGTATGTATGTGGGGGAGAGAACGAGAGTACATATTAGAAGATAGAGCAGCACAATCGAACACATAACAACCATAAGTCTTCTACCCAACCTTCATCGTCGACAAGCCTCATTACTTCACTTATTGTTCATTTCCTTTTTTCTTTCAAAACATTATCATAAAAAGACACAACCTCCTCTCGTTTTTTCTATGATATATAATCATTAGGGAATGGTAGAAGGGAAGGCTCATTGTTATATGTTAGTTAGGCTTCTCTCCTTAACTATTTCCTTGTCATGTTCACACACACACACTCTCTCTCACACACACACACAACGACACCTACTATATACATGTAACACTGCAAGATTGTTTAGAAAAAATAAACATCCCCCCTCTCTCACACATACATATAGACTTTATCATTGATATAGCTTCTAAAAATTTAAAACCCCAAACCTTATCAGAGAAACTGAAACAGTTCTTGACAAGGATGTATTCGTTTTTCTTTCTCCCCCAACATTTTCTTATCATACGAGGTTGTCGGAAAAATTAATAAAAGAGAATTGGATTTCCGTTGGATCTAGATCCCCCTACCTCATTTTCCTTTAATCAATAATAATAATAATAATAATTAAAAAAAGATCATGAGGGTTGTTTACACATTCCATTTAAAACTCTTATTTATTCTTGTTTCTCTTAAATAATACTGAAGAACCCTTCTTTACCAAAAGAGAATACAAGGTTGAACCTCGTTTCAAACAACTTTTGCGATTATGTGATTGTTGTTGAGGGATAGGAATGATTATGAAGGATGGGTGGGAGTTTGCTGGAGAAGACAATTGTCATTAAAGACAAAACGTTAAAGGCGGCGCTGGTATATTAACAGTGAAAAAAAAAGAGGAATGGGTGAGGTTGAGTAGGTGGTGGTCTATTCAACTTTAAAATGCAAATATAATAAATAGTAAATTATACAAACGTTCCGGTTTGGGGTAATATGAACTTTTGGTCCCTAATTTTTTTTTTTAACTCGGAAGGCTCTATTGTTTGTTTTTGTTGCGCGTATGGCCTCTGCCTTACCTAAAAAGACTATTTTGCCATTGATTTTTTAAATATTTCTAAATAAACATACCCCCAAACTCACTTCCACCTCACCTTAGCTTACCTTACCCACCGTACCTTATTTAAATAAATTTAAAAACAAGACAAAATAGTCTCTTTAGATAAAACATTGATCAAACGTGCAACAAAAACAAATTGTTTGGACCTTCCGAGTTAAAAAATAAGTTAGGGACCAAACATGTAACTTATCCCAAACCATAGGAACCATTCGTGTAATTTACTCTAAACTAAATAAAGTGCTAAAAAATATATATATCTAATAAGAGAAATTTAATTATTTCATATCTATTAGACACCAAACATGAAATAAACAAAACTCATAAGGATCGTTAGTGTAAACAATTTAAATAACTAGCCTTAGATTAAAAAAAACCATATAACCACATAGACCATTTATGTAATTTACTCTTTTGTAATATTCCACGTTAAGAATAGTAGTGATCTTGGTGACCCAAATAGTCATTACTACCTTTGACTTATGAAAATTTGGAGCGACCTGTCGACTGAACAGTTGCCCCTTGGATGAGGTCAATAGTCAGATCTGATACCTATCGTACCACCATCATTAGCAACGTAAACACACACCTAATTATTCAGAATCTCAGTAAATTAGATTAAAACAAAACTAATTTCAGCCGATTTTCCGCCAAATTATACACATATTACAACATCAAGATTCAAGATACTATCGAATCAAATCAAAACTCCCGGCAATACGACGGAACGACGCCGTACTCCACCTCCCCACCGTAACAACTTTTCGCGGAAACCCCCGTCGACGCCGTGAACAACCACCTATCCACATCGGAATCTGTGGATTCCGTCCTCTTCGCGAATCGACCTTTGATTCGCGGCCGTGTCTCGGCGTATGCTTTCCGTGATGCGTATCGGATTGTCTTCTCGAATTTTCTGTTCTTCCTTTTCTCCCTGTATCTCATAACCCTAGCCTCCCTATCAACCCCGGACAATTGTGTAGCTTGTTGAGAACCGGTGGTGGCTCCGTTCAACTCGCCACCGCCGCTCACGTGTAGAACGAACGGATGAGATACGTCGGACATTGAATTTCCTTCCGGGACGATACCCACATCGATTGAAGACGAAGATACCTGAAATTTTGATATGTAAAGATTCTAGTAGAGTATATAATGAAGAAAGCTTAAAGCTGGATGTATTCCAAGGATTAGATGTTTACACTATGGCTGAGCGATTGAGAGAGATAACTGTTTTTGTTGAAGGAATTGATATTAGATCTGGTGAAATCAATCTCGTATCGATTTTGAGTTTCCGGTGGCGGTGGAAAATGCTTTGCCGGCGGCGACACGTGGAACGGAACTACACTGTCGTTTACTGAATCGTGATTATGGAAGTGGCTGTGGAATTTTGTGTCCGTTGGAACAGGGAAATCGAAATCAAGGAGGTGATCGGATTCCGGAAATAACATTTCGATTGATTTGATATCCACCGGAGAACTGTCGTCGCTAGGAAATTTAACATCGATATTGACTGTATCCGCCGGAATTCCCCAATTAATATCGTCGTCGTTTGTTACAGAACTGTTCATATCGTCATTCCCGTTCCCGGAGCTAAGTTCGAGGAAGTCACAGGCGGAGGACTTCATCAGGATATCAGCACAATCATAAAACGGAACCACCGGAATCCGGTCATGTCGGCGAGAAAGCGGATTCGCCGAATGTATATCTCTGTCGCACGTCACACATAACGCGGCGGCGTCCGCCTTACACGTCACACTCGCCGGCGCCTGTTCACACACTTCACACATCCACACACGTTCGTGTCTTACGTGGCCATGCATCTTCACATCACACGCAAGACACAAGAACACGGTGTCCTTACGGCAGAACAGCAACGCCACGGCGGTCTTACACGAATCACACGGCTTCGCTGGCACGTTCCACCCCGCCGGAAAACACTTGAGGCCACCACCGGTTTCCAACTGCATCCTCATGATATATATATGTTCTTCGAATTTTGGTAGTTGAAGTGTTGAACAGTTTTGCTCTCTGTGGAATCTTCTATTGCATTGATCAACAGGAAGCCGGAGTGTGTCTATCTATATCTGATCGAGGTTGGGAAGATGAAGTAGTTGACGAGTACAGTGATGACACGTGGATTGATAATAGCCATAAAAAAGATTTGATGATTAGATAAAATAAGATTTTTTCTAAGTTGTCATGTGTCTGTCCTGCCCACGTGTAGGGGCCCACTTGAGACTGACAGCTGTGCTGCTGAAATCTTGGCGAAACCATACTGTTGTATATTATTATTTTATTTTATATTTTATAAATCCAAACTATATCCAATAAATTTTGATTATTTTGTTAAAATGTCCAACTATTATTATATATTATATTCTTAGGCTTTTTTTTGTTCACAAGTAAAGCTTAGTTGTAGAGAATTTTAGGTTTGTATCCTATTTCAGAAATCAACTACTTTGTGTAATGCCATGGAGGTAATACTTCCCATATTATCTCCCTCCACTTCATCGCCGACTTCACCACCGTTTCTTTATTGGTGTACTAGCAGCATGAGCTATCATCGTGGTGAATTAAAAATTGATAAATAGAGAGACTGAGATAGAAGAAAATGAGGTGTACAGGAAAAAAAAAAGGGAAAGAGAAGAAGAGAAGAAGAAGACGAAGATAGAAGAATACGAAAAGCTTATAGGCCAATTCATTGCTTCATGTTGTAGATACCATGAGAGATCACGACCGTGGCATCGGAGATGGTGTGCAGGATCATGGTTGGCTTGCCACATGGTCACGTACGCATCGATGTATCAGTGGGTGAGACGGAATGGATAGGGTTTATGTGACAATCCGAAATTTCTATTTGTACAAACCCTGCAGTCAAGCACTTCAATTAAAAATCAAACTCATTTCTGCTAAGTTTTAGCTCGGTTTAGAGTCCGTTTGGGTGATTTATCTTAATTCTTCAAAAGAACGAACGAGAGGAAGTACCTTCTAGAGTTTTTGGTGTAACATTCAAACATTAAACACCTTAACATGGTGTTTACGGCTATGGGGAGTTTGGGTTGTAAACTCCCTTATGGTCGTGAACTCATGCTTAAGGCATGAGTTTACTCCTTTCCTTCCTCATTTCTCACTTCCAAGTTCAAGAACATCAACATTCTCTCTCAAGTATCATCATATCTTCATCCAAATCTTCCAAAAATGTAAGTGTTTCTTCTCTTGATTTGTTGTTATAACACTTCATCTAGTAGTTATACATGATTTCATCCATGAAATCTTATCTTTTTCTAGATATTCAAGTTAGATATTCAAGTGTTCTTCAAAACACCAAGAACACACACTAGTGTTCTTGGACCTTAAACACTCTTACAAGCTTCCTATAAGTAAGTACACTCCTCTTAACTAGTTATATGCTTGGATTACTTGTTAAACCATTGAAAAACACCAAGAATGCCTAAGAACACATGGGTTTACGACCAAGTCAATCTCCTTGGGCCGTAAACACCATTAGGTGTTGCATATGTGCCACCATTGCTTCATAGGGCTTGGATATTGGACTAGAACCCTTCATACTTGAGCTATACACCTTAAACTTCAAAATGGTAGGAGTTACCATGTGTTTACGGCCGTAAACCCTAGGCCGTAAACTCCATGGGAGTTGGTCCTTGGGCCTTGAACTCTAAAGCAATGTCTTACACCCCTTTGATGCAACCCTATAATCCTCTAACACTTAAACCAAAGTGTTTTCCACGTTTTAGGGTGTTTATACTTGCTTAATTGTGGTTATAATCACTAATTAGATACATATATGTGTCAGTATATGCTAAATAGGATCCGTGTGTGCTCAAGTCTTCATTTGACTCTTAGCATCCTATCCCGATCTTACACTCGCATCACTCACTTCAGGTGAGTTCATACCCATTAAATTATCTTTTAAATGATTTTAAATGCTTTTATGGGGGGAGGGGGGATACAAGTAGAAAACATGTTAGTTATATAATCAATCACATGTGATTTATAACTATGTTTCCAACAAAGGATTTCATACACTTCAACTGTGTTTCAAATAAATGATTTCTTATGCTTTAAAACTGACATCAAGTCATTAGTAACTATTGTTAAACTCTTTAAAATGTATTACAAGACATCTTTTAAAATTTTTAGTTTCATCATTTACTTAACCCTTTGTACAAGTTGAGCAATAGGTTTACATTCATACTCAGTAACAATTCATGACGTACAAATAAATTATTATAGGAATAATTTAGGATTCATAGAACATTTTTATGCAACTCAGGTATACTAAAGTACATAGTTATTCAATAAAAAGTTAAGAATACTAGTAAAGAACATACTATCAATTATTCAATTCAGAATGATTGGGTTTTTATAACTAAAATACATGTAACATTTATATACTTTTTATGAGAAGTTTGATACAGGTTGTTTACTTCATTTTAAACAATATAGTTAAGTCCTGATATTATAACCAAAATCCCCAACAGGGGATCGAAACAATGTGTGTGTAGATCTATATTGGGATTGACAATCCCACACTCAGGCTGCTAGCTACAGTCAGACATACACGCCTACGAGTGATAATTGTTATCAACAGTTTTCAATGCATTCATAGCATTGGGTCAGGCCATCTAGTCAGCATGGTTATAATAACTCATATAAAAGATATTACCAATACGTTAGGGTAAAATTAGGCAAGCATAGGTACAATTCCAGAACATTGAATTACAGACATAACGAGTTTATACAAACGAAACTACTTTTCATGTACTACAGAAAATATATGATTTTCTGGGATACATTCATCTATTCAAAGAAACAGGAAGCATTCTCTTAACATAAATACTTATGAACTCACCAGCTTAAATGTTGATCTACGCTTTCAAAATAACTTGTATTCTCAGGTCATCGGTAGACAGGTACCGATGGCAGGTTTTGAGAAGACGAAGTACAGTCAAGACTCATCGTTTATTTTGATCATTCATTTTTGGTGTCTAATACATTACAAAGAACACACATGTATTATAACTTTACTATTAATGCAATGGATGATATTATTGCTTGTTTACTACTTTGCATTGTTATGATACTTTACATGACGTCCTCAACCCCCGAACGTTTTCCAGCGTTCCAGTTTCGGGGTGTGACAGATTGGTATCATAGCTTTGTTTATAGTGAATCGAGTATATCAACCCATAAAAGATATACAAACTATAAACACAATGCGATTAAAATACTCTGACCAAGAGTATATACTTTTAAATAGTAAAATATTTAACTAAGTATACATAATTGCATTCATACTAAAATCAGTGTCACTAGGACAGAACAAAAGTATTACGATTGTTGAACAACACAATTAGGATTAGAGACATATAGTCAAATCTGGGAGGATATAGCATGATCAACGATATTTTCTGAGGAGTGACTAGCATGTGCCTGAGAATAGTTGTGGTGTTGCAACAAGTCTAAAAACTTACCAAAACTTAAAAAAAAAAAAAAACGTTCGATGATACAACATGATATTTTTGAATAATTTATAAATAAAGAATTATTATAATAATAGTTGTTGAAGTTTTTTATATAAATATGAAAAAAAAAATCATAATGTATGCTTATATTTTTTTGCCAAATTTTATAAAACATTATTTAAACAGTATCATCAATTTCTCGAGAAAATATTTATGGTACGTTTTTAATGGATTTAATTGACAAAATCGAAGTTTATTTCCATCCATTTATGTATCAAATTCTTTGATCACTAATTACAATGTTTAGTTATAACTTTACATCCAAAGTTGTTGGTTTTTATCAAATATATACGTTAATTCATATAATTTTTATTTTTATTTTTTATACAATAATACATAAAAGTTGATCTAGATTCGTTAATTATTTATAACAAAGTCATAAAAATATTAAAAAATCACTTTGAAGTTTAAAAAAATCAATTTATTTAGATTTCAGTTTATTTTAGTAGCTCGCAAATGTTAAAAAAACAGTCTTCTTTTTTTTTTATTGCAGACGTTTGGTCCACCTCTTCTACAGCAGAGGTCCACAGATGTGGTCTACAGACTGCAGACATTTTACCTCAGAAAAAACAAAACACTTTACTTTGTAGTGTCCTTAGCAAAAGGAAAATTTGAAAACAAATAAAAGAAAATTGTGTATTGCAAAATTATTTTCTCTAAAGGTTAATAAAAAAATAGGCAATGAAGTATTTATTTATTTTTTGTAAATATTAATAAAAAAAATCATGAATATGGAATGAAATATTTGTTTTTTGTTCACGAAGTACAATTAAAATAATAGAATTTTATGAACACAAAATTTGATTTTCTTTTATTTTTTAAATATATTTTTGAATATCAACTAGTTCACTAGCCATTTCTAATATTAACTTTTCTTTCCATAACCACAGTTTTCATATATACAGTGCAAATGTTTATATTACTGCAAAAAACAATATATATATTTTTATTACATAAGTTTTGGAAGCTTTCTGGTTATAGAATATTCGAAAATACTTTTGCAACAAAAAATGTTTCGTAATTTGAAAAATAAAGTGTCTTAAAACAGATTTTTGAAAAAAAAAATGTAGAAGTAAATAAAATAGAAAAATGTTTTAAATAGAAAAACTTATTTCAAAGAAATACAAATTTTGTAGCGGACCTCAATAATAGTTATATTTAAAAAGATAAAAAAAAAAAAAATCTTTTGAAAAATCTTCTCCAACAAAACAACATTTATCAATTTTTATTATTATTATTTATTATTATTTTTTTATCTTTTATTGTTGTGATACTAGAATTCGAGTTGTAGGAGATTAATAAATAAAAAAAAATCTAAGTGTATGCTTTTATTAATTAAAAAGGGAAGTGGATAGTGATGGGGTCTGTTGAATCACGGGGCTTGACCCTATCTACTTTCAACTTTTTTGATAAACTTTTACTTTCTATTTAAAGTAACTTTTTGACATAAAACAGAAATTACATGTGTTAGTTTTTGGCAGTCATAGATTTATTTAAATCTAGCAAGCGAGCAAGGTCAACTAAATAGATGATATATATAAGTTATATATCAGTCGTCATCTTAATTCATTTTATTAACGGGTCCACTTTAAATTAATGTAATTAAAGTTTTAAAGATTAAAAGGAGTCATTGATTTGATATATAACAATTTTTTATCAATTGTAAGTATAATTTAATTAAACTTAAATTGTTACCTATAAAAATAATATTATATAACAAATTAGCTCTTAAAAACTTAATGGTATAACTTATAAAATAACAGTCAATCAGTCATGTCTAAACTAAAAGTAGTTAACCATTCTATAGTCTTTCATGACTTTCCAGAATAATCGGTCATAAGAAGTTAAATACTTATGTCGAGCTAGGAAAAAGAATACTCACCAATAATTAATTGAATTTTTTTGAACGATGATTATAAGCTTTTAATTTTTTAATAGATATATATATATATAATATTTTCCATGTTATCATATTATTTTATGTCATGATGTTATTTAGAACAGAATGTGCTTGATATGATTTGAATTAATACTATTACATGTATAATATGTTTGCTTGGTGCTCTTTGTAAATTTTGTTTTGTTCTACTTTCTGACTTGGAATCTTAAACCCTTTTGTTTTGTTCTACTTTCTGATTTGAGATATTGATTTTATTTTTTATTTGGATATTAATAGATGTTTAATTTATTGTGTCAAGTTTGATTGAAAATTATTTTTTGTTATTTATTACTGACTTTATGTAGTTAGAGAACCAATCTATTATGTTTTTTTGAATCATAATTGTTTAATGAACAATTAAACACTTGAGAATGCAACAAAACAAGTTAAACAACTTCAAACAAAACAATAAATGATTTCAGCAACAAACATAAAATAAAAACTACTGAAAACTATAAAAAAAAGTGTAAAATCAAAATACAATATTTAACGTGATTTAACCTGACCTACATCAACATGCAAATGAGAAAGAGAGGAGATATTATTAACACCATGATATATATATATATATATATATATATATATATATATATATATATATATATATATATATATATATATATATATATATATATATATATATATATATATATATATATATATATATATATAACTGTACTTATAATCTAAACGCTTATTGTAAGGTATCATTTATATTTTTTACTGCGAAAACAAGACTTTACACAAACGAACCTACCTCACTCTATATTTTATCTAATATTTATTCGTTGCTCTATTGTGTTTCTCTATACTTAAGAGGAAAAAGGGAGAGCCTATTTGTAGGCTTTGAGTGGTAACTTTTTTATTTCATACACACGCAGACACACAGAGATAGAAATGTTGCTGTAACTTTTTGACTTGTGATGTTCAAGCTTTCACGTTTACAGAGAGTAAATATATATTCTCCAGCTTTGACTTTGAAGCCACCAATGGATTTCCTATTCCACTAAACATGCCAAGTTAATCTTATGGTCCACGAACTATAAGGAATTTGTCATATTTTTTATAACTCCACAAATCTTAACACAAAGTCTTATGACTAGTGATAGACCAAATCCTAGTGTTAGGTTAACAATAAATGAATTTGAATGTGTGTGACTACATTTGATGATCAATTTGTGCACTAATACATTTTTATGACCATGAAGATTAATACAGATTAAATGTTACATAATACAAACTTAAGACTTAGAATTTGGATAGTTATTTGCATGATCGTTGAGTTCATTGTCTTTATGATCATTCAGATTAGAATATGACCAAGAGGCTTAACCACTTTAGAAATAGGTAAATAATGAATAAATATCCATTATACTTTAGTAATCAACCATAAGTTTGAGATGTACTTGAGTTTGAATCAAAGTACCCGAAGTGATTTATTTCCAATCTGTTTATCTTTAGTTTATTTATTATTCCTTATTTTTTGTGTAAGTTTAATTAAACATTCTCATATTAATTCTCTACCATGCCCCTTGTGTTCGAAACCCTTTCTTACCAACGCTATACTATGATACGATAGGATCACACCTGCCAATCAGTATTTTAGTCCATAGTTAAAGTAAAATCGACTTTATAAATTTTAAACGGTGAACACGTCAAGTTTTTAGACTAAATTGTGCACATCAATGATCATCAAAACTTTTAGTGTGGTGGACCAGTACTAGCTACGATGCCAAATTATATATTCAAACCAATAATGGAAGTTAAAGTAGACAACTGAATGGACTCATAAAAATAGACAACTGAATGGACTCATAATGTAACATCTCAAAATTTAAGACTAAAAATTTCAATTTTTAAATTAATAAAACCATTATCCAAAACAACATCATAGAAACCATGTTGAATTAAAGTGTATCAATAAACATCCAAATACATCAGAGTAATATAAAATGCGGAACAATATGGTGTGTGCACTGCAATCATCTCGGGCTCTTCCTTTTCGAACTAGAAGTATCTAAAACATAAACCAAAAAGTGTAAGCACAAAGCTTAGCGAGTTTCCCAAAATACCACATACCATACATGTCAAACATATAATGGGCCCCGCCCGACATCGAGGCCCGCTCGGAACAGATATGTTAGTCATCAGGCCACGCCTGACATTGGGCCCTGCCCAGTATACATACAAACATATAAACACATGCAAAAATCACAAAGATAAATAGCATACAACATACTCATCAGCTCTGCCCGGCATCGGGCCCCATCCAGTAACCATATCATAATACATACACGCAAAGTCACACATACAAGTAGCATCTTAATCATAATAAACCATAGGCTGGCATTGGTGCTTTAGACCCAATAAACATAGTGAGGAAACTCACCTAAAACTGCTAAATCTCTTAGATAAAATATCGGTATGTTGATCCGAAAAATCCCTGTGATATCATCATGAATAATATCCAATTAGTAATTGGATCTCGACCCAAAATCAAGAATATTAATAACTTGTCTAACATCCAGGGCAAAAGACCATTTTACCCTTTTTCTTTCTTGGCCCAAAATCAAAGGCCCAACCCATTTACTCAAATGGCCTAGATTCCTTAATGACATCCCAAGGCCCATTATGGCCCAACTTCCTAACTAGGCCCAGAATCAACATGGACCTAATCCCAAGAAGGACTATTATCCATCCATGGCCCAAGGTCATAAGTCCAATGGCTCAACAAGGCCTAAACCCTAAAATCCTAAAATAACCCCGAGTCTAAAAGGCCCAAATGAAGAAAGCCCACTGCACTGAGTACGCTCGACGTACTCCTCGTATGCGCGGCGTATGAGTGTTGACTTAAAAGCGTGTGACATAACCAGTACACACAACGTACAAGGGATTACGCCCTACGTACTGGCCATAGTCCCTTTTGGCCAACTTTGTCTTAACCACTTAAGCTCTTGACGTCAAAACCTCATATCTACTTCATTTCAAGCCATTAATGCATAAAGTTGGCAACTTTATCATCTTGCATGTCTTATTGGGATCCTACAATCCGATTTTGTCCATTACGACCCATAGTAAGGGCTCTAACTCATGCATGGACCAATATGATTCATCAATATGGCACCATATTACACAAGGAACATCGTATGGGTTAATATCTAGCATCCTAGCTCATGGAGGGACTCAAACTCCCAAAGAGAACCCAAAAGACCATAATAAGCTAACAACAAGCCCTAATCTCAATCTAACACAAAGAGGTTCCAAGATAAGAACTTTTTACCTTCTGGAGCTAGCAAAATTGATGAAGATTCTGGATCCACAACCTCAAGTCCAACCGAAGCTTGGTTACGAAGCACCACCTTCTTCAATGCACACAAAACAACACCAAAATTACTTTCAAATCTCAAAAATACACAATGGGAGTCTAGGGTTTTGATCTTAGGGTATAGGGGAGTGGGGGCTGGCCAAAAGATACCACCAATGCAACATAAGTTGCTTAAATAGGGCATAAAACCTAAAGATTAGGGTTTGCCCCAACTTAACGTATGCTCAACGTACTGCCATGTACGCCCAATATACATGGGTGAACCCAGCGTTCCTGAAATCAGCTAGTACACTAAGCATACTCATGGAGTACGTCCCGCGTACTAACTAGGGACCAAAAAGATAGAAATTTTGAATTAAGGGGTTAAAAAGGAAACATATCAAATCTAGAAGGTTACAATTCTCCCCCAGTTGAATTAGAGTACATCCTCAAAGTCTACTGCCCCAAATAGATCGGGGTAGTGTTCACACATCTCGTCCTATGGTTCCCATGTCTATTCTGAACCCTTGCGGTGTTGCCACTAAACTTTCACCAACTCCACAACCTTGTTCCTCAAGGATTTTTTCTTTCTGTCAAGAATCATCACTGATCTCTCGATATAATTCAGGCTATCATCCACTTGAATATCCCTTAATAGAACCACTTCGAAATCATCCACTAAGTATTTCCGCAACTGAAAGACGTGGAACGTGTCATGGATCTGACCACGCTCCTTGAGAAGATCCAAGTGATAAGAAACCGGTCCACCCAGGCTAAAACCCTGAAAGGAACGATGTACCTAGGGCTCAACTTGTCCCTTGTCCCGAGTCTCATGACACCTTTCCAAGGTGACACCTTATGGAGAACCATATCCCCAACTTGGAACTCTAGATCTGATCGCCGTTTATCGGCATAGCTCATCTACCGACTCTGAGATGCCTGGAGTCTACTCCGAACCTGCGGAATGAACTCGGTAGCCTTGAGTACCACTTCAATACTCCCCATGACTTGCTAACCGACCTCAGCCTAACATATCAGGGTCCTACATTTCCTCCCATAGAGCATCTTAAAAGGAGGTCAATCAATGCTGGCGTAATAACTATTGTTATACGAAAACTCCACCAAAGTGAGATTCATATCCCAACCCCCACCAAAATCCAACACACATGCCGAAAGCATATCCTCCAAGGTCTAAATAGTCCGCTTGCTCTATTTGTCAGTCTGCGGGTGGAAAGTCGTGTTGAAATGCAAACGAGTACCCAAATCCTCATGGAACCTCTTCCAAAACCTGGAAGTAAATCGCATGTCCCTGTTCGAAACCACATAAACTGGCACCCCATGCCATGCTACAACCTCTCTGATGTATATGTCGGCCAACTTCTCCGAGAGATACTGTAACACCCACATTTCTGGCTAAGCATTAAAATTATGAAGTAATAGTTAGGGTCAACAATTGTAACGTATTTAATGTAATAAATAAGAATTATGTGAATATTATATGTTTCATGGTTATTATAATATAATAAAATAGGAAAAATTAGTCAAATTCTCCGTAAATAGTAAAAATAAGTGCGCCAACACACATACACACACACACACACACACACACACACACATATATATATATATATATATATATATATATATATATATATATATATATATATGACTAAACTCTGTCAGGTGCTATCTACGAACACCAAATCGGGTATCTTGAGCTTGAGAAGGACAGCATCCGATCGGGAGACAGACCCTTTAGCGGCCTATCTTCTTAATTCAGCTTCCATAAATAGTAAAAATAAGTGCGCCAACACACACACACACACACACACACATATATATATATATATATATAGTGTACGTCGTCCCGATCCCAAAAATATAAATTTCGTCAAAATCCGAATGTGTATCAATTAGATATGATTTTTATAAGATATAAAAGTCAGCCACATACAAGGATTGTGTGACGTAAAAAGCTAAGAAGAGAATGATTTACTTTTAGCTAATGCCACCAAAAAGTAAATCGTAGTACTGCATAAAATAAGAATTTTGAAAAAAGAATGCCAAAAACGGAGTCCGTATGATAGAGTTATGATTTTAGCAAAATCATTTAATTTTATAAAAATATGGACGAAAAATATAGTCAAAATTAGCCGACAGAGTCTAAACGAAAGTTGTAGATATCGTTGATAGCTACACATAGATATAAAGAATTTCCAAAATGAAGTTCGTATGAACAAGATATAAATTATAACAACATATTTACATATTAAAATAAAGTGTCTATATATATATATATATATATATATATATATATATATATATATATATATATATATCATTAGAAAGTAATCGACGATGCGATCGTTATAAGACTAGTGTTGAGTACCTTCGATATTAGTTTAGTACAAATATCGTTAAATCTATTTAAAATAGTATTATAAAGAAGTGTTTAGTCATTTAAGTAACTATAGAGGGTGGTTTTTTAAATTTCAGTTACTATAAATAAGAGGCCCTAGGCTCTCATATTTCTTGCACCATTCTTTTGATTCAGGAGTCTTTCCCTTCTTATCTCCGAGCATTTCAGTCCCTCATGATTCGACTTCTCTTTCTATAGTTTTAGTATAGATAGGTGAGCGCAGAAGTGCTACAAGAATCTTTTTAGAAAAAAAGATTCAGTGATGAAGTTCTGACCACATAATCCTAAGTTTTGCTAGAAACCTTATAAGTGAGTTATGCTTACCTAACTTTAAATATAGCTTATGTTTTAGTTCATTATCGTTATTATGAACCTGTAAACAATATATATGTGCTAAGTATTATAAAATATACAAAATGTTATTATAATTTCTTTTAACTACTCACGGTACGGGGAATCTGGTTTGAAGAGCCGCATAGGGTTGTTGGATTTCAGAACAACTTACATGCGAAAATGGTTCTGCCATTCGATGTTTCATGTCTTGCCCCTGTCTATATATAGTAGTTGAAAGTATTGTTTAACACTTATAAAACAATATAACTCGTAGACCTTGAGCTAAGAATTAGTCACAATAAGTATTAAACTAAGATGTTGTGATAATGATACTAGGTTTTGTCGAAGGAAAATAAAATTGTTAGAAGTGAAACATTGCTCGAGTTTGGAGTCATCACTTTAACAAGTGATTGCGTAGTTACTTTCATCTTACACATAGATATGAAGTATTTAATATAAATTACGTGCTATATGTGCATCTTATCTGTGTTCTCAATATCTATGTTGGATTGACGATTTATACATGTTTACTTGATTTAAACTGTATATGGATTTTATACCTATAAATATGTTGCGTAAAGATGGGTAGATGAAATAAATGATGAAAGATGAAATAAAATGATGAGAGCCTCGATGTTTAAGTTGATCCATTCATCCAGTGGGGTATAGATGACGACCACAGACTATTCTAGATAGTCTAGTGGAAAGCTGGTAGGCTTGCAACCCGTAGGTGTTTATGAGCGATGTGTTCACCGGTGTACACCAATCTACTCATGGTTGCCTTACTGACATATATTGCTGAGGAATCCCCTAAGCAGTATTATCATCTCGATGATGATCCTTAGGCTAGGTACTTTGAATTAGATGCTTTAGGGATAGAAAGTGAGGATAACGGGAACGGGTAATTGGGTTGAATGATTTGATGAAATCAATGAACTTAATTATTGTGGGTTAAAAACCCTATTTTCTCACCAGAATCCCAAGCCTAACCACTTAGTTTCTTGTATTACAGGTAGTGGCAAAAGAACACAAGAGTGTTGATCTAATGAGAGATCTATGGATTATAGGCCATTGGAATAATAGATGTTGTAAGGCCTGTATTATTTTTGTTTATGCTTATCTACTGTAACAACCTGTTATTTTTCTAGTCAATAAAAGTCAAACCTTCTTAAATAAAATTTCGAATTTTATTTATTTTGTTAAGTCTATGAGGGTTTAGGTCAACCTTTGTAACTCGTTTTGAAATAATAAGAATGAATTATGTGAATTTATGTGTTTTATACTTAATCATTATGATTTAACAAATTAAGGATAAAAATAAACATAAAAAAAACAAATGTTAGATAAACCCGATATCTATGAAAAAAGTTCTAGTGGTCGAAACAAGGATTCCGGAGATATAAAGATTACCAAAATCCGAGTTATAACGAAGTTATGACCTGTCAAAGTTTCGCGACAGAACCCGCACGACACTGTGTGATGTAAAAAGTGAGTTTACAACAAATTGCTTTTTAGCCTTAGCGATATAAATGAAAGTCGTAGTACACGTTAAACCGAGAGCGTGCATATAAAGAATGTCCAAATCTGACTTCGTATGAGGAAGTTATGAATTTTTTAAGATTTGGCATAAAAGTATGCAACTCAGAATTCGAATTATAGATCGAGCGATTTTTAGCCAACGCAACCTAAACGATAATTGAAGATCTTGTCGATAGTAGTTTAACGGTAAAAAGACAGACAAAAACAGACGTCAGATGAAGATATTATGAATTTTTAACGGACTTTTCCTATCCCGGCCTGTTAAAAATATAACTTTAAAAATAAATTCAAAATTAGACGACAGAGTCTAAACGAAAATTCTAGAGCACGGTCTTACCTACGCGTGCATATAAAGAGCATCGAAAACGGAGCTCGTATGTGAAAGTTATAAATTTTTGAAGTTTGAAAAATAAAAATCGGGGGAGTACACCCAGTGTACTCGTGTACACGGTCTGAAGTTGGCCACATCGCCCTATTCCTTCGCATGGTGCACATGTGTTTGTAGTTGTGATGTATCCGAAGTGATCCTCTCCTACGCCCAGTGTACTCGGTCTACGCCCAACGTAGAGCCTTGCAAGGCAGTACGCCCCGCGTACCAAGAAGTTACACCCAACGTAATGCTAGGCTTCGGCCAATATAAATAGAATGTGAGGCATTCCGATTTTTGTTTACAAATTTTACTCCTTTACACCTTCTAATTTCTTTTAAGTTGCAATAAATATCCCCAAGCCTAGAATACATTCCTAGCATCGTAAGAAAGCCCAAGAGAGTCCGAAGTCTCCAAGAAAAAGAGTTTTTCAAGTCGAAACTCTGCCCGCGCAGAGCCCAGTTTTTGAGAAAACCTCCCAGTTTTATTGAAAAAGATTGTATTAAGGGTTGAAATGTTGTCCAATCACTATCTTATCAAGTGAGTGTATAGTCAATTTCATCTTACACGTAGATATGAAGTATTTTATATAAAATACATGTTATGTGTATATATATTGTTTATTTATTTGAGATGGATGTTGAATGAAGTTTTTGTACATGTTTTGAATGATTTAAGTTGTATATGTATTTTTATATACAAATATGTTGGGTATAAAGCATGGGTAGATGAAATAGTTGTTTTGTGATAAAGTGATGAGAGGCCTCGATGTTGTTGTTGTTCTAGTTATCTAGCGGATTATAGATGACAACCACAGACCTTTTTAGACAGCCTAGTGGGATGCTGGGAGGCTCGCAACCTGTAGGTGTTTGTGAATGATGTGTTCACCGGTGTAGTCCATCCCCCTCGTGGTTGCCTTACAGACATATATGGCTGAGGAATCCCTTTGTAGTAAAATCCATCACGATGATGATCCTTAGGCTAGGTCCCTTATGATAGGTGTTTAGGGACGTAAAGTGAGGATAACGGGAATGAGTAATGAAGGTTATTTTCTGTTGATGAAATTAATAAATTTATTTATTGTGGGTTGAAAACCTTATATGCTCACCAGGCTCTCAAGCCTGACCTACTCAGCTTTCTATATTACAGGTAGTGGAACAAGAGCATAATTGGACAACGATGATATATTTTGGATTATAGGCCATAGATGTAAATAACTGTTGTAAGGACTATATTGCATTGTTTATGGTTTTGGTATGTATCAATGTTGACATCCCGAGTTTTGTAATGAAATAAAAAATACATTTCTTTAAGAAATGCTTTGATAAGTATTTTTATCATATTTTGTTTTGGGGACAAATTCTGCAACACTTTTTGAAAGATTACTCTGATTGATATTTTAAAAGCATAAACGAAATCGGTCTTTTCTAGCCATGAAATTAAGGATGTCACAGTTGGTATCAGAGCATTAGTTTAAGCGAACTAGGAACTTGTAGGATTTCTAGAATTAAACTTAGAATGCTAAGTGATGATCGTGAGATGTCTATCTAAGAATATTTTAGACATGAGCACCAGTATATTTTAGGAAAGATGCCTAAAATGCTTTTATGTGCTAAATGCTATATGTTTGCCATATATGATATTATTTGTTCGGATCTATGGTCTGTTGCCGACCGGATCTAGAAACCTTATGTGTTTAGGATTCTAAGAGTATGACTATGATAATAGAACTAGCATGTAACGTTTCGGAGTGATAAGGAGAATTTAAATATCTATCGTGAATAAAGATCTAAATCTGTCTAATTTAGTGTATAGATCATAATGGGAAGAACCCGAAGTGGAGCTGGAAATGCGAATAGGAATAAAGAACCTCAACCCTAAGTGATGGAGTAGGTGCCTATAGCAGAAGCTGCACTAGAATCAATCACAATAGCTGGAGTATAAGCCATGATTCAGGCTATAATGGCTGAATAAAGGGAAGAAATGAGATAATTATTGCTGAACAACAGGAGTGAACCTCTAATGCCTATTGAGAAACCTGAACTAAATGATGATCAGTCAGAGGAAGGAAATTACAGTAGATCTGTTGGTCAAGCTAAATCGCTTGTGGTTAGGAGGAATAGGACGGAGTCGAGAGAAATGGATGCAAGTACAAAGACTTTATGACTTGCAAGCCGTCAACTTTCATTGAAAAGGAAGAACCTGTCAGAGTAATGGATAGGATCTCGAAAATGGAATTAGCCTTCATGACATGTGGTTGCAAAGGCAAGCTACAAACCACATTTGCAGTTCGTCAGTTATGAGGTGGCGCTGTTCGCTGGTGGAACACTCTAGGGAAGACCCTAAGCCTTAACGAGCTACTACAAATGACTTGGGCAGGGTTCTTGGTGCATTTTAAGCACAAGTACTGCTTGGCCCAAAATCTGCTTGAGCCAGAGAATCAATTTCTGACATTGAAGAAGGGAAGCATGTCCATCGATTAATACACCAATAACTTCACAGAAAAAATGCAGTTTGCTTTGTGTATTGTCCCAAACGAACTGGAAAAAAATTGTCAGGTACACAAAAGGACATCCATGGGAGTACACGGTGCCAGTACGTCAGGCACTTACTCTGGAGGCAGCTATCTGGGCTACCAAGTCTATTGAAGAGATGATTAAGGGAAGAGCCGCCAGCAAGGTTGAAGTTAGCAAGAAGAGAAAGTTTGAGGGAACTTCAGGTTCCAACAAGAAAAATGAATTCTTGAAGTTTGGCTCAAGAGGAAGAGGGAGCGAAGCTAAATGGTGTGACAAACGTAAAAAGAAACATGATGGGAAATGTGGCAAGGAAGTCACCATAAAAACCACTTTGTACAAAAGTAAAATAATGCAGAGTAGACTCCCAAGAAACTCCATGCGGAAAACATGTGTGTGTGTGTGTGATGCGCTGCTACACTAACGGCTCCTTCCCCTTAGACGAAGAGGTATCTAACACCAAAACTGAAACTGTAAGCACGAAGCTTAGTGAGTTACCCTCCCCTTCGGTATCTTTCAACTGGTAACCAGGAGCTACCATCCCCTTCGGTATCTTTCAACCGGTAGCCGGGAACTATCCTCCCCTTGAGTATCTTTCAATCAGTTTCCTTTATAGGTAGAAAGTGTGCGGATTTTGTTAACCTATCTACGATTACTCAGATGGTGTCTAGCCCACCTGCTGTCTTGGGTAATTTGATTATGAAGTCCATGGTTATCTGTTCCCACTTCCACTGGGGTATTTCGGGTTGTTGTAACAATCCTGATGGCTTTTGGTACTCTACCTTGACTTTAGCGCAAGTCAGACACTTGCTCACATAGGTAGTGATCTCTGATTTCATGTTCGGCCACCAATACAGTTTCTTGAGGTCCAGATACATCTTTTCCGAACCTGGATGCACGGAGTATCGAGTCTTATGAGCCTCGTTCATGACCACGCCTCTGAATCCACCAAACTTCGGTGTCCAGATCCGATCCATGAAGTAACGAACTCCATCACCCTTGACTTCAAGATTCTTGTCCATTCCTCTTAGGGCTTCACCTGCCACATTCTCTGTTTTCAAGGCTTCCCTCTGAACTTCCTTGATTTTTGTGGACATATGTGAATGGATCGTCCTGGTTAAGGATTTCACTCGGCGACCTGAGTATTCTTTCCGACTAAGGGCATCAGCTACGACATTTGCTTTTCCTGGGTGATAGCGAATCTCGCATTCGTAGTCATTCAGTAGTTCAACCCATCGTCTCTGCCTCATGTTGATTTCGTTTTGGTTAAGGATTTGTTGAAGGCTCTTGTGATCGGGGAAGATCATGCATTTCGTGCCATAAAGATAGTGTCTCCAGATCTTTAGCACGAAAATGACTGCTCCTAGTTCAAGATCGTGGGTAGTGTAGTTGAGTTCGTGCGTCTTGAGTTGTCTTGAGGCGTAAGCGATGACCTTATCTCGTTGCATTAGTACACATCCAAGACCTTGATTAGATGCATCACAGTAGATCATGAAGTCTTCTGTTCCTTCTGCCAAGGACAATATAGGTGCACTGCATAGTGCTTGCTTAAGCGTTTGGAATGCAACGTCTTGTTTTCCTTCCCAATCGAAAGTTACACCATTCTATGTCAGGGTGGTGAGTGGTTTAGCAATCTTCGAGAAGTTTTGTATAAATCTACGGTAATAGCCAGCAAGGCCCAAGAATTGTCGAATTTCCGTTGGAGTTCTTGGAGCTGACCAGTTCTCAATTGCTTTGATTTTAGAAAGGTCCACATGTATTTCGTATTTGCTAACCACGTGACCTAGGAAATCTACCTTCCGAATCCAAAATTCGCACTTGGAGAATTTTGCGTATAGCTTCTCTTTTCTTAGTGTTTCCAAGACTTGTCGGAGGTGTTGACAATGATCCTCTTGATTCTTTGAATAAATGAGTATATCATCTATGAACACGATCACAAATTTGTCCAAGAATGAACGACACACTCGGTTCATTAAGTCCATGAACACCACCGGTGCGTTTGTTAATCCAAAGGGCATCACTACAACTCGTAGTGACCATAACGAGTTCGAAAATCTGTTTTGGGACATCTCCTTCCAAGACTCGTAGTTGGTGATACCTGGATCTTAAGTCAATCTTTGAGAAATATCTCGCTCCTTGCAGTTGGTCGATCAAGTCGTCAATGCGTGGTAGCGGGTATCAGTTCTTGATAGTAAGCTTGTTAAGTTCCCGGTAATCAATGCACATGCAAAAAGATCCATCCTTCTTCTTTACGAACAAGACTGGTGCTCCCCAAGGTGAGAAGATTGGCCTGATGAATCTTTTGTTGAGCAATTCGTTTAATTGGTTGGATAATTCTAGCATCGCAGCTGGCGCCAGACGATACAACGACTTAGCTACTGGGGTAGCTCCGGGAATTGAATCGATTCTAAACTCGACTTTTCGTTCTGGTGGGACTCCTAGGAGATCTTCAGGGAAGATATCGGGAAAATCGTAGACCTATGGAATGTCTTTGATGTTCTTCATTTCTTTTTCCTTATCTACCACGTGGGCTAAGAAGGCATGGTACTCCTTACGTAGGTATTTCTGGGCTTTGACGCAAGAGATGATTTGTAAATTGGTACCGGGTTTGTCACCATAATGACAAGAGTTTTGCCGCTTGGCAGGTTTAGGCGAACGACCCTTTCGTAACAAAGAATATCGTCATGGTGTAGGCTTAACCAATCCATACCGATGATGACATCAAATCTCTTTATAGTGATTGACATTAGATCGATTTGAAATGAATGCTCGTTTAGAGTTAGTGTGCAGCCTATGTACATATCATTCGTGCTTTCTGTTCTACCGTTTGCCATTTCTACTGTGAATATCTTATTGAGTGATTTAGGTTTCTATTTTTGTATATGCTTGAATTTTTTGACTCACGAAACTCCTTTTCGCACCATAATCAAAGAGTACGCATGCATAAGCGTTATTGAGGAGAAACGTACCCGTAACCACTGTGGGATCAACTATTGCTTCGTTCTGCCCTATTGCCAGCACTCTTCCTATGCTGCAAGTGCTCCTTGCCTTAGGGCAGTCTCTCTTGTAATGTCCAGCCTCACCGCATCCGTAACATGCCTAGCCTACACCGATTCCTTGGACTTAGGTGATCGGTTGTGCTGGTGCCCTACAGAAACAAGCAGTGTGCCCCTTCTTGTTGTAGTTGTTGCAGTGCATCTCCTGACAATTTCCGTTGTGATGGAAATTGCATTTGCTGCATTTTGGTAGGTTTCCAGCATATGGCTTTGCTGGTGTAGTGGTAATTGGAGCAGCAGTGGGGGCAGTAGCGGCATGGACTGCCACAACATGTTGTTTCTTGGAAGGTTCCTGTGAAGGTTGACTCTTCCTTTTGTTCCAGAACCTCTTGTTGTTGTTGTTGTTGCTTCATCTGGGTTGCTCCGGAGCGGTAGTTGCGAAGTCTTGACAGACCCCATGGTCTACGAGAGCTTGTGCCAACTGTTTGGCGCTATCGACAATGATTGGTTTGGAAGCTAGAACACTTCCTCGAATCTGGGGTGATAGTCCCAAGATGTATCTTTCGATTTTCTTGCTCTGTAGAGCAACTATCCTTGGGCAAAGGATTACCAAATCACTGAACCTGTTGGTATAGGTCGTGATATCTGAGCCTACCATGGTAAGGCCCCAAAATTCCTGTTCGATCTTTTGTAATTCGCCCCGTGGACAATACTATTGCAGTAATATTTGTTTTAGGTTCTCCCAGCCCATAGAGTTAGCCACTACTAGCGTTAGTGACTTGACATGGCCATTCCACCATGCTAGAGCTTTCTCAGAGAAAGTACAGGGAGCGAACTTCACTTTGTTCCCTTCCGGACAAGAACAAAGCTCGAAAACCGCTTCAGTTTTCTCTATCCACTGTGATAGAGCCATTATCCCTCCGACCCCATTAAAAGTAATGGGTTTGCTATTCATGAAATCTTTGTATGTACAATCCCCTGAACGAACTGGACGTTGGCCATTCGTAGAACTATTTACTCCCCCACCAAAACCATTGTTACTCATTTGGGCCATTGCCACTGTTACTGCAGCCATTACAGCAGCTATTAACGCGACATTTTCCGTTGATGGAGGCGGTGGTGGTGGAGGTATCGTGCCCGGCCTAAGTCTTAGGTTTGGACGAGGAGGCATCGCGCTGCCAAGAAATAAATATAAAAGATTATAAGTTTTGGTGGTTGAGAGTTGAATGATAACGAGTTAAATAACTTTAATAGTTCAAGGATTTGGTTTGGCCAACATAGGACTTTGAGTTTGATTCCCCAATGGAGTTTGAATAACAATAAACAAACTCATGAACTCGAATGAAATGCACAGATTTAACACACGAAAGAGGTATGCCCTATATATATATATATATATATATATATATATATATATATATATATATATTAAACATATGGTTGCGTTACATCTGAAGTTAGAAAATTTTGACCTTTCTAAAGGTCTCTGTTTATGGAAAGTTAAAGAAGGTAAGACTTTTAGCCGATGGTCCTATTCTATATCAAAATTTGGGAGTTAGGAGAGCACTACTTGTTGCGCGGATTACGCTTGGAGCTTGACTCCGCGTCCGATTGTTTGGCTCCCATGAGACGCCTATCAAGGGAAACTTGTTCCTCCCTCAAATCTCTCATTTCGGAGAGAGCTGCAGTCATTTGTTCCTGGAGGGAGTTGGTGTGGAGTTGAGCATTCCCTTGTAGCATGTCTAGGCGACGGATATCAGTTGCGTTCTCTTCCATCCTTATGTCAACCTCGCGAATCCGGTTTGCTTGGACTCCGGATTGATAAGCCTGATTGGCAAGTTTGCCTACCACAACTGGGAGTGCTCGATTGGCTGAACTTCCTCCACTAACATCGTAGAAGTCCCGACATATACCGTAAGGAGGACGCAGTCCTTGCTGCTGGCTCCAATGGTGGATGTGGCTTCCCCAGGCGGGAGTTGGTCCTTGAAATCCCATCGTGAAAGGAGGTCGAACCGATGGAGGTCGGACGACTGGTGGATTGATTACCTCGGGCTCTAAAGCTGAGCTATCTGAATCTTCCTCTTCCTCGTCTTCCATTGGTTCCTCCTCGGGGTCGTCTACAATCCATCCTTCATTACCTTGGTTGGGGTAGTAGGGGTCGCCGGGGTGATGAAATCCAACCATTGAGTCTATACATGAATAGGGTTAAGAATTGACTATAAGCTAAAGCACGTAAAATTCACCCCTGAGTTTGACGGCTGATGATACCCAAATACTCCAATAGTATTTAAATTTGTATGTTTGATACTAGTGTTTATTTTGATAAGTTTTGACTTGTTGCTCTCTACGACCATTCCTCGACATACGCTAGTCCAATCTCGGATAAATATAGTTGATCAGGCTATATTCGCCGCAAATTCATTACATATTTTGAGGCCTAATCGTAGTGTCCAACTTGTCTTAATACTTCTTGTATAGTTATAACCATGAAAATATATTGTTGTATGCATGTATTTGTACTTTTACCACCCAAAATAATCTAAATTAAATGAAACAAGGTTTTAGGTGTAAAAACGTTTTGTCAGAGACCTTGAGTCCCTATGCATTTATAGTTTGTATATCTTATGTGGTTCGATATACTTAGTTAACTATAAACAATGCTCTGATACCAATCTGTCATACCCCCAAACTAGAACGGCAGAATCGTTCGAGGGCGGATGACTTCATTTAGTACCGCAACACTTGAATACATAGTAAAGAAAGTAATACAACCATCATATATAATTTAAAAGTTTACATTGTTGAAAGGTACTTGTTTCAAAAACAAATTATAATATGATGTCAAAATGAAATTAAACTAACGCCGCAGTGTCCCTTCTTCAAAAGTTGCAGTTTACCTGTATTACTGAATCCCTGAGAAATACATGTGGTTTTGAAAGAGTAGGTCAGCATTTAAGCTGGTGAGCTCATAAGTATTTAGTGACAATGTTTATATGAAATAGAATGAAAATGGTTTGTACATGTTTAAAAGTTCCTAGAAAATCCCATATTTTCTACTATAGTAGATAGTAGTTTGATTGTTCCAAAACGGTAATGCAATAGTGCTTTTCATGCTTAGAATAGTAGGTTTATGTATAAATTGTTTAAGTCATTTGAAAAACCCCGTAAATCAATGTGTTTTTAATATTCCATGTGAGTCTTATAACCATACTATTTGACCAGGATGCCTATAACAACGTTCTTCAGGCATTGGAAAGTTATGACGTTTGTCACCCCAGGCCTACCGGCCTAGCTGTAGCTAACAGCTTAGGTGTGGGATTGTCAATCCCGTATAGATCTATACACAAGTATCACGCTTCCCCTACAAGGGATTCTGGTAAATAATACATGACTTAAAATGCATACTCAAAAGTACGGGAAATGTCTCACAAAACTTAGTATAAAACAGATTTACGTATGAAAATGTCCGTTTGTTCTTGTGTATGAAAATATCTTTTTGATATAGTGTTTCTAGTATGTAAATGTTCATGATTTTCTCGTAAACTATACATATTATAGTTTTTCAAAGTGTGTTTTGTTATATAGTAAACCCTAGTGTAATGCTCGCTTGTTATGTAAAGTATAACATTTAAAGTGACATAAATGATCGCATATACTTAAAGTATAAATAAAGTGTTTGATTCGTATATATATATATATATATATATATATATATATATATATATATATATATATATATATATATATATATATATATATATATATATATATATATATATATATATATATATGAACATGTTTTATTTCCAAAAGACAAGATATTATCGAGAATATATATTGCATACGAAAGTTCTCATGTAGTAGTTATGAATCACCTATGGTTACTAGATAAAAAGTTTATATAGTGAAACTTTAGGTTACACACGATAATAACCGTGTGTTTACTTGCATCCCCCCCCCCCCCCCCCTTAAAAGTGTATAAAAAGCATTTATAAAACATTTAAAAGCGTAGTTTATAGGGGTATGAACTCACTTGATAGATCGAAGAAGGTGAGACGAAACCGAGTAGAACTTTGACTTGAGAAAGCGGATTTTCTCGGGATTCTCGGGAATCTCGGGAGTGTAAACTTCCTTCGGGGCTTGGGTATGGAAACCGGGGCTTCGCGATATTACCCAAAACCCTTGCATCCCTTTTATAGGGGCTGGGAACCGCCTCAATACGTTGGGCGTACGGGGTTACGCGGGGTGTACCCGTGCCTCATGCATGACCGCATCCTCGACTCCTGGAACTTGGGACGGGACAAGACATAAGGGAGTAGAGGGGCGATGTGGACGTTTCAAGGCCTAGTCCTCGAGTACGCTGGGCGTACGAGGGTACGTTGGGCGTAACTCGGATTGGCCCGGTGACTCCTCCTTCGGAGAATACCAGATTTTTATTTAAATTTATATTTTAATTATTTAGTAAACTTCAAAAATCCATAGCTTCTTCATACGAACTCTATTTTCGATGTTCTTTATATCCACGCGTAGGTGAGACTACGCTTTACAAGTTTCATTTAGACTTCGTCGGCAAATTTTGAAATATTTTTATTATTTATTTTTAAAAGGTCGGGGTAGGAAAATTTCGTTAGAAATCCATAACTTCTTTATCCGATGTCTGTTTTTGCCAGACTTTTTACCGTTGAAATACCATTGTCGAGACCTTCGATTCTCATTTAGGTCATTAAGGCCAAAAGTCGTTCGCTCTCTGTTTCGAGTTTTTAGCTGTCTACCGCTATACCGAATTTGGAAAAATCACAGCTTCCTCATACGAAGTCAGATTTGGACGTTCTTTTTATGTACGCTCACGGTTTAATGATATCGAACATAGTAGGTAACCAAATAGAGACTTTTGTACATTTTATTTTCAAAGTTAATTTCATTATTTTCAAAAGTGGTTACAATACTTGTCTTTTTGGGTCATTACATAGAATCGAAATATCGGGTTGTCACAGTCGGTTTCCGGAAGGCTTATCTCCTCGGTAAGTGTTCTCGGCCGCAGATTCGCATGTAGATATACAAGAGTCAGAGATTTTTCCCTCGTTCTTACATTCCCATCCGAATAAGCAAGCTTTCCTCTCAAGATCATCAACCAAAAACTCTCATTCTCTCTCAATTATCATCTAAATCCCTTTGAATCTCCTTTGGATCTTGCTAAGAACACCGAGTGTTCTTCATTTCTCCAAGCAATCACCTTCCAATCTTCATATTTTTGGGCCGAAAACACTTGAATCTTCAAGTGTTCTTCATTTCATCAAGAACACTTAACCAAAAACCCAAGAACATCAATATCTTCTTGGACCGTGAACTCCTTGGACTGGCCGTAAACCCCTTGCTGCCTTCTATTTTTCTTCTAACACTCTTATTTGTAAGTTAGACTTACACATTAGTCTAATTCCTTATCATTCTTATGTTTATATATACTAATTCTATACATTTATATTACATAAAATGCTAATTATGACTCGGTTTTGCTACGTGACTTCACTTGTGGAAATAACATCCTAAATCAAACTTTCAATCGAATCACTCACAAGAGGTGAGTTCATACCCCATCATTTTTATAATTTTTAACTGTTTTAAGGGTGGGGGGGGGGGGGGATACAAGTGAAACACAATAAAAATTGTGTTAATAAAAAAATGTTTTTAATGCTTTTAAATTGTTATCATTAGCAAAATTACATATTTATATATGTGTAAATTATATAAGTTGGATTCAGAAGATTTAAAATATGTAATTTGACCTAATTTCTTGTTCCATTTTTGGTTGTGGGCTTGGGGTAAAGTTATTTATTCAAAGGTCTAATTAATCACAATTATATAAATATAATATTTATATAAATATAAAATTATTTTCTAACTGTTCTGTACTATTTTAGTACAAATAGTGGATTATATAGAATAACAGTGTTACAAATTTTTACAAAAGTTAACAAAGGTTTTCATTACGGTAAAACAAATACTTAAACTATAATAGGTATAGTTTATAGAACTTGTTCATTGAATTCAAGGTTCAGATTACAGAAAACAAACAGAGTACATAACAGAAAACAAATAGAGTACATTACAGAAAACAAACAGAGTACATTACAAAAAACAAATAGAGCATCTTACTGAAAGGAAACATATAAACTATATTGAATATAATTTATGAAACTTACTTACATTATAATTACTTCAAAGTAACTTTTCATTATTCTACGCGTAATCATCAATATAGCATTTGTGAGCCAATCTTCACGTACTTTACTAAGTACCAACCAAGTCCTGAAATTATAACCACAGTCTTCTCGAGGGAGAGCGTGACACTTGTGAATATATATATATATATATATATATATATATATATATATATATATATATATATATATATATGTATATATATATATATACACACGAGATTGACAATCCCACACCATAGCTGCTTGCAACAACTAGGTCGACAGACCTGTGGTGATAAATGTCGTACCGATTGTGACGCCTGAAGAACGTCGTGTTCAAGCCATCTTAGGTCATCTATCATGGTTATAATAACTCACAATTTGGTATTGAACAAAATAATTAGTGTATGAATAAGTAAACCTCACATAGTTTTATTTAATTATAGGACTATAAACACAGTATTTTACAAGTATAGTGGGTTATACTAGCCAATTACATATACATGAGTTGTATACTAGTAAAAGAACATGATACTATTTCAGTACAGATAAAACATACTTTTCATGGTTTTACGAGAACTAAAATACATTTTTCTACTTCAGAGTACATTAAGTTTCACACATTTTTCTTACAATATACTCCGACAGAAAATATAGGATTTTTTTGGGAAAAACATATTTAAAATATCAAGAAACAAGAAAACATATTTCAATTACAAACATACTTATGAAATCATCAACTTAATTGTTGACATTTCGTTTCAAAAGTACTTGTATTCTCAGGGAAGCGGTAAGACAAGTACTGCCACAACTTTTGAGAAGACGGTGATCTATAAACTCATGTCTTTTAAACTTGTGTTTTTGATGTCATATACATTATGTTTTGAACTTTGATGTAAAGCTTATAAATTTTTCAATACAGTGAATGTTGTACTTTGATTACTATTATGCATTGCTGTGATACTATACATGACATCCTACGCCCCTGAACATTTCCGCCGTTCTCGTTTAGGGGTGTGAAATGAATTGGTGGAGTAAGGCAATAATATCAAGGATATAAGTGTAGGTGAGCACTGGATCAATTTGGTCAACAATAATTGCATCAAAGGCAGTATTGTGTGAGATGGTAAGAGGTGACAAATGATGCATGTGGTAGTTGTAGTGGTGGCTGGTTCTAAACAAAGCACCATATATTTAAATTCATGTGTGAAAGTTAGTTCCTAAATGGAGAAGTCGGTTGTTATCGGACAGAGTAAGTTGGGCCAAGATATGAAAAGAATTGCATCAACTCGTTCTTTTACTAGAACGTTAAATGAGATGGAGAACGAGTGTGGTTGAAGTGAACGGAAACATGGTGACACATTCAAATACACTAGATGAACTTGTCATTACCCACTAAAACCATAAAATAGTGTTGCGTATAGACTAGGAATTTCAATGACGTGGTTGAGCGAAGATGCATGATACGATGCATAATGTCAAAAGGAATTAAAATGATGATGAAGAACATACATAAAGACCAAGGGGATGTCGTGCCATGTAGAGTAGCAGGGGATACAGATAAGTATTGGGGGTCATCTGGTGAAGTTTTTTTTTTCTGCTGTAAAGGTCCAATGATGTGATTCAAGGGTAACAAAAGGGGTTTGTCGACTTCGATGGGATAGAACTGGGGTGCGTTAGCAAGTTTTTCCTGGGCGAAAATTTTGAGGATAACGAAAACATAAACCTTGTGCTCGTTAGTTTTTCACTTGAAAAGGGGTAAACCAAACATAAGGAATAGTGGTTTGGGTGTAGGTGGATGGGTGTGGAGAGCGATGGTAGTCATTGATGGGGATGATGGTTGGAGGCTTATAGAGTACTTGAAGTTGCTTGGGATCCATAAAAAGGTGATGTGAGAGGCTACAATTTTGTCTTCTATGAGTTTGGCCAAGTCAGGGTGGGAAGATGAATGAAATTGGTAAACATGGCTTCTTAATACTTTGCTAACATTCAGACGAATCTGATTGACCAAGTCTCTTGGACCTTGTATTGACTCCTTCACTTTCTTTCTTTCTTTTCATTCACGTAATTTATATAGCTAGGATAATCTGGTTTCTTTTGGATCGTTCTTACTTTGGGTAGTGCTCTACTTCCACGTGGTCTTCACCATGGACTTGTTGGGTAGGTTGGGCCTCATTATATACAACAACCAACGTTACATATGCCACCACCAACACTACCACCACCCCATTCATCACCATCTTTGTAACCACAACCATCGCTACCTTTAACTATCATCTACAAATATATATGTATTTAATGTGTGCATGTAGATATGGTTTGTATGTTTTTATCATCTTTGATTAATATGAATTAATATCATTTATGCAACATGCAAAGTTAAATTACATTTTTTTGGCAAATTGTAATCGACATTTCTTCTACAAATGTTGTTTGCCGACTACAAATGCTTATCCATTCAAAAACAAAAAGATCCTTACTCACCATGTTCTTGGAAGAATTCATATATCAAACCCGAAGAGAAATTTATACAATATCAATCCAAATAATCCTCTCAAATACTATAAAATTAGGGGTGGCAAATTGGGCAATCGTGTCATGTTTTTTTCATATATCACATGACGCAGTAATGTTTTATGTAACCTGAACAAGACGTGACATGTTTAGGGGTGTAAGTGAGCCGAGCTACTCGGGATCGACTCGTTAAAAGCTCGACTCGAGATCGAATTAAACGAGCCCGAACCGAGCTCGAGCCTAGATATGAGGCTCGTTTACTAAACGAGCTCGAGTCGAGCTTCAATTAATGGGGCTCGCGAGTCTAAACGAGCTTAAACGAGCCTCTCTCTCTCTCTATATATACACACACACACACACACACACACATATATATATATATATATATATATATATATATATATATATATATATATATATATATATGCATATAGGCTCGTTTAGGCTCGATTAGGCTCGCGAGCCCACTAAATTTTTCATGAGCCGAGCTCGAGCTTCATTTTAAGGCTCGAATCGAGCTCGAGCTTCCTCAAATTAAACGAGCCGAGCTCGAGCTTGGTCAGGCTCGGGCTCGGCTCGGCTCGTTTACACCCCTAGACATGTTGTCGTGTTTTTTTAACTAACATGAAAACAAACCAATTAAAATAGACAAACAAGACACAATGGAACAAAGATAACATATATTGACAATTATTTTATTTAATTAATATTGAATCATACGTAACACAATAAACACGACATAAAAATTCTAAATTCTGTCAATACCGTGTCGAATTTTGAATACAAAAATGGCACGACACAACGCCGTGATTTTTAGACTTGACATGAACACAAATTTGAATTTTAGTTTTTATCTTAATCTCGTTTCGTATCGTGTAGTTTTATCGTTTCGTATCATTAATTTTCACCGTTATAAAAAATCTTCAAACCATGGAGCCAATTTACTAAATAACCCAGAACACCACGAGAGCATCTCCAATGAGATGTTTTTTTTATTACTTATTATTGTGCACTTTTTAAAAAAAATAAAGATTTATTATTTATTATTATTGGAAAACATAATTTTTTTACTTTTTTATTTTGACCACTTAATATATAAGTGGTGCTATACTTTCACAGCTTGTAGATATAATCTCTTCTATTTTAACAATATTTCAATTTAACCTTTTCATTATAAGTTAGTTTTAAATATTTATTTATTTCTTTACTATTTAATTATTCTTATTAAATATTAATAACATCTCATTAATAAAATCTAACTTTTACGACGATAATATAATATTTTAATGTTTTTATGTTATTTTTATAACTATAACATAATATTTTTTTTGTGTTTTAACTACATAAATAATGAACCGATATCTACTCATATCCAATAATTATTTTTATTAAAAATTAGACTAATTAAATAAAAGATTTTATAAAGATAAAAGTAAACTAGTTAAATTTATCAAAAAAAAAAAAAAAAAAAAGACTTTAATAAATTCGATGATTGGAGTATTATTTTATTTAGAGGTCAAAGTTAATGAAATTATGATATATCACATCTTATTTATAATGTAACCATTAAAGATGCTCTTACCTCTTAAAATTGTTACATGCTAGATAGAAGGAAATTCATTCATGCCCCACAAACCTTCAAAATATTGAGATTAGAATTTGCCTATATTACTTTTCCAATTGAGCAAGATTTTATTTTGAAATTTTGGGTCATGAATTTTTCTATAAGTTATTCTCGCTTTCCAAAAATATTAAGTTATTACTTAACTCTTAATTCGAAAAATAATTCATGATTATTAGGTTATGAACATTAGGTTGTGTTTTGTTTATGTGGAGTATAATAACCAGATCGAGATGTTACTAAGCCACACGTATATGATCATTAGTTTGACTTCATGCTTTAGTGGTTCTAATTCATTTACGTTGTCTTGTGAAAGGGGCTTTGGTAGTTCAAAAAGCTTCGGTTAACAAATATAGAAAGGAGACATAAAAGTAGGCTTTGATTTCACATGAAATAGGAAGATGATTTTGTATCCATATATACAAACACAACGACTTATATGATAAGTAATACATGTTTGTAATAATTTCATATCTTACATTTGTTGGTCTAAATTGAGCCCTAACTTATATCAACCACATTTTCTCCATTATTTGTCTTGGTAAAGTCCGACCTCCATAACATTTCTTAAGTTAGGTACTTAATTATGGACGGAGCTATATGTGGATAGCAGTCAATTATACAAAACAATCAACTATTGAATTGCCCTAAACCAGAATCCGTACGATGATAAAATATGAACCACTTTGTATATTCTTTAATATATTAGTATTAAAACCTAGACCAGATATAAGATTGTAATATGGCCTCATCTTTTCCATTTCTCCTCCCCAATACAACTTGACGTTCGACAGTTTGGAACATGTCCCCTTCATATCCATATGTTCTCATCTCTAACTCGCTCAAACGTGCGACTCATGAAATGAAAGTTTACATGTAAAAATCTAGTATTTTAATATTTTACACTTTAAGCAATGTTGTAGAAGTCATTAGGGGTTAGTCGGTTAATCTACTAAGGACTAGGGGCGACAAATTAATGGTTTTGGCAATTTTTAAAAAAATATGACAAATAAATTAATAAAATCTGTTATGAACAATATCATAGCAAATTGGTAAATAAATATATTTGTCTAATGTGTATTTGTTGTTTGAGGAATTGCAACGATGAGGTGGGTTTTTGTTACTAATTTAAACTTTAAGATTGTTTTTAGAACAACAATATTTTTTTTTTTTCAAATTATAGAAATGATATGTATGGTTTCCCAAAAATCACAAATTTAGTTATTGCTATTTTTTTTGACGAACAGAGTCAATGTGGTTTTCAAAATTTGCATGAATTATCATTTTTGGTAAAAAAATTAGATTTTATCCGGTCTCAAGATAATTTGTTCTTTTTAGGTAGGATGGAGTGAGTTTGTGCAAATTGGTAAAGCACATGGACTATTTATATAATTTTGTCTATATTTTATGTTTATGAGTTTTTAAAATGTTATTTTAACAACTCACTTTTTTAACTTTATAAAATGTTATTTTCACTCTTTCATTTTCTAAAAATCCGTGTTTATCCCTGTAATATATATAATTTGATTTTTCAAAATAATTTTTGTTCGTTAGATTAAAAAAAATATTTTTTACATGCTTATTTTTATATGTGGCTGTATAAATTCTAGGTCGTAGACATTTCGACGTGAATTTAGAACTTCTAATGTTCTTTTTTGTATGCACACGTCGGTTTAAATTTGAATCTGTTTACGTTTCGGTGTAATTTTCTTTTTATGTTTTCGTGTTTAATTTTATGTATGTTTCTTATATATGAGTCAAGTCACATATAATTACTTTCATTCATTAACTTAAAAAAATTATTATATTCGAGTTTGTCCATGCTTCAATGTAATTTTTTTACTTGTTTTTTGCTTAATTTTATATGTATCGTACGTATGAGTCGGATCACATATAATAACTGTAACATCCCGAGTTCAGGGGTGCAAAGTTCAGGGTTCAAAGTGAAAATGTGAATGATCAACTCGGCGAGTCCATGGGGAAACTCGGCGAGTAGGGTCGCGATTCTGGTCGCGTGTCTAGTGGCCAACTCGGCGACTTGGTGTTGTGTGGAGAAAACCCTAATCCCATGGATTTGACCCTATATAAAGAACATAGTACCATCTACCCAGCCTCTTTGCTCTCCCTTGAAGTCCAGAAACCCTAATATTCGTTGTGAGAGAATTAGAGAACATTTGGATCTTGAAGGGGTGTTTGTTGAAAAGATCTTTGAAGATTAAGAGGCTTGGAGCAAGGGGCTTTTCAAGCTTTTGACTTATTCTTATGTTGGAGCCTTCTTTTGAGGTAATGATTCGTTGCTTGAGCTGTTATCCGTCTAGATCTATCATTTGTGGGATTTTTGGGTGTATATATAGTGTTATCTTGAGTTTGAAGGTTAGATATGATGTTGCTACCTCAGATCTAGAATATTGATGATCCAAAAGAGCATAAAGTCCCTGTTCAAGAGCTGTTGATGAAGTCTTTTAGCCCCAAACCTTATCCCAAGAGTGTATTATGCTTAGATCTCCTTGGATTCACGTAAAGTTTGCCACTTTACGTGATGGATAGCTTGTATAAGAGTAGATCTATGGATTGGAGACCCTACATGGATTGGAAAGCCTCTGTATAGGTTAAGAGCTAGTGATACTCGGCGAGTCACATGGGTGCACTCGGCGAGTTGCATAAAGATAGGCAGAAACTCGACGAGTTGAAAGAACAACTCGGCGAGTTGGTTGAAGATAGCCTTGGACCCGGCGAGTCTAGTCTTGAGGTCCTAACCTTTTCTGGTTAAGCTGAGAATCGGTGAGTCAAGGGATGACTTAGTGAGCTGAGTACGGTTTGACTCAGAGTTGTGGGGCTCGGTGAGTGTTGGGGCGACTCGGAGAGTTGAATCGTGTTATGGGAGTTTTAGAGCATGGGGACTTGACGAGTCAGCGTGTTGACTCGGCAAGTAGAGTCAGTTAGGAGGGTAGCTTTGATTGAGGACTTTGACTTTGTCCAATAGGTGACCAGTTGACCTCCAGGGGTATTTTGGATGTTATTGGTATTTATTGGTTTCGGTGATTCAGTGGTGGAGTTCGTGTTGGTGGTCGGAGCAGCGTGATCTTGTTCTTCAGTTGGCAGTAGCAGGTGAGTCTTCTCACTATACTTTACCTAGAGTGGTAATAGAGTTATGTTACAGAGTTATTGTATGCTATCTATGCGATGTGTAGCACTGCATTTTTTCTATGTGATTTATGTTGTGTGTATATTAGAGTTTGGACCGGAAGGTCTACAGAGCTAGGACCAGAGGGTCCACAGAGTTAGGTTTAGAGTTATGTGTCAGTGTAATTGTATGTTATTTATATTCTGTGATTTATTGTGCTATGTGATATGCATGATTCTGAGTTATCAAAGTTAGGACCAGAGGGTCCACGGAGAGTTGGGACTTGAGGGTCCCACTGAGACACACAGAGTTACGGCCCAAGGGCCCGCAGAGTTATAGCCTTGAGTGGCTAATATGTGTTAAAGTGGTATTTTGGGGGACTCACTAATCTTCGTGCTTACAGTGTTTTGTGTTATGTGTTTCAGGTTTCTCAGGTTTACGGGACGACACCGACTCGATTGTACACACTAGGGGACGCGTTTGTTATGAAGATCGTGGTTTATTAATTGATTGAACAAAAGAGTTATGTATTGCAACTTAAACAAATGGGATTTTTATGAAAAGTATTAAAGAGATAAACTATTTTAATTTTCAAAAATTTGTTTGAAAAATTACGGTGTTACAAGTTGGTATCAGAGCCTTGGTTTGAGGGATTCGGATACACCTTCGGGTAAATCTGGACTCAAACTGAGGAAGTAAGAAAAGTTTTCAAGAAATGATTTTCTAAAAGATGAATAAGAGTTCAAAGAGAAAGTGAGAAAGAGTAGTGTGTACAATCAGCCAGAGCCCGAACGGTGATGTCCCAAAATACCCTTACTTTTGTGTTATGAGATATTTATGATACATTTTATAAGATATTATGCATGCTAGAGATAGGCTAGGTATTTTATTTCTTAGGACTAGAGTGACCTGATTTGTGATGCCTTAGCCTAGGAGTTACTGTTATATGTGATGTGATTTTGAGTATGAGTGAGAGTATTCAATTGGAATCCTTTTAGGTGATTTAAGTAGAGGAGTAATCTAGGAGAGACGCCTAGATGAGTATTGTGGTGTTTATCGAGGAATAGTTAGAACCTGCAAGGGGCAGACTTGCAAAGTTCGGTGGTACCTTGAGAATGAACAGAGCAAGCAGAGTTATCATCCAAAGTGAGCTCTATGTATTCTTCGATGCCCGAATGCTGCTTGCTTCGTGCTTTGTGGAACTCTCGATGATGGGAGTCAACTACCAAGTCAATATGACGATATTCAGGAGGTAGATAACTGGAATCATTAGGAGCTCTTCAACAACTGATGGTAGAGAAGTAGGGGTGACCTTAGCTGGCGGAGTAGAGCATTTCGCTGAGGAGCGAGCACGCGTGGCGGAATTAGTGAACGAGAAGGTTGAGCAGCTATTTAGGAGCTCTGGAATGGTCCGTATGGAAAGTATGGGTAGATGTGGCAGGTAGTATGGGCCCGTACTACCGAAAGTAGAGGACCCATACTCGATACAGGGAGTATTCTGAAGGTTCTAAGTAGCAGATTGAGGAGTGATGTCATGGTTCGAGTACCATACATCATAGCAGATTAAGGGGTGATGTCATGGTTCAAGTACCATACATCGTAGCAGATTGAGGAGTGATGTCATGGTTCGAGTACCATACATTGTAGCAGATTAAGAAGAGATGTCAGGGGCTAGTACCATGGTTCTTAGCAATTGAAGCTTGTGATTCTCCCGTTGTCCGATCAGGATTGATGGGTGGAGTTTGGACGCGATGGGGTTTTAGGCCTAAGGGCCATGATTGGGTCCGAAGAGGCATCCCTTGAGAGGGAGGTCGGGAGCATTTCAGAGTATTATTGGTAAGATGTCAGTTGTAGTCGCAAGACTCATGGATTTGTAGAGAAGGCATTTATGGGGGATTACAGTCTGAGTGAGCGATCAGTCAATGGAGGAGATGTCACCTTCTGTGACCTGATGGGTGCTATTTATGTTTCTGTGGGAAACAGGAGAAACGTGAGATTTCTTTTTTGGGGTTTAGGAGTAAAACCGTGCGGATTGGCATTTATGATGATTTTCCACCAGAGTATCAGGCAGCATGTCTGCCGCGAGGTAAAGATATATCATGAGCAGGTAGTCGGTTGGGACTGAGGTGGTTAAGGACCACATTGCACCCTATTTGAGTATAGTAGGGCGTGTGGTAGCGGTATCAGTGGGCAATCCAGACGAGTATATCAGGGCGGCGACTCTTCTGTCTATGATGGGTATTGAGTATGGGAGTGGAGTCCCTGTTCTTGTGATGATTTAGGTGTTGGAACTTGGGTTGAGAAGTCGAGGTTGAGGAGTACGATGATTTATTATTTCAGTCTAAGAGTCGGTGATATTACTTGACAGTTGAGATGTTCGGTATTGGGATGGTATGAGACTTTGAACGACTAGAGTCAGTCGTGATGAGAAGTTCTTAAGGAGATTATTGGGCATTGCGTAGCACCTTCCAAGGGCAGGTGCGATATTGCTAGTGGAAGCAGTCTGTGGGATGGTGCGTGCGTCAATTGGTGATGGTTCGAACCCTAAGTGGGGGAGAACTGGGTATGTTATTGAGGGAACCAGAGATTTGTGCAAGAGAGGTTAGGGGGTTTGATACAGAAATTTGCGGCTCAAATTCATGAGGCCAGGGTCATTGATGATCATGGAAAGAAGCAGAGCGAGATAATGCATGTGGTATGTGTCTAAGAAAGGATGGGTGTCTCCTCGGCAGTTGGTAAACGGTCAGGAATCTGGTGGTGGACAGGGCCGTTTCAAAGGGAAGACTCGTAAAGATGGTATGGACGGTTGAGAACTTCTAGATAGAAGATTATCAAGCAGCTAATCCCGGGGCCGGAATATGTATTCTTGCTTGGATTGAGCAGTAAGGGAAAAGGGTTTCGGAGGATCACCAGTGTGTTCTGAAGCGTTAGCGCTTTCTTTGTATTCCAATTGAGTGTTTGGATACACTGAAGTTGCGCATTAGGTAAAAAGGTGTCACTCCCCCGAACGGAACGGCGGAAACGTCCGAGGGCTATCGTGACTCAATTGAATACCATCACATTGCATATACATGAAACATAACATTGTACATCACCAACATTTGGAATGATACAACTGGTAGCGCTTACATCCATTACATTGTTCCCAAAACATGACATTCTCAAAAATAACTGTTTGTTACTAAATTAAACTACAGCAAAACGTCATAGAGTACAATTCATCCTCCACTTTATCTGTTACCTGAGAATACAAGTATTTTGAAAAACGTCAACATATGAAATGTTGGTGAGTTCATAAGTAAGGTTTGAAATCCAATGTTTGTAATGTTTTGAGAAGCACCAGAAAATCCAATATTTTCTGAAAATAGTAAAGTCAAAAATGTGTGAAGATCCATAGGTATGCTTGTTTGTTTCTTTACTTGTAAAATTTGTTCATTTAAAATTTGTGTGTATTCCGAATCCGTATGTATTGAAATACCCTAGGAAAACCCGATGTTTTCCTAATTCGTACATTGAAACAATTGCAACGTGTGAAGTTGTCGGTACCAGGCGACGTTGGATTATTGTTGAGCATGATTAATTGCTACAAACACACGTTACACAAACGACTAGTCTATAGCGATACTAACGATCCCGAAGGCATCGTCCGTACTAATCACGTTCTCCAACCGCCCTGACTACGTGTAGTCCCACACCCGAAGAGAACGAGGACACGAAGGCCTCAGTAACTCCATTAGCCGTTGGGGATAAAAGGTACGAGGGATCCCAGACCCGCCTCGCATGAAAAGGTAGACTTTACTAGCAATACCAAAGGACCCTTGGGGACCAGTAGTATACAAGCCATTGAAAGTCCTTTTACGTTATGTCGGATCGGTGAAACCCAACACTTCGAAAGAGAGAGGTCTTCGGGCCTTAAGATCAGGTCATTGGGCTAGCTAGGCTCAACGAACAAGATTTTACACTTTTGGGGCCCAAAGGTGGTGCGTAGACGTCTGTGCACACTCGCATGTATAGTGACTTCCCAATCATTATCGTAATGTCGTAATGTCATAGTGTCGTCGTGTTAGTAATTTCGGATTTTTTTTATTGGTTCGAGACCGAACCAATTCGTTTGACAACGACTTTTGGTGTTGTAATGTATTGTATTTCGTTGATAGTTGTGGTATCATCATTTGATCAAATTGCATGTATTGAACTAGTCTTGAGAATTTTTCTGTTTTCAGCCTCTCATTATTTGTAAAAATTTACTTTTTCAACCCTTTATTTAAAAACTTTCCGGTTTGGTCATTAAATCAATTTTCTTGACATTTTAATACCAAAAATTATTGAAATAAGTATTTTCCAGCATATTTTTCATAGAAAACAGCTTAAGTCCCTGAATTTCAATTTTTCTCGGTTATAACCCTTCTTTTTCGAAAGTTTGACAAATTTGGCCCAAATTGAATTTTTTTTGCAACTTTAGTCCCTTTTAAATTTAAAAAGCATTTTAAACCTTTGAAAAGGACTTGGAACACTTATAGTCCACTTTTTTACAGAAAAATACAGTTTTGACCCTCCAAAACAGAAAATCTCGCATAATGAGCCTCATTGGGCCTAAAATGTCATTTTTAGCCCATTAAGCTTGAAGTTTATGTTTTTAATCCTCTAAATAAGTATATTTCCAGAAATTTCTTTATTGAAACTGTTTTGACATAGTTCAACCATCAAAGTTCGTGATTTGTCAATTTAGGCCCTTAAAGTTTGTATTTTTCGCATTTTAGGTCCAAAGATGGTGTTTTTAGCTCAAAGAAATTGTTACTAAACCATATAACCATTTTTCTAGAAATAATTTGTATGTAGAAATATAATTGATGCTAGAGTCTTTTAACTTGAGGTATATTTCGGTTTTGAGGGGTTTTATGGCTAGATCCAACATTATAACACACAAAAAGCACACATATAAGCATGGAATCATACAAAGCATACAAAATACATATAGATCTACACTTTCACTTGTATTCCCCCCCCCCCCAAAAAAAAAAACACATGAAAACCGAAAATAGGGGGTATGAAGCTCACCTTGTTTGAAGCTTTCGGTTTTTGAAGAGAATATGGAAGAAAGTTTGGTGATTTTCGGCCTTAGCACCCCTTGATGAAGATCTCGGCCTTGAGGTGTTTCTAAGGTACAAGATCATGATTTCTCATGAGTTAAGAAGAGATATTTGGTAGCTCAAGGAAACTAGATCATAGAATTAAGTATAACCTTACCTTGGATGGTGATTTTTGTGAAAAATCCCTTGGAATACACTTGAATCTCGAAAATTTTTGGAGAGGGAGGAAGGAGTGTTCTTGAGAGAGTTGAGAGATTTTTGGTGAATGTGTGTGTGTTGCTCGGCCGAGAGTGAGAGAGAGAGGAAGAAGAAATAGACCTTGAGGTGATGTATACATGGAAGTATGAGATGTTGCATGGAGAACCAAGAGGTAATAATGAGGTGGCATGATGAAGTCAACTCTTCATCTTGGGCTTGGGATTTTGGGCCGAGATTTTTGGAAGGAAAAGGAAAAAATTGGGCCTTTGCCCCTAAGACCACTATTAGGGTTAATCTTAGGTATTTATTGGCCTTATAAAATAAAATTGTGATTTTTATGTTTTAATAAGCTAGATTAGGTTAATCATGGATCAAAGCTTTCAATTTATTTCATTCTAGGCACAATATGGCCCATAATATTGAAATAAATGAATGTGGGTCCAATTAGAGCCCAATTAGGGTTCTAAGTCCATGATAGTCCAATTGGAAGCTTATTGGTTAATTTGGATCCAATAAGGGAGTTCTAGTCCAAAGTGGACCTAAATAAGAACTTCTAGGGTTTCCAATTGTTTGTTGACCATTTGAATGATTGTATGGTGTATTTGATTGAAATTTTGTTGTTACAATCATGGGTGTTACACATGTTCTTAAGCTTTTGATTCACTTTAGCTTGAGTGTATAGTTTACAAGACACAAAATTTCCAGTTGTGACATCATCCCCCCGTTAGAGGGAATTTCGTCCCGAAATTCTGTTGGAAAGCTAGATTTGAGAATGTTAGAATAGGTGAGGGTACTTTTGCTTCATTTGATCTTCGCGTTCCCAAGTGAATTCTGGTCCACGCTTTGCGTTCCACCGTACCTTCACGATTGGGATGCGGCTCTGTTTAGTACGCTTCACCTCCCTGTCCATGATTTCGATTGGTTCTTCGACGAACAAGAGATTCTCATTGATTTCGATTTTGTCAAGAGGAATGACAAGGGTTTCGTCTGATAGGCACTTCTTTAGGTTAGAAACATGAAACACGGGGTGTACACCGTTTAGCTCTGCGGGTAGTTGCAGTCTGTATTCTACTGGACCAATTCGGGTGACGATTTCGAAAGGTCCAATGTATCGCGGATTTAGTTTTCCCCGCTTCCCAAAACGAATGACTCCTTTCCAGGGCGAGACTTTTAACAGTACTTGATCACCGACCTGAGATTCCAAGGGCTTTCGGTGTTTATCAGCGTAGCTCTTTTGTCGGTCACGCGATGCTTGCAACTGAGCTTTGATTTGAACTATCTTTTCCGTGGTTTCACGTATGAGATTCCAAGGGCTTTCGGTGTTTATCAGCGTTAGTGCTGCGTCCGTTGTGTGTGTTTTTGCTAGCTGGGTGTCACCTACTTCAACCCAACATAACGGTGATCTACATTTACGTCCGTAAAGTGCTTCGAAAGGAGCCACCTTGATGCTCGAATGGTAACTATTGTTGTATGAGAATTCGATTAAGGGTAGGTGGGTATCCCAAGACTTTCCAAAGTCTATCACGCATGCGCGGAGCATATCTTCGAGCGTTTGGATGGTTCGCTCGCTTTGACCATCCGTTTGTGGATGATAAGCGGTGCTCATATCGAGGTTTGTTCCCATCGCCTTATGGAGTGATTGCCAAAATCGGGACGTGAACCTACTGTCCCTATCCGAGATGATAGATGTTGGTATTCCGTGAAGTCTCACGATCTCTCGAATGTATAAACGCGTCAATCTCTCCATCTTGTACGATTCCTTAATTGGCAGGAAATGGGCAGATTTCGTCAGTCGGTCAATTATTACCCATATGGTATCTAATCCATCCGATGTTTTGGGTAGCTTGGTCACGAAATCCATAGAAATCCCTTCCCATTTCCACTCAGGAATTGCCGGTTGCTGTAACAATCCTGAGGGTTTTTGGTATTCCACCTTTACTTTGGCGCACGTAAGGCACTTACTGACATAAGTCGCGATTTCCGCCTTCATGTTAGGCCACCAATAGTGTTGTTTAATGTCCAAATACATCTTATCGGAACCGGAATGAATGGAGTATCGCGTCTTGTGGGCTTCCTTCATGACAACATCTCTGAACCCTCCAAGTTTAGGGACCCAAATACGGTTCATGAAATAGTATACTCCATTCTCCTTTGCTTCCAGGTCTTTTCCATTCCGCGCAATGCTTCGCTTGCTCTATTTTCCGCTTTCATAGCCTCCGGCTGGACTGATGCAATTTGAGTGGCTAGATGAGATTGAATGGTTATCGAGTGCGTTTTCGTACGGCGATTAGTGTACTCTTTTCGACTTAATGCATCAGCTACCACGTTGGCCTTACCTGGATGGTACTTGATCTCGCATTCGTAGTCGTTTAGTAATTCTACCCATCTTCGCTGTCTCATGTTCAGCTCCTTCTGATTCAAGATGTGCTAGAGGATCTTGTGGTCCGTAAAGATGGTGCACTTTGTACCGTATAGGTAGTGCCTCCAAATTTTTAGAGCAAAGACCACGGCTCCCTGTTCTAGGTCATGGGTCATGTAGTTTACCTCGTGCGTCTTTAGTTAGCGGGACGCATATGCTATCACTCTTCCACGTTGCATGAGAACACAACCTAAGCCCTGATTCGACGCGTCACAGTAGACCACAAAATCTTCCGTTCCTTCAGGCAAAGATAATACAGGAGCGCTACAGAGAGCTTGCTTCAAGGTTCGAAACGCGATCTCTTGTCGGTCTGTCCACTTGAATGGCACGCCCTTTTGCGTAAGCAAGGTAAGCGGCTTGGCGATCCTGGAGAAGTTTTGGATGAATCTCCTATAGTAGCCTGCTAGGCCTAAGAACTGACGAATTTCTGTGGGCGTAGTCGGGGTTGCCTATCCTTCCACAGCTTTGACCTTAGAGGGGTCCACATGAATTCCGTCTTGGCTAACCACGTGGCCTAGGAAATTCACACTCCGAAGCCAGAACTCACACTTGGAGAGTTTAGCGTAAAGCTTTTCCGATCGCAGGGTGTCCAGAATTTGTCGTAGATGTTAGCCATGCTCCTCTTTGCTTCGAGAATAGACGAGGATGTCATCGATAAATACAATGACGAAGTTGTCAAGGAACGGTCGACAGATTCGATTCATTAGGTCCATAAATGCAGCAGGTGCATTTGTTAGACCGAAGGGCATTACGACGAATTCATAATGTCCATAGCGGGTTCGGAAAGCGGTTTTGGGAATATCATCTTCTCGGACCTTGAGTTGGTGGTATCCAGACCGTAGATCTATTTTGGAGAAATAACTAGCCCCTTGGAGCTGGTCGAATAGATCATCGATTTGTGGGAGTGGGTAGCGGTTTTTAACAGTGAGTTTATTCAACTCTCTGTAATCGATGCACATTCTGAAGGATCCGTCCTTCTTTTTGACAAAGAGCACCGGAGCTCCCCACGGCGAGTAGCTAGGTCGGATAAATCCCTTGTCCAAAAGTTCGCTGAGTTGGCTGGATAATTCCTGCATCTCGGCAGGAGCCAGCCGGTAGGGTGATTTAGCGAGAGGAGTTGCTCCTGGAATAAGGTCGATTTGAAACTCCACCTGTCTCTCTGGGGGTATTCCCAGGAGATCTTCAGGAAACACGTCCGGAAATTCACATGCTACGGGAATGTCTCGAACGTTAATCCCCTCCTTGGTTTTATCCACCACGTGAGCTAGGAACGCCAAATTGTTCCTTCTTAGATACTTCTGTGCTTTGATGCACGAAACGAGGCGAAGGTTAATGCTAGATTTGTCTCCATAAATTACCAGGGTTTCGTGATTTGGGAGGCGAAGACGAACGGCCTTCTCATGGCACATAATTTCGGCATGGTGGGGGCTTAACCAGTCCATGCCGATGATCACATCGAAACTCCTAATTGACACTGGCATTAGATCTATTCGAAAGACGTGTTGATTAAGAGTTAGGGTACATCCGGTGTAGATTTCCCCAGTGGATTCGGTTCTCCCATGGCCATTTCCACCGTATAGGTTTCATTTAGCTTTTGGGGTAGTTGTCTTAATAAATGCTTAAACTTATTGCTTACGAAGCTTCGTTCCGCTCCGGTGTCAAATAAGATGCATGCATAAGCGTGGTTTAAGGGAAACGTACCGGTAACAACAGAGGGGTCTTGAAGGGCCTCACCCTGACCCATGGTCAACATCCTTCCTGTTCCTCCATTTCTTAAATTGCTGTTGTTAGGACAGTCTCGGCGGATGTGTCCAGTCTTTCCACATCCGAAGCAGGTGTAGCTAGGCCCTGCGTTATTGCCGCTGGCATGGGTGTTGTTGTTGTTGCGAGGGTTGTTGCTGTTGGTTCCCTGATTTTGGTTATGGGGAGGGTAAGCCTTGCAGTACCTTGCGGTGTGACCCCTTCGGTTGCAACTGGTGCACTGAAAATCCTTGCATTCTCCATAGTGATGGAAACCGCACTTGTTGCATTTGGGAAGATTACCGGAATAAGGTCTGGAAGCATTTGAAGTGGCTGAGGTTGGAGCATGTGGTGCGGCTGGAACCGGTGCGGTAACAGCATTAACCGCCACTGTCTGCTGCTTCTTGGAGGTGTCGAGGCCCTGGCGCCCCTTCCGCTTATTGTTCTTTCCCCTCTTGCCATCACTTTCCTTCGTCTTCTCAGTCTCCATTGGATTCTCTCCCTTTTTGTTGTTATGGTCGTACAACCTTTTTGCCAATCTTTTTGCACTGTCAAATGTTTCGGGGTTTGCAGCTATCACATTCCCTTGAATTGGTGATGTGAGTCCCCAGATGAATCGCTCAATCTTCTTTCCTTCCGAGGCGATCATACCCGGGCACAGCAGAGATAGTTCGCTAAATCTCAATATGTAGGCATCGATATTCGCGTTCTGCACAGTGAGGTTCCATAGCTCTTGTTCCATCTTCTGTATTTCGCCTTGTGGGCAGTACTCTGCCATTAACATTTCTTTCATCTCTGTCCACGGCATAGAGTTGGCTACAGGGAGTGTCATGGATTCTACATGTCCGTTCCACCAGGTGAGTGCTTGATCCACAAAAGTGTAGGCTGCGAACTTCACCTTCATGTGCTCAGGGCAGTCGCATATCTCGAATACCGACTCCACCTTTTCGATCCATCGCTTAAGAGTGATCACCCCTCCAGTGCCATTAAAAGTTCGTGGTTTGGCGTTTGTGAACTCCTTGTAGGTACATGTCTTGGTGGGTCCTTGATTCATTCCATTGTTTGAACTTCCGGCTCCTTGCCCATTGACTCCTCCATTGTTCCCTTGATTAGGGAAGTAGGGGTCTCCAGGGTGATGAAAACCAGCCATGTGGTCTGCGAGAGTGCGTAATTATGCTAACGTTATTCCTAGGATGCTACAATTATCGCATAGATCAAGTAGGCGTTCTCTTTTCGGTGGTAGGGGTATGGTTTTAGATTCCCTAGAAATCCCGATCTCATCAGGACGTGTGTTAGCTTTACGTTGGAGAGAATGTAGTTGATCAGGCTGCATTCACTCCTTGGTATCACTAAGAACAGTTCCCGAATTAACCGAGACACTAGTATTATTTTTGTTTGCTTCGGCGTTATGTTCCTATTCCTAGTGCTAGCAAGGGTGTTTTATTCACTTGTTTTGTTCAGAGTTATGTTAGTCCCTCTTTTTGGTTTATAGTTGCATATCCCTGTGTGGCTAGATATGCTAGTTCACTATAAACAAGGCTCTGATACCAACCTGTCACACCCCCGAACCAGACGGCGGAAACGTCCGAGGGCTATCGTGACTCAATTGAATACCATCACATTGCATATACATGAAACATAACATTGTACATCACCAACATTTGGAATGATACAACTGGTAGCGTTTACATCCATTACATTGTTCCCAAAACATGACATTCTCAAAAATAACTGTTTGTTACTAAATTAAACTACAGCAAAACGTCATAGAGTACAATTCATCCTCCACTTTATCTGTTACCTGAGAATACAAGTATTTTGAAAAACGTCAACATATGAAATGTTGGTGAGTTCATAAGTAAGGTTTGAAATCCAATGTTTGTAATGTTTTGAGAAGCACCAGAAAATCCGATATTTTCTGAAAATAGTAAAGTCAAAAATGTGTGAAGATCCATAGGTATGCTTGTTTGTTTCTATACTTGTAAAATTTGTTCATTTAAAATTTGTGTGTATTCCGAATCCGTATGTATTGAAATACCCTAGGAAAACCCGATGTTTTCCTAATTCGTACATTGAAACAATTGCAATGTGTGAAGTTGTCGGTACCAGGCGACGTTGGATTATTGTTGAGCATGATTAATTGCTACGAACACACGTTACACAAACGACTAGTCTATAGCGATACTAACGATCCCGAAGGCGTCGTCCGTACTAATCACGTTCTCCAACCGCCCTGACTACGTGTAGTCCCACACCCGAAGAGAACGAGGACACGAAGGCCTCAGTAACTCCATTAGCCGTTGGGGATAAAAGGTACGAGGGGTCCCAGACCCGCCTCGCATGAAAAGGTAGACTTTACTAGCAATACCAAAGGACCCTTGGGGACCAGTAGTATACAAGCCATTGAAAGTCCTTTTACGTTATGTCGGATCGGTGAAACCCAACACTTCGTAAGAGAGAGGTCTTCGGGCCTTAAGATCAGGTCATTGGGCTAGCTAGGCTCAACGAACAAGATTTTACACTTTTGGGGCCCAAAGGTGGTGCGTAGACGTCTGTGCACACTCGCATGTATAGTGACTTCCCAATCGTTATCGTAATGTCGTAATGTCATAGTGTCGTCGTGTTAGTAATTTCAGATTTTTTTTATTGGTTCGAGACCGAACCAATTCGTTTGACAACGACTTTTGGTGTTGTAATGTATTGTATTTCGTCGATAGTTGTGGTATCATCATTTGATCAAATTGCATGTATTGAACTAGTCTTGAGAATTTTTCTGTTTTCAGCCCCTCATTATTTGTAAAAATTTACTTTTTCAACCTTTTATTTAAAAACTTTCCGGTTTGGTCATTAAATCAATTTTCTTGACATTTTAATACCAAAAATTATTGAAATAAGTATTTTCCAGCATATTTTTCATAGAAAACAGCTTAAGTCCCTGAATTTCAATTTTTCTCGGTTATAACCCTTCTTTTTCGAAAGTTTGACAATTTTGGCCCAAATTGAAATTTTTTTGCAACTTTAGTCCCTTTTAAATTTAAAAAGCATTTTAAACCTCTGAAAAGGACTTGGAACACTTATAGTCCACTTTTTTACAGAAAAATACAGTTTTGACCCTCCAAAACAGAAAATCTCGCATAATGGGCCTCATTGGGCCTAAAATGTCATTTTTAGCCCATTAAGCTTGAAGTTTATGTTTTTAATCCTCTAAATAAGTATATTTCCAGAAATTTCTTTATTGAAACTGTTTTGACATAGTTCAACCATCAAAGTTCGTGATTTGTCAATTTAGGCCCTTAAAGTTTGTATTTTTCGCATTTTAGGTCCAAAGATGGTGTTTTTAGCTCAAAGAAATTGTTACTAAACCATATAACCATTTTTCTAGAAATACTTTGTATGTAGAAATATAATTGATGCTAGAGTCTTTTAACTTGAGGTATATTTCGATTTTGAGGGGTTTTATGGCTAGATCCAACATTATAACACACAAAAAGCACACATATAAGCATGGAATCATACAAAGCATACAAAATACATATAGATCTACACTTTCACTTGTATTCCCCCCCCCCCCAAAAAAAAACACATGAAAACCGAAAATAGGGGTATGAAGCTCACCTTGTTTGAAGCTTTCGGTTTTTGAAGAGAATATGGAAGAAAGTTTGGTGATTTTCGGCCTTAGCACCCCTTGATGAAGATCTCGGCCTTGAGGTGTTTCTAAGGTACAAGATCATGATTTCTCATGAGTTAAGAAGAGATATTTGATAGCTCAAGGAAACTAGATCATAGAATTAAGTATAACCTTACCTTGGATGGTGATTTTTGTGAAAAGTCCCTTGGAATACACTTGAATCTCGAAAATTTTTGGAGAGGGAGGAAGGAGTGTTCTTGAGAGAGTTGAGAGATTTTTGGTGAATGTGTGTGTGTGTTGCTCGGCCGAGAGTGAGAGAGAGAGGAAGAAGAAATAGACCTTGAGGTGATGTATACATGGAAGTATGAGATGTTGCATGGAGAACCAAGAGGTAATAATGAGGTGGCATGATGAAGTCAACTCTTCATCTTGGGCTTGGGATTTTGGGCCGAGATTTTTGGAAGGAAAAGGAAAAAATTGGGCCTTTGCCCCTAAGACCACTATTAGGGTTAATCTTAGGTATTTATTGGCCTTATAAAATAAAACTGTGATTTTTATGTTTTAATAAGCTAGATTAGGTTAATCATGGATCAAAGCTTTCAATTTATTTCATTCTAGGCACAATATGGCCCATAATATTGAAATAAATGAATGTGGGTCCAATTAGAGCCCAATTAGGGTTCTAAGTCCATGATAGTCCAATTGGAAGCTTATTGGTCCATTTGGATCCAATAAGGGAGTTCTAGTCCAAAGTGGACCTAAATAAGAACTTCTAGGGTTTCCAATTGTTTGTTGACCATTTGAATGATTGTATGGTGTATTTGATTGAAATTTTGTTGTTACAATCATGGGTGTTACACATGTTCTTAAGCTTTTGATTCACTTTAGCTTGAGTGTATAGTTTACAAGACACAAAATTTCCAGTTGTGACAAAAGGAGAATTATTTATGGAGATCAGAGGGAACGAATTGTTGTATATGTATGGTGCTGGGAGTAGGAGATCAGTGGTTGAGGAAAGACATCGTGATGTCCTGCAATGGTGTTCCGTGGTGACCGGGAATAATGTTCCGATCTCGGAGTTATTTAGAATCTTAATTTTAATACGACCGGTGGTGAATTATGTATTTTTGGTTCCAGTGGGATCCCTTCGGGTATTAACATCAAGAGGGATTATTTAAGAAATGGGATCTCCGCAAAGGTAAGTATTTTTGTTATAATGGTTTCCACCCAAGTTTGTGATGCATGTGTGGGACAAGTGTGTGTAGCTATCTATGATAGTCTACGGAGCATGAGTTAGTGGACGTAGTGTGTCGTTGGGATGAGAATGAGAGTATGGGGTGAAGCTACAGGGAGCCATAGTATTCACTAGTCAGAGGGTGTTGTGATGCTACGGGGAGCCGTAGTACTCACAAGTCAGAGAGAGGGAGTCGTGGTACTATAGGGAGCCATAGTACTCACTAGTCACTTGGTGTTGTGGTGTTACGGGGAGCCATAGTACTCAATAGTCAGAGGTTGCCGTGTTATTGCGGGGAGCCGTAATACTCACTAGATGGCAAGAGAGTGTGAGGTTGGAGTGTTCCCTGATCAGGGTATGATGAAGATGAGTTTTAGGCTTGAGTAGCCTTAGTATAGAGTTTTTGGAGCCTAGTGGTTGAACCAAGGGCGGAACTAGAGGTCAGAGTTGAGACGATCCTCGGTTGGATTGTATTTTTCATATGAGGAAAAGAGAATTTCGTGACTTGTGAGTCACTGGGATAATGGTCGTGGGGAGGAAGCTAATGAGATATTTTGGATCATGTTATAGGTGATCTTTGGAGGTTCAGCTGTGGAGTCAGAAGCTGACCTGGTGCTCAGTATCGAAGTGGCATATAAGAAATGAGCTAGAGTTTATCATGGTGATGTCTGAGGACACTTTAGAGTGAGCGGACGATTCAAACGCTGGAAGACATGTTTCGAACATGTGTATTCGATTTAGGAGGGAGTTGGGACACGTATATACTCTTGGCTGAGTTTTCCTATACAACAGCCATCATTCGAGCATTGGTATGCCACCCTTTGAGCTATTGTATACGAGGAGGTGTCGGACCCCCATTTGCTGGGAAGAGGTGGTGCATGGAACCGAGAGTCCTTGCGAGCAGATTCAGAGCATGTGCGATACATGGAGTAGCGGATACTCTACTAGGGATAATGTAGAGTGGGGTGTGAGCACCGTGACACTTGTCTGAAGTAGCAAGGTTGACAAGTAGATTTCCTTGGGTAAGGAAAGAGAAAGGTATGTAACTCCAGGAGGAGTGTTGGTTCACGGAAGTGAAAGCCGTAGTGAGAATGGATGATTAAGAATATTGTGGTTGAACACTGTGTCTGTGCCAGTGGTATGGAAGCGCATCCGGGTTAGGTGTCTGTTGAGGTTGCGGAAGAATCTACAGTGGTTTAGACCAGAGGAGTTCGGAAGAAATACAAAAATAGAGCCTTGGATTTAAGTATGGTTGTGATTAGGAGGTTATGTATATAGTGGTAATTCATCCTGGGGATGTCGGATGGTAACGTCAGTATATCGGGTTTTTCCGACCTGAGGATGTAGAGCAGGCTCAGCATGTGTATGCGATTGCAGAGGAGAGCTCAGGAGAGTTGTTCAGGATCTGTAGGATGGATCATCCTTTCAGCACAGAAAGAAAAGAGTTGGATTCGGATTGAAAGCGGGATGAGTCCCATAAGTGAATTCGATAAAGGTTATGCTAATCAAGGAAAGGGATAGCAGTTTGGTATCGGGTCAGAACCCGGTGGTCCAGGGTGATGTCTAGCTGTGTAAGGGTCAAGCGATCGTTGTGATTTGGAGCGAGTGAAGTATCATGGAATGATACTCGGTTGATAAGTGTGGGTATCAGAGGATGAGACGGTGGTCTGGGCACCGTAGGGGAAGAGTTAGGTTTTGGGTTTCGGTGGTAGTGTTTTAAGTAACCTGGTTTGCTTAATGCCAGGTGGTGCATTGCGAGAGTAGTTTCTGGAGTTGTGTTTCCGCAGGCTTCGAGGACGAAGCCTAATTTAAGTGGGGGAGAATTATAACATCCCGAGTTCAGGGGTGCAAAGTTCAGGGTTCAAAGTGAAAATGTGAATGGTCAACTCGGCGAGTCCATGGGGAGACTCGGTGAGTAGGGTCGCGATTCTGGTGGCGTGTCTAGTGGCCAACTCGGCGAGTCGGTGACTGGACTCGGCGAGTTGGTGCTGTGTGGAGAAAACCCTAATCCCATGGATTTGACCCTATATAAAGAACATAGTACCCTCTCCCCAGCCTCTTTGCTCTCCCTTGAAGTCCAGAAACCCTAATATTCGTTGTGAGAGAATTAGAGAACATTTGGATCTTGAAGGGGTGTTTGTTGAAAAGATCTTTGAAGATTAAGAGGCTTGGAGCAAGGGGCTTTTCAAGCTTTTGACTTATTCTTATGTTGGAGCCTTCTTTTGAGGTAATGATTCGTTGCTTGAGCTGTTATCCGTCTAGATCTATCATTTGTGGGATTTTTGGGTGTATATCTAGTGTTATCATGAGTTTTGAGGTTAGATATGATGTTGCTACCTCAGATCTAGAGTATTGATGATCTAAAAGAGCATAAAGTCCCTGTTCAAGACCTGTTGATGAAGTCTTTTAGCCCCAAACCTTAGCCTAAGAGTGTATTATGCTTAGATCTCCTTGGATTCACGTAAAGCTTGCCACTTTACGTGATGGATGGCTTGTATAAGAGTAGATCTATGGATTGGAGGCCCTGCATGGCTTGGAAAGCCTCTGTATAGGTTAAGAGCTAGTGGTACTCGGCGAGTCACATGGGTGCACTCGACGAGTTGCATGAAGATAGGCAGAAACTCGACGAGTTGAAAGAACAACTCGGTGAGTTGGTTGAAGATAGCCTTGGACTTGGCGAGTATGTTCTTGGACTCGGTGAGTCTAGTCTTGAAGTCCTAACCTTTTCTGGTTAAGCTGAGAATCGGTGAGTCAAGGGATGACTCAGTGAGTTAAGTACAGTTTGACTCAGAGTTGTGGGACTTGGCGAGTCTTGGGGCGACTCAGCGAGTTGAGTTGTATTATGGGAGTTTCAGAGAATGGGGACTCGACGAGTCAGCGGGTTGACTCAGCGAGTAGAGTCAGTCAGGAGGGTGGCTTTGACTGAGGATTTTGACTTTGACCAAGAGTTGACCAATTGACTTCCAGGGGTATTTTGGTTGTTATTGGTATTTATTGGTTACGGTGATTCAGTGGTGGAGTTCGTATCGGTGGTCGGAGCAGCGTGATCTTGTTCTTCAGTCGGCAGTAGTAGGTGAGTCTTCTCACTATACTTTACCTAGAGTGGTAATAGAGTTATGTGACAGAGTTATTGTATGCTATCTATGCAATGTGTGGCACTGCATTATTTCTATTTGATTTATGCTATGTGTATATTAGAGTTAGGACTGGAAGGTCCTCAGAGCTAGGACTAGAGGGTCTACAGAGTTAGGTTTAGAGTTATGTGCCAGTGTAATTGTATGTTATTTATTTTCTAAGATTTATTGTGATATGTGATACGCATGATTCTGAGTTATCAGAGTTAGGACCTTTGGGTCCATAGAGTTAGGACTATAGGGTCCACAGAGAGTTGGGACTGGAGGGTCCCACTGAGACACACAGAGTTAGGGCCCAAGGGCCCGCAGAGTTATAGCCTCGAGTGGTAAATATGTGTTAAAGTGGTATTTTGGGAAACTCACTAAGCTTCGTGTTTACAGTGTTTTGAGTTATGTGTTTCAGGTTTCTCAGGTTCAGGGGACGACATCGGCTCTATTGTACACACCAGGGAAGCGTTTGTTTTGAAGATCCTGGTTTATTAATTGATTAAACAAAAGAGTTATGTATTGCAAATTAAACATATAAGATCTTTATGAAAAGTGTTAAAGAGATAAACTATTTTAATTTTCCAAAATTTATTTGAAAAATTAGGGTGTTACAAAAACTTCCATTCGTTAACTTTAAAAAAAAATTATTTTTTACATGTTTATTTTTATGTATTAGTCAGTATGTATTTAAGGTGGTAAACATTTCGATTTAGCTAGACCTAAATTTAGAACTTTCGTTCGTATTTTTTTTTCAAAACATGTTTTTTTATGCATGTGTCGCTTTAAATTCGAGGTTGTCTATGTTTCGATGTAATTTTTGTTTTCCATTTTATGTTTAATTTTATATACGTTCCCTATATATGAGCCGGTTCATATACAATTAATTTTGTCGTTAACTTAAAAAAACATATTATATTCGAATTTTCTATGTTTCATCGTATTTTTTTCTGCTTAATTTTATATACATTTCATACGTATGATTCACGTCACATATATAATTCCGTTCATTAACTTGACAAAAAAACTAGTTTTTACGTGTTTATTTTTATGTATACGTCGGTATAAATTTAAGGTAGTAAACGTTTTAACATAATTTTTTAAAAACATAAAAAAAGCAAATTAAAAAAAAAAAATTAATGAACGAAAATTCTAAATTTAAGTCGAAATATTTACCACATTGAATTTATGCAAACACATAAATAAAAATAAGCACATAAATATTTTGTTATTTTAAGTTAATGAATAATAGTTATTATATATAACCTGACTTATATGTAGTAAATGTATATTAAATTAAGTATCAAAACGTGTGTGTGTCTATATATATATATATATATATATATATATATATATATATATATATATATATATATATATATATATATATATATCATACATACATATAAAGCTATTATTTTTTCTTGAATCTCATGCATGTGAAACCTCCATTTGTATTTCCTTTTCACCACATTCATTTGAAACTCTCATGACTTTTCAATTTCTTTATAATAATAATTATAATTTGGTAGTTAGGTTAAATAAATATAAAATCTAAAGTGTATTCATATATAAACTAAATTTCAATATTAAAATAATATCTTTAATTCTACTTATAAAATTATGTTTTTAACCTTTAACATATTATACTTAATTTATTAGTTTTAATATATTATTGGATGCAAATCATTATCATTTTAAAAAATTAGTTAAAAATAACAACTATAAATACTATTAAATGATATATAATACTTAATTTTATTGATGTGTAACTTACGAGTTGAAATCATTCAAACGATTGAAATTATGACGTTATAATATATTTATATATTATCATATAATTCAAAATAGTCAATATATTATATCAAATTAATATACGACGTATTATATCAAATTTAACAACAACGTTAGTGTTATATTTTAATATATATATATTTGTAAAGACTTCAACTATATAGGTGTTTCTGCACATTATAATGTCAACTCAAATATAAATTTAAGTTCTATTTAATAAAACTAAAAAATATTTTGTAAATAGTTAAAAGTGATAAATTGTAGTGATAAAAAAAAAACTAAATTGTAATTTCAATTTAACTAAAGTATTTCTTAAATATATTTTTATAATCGTTAAAAGTTTCTAAATAAGTAGTTTAAAATAACTTACAATAACAATAGTTAAAAACAACTCTATATAAATGATTATATTGTTAGCTTTAAAATAAAAAAACAATTTTTGATGTTTTAAATAATTATAATGATAGAAATTAAAACATTAAGCAAATAAATTTTAAAAAACTAATTAACAATAAAAATAACTATAAATAACCTCAAATCATATATTATATTTAATTTTATTCATGTGTAACTCGCGGGTAGAAGTCATTCAAACGAATGAGATTATGAAGTTATAATAAATGTATATATTATCATATAAGTCAAAATAATCAATATATTATATCAATTTAGTATATACAAATTATTATATCAAATTTAACAACAACGTTATTATTATATTCAAAAAATCATATATTTGTAAATACTTCAACTATATAGGTGTTTCTGCGCAACGCGCGGACATTCGCTTAGTGTGTGTGTGTGTGTATATATATATATATATATATATATATATATATATATATATATTGAAACATAGACAAATTCAATTTTAAACGACACATGCATAAAAATAAGTAAGTTTATTTATTTATTAATTTATTTTTATATATAAAAATAACCATTGAAAGTTCTAAATTTACGTTGAAACGTTTATCACATTGAATTTATACCGATAGATACATCAAAATAAATGCATAAAAAAATTATTTTTTTATGTTAACGAACATAAGTGATTATATATGACATGACTCGTGTTGGGTTTTTTATGCATCAATGTCATATACTAAATTTAACAAACGATAATAATCAGACAATATACTAAATTTAAACATTTTAAAATTATATATTTTTAATTATTCTAATTTAATTCTCTTATTAAATAATATTCAACGTAAATATTCAAAATTCCAACTTCTAAGTTTAAATAATATTCAAATTTTAATTAATTAAATAGTATTTTAAACAAGTGGTAATTTCCAAAATTTCAAAAATCTTTAGGTTTGCATTCCTTGTTGCACAAGTTGATGGACCATTTGGATAATGTTCATGGAGCATTTGGAGTACTTGGAACTCAATGGAACACTTGGGATTCATGGAGCATGTGAAAAAAGAACAAATTATCTAAGAAAGGAATGGATGTCTGACAAAGGAACATATAAGGTGTCAAAGGAACGGATCGTACAAAAGGGGGTTTGGAGCACTTGAGAGTGATATGGAGCAACAAGGGGACCTTGTTGCACCATACATTGAAGGGTTGGGCCAAGAAGGATGATGTTGTGCCAAGGGCATTCCTTCTTGTGCAATAATGCTCCCTCTTGTGCCATGCGTTACTCCTGTTGTGCCATGGAGTATGTTGTTGTGCCAAGCATGGCCTTGTTGCATCATGCATGTTATTGTTGCGCCAAGATGGTGATGTTGCTCCAACCTAGAAGTTCTTGCACCACACTTGAAACCACTTGCGACATCCATACACTTGTTGTGCCATCATTCAAGGATGCTATGAAGTTGGTATTGCTCAAGTATTACATCATGTTGTGCCACCATGATGGATGTTGAGCTATTAGTGTTCATGATGCGCCACTTGTACATCATGATGCTCCACTATGGCACAAGGTGCTCCATCATGTGTGTTGCTGATGCTCATGGGTTGTATGACATGAAAGACTGTTCCAGAAGATGCTTCATAGTGGAATATGATTGGTTTCCACTTTTCATGGGCCTATAGGTCAATAGGCTTGGCCTATTAGGGTTTTAGGTCTAATCCCTAAAGTATAAATAAGGATGATTTTTAGGTCATTTGGTATCTTGAGTTCTAGAGTGATAGGCAAATCTATATGTAATTGTATTTGTAACCTTTGTTTCAGAGCTTTGAAATACAATAATACTCCACTCCTGCCCATGGATGTAGGTCACCTTGACTGAACCACGTACATATTGTGTCTAATGTGCTCACAGTTTTGCTAGTTATCTACTTTACTTCGTAACAAGTGATATCAAACCTGCGATTTGTATTCCTATAATTGAGGATGTCTACTCACAAGTTTGATTTGGATAAATTAAATGGTTCAAATGACTTCACATTGTGGAATGTGAAGATGAAGGCTCTTCTGGTTCAACAAAGGTATGTAGTGGCACTGGAATGAGAGGCAATGCTGCCAAAGAATATGGCAGCTGAGAAGAAGGTGGACATTCTGATGAAGGTACATATTGCCATTCTGTTGAACTTAACAGATGAAGAATTGAAAGAGGCTGTGGATCAAAAAACTGCTTCTAGGCTCTAGAATAAACTTTGTGAGAAGTACCAAAACAACTCACTGACAAACACGTAGTATCATAAGCAAAGTTTGTATACTCTTAGAATATCTTAAAGTTCCCAAGTGAAAGATTATCTAGCTAACTTCAATCGCATCATCTAGGATATACAAGGGGTTGATGTCCTCTTCTTAGATCATATTAGAATATTGTTGATACCATGCTCTATGGTAGGACAACGATCACTGTGAATGATGTGAAAGACTCTCTGATGTCCCAGGAACTAAAAAGAAAAGTTTCAGTTGGAGAGGAGGTGTCCCGTTCCGGTTTCTTTGCAGAGAGAGGGAGGATAGAAGTGAAGAAAAGGGGAAACAGTGGGAGATCATGTTTAAAATTGATGTCTAAAGGTGCATCGAACACGAAATGTTATATCTGTAAGGAGAAGGGACACTTCAAGTGAAATTGTCCACAGTTGAATAATAGGAAGTTCAATAGTGAATCAAGAAGCAATAACACTCATGCTATGGTTTAAGAATGTTCCGATGATGGTGACGATGGTTATGTAATGACTGTTAGTACATCAAGTTCAGATGGTGCTTGGGTTTTGGATTCTGGAGCATCCTTTCACATAACGTATAATCGTGACTGGTTCGACTCCTTCAAAGAGTGGGATGTCATAGTCAAGATGGTTGATGATTGGGTGAACAATATTAATGGTAGTGTAACGATGCAGATCAAGATGCATGATGACATGGTTAGGAAGTTAGATTGATGGTATGTTCTAGAACTTCAGAAGAATTTAATTTCTCTTGGCATATTGGCTAAGAATGGGATGAGGTACGTTGGTGAAGGTGATTGGGTCAAAGTGAGAAAAGGTTCTCCTGTTATAATGAAATAGAAGATGAATCATGGAGGTTTCTATATCCTAGAAGGCAATTATGGGAATGGTGGATATCTACCAATCCTTGAATGAAGGTGGTGAAAAGACGGAGTTGTGGCATCATAGGTTGGGGCACATGAGTGAGAAGGACATGTAACTTCTAAGTAAACAAGGAATTATTGATGGAGAGGCTACTAGAAATATAAAGTTTTGGGAAGCTTGCATCAAGGGAAAGCATCGTAAATTGAAGCATGGTACCGGTAAACACACAAACAAAGAAATCTTGGAGTATGTTCACTCAGATCTATGAGGTCCTGCACCAGTGAAGTCTCAAGGAGGATGCTTATACTTTGTGATGTTCATTGATGATTATTCATGGAAGGTTTGGTTATACTTTTTGAAGACCATAGATGAGGTGTTTGGGAAGTTCAAGGAGTAGAAGACCATGGTTGAGAAAAGGAATGGAAAATAGGTCAACACTTTGAGGACTAACAATGGGTTAGAATTCTGCAGTATTGCATTTGATAATTTCTAGAATGCAGAAGGTATAGTGAGGCACCACAGTATACGACACACACCACAAAAAAAAATGGAGTGGCAGAACAGATGAACCAAACACTGATGAAGCGTGCTAGGTGCATGGGAATATTTGATAACGTATCCAAGAAATTTTAGGCAGAAGCAGTTAACACTGCTTGCTATCTAGTGAACAGATCACCATCAATTGCAACAGACTTGAAGACTATGCAATAGCATGGTCCGGGAAACCCTTTGACTATTATGGTTTACGTATATTTGGATGCCCTGCATATGCTCATATGAATCATGGTAAACTTGAGCCAATGGCAATGAAGTGCATATTACTAGGATATGCAACGGGAGTAAAATCATATCGACTGTGGTGTAAAAAAGAAGGAAGAACTCATAAATTTATCATGAGAAGAAATGTGACCTTTGATGAATCTTCCATGGGTAACAAGGGAGGAGGTGATATAAGTCAAGCGGGGAACAAAGATTAGGGTGCTAGCCAGAAGGTATAGTTTGCAACTCAAACTCCAAATAGAGTTGTGATAAGGGACAAAGAGCAAGGCAGCATTAAATAGACTAGACAAGATGAAACCTAAGAGCAACCCATAGGATCTTCATCCAGTGGTGCTGATGCTGGAAGGATGATGGGTCTAAATCTATAGCAAAGAAAAGATCAAAGATTGTCACTCGACAACCTCATAGATATGTGGGATGTGTGAATTTAGGTGAAATTGACTCCATTGATTTTGCTTTGGCAACTGGAGAAGACATTGACACTTAGAAGCCTCAATAGTATAAAGATGTTGTATTAAGTAAAGAAGCAAATGACTGGTTCATGGCCATGAATGAAGAAATGAAATATTTAGAGAAGAATGAATCATGTGATCTTGTTCCATTACCAAAGGGAGCAAATCTAGTGGGACGAAAATGGATCTTTAAGAAAAAGGATGGGATATTAGGAGTTGAATCAGCTAGCTTCAAGGCAAGGTTGGTGCCGAAAAGGTTTTCTCAAAATGAAAGAATTGATTATCAAGAGGTGTTCTCACCAGTCGTGAAGCACAAGACAATTCGGGTTCTTTTGGCCATGGTGAGTACATTTGATCTGGATCTTGAACAACTTGATGTGAAAACTTCATTTCTTCATGGGAACATAGAAGAGAAGATTTATATGCCCCATCCAGAAGGGTTCATTATTTTAAGAAGGATCATGTATGCTTGTTGATGAAATCCATGTATGGTTTGAAGCAGTCTCCAAGACAATGGTATAATAAATTCGATTTATTCATGATCTCAAATGGCTACATTCAGAATTAGTTTGACAATTGTGTTTACTCAAAAGAACTGTCACAAGATTCTTACATATATCTATTGCTATATGTTGATGAAATGCTTATTGTAGCAAAGGACATGGCTGGAAGAAATGACTTGAAGTCGACCCTGAAGAAAGAGTTGAAATAAAGGATTTGGGAGTAGCAAAGATGATACTTGGAATAGAGATACACAGGGATAGAAAACTAGGACGGTTGTGTAATTCTCAACAGAAGTACATTGAGAAAGTTTTGTAATGCTTCAAGTGTGATCAGTGAAAGCTAGTTGGAACTCCTTTGGCGGCTCACTTTAAACTTGGTCCAAAAACTATACGAACTACTAATAAAGAAAGGAAGTACATGAGTAGGGTTACATACTCAAGTTCTATTTGGAAGTCTCATGTATGCTATGGTCTGTACCAGACCTGATTTGGTTCATGCAGTTAGTATGGTTAGAAGGTTCATGAGTAATTGAGGGAAGACTCATTGGGAAGCTGTAAAGTGGATCTTGCGATACTTGAAGGGCACGAATGATGTTTGCTTGGTGTATGGAGCTAATACAAAGAGTGACTTTGTGGGATATGCTAACTCTGGCTATGGTGGTAGTTTATTGAAGCGCAGGTCACAAACGTGCTACATATTCACTTAATTTGGATGTGCCATCGGTTGGAGGTCAAGGTTACTAGATACTGTTGCTTTGTCTACAACTGAATCCGAGTACATGTCCATGACAGAAGGAATATAGGTTGAGATAGTGTTGCAAAGGCTTATTTTGAGTCATGGTTTGAAGGTGGAGAAGCCTGCCTTGTATTGTGACAGTCAAAGTGCTTTGAGTCTTGCTAAGAACCTGTTGTTTTATGAGAAGACAATGCACATTGATTGAAGGCTGAATTTCATTCGAGATATTCTAGAAGGAGACAAGTTTTCAATACTGAAGATTGATACCAAGGTCAACTCAACATATATGTTGAAAAAGTCATTTCCCTCAAGATTTTCTTGGACTTGGTTGATGTTTGTAGGAGGTAGGTCCCTTCGGGGATGAATGAAAGGAAGGGAGATGAAGTTTTTATCCAAGGTGGAGTTCAGTGGATGCTCAAGTCAAGACGGAGATTAATTGTTAAATGTGACTCAAGCATTTGGATCATGTTCATGGAGCATTTGGAGCAATTGGAACTCAATAGAACACTTGGGATTCATGGAGCATGTGACAAAGGAACGGATAATCTAAGAGAAGAATGGATCGCCTGACAAAGAACAGATCAACTGCCAAAGGAATGGATCATACAAAAGGGGATTTGGAGTATCTGAAATAGGTTTGAAGCACTTGGGAGTGATATGCAGGAACAATGGTACAAAGATTAATTGATAATGTTACTCGAGCAATTGGATCATGTTCATGGAGCATTTGGAGTACTTGGAACTCAATGGAACACTTGGGATTCATGGAGCATAAGGAACAAATCAGGTGCCAAAGGAATGGATCATACAAAACGGGGTTTGGAGCACCTGAAAGAGGTTTGGAGCACTTAGGAGTGACATAGACCAAAAATGGGACCTTGTTGTGCCATCTGTTGAAGGGTTGGGCCAAGAAAGATGTTGTTGCGCCAAGGGCATTCCGTCTTACGCCATAGTGCTCCCTCTTGTGCCATGGGTTATCCCTGTTGCGCCATGGGGTACTCTTATTAGGCCAAGAAGTATGTTGTTGCGCCAAGCATAGCCTTGTTGCACCATGCATGGTATTGTTGCGCCAAGATGGTGATGATACTCCGACTTAGAAGTTCTTGTGCCACACTTGAAACCACTTGCGTCATCCATACACTTTTTGAACCATCATGGTGCAAGATTGACCATCTTGGTCCCTGATGAGCCAAGTATCCTATGAAGTCCTTTATGATGTTCAATATCATTCAAGGATGCTCTAAGGTTGGTATTGCTCAAGGATTACACCATGTTGTGCCACCATGCTCGATGTTGGGCCATTAGTGTTCATGATGCACCACTTGTACATGATGATACTCCACTATGGCAGAAGATGCTGCATCGTATGTGTTGCTGATGCTCATGGTTTGTATAATATGGAAGAATGTTCCAGAATATGTTACATGGCAGAATATTAGTGGTTGTCACCTTTCACGGGCCTATAGGCCAATTTTCTTGGCTCATTTGGTTTTTAGTTCTGATCCCTCAAGTATAAATAGGGATGCATGTTTGGTCATTTCATATCCTGAATTCTGGATTGATAGGCGGATCTCTATGTAATTGTACTTGTAACCACTATTTGAAAGAACTAAAATAAAAGAATACTCCCCTCCTACTCATGGACGTAGGTCACCTTGACCGAACCACATGAATATGGTGCCTTGTGTGCTTATAGTTTTTCTAGTTATCCACTTTACTTCCGAACATGATCCCTTCTTGATCCAACCATGTTGCTTGGATGAGAGGACCCAAATTAGAATCCATCTAATGGAATCACACCCAATGACTACGAAGAGAGAACCAAAAGAAAACTTGGAGATTGTTAAATTTCTTCAAACCATAGGAAGAGTTAATAAATGTCTCCTATAGAGAGAAAGTGAAGAAGTTGGCGAAAATTTCAAGCAAAGATGTAAGGAAGAATGAAACCCCCAACGTCTTGTCTATAGCCTTAAAATCCTTGTCAAGTTTCATCTGTATTCCCATTAGGCATGGAGATATAATTTAAAATCGTCGCCCATCCAATAAGGGATGGAGAATTTTGAATTATTCTAACCCTTTAAAGATTCCAGAATATTCCAATTTGTAATTTTTTTTAACTCATTATTATCCAACACCTTGAATTATTTAATTTCAAAATTAGTTTCTGATAAATTTATCAAACATAATAAATTAATTAAGTTATTTCTATTTATGTCTATTTCTTTTAATTCCTTATTTGTGTCTTGAAGGCAACCCAAAAAGACCATGTTATTATTTTGATATATTACTAATAGTTAATAACTTTGTACACTATTTCCAGGAACTCATACATAGGTAATGTATATAAAATTATGCTAAAAAACGAAAAAAATACATCAAAACATAGACAAACTCTAATATAATACATTATTTTTAATTAACGAACGAAGTTATTATATGTGACCCAACTTTAAATCGACAAGTCCATAAAGAAACAAATAATTTTGAAAAAAACGAATGGAAGCTCTAAATTCTCCTTGAAACATTGACCACTTTGAATTTATACCAACACACACACACACACACTCAGTTTTTTGCTCACCTCTAAAGTCATAGAAATATTAGAAAAGAGATTAATGGAACTTTCATCTTTTGATTTGCAGATGGGACAGAGAACGTACTATATTAGTGTAACATCCATAAAAAAATCAAGCCAAATTAAAACTTTTTATGTATCCAAAATACCATTTATTATTACCAAGTGTTTTCAAAATAGTTTAACCATCAGAGTTCCTAGAAATCATAATCATAAATCGAGGAAGTGTATGGTCACACCTTCGCCTTCCTGCGGTCATCCACTGCTCCTGAAACAATAATCGATAAATGTAAGCTCGAAGGCTTAGTGAGTAACCCCCAAAATACCAACCTCATACAACCATATACATATCATAGAACCAACACAGAACAGTCATGCATCTTCAGTCTATATTGTGACTAGTCCGCCCGCATCGGGCCTTCAGTGCACTCTTTGAGTTTACAATATGAATGGACCGCCCGCACCTTCAGTCTATCTGGCCCACTCTTTAAGCCTCGGCATGTCTGGACCGCCCTCTCGGGGCCTTCAGCTTATCCGGACCGCTCGCTGGGCCTTCGGCCTGACTATGTGCCCTCATGGGCCTACAGCCTATCCGGTCCACCCTGGGTATGTTGGCCTACAACATGAAGCATGAACCACATCAACCTAACCTCTATACTAATCAAACAATCATGTGCACATAAATATCGTATGCTAGCATGTATATAACAGATAATCATACCGATCTAACAGATCGCTAACACAACAACTATCATATAACCAGGATACCGACCTAACCGGTCACTAACATAACATCATCCTATATACTAGGATACCGACCTAAACCACGTCACTAACATATCATCATCTTATATACCAGGATACCAGCCTAACCTAGGTCGCTACCATAATATCATCCAAACCACCTGGATGCAAATCTAGTAGATCAATAAACACATCAAGCAAATACCCAGATACGAATCCGATAAAAGGTCGGCCTTGGTGCCTTAGACCCTATTGATATAGTTAGGATAACTCACCTCGCAATGTCGGTCTGAACTAAAGTACTAACTCCCGAAGTGTCGTCTCACCGAAAATCCCGAACTAACCAAAATAACGAATGCTAAGTCAACATATGGGCTATCAATCCTGACTAAGGGTCCATATAGTCCATTTGTTCTTTTCTCTAGTTTCGGCCAAGGCGCAATACCAAATCCATGATCCAAAAGTCCACATATGCAAAGCCCATTATTGGCCCAATTTACCAAATTGGGCCTAAATCCAAGGTCCGTTATCAAAATGTAACACCCAAAGTTTCAAAGGCCAAGAAAGGAAAGAAAAGCCCTAATTTGAGGGCCGACTCGGCGAGTCCAAGGAAGGACTCGGCGAGTCCGAGCGGGATCCGGGTCGAGGTGTAAGCGACCGACTCGGCGAGTCGGTCAAAGTGACTCGGCGAGTCTGGTCTGTGCCTGGAAAAACCTAAATTCGGGACTTGGAGCCTATATAAATGTCTTAATCTTCTTCCTAGGGTTCCTTACTGCCTCTTTAGCCCTGGATATCAAACCCTGGCCATCACATCTCTTAGTTGAGCCTTGGAAGGTGCATTAAAGCTTGGAAAAGGAAGAAGGAACTTGGAGGAGCAAGAAGGAGCTATAGATCTGGGATTGTGAGTTCATTCTGAGCACTTGGAGGTAATAAACTAGTTCCTGGACCCTTTTTGCACCTAGATCTATGTGTGGTTGTTGGGGCTCTTTTGCCATAATGTTATTATTTTGGGTTAGAAGCCGGATCTGGAGTTGCTACTTCAGATCCAATTGTGTTAAGGCCTAGAGAAGCATAAAGTATCAGCCATTAAGTCGATTTTGAAGCCCCTTGGCCTTACACCCTAGTTTATGGCATATTTTGCCTAGATCTCCTTCTCTACACGTAAAGTTTGCAACTTTACGTGTGGAATAGGCTTGGGAAGGGTAGATCTACAGTTTGGAGTCTATGCATGACTCTAAAATCCTCTGCATGTAAGGAGATCTGAAGGGATTCAGCGAGTAGCATGAAGTTGTGGAGAAACTCGACGAGTAAGATGAACAACTCGTCGAGTCGTATGAAGATTGCCTTGTACTTGGCGAGTCTGTTCTTGGACTCGGCGAGTCAGGTCGCGAAACCCCAAACCCTTCAAGTTGTGACTCGAATCAGTGAGTCGGATGGAGGTTCAGTGAGTTGGACAGGTCTGGACTCAGAAATCGTTAGACTCGGCGAGTCATGGACTGACTCGGCGAGTCGAGTCAGGAATGGAAGGAATCTGATCATTTTGAACTCGGCGAGTCAGTAGGGTGACTCGGCGAGTAGGGTTGACCTGGAAGGTTGACTTTGACCAGGACTTTGACTTTGGACCAGGGTGCACTTGGTTGTCTTTCAGTGGTCAGTTAGACTCAGTGTTGCATTGATATTGGTAGTTCGGGGAGCAAGAGGAGCAGGAGTTCCATGAGTTGTCAGGCGGCAACTAGTGAGAGCATCAGCAAGTTCAGTCAGTGCAGGTGAGTTTCCCTTTTGTGTGAATGGGTCTAAGGCCACAATGCCGGCCCATGTAGTTATGAGTAGAAGACCCGGGGGTTAGCCCTAGGCACAGTATGCTAGTATTGTTGCAGGACGAGGTCCAGTAATAGCGGGCGGGTGCCCAAGGAATTGTTTATATATGATAGTTTATACTTGTTATCTGTGTGATACATGTATGTGCCTGGTAGGGAGGTGAGTGTGGGCGAGGTCTCGTATCTCACCAATAGCAGAGTGTGGATGGGGTTCCATATCTCACTAGTAGCAGATTAGGGGCGAGGCCCGAACTAGAACAGGAGTGAGAGTGGACTAGGCCCGTACCTCACTACCATTAGGAGCATGGACGGGGTCCCAAGACTCATCAGTAGCAGGACATGGGCGAGGCCCAGGATAGGCGAGGCCTTAAGACAGAACTAGTTGCATGTGTCAGTTATGTGTTGTGAAATGTGTATGTGTTATTATTTGTTGACGGGCGAGGCCCTGTGACAGGCAAGGCCTAAGTAAACAGATCTGTATCCGAGCGGGGCTCGAAGCCAGGCGGGGCCTTTGTAGCGGGTGAGGCCCAAGATAGGGGGCGTGGCCCAGTATGTGCAGTATGTGGTTATGCATGGTATGTGGTAGGGTGGGGAACTTACTAAGCTTCGTGCTTACGGTTTTCAGTTTTGGTTTCAGGTACTTCCAGTAGCGGAGGGAAGAGCTCGGGGTGATCGCATGGCACACACCATAGATTAGACAGCCTGGGAATGTTTACTCTGATAATGAACATGTGTTTTGAAAACTTATACTCATATTATGTTTTGGAATGATGACTTTACTTTAAGTAATGATTTATTAAAAGAAATTTTTGGTCTTAAATTTTGGGTTGTTACACAAAACTTGGCCCAGGTCCAATTATTTAGAGAGTCCACCAAGGCCCAAGCTCAGCTAGTCCAAAAACAACCCAAAGCCCAAATGACAAAAGCCCACCAGAGGAAGTACATGGACCGTACTCCTTTGGTACGTTGGCGTATTCTCCTGATGTTGACCACCATCGGGGTGGCTGACCCAGTACGCTGGGCGTACTGGATTTACGCGAGACGTAACCTCGTAGGTCTTAAAACTTCCTTAAGTGCTTAATTGACTAACCACTTAAGTTTAAACTTCAGATCTAATGCTCAAATGTGCTCTAGGACCATAAAATCTCAAGCTTTAGGACTTTGGTCGACTGAAAAGGGCTCAATACATGTTCTTAATCCATTAAGACTTCCTACAAATAACTAGGGACCCAACTAGCTCAAGGGACCTCATTTTTATGCATTAGGACCCATTTTAGGGTCGGAAAGGACATCTTAAATCGTCTAAAACGAACTTTATACCTTCTAGAGCTCCCAAAAAAAATGATGAACCAAGATCTACAAGATAGTCTTCCCTTATTGGCTCCTTTATGCAGAAGCTTCTTCTTGAAGGAAGAAAAACACACTTATAAGATATAGAATGATCACTAGGAGGCTAAAGTTCTTTCAACACGACTAAGGGAGGTGTGGAGGCTGAAGGAGATGAGCAGGAATGTTCCATTAGGTGCTTAAATACTCTAGAAACCCTAAAAGTTGGGTTCCATCCTGGCACACGTACGCCCATCATACACATGTGTATGCCCAGCATACTAGGGCGCTCCCTAGTACGCTTAGCATACCACATGTACGCCCAACATAATACTTAAAATTCCAAACTTATCATTTTGCCACTAGGGCCTCCTTTTGCCACTTCTTTCTAAACCAAGGGCCAAAACGACCTATTGAAAATCCAAGGGATGAATTTGAAGCTACTGGAAAAATGGAATGTTACAACTCTCCCTCATTTAAATTCGATTTCGTCCTCGAAATCATTTCTTACCATCTTCGACAACCTGACGTCCTGAGGGGTACATCCATAACCATGACATCTAACGAATTTCGAAGGAGACTAAACCCAATGGGAATCTTTTCGTTCCAGAGAAGACGAATCCATAAACTATTGCAACACACAACCTTACTCTACTAAAAACCTGCAATCGAGAAACCTGAATTCGGTTTGACTCCCTAACAAACCACTCATGCTAACCAATATTAGTTATCTTCCCAACACTACTAACGGACTATTCAACCCTAGGATCCTGAGGTTCTCTCCTCAAAATAGAACCATGGATCATATACTGCTGAACCCCTGTGCCTACAACTTACCATTGGCCCACACTGGGTATCTTGGCCTACTGCATAGAGAAGGACTGCCTCAGCCCGATCAAGCACAACATGCCACCTAATAGACCATCAGGCTAAGATGTCTACATAACATCTACGATAATCTACCATGTCATTCCCTATCGCCCACCACCTCCATGGAATATGTCCCGCAAGCGATTTCCACCAACAACATACCTACCACTACCGGCCAATTAGTACGACACTCATATCTTGCCTATGTCACCCTCCAATTTGGAATACCAATATGCCAAGTCCAATTGATCATAGGGTCTAGTCATCATCAACATGGAACACCCTAGATTGGAATACCAGCATGTCGAATCAATTCAACCATTGGGTTGAAATTCTTAGGGTTTGTTGGCCTGTCGCCTCAACCTTACCACTCCTCTTGAGCTTTCATGCCTTCGACTTTCAGTCGGCGTGCACTGGGTATCTTGGCCTACTACATAGAGCAGGACCACCTCAACCCTACCCACATATGTGTCGCCATAAATGATCAGGAGAAATATCTAAGCTGGTTTGCAGAACCTGAATGATAAGACATTCTAATCCCAAGCCTTCGAAAAGCTGATGAATACCCATTCGGATCTACTCCCTTCCCCAAATGGAGTATTACCCAATCCAATAAGCTTAATCCTCTAAGACGTTCCGAACTGATGGGATCACAAAGATCCTCTGTACTCCATCCAATCTCTAATAACAACTTCTAATCCAACTAAAAATACATCGGAGTCTTCAGCCTACTCCATCAGCATGTTCAATACTTGGGGAGAAAATGATTGCTATAGCATAGCAACATACTCAATACCCGTAAATAGATCTGTAAACACATACAAAGTCTTCAACATGAATGGACCGCATCACTAGGCCTTTAGTCTATCTGGACCACTCTCAAAACCTTCAGCATGTCTGGACTGCCTCTCTGGGATTTCAGCCTATCTGGACCGTTCACTAAACCTTCATCATGTCTGGATCGCCTCCCTGGGCCTTCAGCCTGTCTAGACTGTTCTCCGAGCCTTCGACCTGACCGGTACTCCCCACCAACCTTCTATCTATCCGGACCGCTCTAAATTGTAGAGCATCTCTTTGGACCACCCCTCCTGGTGATCTCTCTCATGCAGACTGTTCTCACCCATTTAGGGTTCCGAACTCCTGATCCATTCCGTGGTCTCTAACCCCGGCCTAACCCTAGGCCTCATGTTGATCGTCCACCCTCTCGGAAAAACATGGTTTGTTCCCTGACTCGTGTGTCTACCACATGAACTAAATATCCCACACACTTTTGCTGAACGTACTGCCGAGCCCTGTTAGCTAACAAAACCCTCAATCTATCAATCCAAAAACCCTCAGAGTCGAGCACACCCTCGACCGAACACTCAAACCGAACACAATTCATGACTAGATCCCCAACCCGGTTCCCCAAATTCTGCTATCGAGCACCAAGAAGACATGTTTCTTATGCCAGGGAGTTTTACCGAACTCCCAACCAACACAACCCTCAAACCTAGCAGCCACTAAGGCCTCCATTATCCTTGTCGGGTTGTGAAACTTATCCCAATTTCAAAACCACTCCCGCTTCTGCATGCCGGGTAACTCCCCCTCACATAGATTCGAATAAGCCTTCATAATACATGAAAATTGGAGGATTCCCAAATCTTCTCACTTCCCAACGATCAATCCGATGACAACCAACTCTTTCCAACTATTGCTCCTTTACTAGCCAATCCCAATGGATCACACGCTTCTAAGAACCAGATGAACACTTCCTAATTCCCACTGAAACCGACAATCACTAATACTTGAATGACCCCACACTCAAGTCCTGAAGACCAAAAGATAGATGCTCCAACTAATACCTCAGCGAAGAGCTACTTCCCTTGGCGCTTTCGACCGTCAATCACTAACAGTTGCAAAAACCACTGAATCCTAACAATGCTGAATAACCCTTCTGTAGGACCCTATCTGCAGACCCCCCACATAATAACTCTTTTCCAAAGGTGCTCCAAACAAGTATCCCGCTCTCAGGTTCTAGAAATGATTCCATTAAGGGTTCGCACCCTAACTCACTCACCCGCTCAAACATCTACAACTGAACTGCAGTAGTCGAAGCAACCTCTGCCCTAAACCGGGCTACAAACTACCTCCCAGACATAGTCTACAATCCCAAAAGTACAATAGGTCGCACAATCAATCCTTACCGCTTGTTACAAGATATCCAAGGCAAACTGGACCTCACAAAATACTTATGCCACATCGACCTACCTGCGTTCACCGACGCTGAAATAATGTTGCCAATCCCTACAACCAACTGACCTCAAGCTGGAATACAACCTGATCATGGGGTTACAAGCCTGCTCACTCCTTCGAGCTTAAAAACTGAAAGGGCATAATCCTTGCCCTACAAAACAACAGTAATCCATCAATTAACCATGGAGGTATTAATAGACCCGAACATCTCGGGCAACTGTCCCCTGACAATCTTGATGACTTCCTCCCAGATGATCTCACCGACATGATCCTCTGACAATACTTGCCTATCCTGGCTGCCAGCTTCTGATCCTAACCCAGATCTGGTCTCAAGACGTTTCGAATAATCCATACAATAACAGGGAAGCAACTCCCAACTAAACTAGGGGTTGTGATTTTCTTGCTACGTGTATGGGTCATGTGCTTTCAGTAGTACATGCCTATACTACCTTCCACACCTACCCATATTTGTCTCAAGTATAATGGCAACACCCTAACAATAAACATAAACATAGTGAGCACCCAATCCTCACTCCTAGAGGAATGCTAAATATCTCATAACTGACCTACCGGCCTCACACTACCCACCCATCCACCAACTGCTACGCAACCCTCCATTGGTGGTAGTTCACTATTTGTCACACCCCCAAAGCAAGGATGGAGGAAACATCCGGGGGTGAAGGACTTCATGTATTGTATCATAACAACATTTGCAATAGTGATTAAAGTAAACACAACCAACATGATTATAAGTGAAAAAGTTATATCATTGTATAAGTTTACATGTTTCCAAATCAATTACATTATGTTGACAAAAATGAAATGTTTGACGCCTTAACATCCCATCCTCAAAAGCACTTGGTTACCTGTTTAGTGATTTCCTAAGAATACAAGTTGTTTTGAAAAAGTGTCAACACAAAGGTTGGTGAGTTCATACGCATTGGTATGTAGTTATGAAAACCTTTTCTTGTAAAAGTAGTGTTCGTTCCAGAAAATCCAATATTTTCCTTAATATGTAAAATGTTGTCTTAAAACCCAAGACCAAAATGTATAAGTAACATTCCTTACTTATAGTAAATAATGCAAGTTTAAATTGACATAAACTCATTTGATTTCAATGAAATCCCCGTAAATACTATGTTTGTTAATACTTAATGTGAGTTATTATAACCATGCTATGACCTAGATGGCCTGAAACGACGTTCTTCGGGCGTCAGAAATGTTATGACATTTGTCACCCCAGACCTGCCGGTCTAGCTATTGCATGCAGCTAAGGTGTGAGTTTGTCAGACCCAATATAGATCTGTATACAACTATCATGCTCTCCCTCCAGGAGACTCTGGTTACAATACAGGACTTATTTGTAAAGTGAAGCGAATATCTCACAAAAGTCATTAACGCATTTACGTGAAATGTAATGAAAACCCCTTTTGTATAAATGTCCCCTTTCGAAATGATTTTGTTATGTAAATGTATCCTAAACTATACCTATTATAGTTTACCCAAAATGTTTGTAATGCAAAGGAACTCCATTTTATGTGAGTCGAATGTATAGCAAAAACGTAACTATGCTTATCATGCGTTATCTTGTATTATTTGTAATGACAAGGGACTCTTATAAATAAGTGAGTATTTCCTTTTATATAAATATTCAACAACAGAAAACATAGGTAATATATGAAACCATTAAAAATTAACATTTTGCTCAACATGTTACAAAGTGTGATGAAAGTTGTAGGCTGCCAACTGGTTTTTAACATTTCTGCACTGTTTTGGAAAAATCACCGAAAAAACATACAAGGTCGAAAACTAAATCCGTAAATTCTGGGAGTTTTGAAAGTGTGTCTAGTTTGTTCATAAGTTTTATCATGATTTTTAGATGTTTCTAACTTGTGTGAAAAGGTCTATATTCACAAACTGGTCCGGATTTGTAGCTACAATGATAGGCATTTTTGTAAAAATCTCCATAAATTGTAGAAAACTCGTATAAAAATGCGCAAGTAGTCATTTTAAAAGTATAAACCTGAACTATTTGAATCTAGTACAGTTTTGAAAGCTAAAATGTTTAAGCTGATCAAAACAGTCCGTGAATGGAGTTAAACTTTTATGATGAAAGCCGTTGGATAAGTTTAGTAAATATGGGGCCTTATATGTTAAAATATGGGGCCTTATATGTTAAAATAAAGTTTTGGGTGAAAATCCCGCGTTAAAATGATGAAAAACGGGCCTATAACGAAGTCGTAGTCGAAAACCGGGAAGAAAAGTCTTCTTTGCGAGGCCTTTCACATGAGGGACCGAAAGTGACCAGGTTCGGTCTTTAGAGGCTAGAACCGAAGGCGAAGGTGGGATAGGAAGCGAAATGGACCGAAGGGTTCGGTCTCTCCCCTTGGTTGCGAGGTTCGGGTCCGAGAGGCAAGTTCGGTCCTGGGCTTCGGCTCAACAGGGTTCGGCCCCTACTTGGACCTTCGACCCTAAGAGGGTTCTCCCCTTTAAGAGGGGTTCGGGTCCTTAAGGGTATTTTTACTCGATTTTACCCCGTTTTAAGAGGTTTTGACACGGTTAAGGGTTGGGATGACCCGAATGATTTCAAAAATTTATAGGAACTTTTGAGAGAGATTCAGGAGAGATTTGGGAGAGATTTCCAATAGAGAGAGATAGAGTGAATATGATTGAGAGAGGTTTCATTTGTGACATTTTTGAGTCTACAGCTTCACAATGCAAGGTCTGTAAACCCTGTTAAGCCATGTTTAAGGGTCCTACACATTCCCTATGAGTATGCAACACTCTTTTATCGCTTTGGTTCATTACTTACCACAGTTTTAGGTTAAGGAAATCTAGGTATACAAACTTTTCAACTGATGATTTCTCATTAGAATAGCGAGTTGTACAGTAATTACATAACGTAAACCCTAGTATACAAGGGTTAACTGAGTTGACCGGTTTGACTTGTTGACTTTGTTTAACTTTGACTTGAACAGAATTTGATAGTTGTCACACAATTGCATGAATACAATCACATACCGCATAGCTTCGACAATCTTAGACTAAAAGATTTAATCCCACAACAGTTGGATTCATACAAGAGCTGCGCAGCAGGACCAAATCCCTTACCCTAAGACAATTTAACCCATGTAGCATCTGACTTGGAGTGTCCACCCAATAGTTAATTCACACATGAAAGAGTCATACAACAATCAATGAGGTATTCTACATAAGATAAGGCATCAAAAATCAGACAATTATATAATATGGTTACTGAGGATCCCTATCTTATCATTAGCATGTTGTTCTAACATATCAGATAATCAAATAATTGCATGGTATTTTGGGGTCTACCTACTGGCTCTGGATAATCGTACACTTGCATCCTCCTTTTCTTATTTTCAAAACCATGTAAAAATCATTTTGAAATTTTTTTACTTAGTTTGAGACATGATTCACACGAGAGTTCCTCTAATTCACTCAAGCCAAGGATCTAATACCAACTTGTAACATCCATAAAAAATCAAGCCAATTTAAAACTTTTTGAATATCCAAAATACCATTTATTATTAAAAAGTGTTTTCAAAATAGTTTAAGCATCAAAGTTCCCAGAAATCATAATAAAAAATCGGCGAAGTGTATGCTCACGCCTTCGCCTTCCCGAGGTCATCCGTTTCACCTGAAACAATAATCGATAAATGTAAGCTCAAAGGCTTAGTGAGTTACCCTCAAAATACAACCCACATACAACCATAAACATATCAAATAACCAACAAAGGACAACCATGCATCTCGAGTCTATATTGTGACTTGTCCGCTCGCAACTGGCCTTCAGTCTACCTTTTCCACTCTCTGAGTCTACAATATGAATGGACCGCCCGCATTGAGTCTTCTGTCTATCTGACCGACTCCCTAAGCCTCGGCACATCTGGACCGCCTTCTTGGGGTCTTCAGCCTATCCGGACCACTCGACGGGCCTTCGGCCTGACTATGTGCCCTCCTAGGCCTACAGCCTGTCCGGTCCGCCCTAGGTATGTTGGCCTATAACACGAAGCAGGACCCGCCTGGGTATGTTAGCCAATCAAACAATCATGTTCACTAACACAACAACCATCCTATAACTAGGATACCGACCTAACCGGTCACTAACATAACATCATCCTATATACCAAGATACTGACCTAAACCAATTCACTAACATAGAATCATCCTATATACCATGCTACCGTCCTAACCCAGGTCACTAACATAATACCATCCTAACTACCAGGATGCAAATCTAGTAGATCAATAAACATATCAAACAAATATCCAGATAAAAATCCGATAAAGGGTCGGCCTTAGTGTCTTAGACCCTGTTGATATAGTGAGGAGAACTCACCTCGCAATGTCGGTCTGAACTGAAGTACCAACTCTCGAAGTGTTGTCTCACAAAAAATCCTAAACTATCCAAAATAACGAATACCGAGTCAACATATGGGCTATCAATCCTGACTAAGGGTCCATATAGTCCATTTTTTATTTTCTCTAATTTAGGCCAAGGACCAATACCAAATCCATGATCCAAAAGTCCACAAATGCAAAGCCTATTATTGGCCCAATTTACCAAATTAGGCCTAACTCCTTAATTGGGCCTAAATCCAAGGTCCATTATCAAAACTTGGTCCAAGTCCAATTATACAGAGAGTCCAGCAAGGCTCAAGGCCAGCTAGTCCAAAAACAGCGCAAATCCCGAAGCCCAAATGACAAAAGCCCGACAGAGGAAGTACGCAGGCCGTACTCCTCTTGTACGTTCGGCGTACTCTCCTGATGTTGACCACCATCGAGGTGGTTGACCCAGTACGCTGGGCGTACTATATTTATGCGGGGAGTAACCTCGTAGATCTTAAAACTTCCTTAAGTTCTTAATGGATCAAGCACTTAAGCTTAAACTTCAGATCAGCTGCTCAAATGTGCTCTAGGACCATAAAGTCTCAAACTTTAAGACTTTGGTCAACTGAAAAGGGCTCAATACATGGTATTAATCCATTAATACCTCCTACAAAAAACTAGGGACCCAACTAGCTCAATGGACCTCATTTTTATGCCTTAGGACCCATTCTAGGGTTTGAAAGGATAACTCAAATCGTCCAAAACAAACCATTCATTATAATGGGACTTTATGGGACAAAGGAGTGCAAATAAGCTACCAAGGATAGATCTAGAATAAATAGGAATAAAGGTAACAACTTTATACCTTCTAGATCTCCCAAAACAGATAAAGAACCAAGATCTACAAGCCAATCTTCCCTCCTTGGCACCTTGATGCACAAGCTTCTTCTTGAAGGCACCAAAAACACACTTATAAGCTCAAGAATGATCACTAGGAGGCTAGGGTTCTCTCAAGACGGCTAAGGGAGGTATGAAGGCTGAAAGAGATGAGAGGGAATGGTCCATATGGTGCTTAAATACTCCATAAACCCTAAATGTTAGGGTTCCACCCTGGCACAAGTACGACCAGTGTAGTAAAGCGTGCCCTAGTATGCTTAGTGTACCACATATACGCCTAACATACTACTTAAATGTCCAAACTTACCATTTTGCAACTAGGGCCTCCTTTTGCCACTTCCTTCTAAACCAAGGGCCAAAATGACCTAATTAAAATCCAAGGGATGAATTTGAAGCTACTAGAGAAATGGGATGTTACAATTAGAATACCTCTCTCGACCGTTTTTTGTGAGGAGGGTTCTATCTAAAGATAACCTCAAGGGAAAAATATTAGCTTTTTTTTTGTTGGGATGTGAAGTGTTAAAAAAGGTGTTCTTAGTGTACAAATATGAACCTTGTGCACAAAGACGTTGTTGGTGCATAAAGGTGCGCTTGGTGCACAAATATTATCTTGGTGACTAGAGGTGCCCTTGGTGTGTAAATGTGTGCTTGGTGCCCAAAGGTGCTCTTGGTGCGTAAATGTGCTCTTAGTGAATGACACTCTTGATGTGAAAAGGTTCTCAATGTATGGAAAGTTATTTTTGGTGCACAAATGTGATTTTAGTGAGAAAAGGTGCTATTGGTGAGAAAATGAGGTCTTGTTGTGCAAAGGTGCTCTTGGTGAGCAAAGTTAGTCATTGGAAAAGATGGTGCTCTTAGGGAGATAATGTTAATTCCTCAAAGTATCCAATCATTTGGAGAAAGCGTTAGGAGATCTGGAGAAAGGGATAAAGCAATGATAGATGTGATCTAGCCTCATCTGAATGTACTCCTAAGAATGAAAGTGTGCTCATATGGATGTGTTGGTATGCCAAATGTGTTTTTGGCTTATTTGGATGCACTCCCCAAATCTCCATGCGCCTCTTTATGTTAAATGTGTTCCTTATCATAAGATTCAACCCTTTGGAGCTAAATCTCCTCATATAATAGGTTAAGGCAGGTTGGATTCACTCTTAAGTGCATGGAAGATGACCACGTAAATTGCTTTAGTTTGAAGATTCTTAAAGCAACCACATAAAATCGTGTGATTGGTTGAAAAATAGGGCATACCCTCATGGGATAATCATGGGTATTCATGGCCCATTAGAATTAGGGTTTGCTATGCTTGCCTATAAATAGGAACATACATCATTCAATATTTCATGCACTAGTTTTTATGTGAACACATTCAAGAGAGAAATCACTGTGAGGTTGAGAACACATCCTTGGAGCAGTTTGTAAGAAAAATAGATTCTTATGTTTTGAGAGCTTAAACGAGGTGAAACTTTTTGAATAATTGTATTGTTCATCTATGAACATAGGTTAGACTAACTGGAACACCTTAAATACAATGTTTAATTTTTTCACTTTTTTAGAATTTTAATTACGTGTATCTTACCATAGTTTTTTTTTATTGTTTTTTATGAAGTTCTTAACTTGTTGTGTAATGAGATATGGGTGCCAGCCCATATAAAGCCATGGTAGCCAAAGAACCCGATATGTTGAAAATCAATAACCAACAAATAAATGTAGGTCGGTATTCAGCCCATCAAGATATGCTGACCATATACACCAAGATTCATTCTATCTCGTATACATAACCTATAAAGTAGTATCCCAGGAAACACGGTAAATGCAAGCTTATTTTATTAAAAGGGGCCTTACCCTTACAACCTTAAGACCAAAGCAAGGCCCAAAAGAAAAGACCATGGACTGGTTAAATTCTTAACTATAAGATGAAACTCTATCTCTCCGGAAGAGGTAAGAAACCCTTAACAATTCTACTCACAACTTGACCTAAAATATGATATATAACCTAGGCATTAGAGATAAATACCAGTGTCCCCTCCCCGACAAGCCTTTCTAACCTAGCTTTGTCAGTTCTGTATAGCATGCCATCTGCAGTGCTCATTGGAGGAAGCTTACAGTGAGCTGGCCAACGACGCACTGAGATTTCGTGTAGCAACATTGTCATCATTCGTCTAAAACCGTGCAAGACAAGCAAAACACACACTTCACGTCCTTTTCCTGATACAAATTTTAGCCGAATCAACCTAATGCCTTCCTTTACACCACCACCATAACAACGTTAACCACCAAACCTCTCGTAGCATCCTCATCCCTGTAATACACACTCTCTACTACTCAAGCGAATGTCCAACCTGAGGCAGAGGTAAACAACGAAACAACATGAAAAAGTAAAAAGGGTAGGCAAGCAATTTCAGTCACAATGGAAATGACTAGTAGTTCGAGCATGTTCGGGAGAAAAATATATGGGAGAACTACAAGAACAACCCGTAGAGACAACAATATGACTTTGCAAATATTACTAGATTTGCTATAACAACACCTCACAAATACCACAATTACCTAGCAGAACACACAACCATACATTCCATTGTCACACCATTCGCTTATGCACACTACCAAGCATACTGGCCTCCCCAACATCAGCCAACATATGCTTTAGAACCCACACCAGAAGGACAAGCAACGTCTCATCTACAACAAATCACATAAGTATCAAATAAGAATAGAAAAAAAATACAAATGGAGATACAAGAAGTTGACGGGTCTTGAGGTTAGACAACTCACCTCTCATAAGAAGCATATGTGAGTACCAACTACCAGTCAGAACTAGTATACCAAAAATTAAATAATACAATGGGACGGGAGATCCATACGACCATATTCAAAACTATAGATGGACGATGGACGTTTACTACTTGGATGCAAAATATTGGTGCATATTCTTTTTGACTACTTTATGTGGTGCAACGTGATTATGTTACCAAAGTTAACCAGTGGAAAGCATACACGACCGTAATCAACTCACAGAAGAATTTGTGGTACATTTCATCTAACAAAGAAAATACACGGCAAATGCAAAAGCAATATTGGGATGTAGGTGTAACACCGTAAATTTCAAAACAAAATTTTCAAATTTTCATAAAACATAATTCAATTAATTTTCATAAAACAACCATATTAATTATCCAATTTAAGTCAATACAAAATCCCAAGATCACAATGTAAAACTCCGAGTGTGTGTGTATGGATCAAGCCGATGCCTTCCCGCGGTCGTCACTAGTACCTGAAACTATAACATCAAACACGGTAAGCACAAAGCTTAGTGAGTTCCCCAAAATACAACATTTAACACACAATAGCCACTCGAGGCTATAACTCTGTGGGTCAGTGCACCCAACCTCTGTGAACCCTCAGGTTCTAACTCTGATAAACATGCACCACATAAATCATATAGAAATAATGCAGTACAACACATAACTTACATAGAATACAAATACTTTATCACATAACTCTGGTTACCTACTCAAGGTAAAGTATAGTGAGAAGACTCACCTTGCGTATCTCGGTATCTCACGAATCCTGAATATCCCTCGTGCTCGATCCTCCGAGCTCTACTCCTCCTATAACAACGTATGCCTCTAGTTAACACTTTATATCTTCTAAGGTTGACTATCCCCAAGAAGTCAACACAGGTCAACTTTGGTCAATGGTCAATGGTCAACTTTGATCGGACTCGGCGAGTGCGCTATGGCGACTTGGCGAGTCTAGACGTTTTCACCAACCCTCTGAAATTCCCTTCCCACACGTCGAGTATCCCCCCCTCACTCGACGAGTTTCACCTGGAAGAATCGCGGGGCCACCACGACTCAACTCACCGAGTCTCAAGAACAACTCAGCGAGTCCCATTTCGACTCAGTCCACTTGTCGTCCCTCTCCAACTCACCCTGACTCACTGAGTCTACCCATGACTCGATTGGACCACTCACCGAGTAATCCCAAGCCAATCTTCAAACTACTCGTCGAGTCTGATGAACAGACTCGGCGAGTCCATGCCATGCAACCACTCCAACTTGCTTCTAAGGTCAGATCTGCTTCCACAATCTATAGATCTGGCCTCCCTAGACTGATTCATCACGTAAAGCTTATATCTTGGTGCCCATAACACACCCCATGGCTCATAAATGGAGTTTTGACCTAAGGCATAAGGATTCCAATCCAAAGCCTCCATTGATTCCCAAAAAGCTTGGGTAAGGGACACTGTGGACCTCTAAGGGTCCAGATCTATGGTTCAAACCTCATAAGGGACCAAGGGGGCACTAGATCTTGCCACAAAAGGGTTCAACAAACCCTAAATCTAGATAAACATCAACAAGGAAGAAGATAACTCGAAATTATTACCACAATAGTGATGCTCTGGACTCCAAACTCTCAGAAGTGGCTCCACTTGCTTTCCCTTGGCTAGTTCTTCTCCTTCCTTGCAACAATGAACCCTCCAAGATCAATAATGGCCTTCTACTTTGCTCCAAATGCTCACACTCGATTAAGGTTTCACTCAAGGGACTGGTGAGCACAAATGACGGCCATTAGGCCCTTTAAATAGGTATCAAACCCGAGAAATTAGGGTTTCATTACACAACGCTGACTCGCCGAGTCCATATCCTGGACTCGCCGAGTCCAGGCGCGATCCTGCGACCAGATCCGCGTTCCTACTCGGCGAGTCTGAGCTCCAACTCGCCGAGTCCCCTCTCAAATCACCAAAAACATAAATATACAAGATACCTGAAAAATCCGGTTATTACAACTCTCCCCCACTAGGACTAGACTTCGCACTCGAAGTCTCGCTCTGAAAACAGCTCCGGATGCTGCTCCTGCATCATATGCTCTGGCTCCCAGGTCATCTCTGATCCCCTCCGGTGTTGCCACTGAACCAACACTAGAGGTACCTCCTTATTTCTCAGAACCTTGATCTTCCGATCTCTGATGGCCACTGGTTTCTCGGCATAATTCAGGCTTGCATCCACCTGAATATCCTCTAACGGAACCACTGCCGATTCATTGTCTATACACTTCCTCAACTGCGACACATGAAAAGTGTTGTGGATCTGCCCCAACTCTGCTGGCAACTCCAGCCAATAGGCTACCCGGCCTACCCTCGCAATCACACGAAATGGCCCTATAAACCGGGGCCCCAACTTGCCCCTCTTCCTGAACCGAATCACTCCTTTCCCAGGAGAAACCTTCAGGAGAACGTAGTCGCCGACCTGAAATTCAAGCTCGGACCGACGCCTATTCGCATAACTCTTTTGTCGGCTCTGGGCGGTCAATAACCTCTGTTTGACCCGCTGTATCTGCTCTATCGTCTGAATCACGATCTCTGTACTGCCCATCACTCTCTGCCGAACCTCACCCCAACAAATGGGGGTCCGACACCTCCTACCATACAACAGCTCAAAGGGCGGCATACCGACGCTCGAATGATGGCTGTTATTGTAGGAAAACTCCGCCAAGGGTAAATACGCATCCCAGCTACCCCCGAAATCCAATACACATGCTCGAAGCATGTCTTCAAGCGTTTGAATCGTCCGCTCACTCTGGCCGTCTGTCTGGGGATGATATGCGGTACTAAAATGCAGTTTAGTTCCCAACTCCTCATGAAATTTCTTCCAGAATTGGGAAGTGAAATGCACATCACGGTCCGAATCAATCGAGATCGGCACCCCATGCCGAGACACTACTTCTCTCACATAAACCTCTGCCAACTTCTCCGCCGAAGAACTCTCACTTATGGCAAGAAAGTGAGCGCTCTTCGTCAACCTATCCACAATCACCCAAATTGCATCAACTGTTCTGGCATTCCTCGGCAATTTGGTGATGAAATCCATGGTGATCTGTTCCGATTTCCACTCAGGAACCTCCAATGGCTGTAACTTACCATGCGGTCTCTGTTGCTCGGCCTTAACCCTTCGGCAAGTCAAACACCTCTCGAAAAACCATGCGACGTCCCTCTTCATACAGGGCCACCAATACTCTTTCCTCAAATCCATATACATTTTCGTAGCCCCGGGATGGATCGAAAATTTCGATCTATGAGCTTCCTCCATCAAAGTAGTACGCCAACCGCCCACAAACGGTACCCAAATCCGGCCCTGAAAAGTCATAAGCCCTCGACTATTCGAAATGAACTTCGAAACCAAACCAACGACCCGTTCTCTCTTCTGCATCTCCGGATGCACAGCCTCGGCCTGTGCCCCACGAATGGCATCCAGAACTGGAGCTATCACGGTCAATCTCAAACATACATTTCGCAGTGGAGTACTCTCCGCCCTGCGGCTCAACGCATCAGCTACCACATTAGCCTTGCCCGGGTGGTATAGGATCTCACAATCATAATCCTTGACCACATCTAACCACCTCCTCTGCCGCATATTTAGGTTAGGCTGATCCATCAAGTACTTCAAGCTCTTATGGTCTATGTATATCGTACAACGAACCCCATATAAGTAGTGACGCCAAATCTTGAGGGCGAACACCACTGCCCCCAACTCTAGATCATGCGTGGGATACCTCGTCTCATGAGGCTTCAATTGCCTCGATGCATATTCTATCACATGTCCCTTATGCATCAGTACCGCTCCCAGCCCTAAAATCGATGCATCACAAAATACCACAAAATCTTCCATCCCTTTCAGAAGAGCTAATACCGGAGCTTCGCACAACCTTTGGCGAAGCGTCTCAAAGGAGGTCTGCTGCTCGGGACCCCATAAAAATGTAACACCCTTCCGGGTCAATCTGGTGAGTGGCACCGCGATCTTGGAGAAATCCTTGATAAACCTCCGATAGTACCCTGCCAACCCAAGGAAGCTCCTGATCTCAGAGGGTGACTTTGGCACCTCCCAACGCATCACCGCCTCAACCTTGGCCGGATCGACCAGTATCCCTTTCTGATTAACAAGTTGTCCCAGAAACTGGACCTCCCGCAACCAGAAATCGCACTTGGAAAACTTTGCATAAAGTTTCTCCGATCTCAAAACCCCAAGAACTTCCCTCAAATGCTCCTCATGCTGCTCTCTTGATCTCGAATATACCAGAATATCATCGATGAATACAATCACTGACCGATCCAACATCGGCCTGCATACCCTGTTCATGAGATCCATGAACACAGCCGGGGCATTGGTGAGCCCAAAAGGCATCACCACAAACTCATAATGCCCATATCGCGTCCTGAACGCTGTCTTCTGGACGTCCTCGTCCCGCACTCTCACCTGATGATAGCCCGACCTCAAATCGATCTTGGAGAACCAAGATGCCCCCTGTAACTGATCGAATAAATCGTCGATCCTCGGCAACGGGTAACGGTTCTTGACCGTCAGCTTATTCAATTCCCGGTAATCAATACACATTTGATGCGAGCCGTCCTTCTTCTTCACAAACAGAATGGGCGCTCCCCACGGCGAGCTACTCGGCCGAATAAACCCCTTCCCCAGCAGCTCCTGAAGCTGCGAGGATAACTCTTGCATCTCTGGAGGTGCAAGACGATAAGGAACCTTAGCGATAGATGTGGCTCCCGGAACCAAATCAATACTGAACTCTACTTGCCTCACGGGAGGCGCACCCGGTAATTCTTCGGGAAAAACATCTGGAAACTCACGCACCACCGGAACCTCATCCACTGAACTCAGTCTCTCGGAGATCACTCGCGTATCCATCACATATGCCACAAAACCCTTACAGCCCTGCTGTAAACACTGCCTCGCCCTAGCGGCCGAACAAAAGGTTGATCCAAAACGTGTACCCTCGTCGTACACTCAAAGAACTCCCCCACTAGGATCTCGTATGGTCACCAGCTGACGCTCACAGTCGATAACTGCGCCGAATCGGCTCAACCAGTCCATGCCCACAATGACACAGACATCACCCATCGCAATAGGAACCAGATCAATCGAAACTCCACCCCAAAAATCTCAAACACACATCCCCGGAGGACCTACGTGGCACAAATCACTCTGTCGGCAGCTATGGAAACCCGCAGAGTCCGACTCAATGCCTCACGACTAACACTAATATGCTGACTAAAGGCCAAAGATACAAAAGACCGAATCGCACCCGAGTCAAATAACACTAATGCAGGCACAGAGTTCACAAGGAAGGTACCTATGCATAACATAATATAAGCATAATATCTCAACACCAAAAATAAATACATAGAAGGAAACGTACCAGCCACAACATCGGGTGTAGTGCGGACCTCCTCCGCAGTCAGCTGAAAGGCTCTCCCTCGAGCTCTCAGCGCCCCGGCCTTCACGGGCCAACTCTCTATAGCTCTGATGGCGGCAGGAGCAGATCCCTGAGATGCTCCGCGCAGCAGTGGACACTCCGCCTTCCGATGTCTGGTCTGGTTGCAGTGAAAACACACTGCAAACCCCTTGCGGCAGTCCTTGGCCATATGCCCCTCCTTGCCACATTTGTAGCAAGATCCCGCTCGACAGACTCCATCATGACCCTTGACACACTTCCCGCAAGTGCAGCCCTTCTGGCTCCCGGGTTTGGGATCAGCGGGCTTGGCCCGCTTGGCTGCCGGCTGAGACTGTGCCGGCCACCGATCCCTCCCCAGAGACTCCGCCTCCTCCCCGGCCTGTGTCTCAAGCTCAATCTCCCTCTTCCGGGCATTTTCCTGAAGCTCAACAAATGTCCGATACGAGGAGTTCGCGGCGAACTCTCGAATATCCCGTCTCAAAATGCTCAAGTAGCGGCTCATACGTGCCTGCTCAGTGGACACGTGCTCAGGGTAGAACATCGCCCTCTCATGGAACATCCTCGTGATCGCTGTAACTGACTCAGTACCCTGCTTGAGGGTCAGAAACTCCTGTGCCAAATGCTCCCTCTACACCTGGGGAACGTACTCATCCCATAACATGGTAGTGAACCTCTCCCAGGTCACCGCCGAAAGCTCAGCAGGCGTAAAATGCGCCGTCACAAACTTCCACCAGTCCTTCGCTCCCAAGTGAAGTTGGTTCAGCGCGAACCGAACCTTCAGATGCTCAGGAGATGAGCAAGTGAAGAAGCACCCCTCCATATCAGATATCCACCTCATAGCTGCCACCGGATCCTGTGTCCCATCAAACTCTGGTGGTTTGGTGTTGCTGAACTCCTGAAACAACGACGCATCACCTCCCTGGGGTCTCGCCGCAGCGATCGTTGTGGTAGCCGCTGCAAAAGCAGCCTCAGAAAGAGCAGTGTAACGCTCGTCAAATGTCTCAATCAGTGCGGTCTTAATAGACCCGAACATCTCTGGTATCTCAGCCCTGATGACCGCAGCCACCTCCTCATGAATGATCTGTCGAATCTCCTCATCACTAGCTCCGGCACCCTCCGGCATATGACGTGTCCTCACCATGATCAACCTATGAAATACAACATGTGATAAATTAGAATTCACTCGAGCATACTCACACTCGACAATACACCCCTCCTTGATTCTTGATATCTCAAAGATTCTTATTTGGACTGTGCACCGCCCCGGTGTTTTCAGTAGTACGGGCCCAATACTACTGTCCACACCGTCTCAGTACACACCCCAAATCTTCCTCTTCAGATCCCAAATCCCAAGTACTCTATCATGCGTAGACCACTCTCTAATAGATCTCTCATAAGCCCCTCGTTGCTACCTACTCACTCTCAAGCATCTCATAGTAGCTCACCCTTTCCTAGGCTAAGGCATCACAAATCAGGCCACTCTAGTCCTATTAGCAATACCTAGCCTACTCTAGCATGCAGATACATCATATCAATATCAATATTACATAATAAAAAGGTATTTTGGGAATTCACCGTTCGGGCGCTGACTGATCGTACACACGTTTCTTCCTAGAATTTGTTTCTTTTTCAAGAAAATCTTTTACTCTTAGAAAAGTTAGGTTTTCTTTTGAAAATATCCTTCCAATTCCTCAGTTTGAGTTTAAATACTCCGGACGGTGTACCCGAATCCCTCAAACCAAGGCTCTGATACCAAATTGTAACACCGTAAATTTCAAAACAAAATTTTCAAATTTTCATAAAACATAATTCAATTAATTTTCATGAAACAACCATATTAATTATCCAATTTAAGTCAATACAAAATCCCAAGATCACAATGTAAAACTCCGAGTGTGTGTGTACGGATCAAGGCGGCGCCTCCCGCGGTCGTCACTAGTACCTGAAACAATAACATCAAACACGGTAAGCACAAAGCTTAGTGAGTTCCCCAAAATACCACATTTAACACATAATAGCCACTCAAGGCTATAACTCTGTGGGTCCGTGCACCCAACCTCTGTGAACCCTCAGGTTCTAACTCTGATAAACATGCACCACATAAATCACATAGAAATAATGCAGTACAACACATAACTTACATAGCATACAAATACTCTATCACATAACTCTGGTTACCTACTCAAGGTAAAGTATAGTGAGAAGGCTCACCTCGCGTATCTCGGTATCTCACGAATCCTGAATATCCCTCGTGCTCGATCCTTCGAGCTCTACTCCTCCTATAAAAACGTATGCCTCTAGTTAACACTTTATATCTTCTAAGGTTGACTATCCCCAAGAAGTCAACACAGGTCAACTTTGGTCAACGGTCAATGGTCAACTTTGACCGGACTCGGCGAGTGCGCTATGGCGACTCGGCGAGTCTAGACGTTTTCACCAACCCTCTGAAATTCCCTTCCCACACGTCGAGTATTCCCCCCCTCACTCGATGAGTTTCACTTGGAAGAATCGTTGGGCCACCCCGACTCAACTCGCCGAGTCTCAAGAACAACTCGGCGAGTCCCAGTTCGACTCAGTCCACTTGTCGTCCCTCTCCAACTCACCCTGACTCACTGAGTCTACCCATGACTCGATTGGACCACTCACTGAGTAATCCCAAGGCAATCTTCAAACTACTCGCTGAGTCTGATGAACAGACTTGGTGAGTCGATGCCATGCAACCACTCCAACTTGCTTCTAAGGTCAGATCTGCTTCCACAATCTATAGATCTGGCCTCCCTAGACTGATTCATCACGTAAAGCTTATATCTTGGTGCCCATAACACACCCCATGGATCATAAATGGAGTTTTGACCTAAGGCATAAGGATTCCAATCCAAAGCCTCCATTGATTCCCAAAAAGCTTGGGTAAAGGGACACTCTGGACCTCTAAGGGTCCAGATCTATGGTTCAAACCTCATAAGGGACCAAGGGGGCACTAGATCTTGCCACAAAAGGGTTCAACAAACCCTAAATCTAGATAAACATCAACAAGGAAGAAGATAACTCGAAATTATTACCACAATAGTGATGCTCTGGACTCCAAACTCTCAGAAGTGGCTCCACTTGCTTTCCCTTGGCTAGTTCTTCTCCTTCCTTGCAACAATGAACCCTCCAAGATCAATAACGGCCTTCTACTTTGCTCCAAATGCTCATACTCGATTAGGGTTTCACTCAAGGGACTGGTGAGCACAAATGACGGCCATTAGGCCCTTTAAATAGGTCTCAAACCCGAGAAATTAGGGTTTCATTACATAGCGCTGACTCGCCGAGTCCATATCCTGGACTCACCGAGTCCAGGCGCGATCCCGCGACCAGATCCGCGTCCCTACTCGGCGAGTCTGAGCTCCAACTCGCCGAGTCCCCTCTCAAATCACCAAAAACGTAAATATACAAGATACCTGAAAAATCCGGCTGTTACAGTAGGCAACGAGAGGACGAACCTTTAGGTGACTTCCTTCAAAGATTCAACAAAGTCGCACTTAATACCGTAAAGAAGCAGATAACTTGGTAATCATTGAATTTACATATGGATTGTGTATAGGAACTCTGTTTATGCTAGAGGCCATTGAAACATGAAACAAGAAGACGCAACATCCAAGGAATTCAAATCCGACCAGGGAGAAAAACTGAACCGACCACATTATGCTAGAGGCCAGGCATCAAAAAATACAAGATACCAAAGAACTCACTCGAATCAATTTCCACATATAAATTGCAATCCTTCAATAGCTAGACATGGTGCCCAAAATGAGGTAGCCACGGTAAGTGAAAACAAGAAGAACACAGGGGGTTATAAGGTCACACCTTATGATCTTATGAGTCAAACACTATACACTGACCACCAACTCTAGCACCATCACCAATGTATTATTAGTATAATCAACGTCAACGTGCACTTAATGATCTTGGTGATCATATGTATATTAGCCAGTTATATGTTTTATATATAGAATAGATTTGTGATCCATTATATTAGTGATTAGGATTTGACCTTTACTTAGATTACTATATATCCCCTAAATAATGGGATCTTCGTTATTTTAATCGTATTTAATGTAATATTATGGTAAAACCATAATAGAGCTTGGTGGTGTCTTTGTGGCCTTGTTCTCTTTGTGAGAAATCTCTTTCTTAGTGAAAGAATATTTTTGATTATATGTGTTCTTCTATTTTTTTGTTTAATCTTTACTTTGTTAGTTTGTTATGTGTTGTTAATACTTGAGTGTATCCGTTTGATATAAAACTTTAATTAGAAACATAGTAGGTTTACGATACACTCAAGTTATCATGTTGACTTCCTCTAAATCCAAATCGTCTAATGTTGGCAAGATCCCTCCTTTTGATGAACTCAACATTGTTTCATGGAAATCAAAGCCTATGGATGTTCTCGAAATCATGGACTATGACATGCTTGATGTTATTAACAAGGGTCCCATCGTCTCTATGCATCGATTCTCCAATGATAATGCCTCTGTTGGTGGACTAAAAATGAAGTCTGTACCACGATACAACAAGGAAGAGAAAAGAGTTCTAACTCTCTACGTGAAGGCAAAGATTTCTATAGGAAGCATTAAACTTATCTTAAATAACTAGGTTTTTTCCCACTATAATGTCACGAGAATTATCAATAGTCAAATTCCTAATCAGTGTAAGAAAATCCTTGGAGGTGACATTGAAGGCGATGTTTCTTTAATCATAAAGCTTGAGACTAAACTAACTTTTTTTAACGATGATAGTCTAAGGAAAGATTTTAAAACTAGATTTCTTAGTACCTATTACATAAATCAAACTCTAATTGATACACATTGTACTACTTATTCAAATGGTAATATCAAATGTATTTCTTGATTATTTTCTCTTGATCCTTCTCATAAACCTCCTCATCATATATATGTTTTTCCCTCTACTAAGATCCTACTGAAATTTCTCATTTCTAATGGTGAAATTCATCCCCTAAACAAAATTCTCAACATCTTTCCTCAGTGTTCTATTAGCAACATTGAATCTGAAGGTCAAGCAAAGCTCTCTACTTCAAATGATTCATCCATCTCATTTGTGTCCCATGACCAAGTGACATCTAAGTACACCATCAGTGAGACTCCTTGGTTTAGAACGAAAGCAAGAGTTTTCAAATCTAATGATCAAAATTCCTCACGTTCTATTGTTAAAAGAAATCAAAGTTCTAATGTGAAATGAAAAAAATTCTTGAACTTGAGTTTTTTTTAATTGGTGTGGTGATGCTTCACATTGAGTCAGCGAGTCTACATTTGAAGAAAGATCTATTCACACTAACAACATCATGAATGGAAATAATAAATGGATAAAAATGGGAAACTCATTAAGTTGTCTTCGTGATGCTTGTTAACATATTTTCTCTTAAGTGATCCATATTAATATGGGTTAGTGTATATTAATTGTATATTTTAGTTTTTCAGGGTAAAGAACATATTTGGTACTCAGATAGTGGTTGTTCAAGAAATATAACAGGATTCAAGTCACTTCTACATGAGTACATAAAAAATGATGGTCGAATTGTTACATATGAAGACAATAGAAATGGAGCTACAAAGGGACATGTCACTGTTAAATGAAATTTTGTTGTATTCAAGAATGTTTTTGGTACTTAAAAGGTCTTCAAAACAACCTCATCTCAATCGGCCAATTGTGTGATGCTAACTATAAATTTCATTTCAACAAGAAGGAAGGAAAAGTTGTTGATAAAAAGAATGTCACTTTATTTATTGCAAACTGACATAATGACATCTATGTTCTACATATGTTTTCTGCTAACAACTCTCTTCGACATTGTTTCTTCTCTCATGCTCAATCTCTTCTGAATTAGATATCGCAAAAGAGACTATCTGTAACATTCTGTTTGAAATTAAATAAATAATAAACTCTAAAACGCAAGATGTAATTTTTATTATTATTTTATATTATTGTAGCCAAAACCAATAATATTTAGCCGTGTGTTAGTTTCGGGGAGCCAAATGATATGATTTTGATATTCAGGGGTTATAGTGTATTTTCGGGATTTATTTTGTAAATATTTTCAAAAGTTAGGGGTGTGTTTGGTAAATGTTGTACTTAAATTGAAAGGATTCGGGAATGTTGAGTGTTGAATTGTAAGATTTGGATTTAATTCGAAATAATGAGAGAAGGAGGGGTTGAAAGTGTATTTGTGAACAAAGATTTCATGTGATCAGGTATAAACCCTTCCCCTTCTCCTTACCAAAACCTTAACGTAGCTCTTATTTTCAACCGTCGGGTTTGATTATTCAACCACCACCACCTGTTTCGCTAATCTTACAATCATCCATCGCCGCCAAACAACCATCAATCCTAGCCAACATCGCTGCTATCAATGGGAGCTATCAACCATCCACTGTCGTCGTTTCTTTTGCCGGAGCACCATTCATGTTGAAGACGGGGCTACCGTAGAGCAGTTGTCGTTCTGTTGTTGCTGCTGCTGGACTGTTCTGACAAGATCGTGGTACCTTCAATTTTTTCTCCTCCATTCATTGGTGTTGTCTCAGTCTTGCCGATGTCCGCCCTCCATAACTACCGCTGGTTGCTAACTTGTTGTTGCTGGTGGTCATTCTACATCGCCAGGTGGGTGGTTGAGTCCATATCTCATGCAAGGATGTGTGTATGTGTTGCATGACCAGAAATCAAAAGAGATCCATCACCACCATCGTGAGGTGGTGGCTATCACCTCCGACCATCACCTGCCGCCGCAAAGGCGACTGTATGTGCGTGCGTGTGTTTATTTTGGATATTATGTTGTATATTCGTATCTTTGGCCTGAATAAACAAGTAAATCGCCACCACCACCACCGTGAGGTGGTTGCTGCCACCTTCTGCCACCACCGACCGTTGTGTTGGGTGGCGGTGTGCATGGATGTGTGATTGGGTTACTAATTACGTTGCTTGGACATGTTTTGAACTAGAATCGTAACCACCACCACCACGAGGTGGTGTCCGTCGCCGTGAGATGCCGTTAACCACCACTACCTGAGGTGGTAGTGGGTGGTGACCGATTTGGCTTGAAATTCTAATTAGGGTTTAGAAAACCCTAATTTTGGAAATGTGAGTTTTAGATTTGTTAGGACCCGCGTTGGACTATTGGATTTGGAATTTTCACTTATACCCGATTACATTGTATGTTTGGCCTAGTAGGGTGACAGGCATAATAGATTAAGTCCTTAATGGGTTAAGTAAGAACACTTAACCCTAATTTTTATTTTATGTGAAAACTCTAATTTTGCTTGGGCCTTCAATTAGGCCATTCTATTGGGCTTTGGTGATTGGGTTGTTGATGGACCATTCAAGAACAAGTATACGGTCTAGAATATTTTGATGGGCTTTAGGGTGAGGCTGATATGAGGGGTTTGGGCTCATTTTGGAAAATTGGGCCATAATTAGGTGTTGATGATTATGAGATATTGGACCATTGGAATCCCAAGTGTGAGTTTATGCCTTCGTTTTGAACCAAGCAAGGTTAGGGGTAAAATGGACCCCAAGTGTAGATTTATGGTTATGTATTGAAATCCAAATGGTTAATTGGGTTTTGTATTGATGATTGATAATACGAGGATTGGTCAGCCAACATTTAGGGATTTATCTGGGGGACATCAGCAGTGCGAAGTGAGTCTCCTCTCTATACCAATGGGTCGAAGGAACCAATGCCGACTCATTCAGTTAGTTGAAATGATTATTACAGAATCATTATTGATATGACTAATATGTGTAAGAATGTGCTAGTACTTTGTTGGTAAGGCATGGAAGACCCTAGGGGGAGCCCATGACAATTGGATATTAGACCATGGGGGGAGGCCAATGCATTCTAGGTAAAGACCATGAAGGGAGCCCATGGGACATATGTATAAGACCCTGGTGATAGCCCACGAAATCCTAGAGTATGACCCTGGAGGGAGTCCACGTCATCCCTATATGTTTAGGAATGTGTTATGTAGTATGATAGTTATTTTTGTGATGTATGGTATGCTTGTTGACTCTGTGTCATTTACATGGAAGACCATAGGGGAAGCACGTGGCAGTTGGATATTAGACCATGGGCGAGCCCATGACATTCCAGGTATAGACCATGGGGAGGGGGAAGCCCATGACACATAGGTATAAGACCGTAGGGGGCGTGTAATTCCCCAATATGCTTATGTATCAATCAGATCTGTTTGATGATGCGGAATCCCAATCAAACGGATGATGTCAAATCAAATAGAAGAGAATGAGAAGAAGCAGATGATGAATCTTGTATGTATTGATATTAATGAAGATCCAGATACAAGATTCACACACACTAACACACACTCTCTTTTCTCACTCTCTAGAACACCTTCAAATGCACACACTTAAGCTCCTCTATTATCCTCTACAATTATGCACTCCTCACCCTATATATAATAGACATAGGCTGTGAATGGGTTTACGGGCGTAAACGTGTTCACGGCCTTAAACACAACCGTAAACACGTATACGATCGTAAACACCAAGCTGTTTACGGTCCAAGACACAAAAAATACATTTTCCTAGAAAATCAAAGTATAAACCATATTTTTGACCCAACAATCTCCCCCTTGGTTTATAGCTTTCTTTACTTAATTGACCCAACAAGCTCCCCCTAAAAAGTAGCTGAATTTTCTTTTCAATCTTCATCACGAGCTTGGCTTCAACATTAATCTTCAAATTCTTCATAACTTTAAGATGAACTTGATGAATCTTTAATGAATGATCTCATCTTGAGCAGTTGGGATTTTCTTCAGAATTTGACATTGAACGCACATTGGGTGAGGATGCTTGATGTACTGATTCTTGAAAGATAATGCTTTCATCTTGAGAATCTTCCGAGATAACATCAGAGAGAACAAATCTTCTAGATCACTTCAGCAGGTTCATAGATAGCAGTAGACTGATTGAGGAGGCTTCAATGCAATCCATCACATAATCTTCAATTTTTGCTTCACCTTCCTTCTGGGGTTGAAGGATTGAATGTTTAAAGAATAATCTTCATTTCTTTATCCTTTGAATGAGAATTCTTCGATGATCAAGGATGAAACTTTGGCTCAGAAATTTTGATACAGTCTCCATGAGTCTCATCTACACCTGAATTCACTTTTCAAGACAATAAATAAAACTAAAAGAAAATTTAGCACACAAATTAAAACAGAGACAAAAATATTTTTGGATTTTTGATTTTGCTGAACAAGAAATAAAACAGAAATACAAATATTTTTGGATTTTGAACTTTCTGATTTTTGTTTGATTTTTGAATTTTTTGAATTTTTCTTTGATTTTTTAATTATTATTATTATTATTATTATTATTATTATTATTATTATTATTATTATTATTATTATTATTATTATTATTATTGTTATTATTTTGTATTTTTTTAATTCTCCCCCTAAACTTGTGCATAGAGGAAAACTATGAACACATTTAATAAAAACAAAAATATTTGGGATCAAAGTTGTGAGACAGTCTTAACCTGTTTATCGGTACCTTCACCTTCATGAATAGATTTGGTCAATTGCAGGTATTGTGGTCCACTTAAACACAAAAGATATCGACAAACTTTTCTAAATAAACCATTTAGCTGACGATGACCGCTGGTATCGTTGTCCACTTAAATTAAGCAGCGAGATCTACAAGCAACCTCTAAATGGTTCATTTTTAGTTTCACTAGAATGTGTTCCCCACTTCCCGATAGAACCTGGTTATCAAGAACTTCCTAAGGACTCCTAACTTTAGGTGAGTAGACAATTATTAAGGGGGAAGTCAAATTTAGAGATAGATGAATATGTTGTGTCCCAGGTCGGATCTCCTTCAATCACGTAGAGGGGACAACATATGACTAACAGGTATACAAGGATTGAGAGGTAGAGTGTTGCATATGTTGTGTCCCATGTCAGATCTTCTAATCACGCAAAGGGGACAACATATGGCTAACAGATAGAAAGAGTTTCATAGATAAGGAGGTGCGTAGAAATAGAGTAGCATATGTTGCATTCCCGATCAGAAATGTTCTGATCAGCAGAGGAAGGAACATATGACTAACAGATAGAAAGCAAGAAAATAATTTCCTACAGACATACTTTATCAGAACCCCCCCAGTCGCCCTATTAGAACCAGAATTAAGGACATAAGTCCATACATCAAGGAAAAGTCGAACCACTGTTCTATATGAGTATTAATGTAGTGTATCATGTAGGTTCCCGTGTTTGTGTCACTGCTTAATCTACCCGAACGTTGTCTGGTTATTCCAAACAATCCCAACTAAATCCACACTTTTAAATCCTTCGTACCTACTAGCACATTGATCACAGAGTCTAGACAATTCAGATTTAGTCCTTTACAGACTGCCCATTATCACTTTCTTGATATCACTTCCCAATAATAACTACTAATGAAAAACTATTAAGAAAATGAAAAATTGTCTTTAAAACGAATCAGAGTAAGATAAACTCATGAGTATAGAGAAGAAAATGCAAACCGTAATTCACTGATTGAATTTGCATCCAGAAGGTCTGAGAACAGCACACATAATCCCATAACATATCCGAAAGTTCTTCATGTCATTAAGCACTAACCCCATTTTTTTTATCTCTTCCTTTCGCAAATGACACATACTCTCAAACAAAATTTCGAGTGTTGTATAGTTGAGAGATGCCTCCTATCATGTGCCTGGAACAGCCACCACCACCAAGCTGTAGTATGATGATATGCCTCCATAGTTGCTCCGAAACAGAACGGGATCAGTTGGTTTTTGAAACCCAGTCCATTTTGAAACTGGGTCGACCTTTGTCATCATTTCAGGGTACTCTGTCCCATGACATATCCTATTTATAACAAACATAAGATGTAGAAATATTAGAACCGTTAGAAGATGTAGGAGAGTGAGCCTTCGGAACCCATTTGCTGTTGGGTTTGACCCATTTCTTTTTCGATCTGATGGGTGGCTCAACACTTGATTTTGAACTAGAAGTCGACTATTGAGATAAATTTGATTTTGGCTTCATAAGAGCATCTCTTGGATTGGACTTCTTGGCCGACATACCCTTCTTGCCCTTGGGATTTTGATTATTGTCCTTGTGGGTTTGATTCTTGGCCTTCTGCTAAAGTATCTCCCTCTTGGCACGTTCTGCCAGCCTTGTGCATAGTAGGGAATGTATGCATTATTAGGACAATTTCTGGCAATGTGTCCAGGTGTTCCATAGTGAAAAAAGTCTTTTTCTTCACTGGGAAGTTGTGTCTTCCTACCCCTGGTGGCGTATCCTTTCCTTGTCTCTTATTGTTCCCACAAGCACAATTAAAACAGGCACTATGTTTCATTGGAATTGGTGGCCTGTATTTCTCAACACCAGGTTGATCAGAAGCAGCTGAGTTCGAAGCAACATATTCATAGTTCAAGGAGATGTTGGTTTGTTCAGTGGGTTTCTCCTTGTTCTCATCTTCCACTACTTTACCCGCACAAGAAGTAGAAATATTAGTATCTTTCATGTCAACACCCTTAGTTGGCCCTGATTGTTCTATCTTAACTAAAATTGGAACAGAGGGTTGGCCATACTAAAGATGTGCTTCTTTTTCAATTTCTTCCTTATTCAGAGGGATGGATGTGTAGTTATGATTGAAAGGTGGAGGAACACTATCATACCCTAAATCCTTTTGATGTTCATTTTTGAATTTCAAACAATGGTCTATCATGTTTGCAACTACTTTGCATGACACATCAAATTTTCTGAAATCAAAATCTGCAGTTTCAAATTTGCTTTTTAATCTGTCAAGCTCAGCAGTTAATTCAGCAAGTTGTCTCTTAACATAGTCATAATTTTCACATTTGTTGCTATAATCTTTTTGAAGCCTCCTAAAGTCTTTGGTTTTTGCTTCTAATTCAGCCTTTGGGGTTTCTATCCTTTCTTAAGTTGATATCCTTCGTATTTTAGTTCAAAGACTTCCCTTTTTAGCAAATCATTATGTTCACAAAGAATTTTAATCGTAGCTTCACATGATTGAGAGCATGAAACTTCATTGACCGGAGTGTTTGCAAAACTCATTGTTTTTCCACACTTCAAAGCGTCAAGTTCTTCAGTTACAGCAGCAAGACTAAGATGATTGAGATCTTTTGTCTTCTTGATGACAGCCACGTTCATATCCCACAACTTCGGAAGTGAATTCACTAGCTTTTTGTTTATCTCAGATTTAGTCAAGAAGATCCCAACTATATTCATCTCATTAGTAAGTGTAGTAAATCGCAGCAACTGAGCTTACAGGGTATCTCTAGGGATATAATTGAACATGTTGAAATTATGTCTTAACATATCGTGACGATTCTCTTTCATGTCTTCATTTCCCTTGTTGACCTCAAAAGCCATTAAAACACAACTAGAAGCCAAAATCAAACTTAAAAGTCAAACTTAAATTTAAATATGTCCTTTGACTATAAACCTCAAAAGTTAAATTTAAAAAGTCAAACTCAACAATCAAACTTGAAAAGTCAAACCGAAAAGCTAAATTTGAAAATCTAAAAGTTAAACGAGAAAGTCGAAGTTTAAAGTCAAAGGTCAAACTTGAAAGTTAAACTTAAAATTTTCAAAAATAAAAGTTAAAAATTAAAATTTTGGGTTGAAAATGTAATTTAAAATTAATAGAAAATTTATTTTGGGCTAAAAATGTCAAATTGGCGAAATTAGGTGCGTAGATACGATATTTCAATTAAGAAGCGAAGTAGTTTATCATCCAGCTAGCTAGAGGAGTCGGTTAGTGTGTTGGGTGAGTTGGGAGGAGACCCGGGTTCGATCCCCGACACCTCCAAAAATCTGATTCCTTTTTAATGGAAGCTACGGTGGAGTAGAATAAAGCAAAGCCGAGCCGTGCACCAAGCCGACCGCTGCGGAGCCGCAAACAGAGCTGCACACACTAAGGATCGCTAACTGCCGGTTGCACACTGTTGGCCGTAAACTCCGGCGACTGCAAACTCCGACCGTAAACTGTTTCCGACCGTAAACTCTTCGCAGATTTCATGAAAAACAACGTTTTTCACCCCTTTATTAAAAAACTTGTTTTTATCAAAAATGCAAGAACAAACACCCCCTAATTTTCAGAGATCTATCCAAAAACGGTAGAATCCTTCAAAACTAAGATCAAATAAGCTCCAAATCTGACAAAATTGATAGATACAATCCAAGCTCTGATACCAATTGTAAGTCCCCAATATGCTTGTGTGTCAATCAGATCCGTTTGATGGTGCGGAATCCCAATCAAATGGATGATGTCAAATCAAATAGAAGAGAAGGAGAAGAAGAAGATGATGAATCTTGTATGTATTGATATGAATGAATATCTGGATATATTATTCACACACACTAACACACACTCTCTTTTCTTTCTCCCTAGAACACCTTCAAATGCACACACTTAAGCTCCTCTATTCTCCTCTACAATTATGCACTTTTCACCCTATATATAGTATACATGGTCCGTGAATGGGTTTATGGCCGTAAACACAACCATAAACACGTATACGACTGTAAACACCAAGTTGTTTATGGTCCAAAACACAAAAAATACATTTTCCTGGAAAAGCAAAGTATAAACCATATTTTTGACCCAACATGGAGCCCACGGCATCCTTGAGTAAGACCCTGGAGGTAGTCCATGGCATCCTTATATGTTTATATGCATCATTTATGTGATAAGTGATATACTAGTTGTTTATGCGGTATGTGGTATACTAGTTGTTTATGTGATGTGTGATATGCTAGTTCTCTTTATGATACTTTCATGCAAGACCCTAGGAGGAGCCCATATCATTCGAGGTAAAGATTATGGAAGGAGCCCATGACACATAGGTATAAGTCCGTGGAGGGAGTTCACGACATCCCTATATATTTGTATGCATGGCTTATGTGGTTTACATAGCTGATATAGCTTATATGACTTATTTGATTATGCGGATCGTGTGGGGTATGCTCCGGGGAACTCACTAGGCTTCGTGCTTACAATTTTGTTTATGGTTTTAGGTATCATTGGTTTGGAATGGAAGGGAACGGCTTGATCGCAGCACACACTCATGTTTCCGCAATATGTGATTTTTGGATGAACTCTGATAACTGTTTTAATTAGAAATGTTTTTGGAATACTTGGATTTAAAAGATATATGTGTTTTGACTATAATAAAAATGAAATTTTTACCCTTGATATTTGGGTTGTTATAAGTTGGTATCAGAGCATTGGTTTGAGGGATGCTGACATACTTTCGGGTGAATCTGAACTCAAACTGAGGATCTGTAAAGTTTTCAAAAAGAAAAATGTTTTCAAGGAAAGAATTTTATAAGACAAGAAAGGGTGTGGTGCATGCATTCAGACGAGCTCAAGTAAGTTGTCCGCAGAATACATATATATGTTATATGTTATGACTTGATTTATCAATCGGTGAATCATATATTAGTTAGGTAGGAGAGATGCCTTTATATGTTGCATGAGTTGGTAGACTTGCATGCTTGTGTCAATTAGTCATCGATAGATTGGCCTCATATGTGATACTTATAGCCTATGGGATACTGGATGCCATGCTATAAGGAGAATGATTATTGGTATTTGTAACTTCTAAGTGTATGCACTGAAAATTGTATACGGTTAGGATCTTATAGCCTTAAAATAAATGATTTGGCGTTATTTCATGTTCCTTGTATGGTTGTGGTCCTAGGGTAGAGTCTATTATTCGACAATCTATTAGATATTATTGTGTGTATAATTTGCATGCGTAAGGCAGTCGGCAGTGAGGATGAATAGATGTGGATAGCTTGAGGTGTGGTGTGTGGGTTGAATGGTCTATGATAATTTCATGGGTTGGAGAGTGCTATTGCACGAATGCTGCTTGCTTTGTGCTTTGTAGAACTCTTGAATGATGGGCGTCAGCTACTAAATGAATATCATGATATTCATGAGGTGGATGGCTAGCACTATGGGGAGTTCTTCAGCAGCTGATGACATGGAAAGGTTGGGAACAGAGGAAAGCCTATGAGGTGCTTCGGTGGATACTATGTTTATTTTTACCAGGCATTTAGTGCATCAATCGAGTAGGTCACTTAGAGAATTCACGAGGATTACTGAGGAAAGTATGGTTAGGTGTGGAAGTTAGTATTGGTCTCTGAAGGCAGAGGATCCATACTCAAATCAGTGTAAGTCTTCGAGAAACGGAGAAGCTTATCGGAAGGAAAATTCTTTGTTATGCTTTGATCATGGGAATAGATGCTATGAGCACGTATGGGAAGGACCATGGTTTGGTCCTGGCTTCAATGGTGAACTAGTTAGTGGAAGGACTGCCAGGATTTTGAGTTCCCCTTCGATTAGGGAGATGGAAAGTGTTTTCAATACTAGTCCCTAAACGTAGGATCTAAGGTTAGATTCGCGTTGAATATCTTGAATTGGGCGGCAGGGATTGATTGTTTGATCTGTTTCACTTTCAGGATATGAGACTATGTCTCTGGATTAGTTTTTAGCCCAGTTTATGGCAGAGGTCGCTTCAGCTACTACACTTCAGTCGTGAATGTCTGAGCTGGTGAGTGTGTCAGGGTGCAAGACACTGAATGATATGATTTCTAGAGCCCAAGAGCAGGAGATTGAATTGGAGCACATTGGGAAGAAGGAATCAGATTAGGTGCATATATTGGAGGGTCCCGGGGAGAAACCCAAGAGTTCGGATTAATTTTTGAGAGGCCAACAGGTCTAGATTCAGTGTAGTACTTTCGGGAAAATACACGGTGGAGTTTTTCATTCAAAGGATATAAGTAACTTTATGTATGGGTTTGTTTCCCTACTTGTATTTGGCTAATATCTTCAAGAGATGACATATTCCATTTGCATGCTGCGAATTATTAGTGGTTAACAAAAGGTCATTTCCCTATTTGTGGGTTGGGAGTGTTCAATATTATGTTGGTTCATGGTCGAGATCGGTTCAGGGGTATTACATGGGAAGGTCTGCAGTCAGGGTTCAATAGAGTGGTTATCAACCATTATCAAGATTCAGTGGTTTCATTCATTATGGTTAGATTGTCTTGTGGGGTCACCAAGGGAAGCAGCCTATTACTGAGGTTTCTGGTCATAGCATCTGTCATTTCAGTTTCAGGATTTGAGTGGTTGTTTGGTTTGAAGATTTCGTGAGTTGGGAGTTCGGTAAAACTCTCCGACATGTGAATCACATCTTTCTGGTGCATGATAGCGGAATTTATGGAAATCAGGTTGGGGTTCTATTCATGAATTGAGTTCAATATGGGTGCTCGGTTGTGTGTGTGCTCGACTCTATGTGCATTTCGAATTGATAAACTAGGGGTAAGGCATTGGGCTGCGGTTGTGTTAGGACGAAAGTGTTGTAGGACTACGGGGGAGCCGCAACATTCACTAATGTCTAGTTAGGGTGAAAGTGTTGTAATACTACGGGGGAGCCATAGCATTCACTGATGGCCAGTTAGGGTGAAAGTGTTGTAACACTTCGTGGGAGCTGTAGCATTCACTAGTAGCTAGTTAGGGTGAAATTATTGTAAGACTACGCGGGTGCTGTAGCATTCACTAGTAGTCAGTTGGGGTGAAAATGTTGTAAGCCTGCTGGGAGCCGTAGCATTCACTAGTAGTCAGATAATGCAGAAAGTGTTGTAAGACTGCGAGGGAGCCGTAGATTACACAAGCGGTCAGATAGAGTAGAAAGTGCAGAAAGGTTGTAGGATAGCCACGACTTTCATGGATTTGGAAGGTGATAAGTAGGTCACAACACAATTGGAGCAAGGAAATGGTAGGTCGAAGGAAACCGAGTATGATGTAAGACTACATATATTATGGTAGAATTCACCCTTTTGCATCGGATTCAGTGGCGACAGGTTGACAGCCTATCATGATCGGATAGGTCAAAAGGATTAAAGAATCCATGAGTGGCGATATAGATAGGGAAACTATTGTTAGACGGTGTATCCTTCATAGGTTGTGTGGGATTGTTGTGTGTGTTTTTGGCCCAACAATCAGTTAGGTATCCGATTTTCCGAGTAGTGGTAGTGATTTGGGATCCTTATGGGAAGTAGCTTGTAGGCTGGGAGGTGCCAAGCCTCTTACAGTAGTATCAAATAATCACAGAGTAGTTGAATAGACTATGTTGCACAACTATTATCTGGGTCTAAATTGTTGTAGGGATAAGTCTCATACTTGGAGGATTACCTAAGCTTTCTATCGAGTACAAGTGTACTGTAGGGAAATTTGGTCTACGACTCTGTTTTCTAGTGGGAATCTCAAGTTATCATAAACCGAGTAGACATTTGAGAGATAAGTGCAGTGAATTCGTCAATGATTCAGTGTGGGCGGTCTACCAGGGAATCAGACCTTATCGAGATTTTAGATTTAAGGATTGAGCGGTTATGTTATATTCGTAAGGGATTATTGTCGGATAGTGAAGGGAGATCGTTCATCTATGGATTGGAGAGACCTGTGAGGGTTGGTGTCGGTTACCTTCGGAAGGCTAGGCTTTGCTCGAGACCATAGCCATGTTGCTCAGACTGTGTGGCGTGTCGCGGTTCGTAAGGAATGATTTCGAGGAAGAAATCTGATTTAAGTAGGGAGTGTTGTAACATTCCTTTTGAAATAAAATAAATAATAAACTCTAAACCCCCGAGATGTATTTTTTTATTATTTTATATAATTATAGCCAAAGTCAATAATATTTAGCTGGGTGTTGGTTTTAGGGAGCCAAATGATATGATTTGGATCTTCAGGGGTGAAAGTGTATTTTCGGGATTTGTTTTGTAAAGATTTACATAACTCAGGGGGTGTTTGGTAAATATTGGACTTAAATTCAAAGGATTCTGGAATCCTGAGGGCTGAATGGTAGTATTTGGATTTAATTCGAACGAAAGAGAGAAGGAGGGGCTGAAAGTGTATCTGTGAACAAAGATTTCATGTGATCGTGTATAAACCCGTCACCTTCTCCATACCAAACCCTAAACCTAGCTCTTATTTCTTAGCCACCGGATATGATTCTTCAGCCACCACCACCTGTTTTGCTCATCTTCTGATCATATATGGCCAACTAACGACTGCTGATTCCAGCTAACGTCATTGCTTTCAATGGGAGCCATCAGCCATCTAGTCCCGTCTTTCTTTATGCCGCTGCGCCATTCTTGTTGAAGATGGAGCCGCTGTCAAGAAACCATCGTTCTGTTGTTGTCGCTGCTGTATTGTTCCGAGGAGATCGTGGAAGCTTCCATCGCTTCTCCCCCTTTCTTTGGTGTTGTCTCAGTTTTGCTGATGTCCGCCCATCGCCGCTACCACCGGCTATTAACGTGTTGTTGTTTCCATTCGTTGCGCACCACCAGGTGGGTGGTTGCATCCATATCTCATGCAAGGATGCATGTGTGTGCTGGTGTATGTGTTGTATGACCAAAAATCAAAAGAGAACCACCATCACCACCGTGAGGTGGCAGGTATCACCTCCGACCACCGCCTGCCGCCACAAGGGAGGCTGTGTGTATGTTTGTAATATTATGTGTGTGTGTTTATTTTGGATATTATGTTGTATATTTGTATTTTTGGCTAGAATAATCAAGGAAATCACCACCACCACCACCAGCCTCCGTGTTGGGTGGCAGTGTGCATTAATATGTGATTGTGTTATTGATTGAGTTGCTTGGACTTGTTTTGAACTAGAATCATAACCACCACCACCACATGGTAGTGACCACCGTCATGAGCCGTCGTTGGCCACCACTACCCAAGGTGGTAGTGGGTGGTGCCCGGCTTATTTCACCCTACTTGACCTAGTGAAGCCCTAATTGACCTAAAAACCTAACCATTTGACTATTGGCACATGATTGGGTTGGAAACCCTAATTAGGGCTTAGAAAACCCTACTTTTGGAAATGTGAGTTTTGGATTTTTCGGGAACCGTGTTGGACCGTTGGATTTGAAATTTTGACTTATACCCGATTAAATTGTATGTTTGGACTAGTGGGGTGATGGACTTAATGGATTAAGTCCTTAATGGCTTAAGTAAGAACACTTAACCGTAATCGTTATTTTATGTTAATACCTTAATTTTGCTTGGGCCTTGGGTTGGGCTTTTCTATCGGGCTATTGATGGGCTATCCAAGAACAAGTATATGGTCTAGAATATTTGGATGCCCTTTAGGGTAGGGCCTACGTGAGGGGTTTGTGCCCAATTTGGAAAATTGGGCCATAGGTGGGCAATAATTAGGCCTTGATGATTATGAGATATTCGACCATTGGAATGGCAAGTGTTTAAACAAGAATAAATGGTTGGGCCTTAAGGTGAGACCGTGTAGAGGTTTGGGACCAATTTGGAAAATTGGGCCATATGTTGGGCCTTGGTTGATTATTTGGCTTTTGGGCCATTAGAGTGTGTGTTTGGGCCTTGGTTTTGAACCAACCTAGGTTAGGGGTAAAATGGTCCATTTACCCCAAGTGTAGATTTATGGTTATGTATCGAAACCTAAATAGTTAATTGGTTTTTGTCTTGATGATTAACAATACGATGATCGGTAAACTGGCAGTTAAGGATTTATCCGCGGGATATCAGTAGTGTGAGGTGAGTCTCCTTACCATACCAATGGGTCGAAGGCACCAAGGCCGACCTATTCAGTTAGTTGAGATGATTATTTTATAATCGTTATTTATATGCCTAGTATGTATGTGAATGTGCTAGTACTTTGTTGGTTAGGCATGGAAGACCCCGAGGGTAGTTGGATATTAGACCGTGGAGGGGAGCCCATGGGATTCCAGGTAAAGACCATGAGGGGGAGCCCATGAAACATAGGTATAAGACCATGGGGGGATCCCACGACATTCAGGAGTTAAACCCTGGAGGGAGTCCACGACATCCCTATATGTTTAGATATGTGTTATGTAGTGTGATAGTTATTTCTATGATGTATGGTATGCTTGTGCACTCTGTGTCATTTACATGGAAGACCCCGGGGGAAGCTTGCGACAGTTGGATATTATAACATGGGGGTACCCATGGCACATAGGTATAAGAGCCTAGGGGCAGCCCACGACATTGTGGAGTAAGACCATGGAGGGAGTCCACGACATCCATATATGTTTATATGCATTGTTTATGTGATTAGTGTTGGGTTTTGAGCAAACTAACATTCCTAAGGTGCTCATGCATCCCTAGAAACCTTGGATCTATGTTTGTCTAAAATACATTCAAAATAATTTTCCAAGGTCCATAACCTATCTAGCATACATGGGGTACTTTTAAATATAAAAGATACAAGAAGAATTACATACCTTTGTTAATGAGTTGATACCTTAGGAGTTTGAGAGCCAAGCACCAATAATGTGATTGCCTCAAGTGAAAATCACAAATCACCACAAACTTGGAAAACTTATGAGAAAGTATACAACCACTCTAGAAATTGGTTACCCTTATGCACACACACATAGTGTCTTTTCAAGCACCATAAGCCTCTTTGTATAGTGTAGATGATTACGGATATGAACCATGCAAACCCTAATAACCCATGTCTTTTCCTATTCCAAGGATCCATGGGTTAAAAGCTCCATGGATCATCCATGGACTCCCATTTAAGCTCAGCCCACTTCCTAATGAGTGTTAGCCCACACCATATAAATATGATAGCCCATTATTTAATTAGTCACATTTTGACCACTAAATTAATTCATAATTAATTTAAGATCAATACTAATTAAATAATACAATTTCATATTAATATATTATAACTTATAATATATTAATAGACCACAAATATACTCTTCTCATAATATTATCCATATAAATAATTCGGGTGAAGTGCAACCCAAATGGACCATGTCGGGTCGGGTCAAGTATATACCAAATAAGCTATGGACTTAGACACCTTATCCAACAATAAGTTGTATACTAGTTGTTTATTTGGTATGTGGTATACTAGTTTTTTATGTGATGTGTGATATGCTAGTTGTCTATGTGATACTTGTATGGAAGACCCCAGTGCGGGGGGGGGGGGGGGGGGGGGGGGAAGTCACTAGCAGTTGGATATTAGACCATGGGGGGAGCCCATGACATTCCAGGTAAAGAAAATGGGAGTGTGGGGGAGCCCATGGCACATAGGTATAAGACCCTAGAGGGAGTCCACAAATAAGGTAGTTCTTTATGACCATAAAATCAGGTAGTTACTAAGTGATCATGGCACTGAGTTCATAAATTCCTCCCTAGTATATTTTTGCTCAAATTCAGGAATTTTCAAAATTTCTATACTATTAGAATCCATAAGCAAATGACATTGTCGAAATATGAAATTAGACTCTCATTGAAGTTGGGTGAACTATGGTTGTTGAAGTTGGTCTTCCTCTATCCTTTTGGGGTGAAGCTGTCAGCACATCTTGTTACACTCAAAACCGTTGTATCTTTGTAAAGCGTCATGACAAAATTGCCTATGAGCTGCTTAAGGGGAGAAAAACTGACATCTCTTACTTTCATGTGTTTGGGTCTGTGTAATACATTTTGAATCAAAGAGATAGTAGTCAAAGTTCGAAGCTACAGGTGATGAACTAGTGTTTCTGGGATACTCTAGGGTGTCCAAGGTTTTTAGGGTATTCAATATTTCAAGGAAAACTGTTGAGGAAAATACTCATGTCATATTCGATGATGACTCATTCATCCATCATCAGAATTCTTATCCTTCTTCCATTCTGAGTAAGATCACTTTCAGTCCATCAGATCCTATTTTTGAGTTATTGCTGAACGTTACTGAGCCTATTGTTCCTAATATGGATCAAATTTTCAATTCTCATTCTGAATTTGAAGATCAGGTTGTAGTCTTTGAAAAAGTTGAGCCATCTAACTCCTCAAATCAAGAAGATTCAATCCCGAATAATATGAATCAAAGTACTAATCTTAGAATTCTTCAAGATGATCATGAATCTCAAAGCATTGGAGACATCAGTTATGAGATTCTCACTTGAAGCAGAGTCAGCTGTAACTTTTGCATGTTTGTGAATTTTGTCTTGATGATCGATTCAAAGAATGTTGCTGATGCCCTCAAGGAAGCTAACTGGATCAAAGCTATGCAAGACGAGCTGAATGAGTTTAAATGTCATCATATGTGGACCCTAGTTCCTAGGCCTCAAGGAAAGACCATTAGTGGTACTCACAAGGTGTTCAGGAACAATATGGATAAATATGGAATTGTTATTAGAAACAAGGAAAGGCTTGTGGCTCAAGGATTTTGTCACCTGGAAGGCTTGGACAATGAAAAAACCATTGCCCATGTTGCTATGCTTGAAGCAATCCATCTGTTCCTTGCATTTGGTTTATTCAAGAACTTCAAATTCTGTAACATCTGGATTTCCAGGTATTATATTTTATCATTATTTTTGGAGTTAAGAGAGGGACTCGACAAGTTGATGCCTAGACTCTCGAGTAGGATCGCGTATTATTGTCTGATAAATGAGGGGACTCGAAAAGTCGGTAAGGGTGGACTCGACGAGTCTGTGATGATGACTGAAAGCCTAAATCCTCGGGCCTGAGCCCTATTTAAAGGACTTTATAGCCTCCATTTGCGGCTACCTGTCTAGAGAGAGGTATCCTAGCGATTTTGAGCGAGTTGTGAGAGAGTTAGAGCTTCTTTGTTCGTTTTTTGTGTGATTTAGCCAAAGAGGAAGGGTTTCTAGCAAGAAGGTGGCAAGAAGAATTCATCTCAGGAGGTTTTCAACTTGGATCTTCATTTTTAGGTAGCTATTCGACATCATCCCTTTGTTTTTGCTTAAGAGCATTGAATTTAGGGTTTTCTATATCTTTTATGGCTTGTGTGGTTGAGATTTAGTGTCCCATTGAGTAATAAACATTGGATCCGGACCTTTTGAGGTCCAAGGAGCTTGAATCACCTTGCTTCTTGTGGTTCTATGGAGGAAAGGGACATAGGTTGCCATGTTAGAAGGGATTTCACCAAAATAAGCCTAGAGTGCCTTGCATGAGTACCAAGATTCAACCTTTACGTGGTTATTGGCTATGGAGAAGCCAGATCTATACATTAGGGAAACAAATCTAACCTCAGAAGGTCATTTGAGTGTAGTCATGGGAGCAACTCACCGAGTTCATAACTGGACTCGAGGAGTCGAGTCGGGGTTGCCTGTAATTCATTGCTGAGTAACCCAGCGAGTGGAGAGGGGAATCGTTGTGCCAAGTGGGGATTGGAAAGATCCAGAGGACTAGTGCGGGCTCGTCGAGTCGCCTGAGTGCACTCGACAAGTATGGGCAAAGGTTGATCGTTGACTTTGTTGACTTTTAGGATTTAGTCAATGTTTGGACTTATGAGCTATTAGAGGGGTGGAATGGCCTTTTACCCTTCTTAGAGGACTTAGAGAGAGGGGTTAGCCTATCCTTTAGAAGTTGTATTAATTAGAGTAATTATTATGTGATTAGGTAAAGGCTAGCACATGGTTTCAAAGCTCGAGGTTTACTGAGTTATCCGAGGTGAGTCTTCTCAGTATACTTTACCTTGAGTGGTAATTAGAGCTATGTGATTGAGTATCTTGTATGCTATTTGTGTGAAGTGTTGCATATTATTATTTCTATGAGATTTCTGTTGTGTGTGTATCCGAGTTTACAAAGTTTGGACCGGAAGGTCCACAGAGTTAAGACTAGAGGGTCCATAGAGTTAGAGCCAGAGGGCTCACAGGGTTATAGCCTCGAGTGGCAATTATGTGTTAATACGGTATTTTGGGGAACTCACTAAGCATTTATGCTTACAGTGTTTTTTGTTTCAGGTACCAGTAAGGATCGCGGAATGGCGCTGGTATGATTAGTACACACTCTTGGAGTTTTTTATACATTTTGATCTTGGGATGTGTTTTTATGGATTTGATATGTGATACATTGGGATATGAGATGTTTATGAATTAAGATTATAAATTTTAAAAATGAAAAATTGTTTTGAAATTTACGTTGTTACAAGTTGGTATCAGAGCCTTGGTTTGAGGGATGAGGATGCACCTTCGAGCGCATTTGAACTCAAACTGAGGATTTCAGGAATTTTTCAAAGTAAAACAAAATTTTTCTAAAAGAGTAAAAAGGTTTTGAAAAGAATAGAGCAGAGCAATTTGTACGATCAGCCAGTGCCCGAACGGTGATTTCCCAAAATACCCTTATATTATGTGTTATGTGATATGAGATAATATGTTATGCATGCTACGGTAGGCTAGGTAATCTTATTAGGACTTGAGTGGCCTGATTTGTGATGCCTTAGCCTAGGAGTTTTGCTGCTAGGAGATGCTTGAGAGTGAGTAGATAGCAGCGAGGAGCCTATGAGAGATCTGCTAGTGAGTAGACTATGCATAGTAAGAGTAGAGTACTTGGGATTTGGGGTCGTAGGAGGAGGACTTGGTATGAATACTGATGCGGTGTCGATGGTAGTATTGGGCCCATACTACTGAAGACACCGGAGCAGTGCGCAGCCGAAGTAAGAATCCTTAGGGTACCATGGAACGAGTAGGGTCGACTTATCTAGTGTGAATATACTCGAGCAAGTATCTGATATTTTTACGTTGTATTTCAGAGACATCATAGCTGGGACATGCCACAGACCAAGGACCAGCAGGGTGAGTGATAAGGAGCTCCTCTAGATGATCCATGAGGAGGTGGTTGTAGCTATCTGTGTAGAGATTCCAGAGATGTTCGGGTCTATTAAGACAACTCTAATTGAGACTTTCGATGAGAGATACACAATGGTTACTGAGGCTGTAGCTACCGCAGTTGTTGCTGTTACCAGACCTCAGGGTGGCGATTCGTTGCTGTTCTGGGAGTTCAGTAACACGAAGCCACCAAAGTTTGATGAGACGCAGGATCTGATTGCTGCGATGAGATGGGTTTCTGATATTGAGGGATGCTTTTGTACGTGTTCATGTTTGTGACGGCGCATTTTTCGTCTGTTGAGCTTGCCGCAGTGACCTGGGAGAGGTTCACCGCTATGTTTCATGATAAGTACGTTCCCCCGGTGGAGAGTTAACTTTTAGCCTAGGAGTTTCTGACCCTCAAGCAGGGTACTGAGTCTATTACTATGATCACCAGGATGTTCAATGAGAGGGCGATGTTCTGCCCTGAGCACGTGTCTACCGAGCAGGCATGTATGAGTCAGTATCTAAGTATTCTGAGTAGGGACATACGAGAGTTCGTGGCGAACTCGTCATACCGAACATTTTCCGAGCTTCAGGAAAATGCTCAGAAGAGGGAGATAGAGTTGGAGACTCAGGTTAGGGAGGAGGCGGATTCTCAGGGAAGGGATCGGCGACCGGCTCAGTCCCAGCCGACAGCCAAGCAGACCAAGCCCGCTATTTCGAGATTAGGGAACCAGAAGGGCCGTACTTGTGGCAAGTGCGACAAGGGTCATTAGGGGGTGTATAGAGCAGGGGCTTGCTACAAGTGTGGCAAGGAGGGACATATGGCCAAGGATTGCCCCAAGGGATTTGCAGTATGTTTTCACTACAACCAGACTTGACACCGGAAGCCCGAGTGTCTGCAGCTGCAGGGATCAGCATAGGGAGCATCACAGGGATCTTCCTCGGCTGTTGTTCGAGCTACCGAAAGCCGGTCGATGAAGGTCAAGGCACCGCATGCACAAGGGAGAGCTTTCTAGTTGACCGCGGAAGAGGTCCGCACGACGCCCGATGTTGTGGCTAGTATGATCAGTTACATGGAGCGTCTTGGTTCTCCAAGATTGATTTGAGATCTGGATATCATCAAATGAGAGTACGCGATGAGGATATCCAGAAGACAACATTCAGGACTCGTTATGGGCATTATGAGTTCGTGGTGATGCCTTTCAGGCTCACCAATGCACTGGCGGTATTCATGGACCTCATGAACAGAGTGTGCAAGCTGATGTTGAATTGTTCAGTGATCATGTTCATCGATGATATATTGGTATATTCGAGATCTAGAGAGCAGCATGAAGAGCATTTGAAGGAGATCCTCGGCGTTCTGAGATTGTAGAGGCTTTATGCCAAATTCTCCAAGTGCGATTTCTGGTTACGAGAGCTCCAGTTCTTGGGGCATCTCGTTAACCAGAACGGGATATTGGTCGATCCGGCCAAGATTGAGGCGGTGATGAGTTGGGAGGTGCTGAGATCCCCCTCAAAGATCAGGAGTTTTCTAGGGTTGGCTGGCTATTATCAGAGATTTATCAAAGATTTCTGCAAGATTGCAGTTCCTCTCATCAGGTTGACCTGGAAGGGTGTATCATTCAGTTAGGGCCCAAAGCAGCAGGCCTCATTTGAGACACTTCGCCAAAGATTATGGGAAGCCCCAGTATTGGCCCTTCTGGAGAGGATAGAGGATTTTGTGGTATATTGTGACGCATCGATATCAGGATAGGTTGCAGTATTGATGCAGAGAGGTCATGTGATAGCATACGCATCGAGGCAGTTGAAGACTCATGAGACGAGATATCCTACTCACGATCTGGAGTTGGGGGTTATTGTGTTCACCCTCAAGATCTGGCTTTACTATTTGTATGGGGTCGGGTGTACCATATACACAGATCATAAGAGCTTGAAGTATCTGATGGATCAACCCAACCTGAATATGAGCCAGAGGTGATGGTTGGATGTCATAAAGGATTACGAGTGTGAGATCCTATACCACCCGGCAAGGCCAATGTTGTAGCCGACGCCCTGAGTCGCAGGGCGGAGAGTGCCCCGATATGAGATGTTTGTTTGAGATTGATAGTGATGACTCAGGTGTTGGACACTATTCGGGAGGCCTAGATAGAGGCCATGAGACCTGAGACCCGCAAAAGAGAGCAGGTGATCGGTCAGACATCTGAGTTCGTTACCGATAGTCGTGGGCTTATGACCTTTCAGGGTCAAATTTGGGTGTCATTTGAAGGTGGGACACGTACCATTCTGATGGAGGAGGTGCATAGGTCGATGTTCTCGATCCATCCTGGGGCCACTAAGATGTATTTGGACCTAAAGAGGGAGTAGTGGTGACCCTGTATGAAGAGGGATGTCGCGTGGTTTGTAGAGAGGTGCTTGTCATGTCACAAGGTGAAAGCCGAGCATCAACGTCTGCATGGCAAGTTACAGCCACTTGAGGTTCCCGAGTGGAATTGGGAACAAATTTCCATGGATTTTATCACCAAATTGCCGAGGACTGTGTGGGGTGTTGATGCAATCTGGGTGATTGTTGACCAGTTGACGAAGGGCACTCACGTGTTTGCTATCAATGAGAGCTCTTCTTCTGAGAGGCTGGCAGAGATATATGTGAGAGAGGTGGTATCGCAGCATGCAGTTCTAATCTCGATCATGTTAAATCAAGATGTACGTTTCTCTTCCAAATTATGGAAGAAGTTCCATGAGGAGTTGGGTACGAGGCTGCATTTTAGTACAGCATACCACCCACAGACGAATGGTCAGAGTGAGCGGACGATTCAGACGCTCGAAGATATGCTACGAGCGTGTGTGATGGACTTCGGAGGAAGTTGGGACACGTATTTTCCATTGGCTGAGTTTTCATATCACAACAACCACCATTCGAGTATCGCCATGCCTCCTTTTGAGCTGTTGTACGGGAGAAGGTGTTGGACTCCCATATGCTGGGGAGAGGTTGGGCAACGGGTGATGGGCAATACTGAGTTAGTGCTTCAGATGACAGAGCAGATACAGCAGGTCACGTAGAGGCTGCTGACAGCTCAGAGTCGCCAGAAAAGTTATGCGGAGAGGTGACGGTCCGAGCATGAGTTCCAGGTGGGAGACTTCATACTCCTGAAGGTATCTCCTTTTAAGGGAGTGATCCGATTCAGGAAGAGCGGCAAGTTGGGGCCCCGGTACATCGGTCCGTTCAGGGTGACTGCGAGGGTGGGCATGGTAGCATGCCGTCTAGAGCTACCTGCGGAATTGAGCCAGATCCATGATACCTTCCACCTATCTCTGTTGAGGAAGTGTATAGCCGACGAGTCGGCAGTAGTACCTTTGGAGGATATTCAGGTGGATGTAAGCCTGAATTATGTTGACAGGCCAGTTGTGGTTGTGGATCGGAGGATCAAGGTTCTGAGGAACAAGGAGGTGCCCCTGGTGCAGGTTTAGTGGCAGCATCGGAGAGGGTCCTAGTTGATTTGAGAGCCGGAGACAGAGTTGCATGAGCAGCATCCAAACTTGTTTGCGGAGTAAGACTTCGAGGGAGAAGTCTGATTCTACTGGGGGAGAATAGTAACATCCAGATTTCTAGGTATTATATTTTATCATTATATTTGGAGTTAATAGAGGGACTCAACGAGTTGACGCCTAGACTCGTTGAGTAGGATCGCGTATTGTTGTCTGATAAATTAGGGGACTCGACGATCCGGTAAGGGTGGACTCGACGAGTCCGTGCTGACGACTGAAACCCTAAATCTCCGGGCCTGAGCCCTATTTAAAGGACTTTATAGCCTCCATTTGCGGCTACCAGTCCAGAGAGAGGTACCCTAGCGATTTTCAGTGAGCTGTGAGAGAGTTTGAGCTTCTTTATTTGTTTTCCGTGTAATTTAGCCAAAGAGGAAGGGTTTCCAGCAAGAAGAGGGCTAGAGGACTTCATCTCAGGAGGTTTTCAGCTAGGATCTTCATTTTGAGGTAGCTATTCAACCTTATCCCTCGATTTTTGCTGAAGAGCATTGAATTTAGGGTTTTCTATATCTTTTATGGCTTGTATGGTTGAGATTTAGTGTCCCATTGAGTAATAAACTTTGGATCCGGATCTTTTGAGGTCCAAGGAGCTTGAATCACCTTGCTTTTTGTGGTTCTGTGGAGGAAAGGGACATAGGTTGCCATGATAGAATGGATTTCACCAAAATAAGCCTATAGTGCCTTTCATGAGTACCAAGATTCGACCTTTACATGGTTATTGGCTATGGAGAAACCAAATCTATAGATTAGGGAAACATATCTGACCTCAGAAGGTCATTTGAGTGTTGTCATGGGAGTAACTCGTTGAGTTCATAACTAGACTCGACGAGTCGAGTCGAGGTTGCCCCGCAATTCGTTGCTGAGTAACCCGGCCAGTAGAGAGGGAACTCGTCATGCCAAGTGGGGGTTGGAAGGATCCAAAGGACTAGTGCGGACTCGCCGAGTCGCCTGAGTGCACTCGACGAGTCTGGGCAAAGTTTGACCTTTGACTTTGTTGACTTTTAGGATTTAGTCAATGTTTGGAGTTATGACCCATTAGAGGGGTGGAATCGCCTTTAACCCTTCTTAGAGGACTTAGAGAGAGCGGTTAGTGTCACACCCCCAAACCAGAACGGCGGAAACGTTCGGGGGCGGAGGACGTCATATTCAGTATCATAACAGTTCATAGAAAGGAAAGTACACACCACCATATATATTAAAGTTTCCAAGATGTTTACATAATTGTATTCATTACATGTTCAAAAGATAAATACATAAACATCATTCAAAAGAAGTAATTAACGCCAGCGCGTTAATCCCAAAAGTGAATTCCCAAACCTGCTTAGCGGTTCCCTGAGAATACAAGTTATTTCAAAGAAAAAGTGTCAACAATTAAGTTGGTGAGTTCATAAGTAGTTTAGAAAAATTGGATGCCATTCCAAAATGGGTGTATATTTTCCAGAAAACGCAGCATTTCAAATGTAAAGAGTTGTGATTTGTTTTGTTGAAAGTGAATGTATTAAATCCAGAAAATCCCATATTTTCCCTAATGGTTGAGATACGAGTTGTTGTGTTTCCCAAGAAAAACCCTTATTTTCTTATAAAAGTATGAAATGCATATGAATGTTCGTGTTATAAGTTGTAAATAATTGCACCAGGAAAATCCCTTATTTTCCTAACATAAATGGCAGTCTCTAAGACCAAAACTTTGCAAGAAACCGACGTTCAAATGTTGTGTCATAGTTTTATATAATAAAGCTATACGAAGATCGCATTTGTTGGATGAAGAATAGCTTTAATAGCTACTCCTTCATAGAAGCATAATACCATAATAATTGTATATCCGATGAGTTTTATAACCATACTAAACATAATATGCCTATAACGACGTTCTTCAGGCGTCGCACCGTTATGACAACTGTCACCCCAAAAGACGGAATGTAGCTAACAGTCAGGGCGCGGGATCATGACTTCCCGTATAGATCTATACACATTTGACACGTTCTCCGAACGGGAGACTCTGGTTATAGACATGACTTGCAGCATTACTTTCTAATAAAGAAAAGTAACGTTTGAAGATATACACGTCTCATGGATTCTCAACTAAGTCGGTATTAAAGTGATAGTTTTGTATGCAAAGTTTATCCTTTTTCACAATGTTTGACAAAGCAAAATCATAAGTTTTTAGAATGTATAAAAAGACTTAACAATGAAAGGTACTTTGAAATCATTATATACTTTGTATAATGTCTAATGCACACAAAGTATGACAAGAGTTTTCCATAATAGAAATAAGTTCCAAGTGATTTATTCGATAAAACAAGTGAAGTAAAACTTTATAAAATACACGATAATAACCGTATGTTTACTTGTATCCCCCCCTAAAAGAGTATAAAAGCATTTAAATGTATTTAAAGTGTGTTTGAAAGGGGTATGAACTCACTTGAAAGTTTGAAGATAGCAAGATGGAAAACCGGGCAGAGTTTCGTCTCGGGAAATGGATTTTCCTCGGAAATCTCGGGATTCCTCGGGAGTAAAATCGACCTTCGGGACTTGCACAAAATGACCAGGGCTTCGGGGTAGTGCGAGCACGGAAAACGAGGTAAAACGCAAGCAAAAGGAGAGAGAATGGGCCATTTTCCCGGGAACCCTCGCATGCTATTTATAGGGGGGCCTGAGAGGCCTCGTACGCGGGGCGTACGCTCGTACGCAGCGCGTACGCGTACGTCATGCGTGACCGAAGCCTCGACTGCCTCGGCCTCGGATGGGACGGCTCAGGTTGTCGTGTCGGATGGGACGGCGGGTCGGACGGACGGGTCGGGTGCCTCGCATAGGGCGACGTGGACGGTTTGAGGCCAAGTTCCTCAGGTACGCGGGGCGTACAGGGGTACGCAGCGCGTACCTCGGATGAGGACGCTGACTCCCCTTCGGATAATACCGAAGTTTTAATAAAAATTATATATAAATTATTTATCAAACTTCGAAAATTCATATCTCCTTCATACGAACTCCGTTTTTGACGTTCTTTATATCCTCACGAAGGTGAGACTACGATCTACAACTTTCATTTAGATTCCGTTGGCAAATTCCGGAATTATTTTTATTATTTATTTATTAAAATGACGTGATTAAGGAATTTCTTTAAAAATTCATAACTTATTCATACGATGTCCGATTTGAGCGTTCTTTTTATGCATGTTTGTAGTTTAACGATATCTACGACTTTCATTTAGACACCTAAGGTCGGAAAGTGTTTTAGTGAAACTTTGCGTTTTTACGCAACTTCGTATTGCCGGTTTTTGTCGGAAAATTTAGAATGATCATAACTTCTTCGTTATAACTCGGATTTTTACTGACTTGAAATAACGGGTTGTTACATCATCCCCCCGTTAGAGGGAATTTCGTCCTGAAATTTTAATACAAAAGAAGAGTCTTAGGGGCTGGGGAAGAGATGTGGATACTTCTGTTGCATTTGATCTTCTCGTTCCCATGTGAACTCAGGTCCCCTCTTAGCATTCCATCGGACCTTTACTATTGGAATGCGACTCTGTTTAGTTCGTTTAACTTCCCTATCCATGATCTCGACGGGTTCTTCCACAAAGTTAAGATTTTCATTTAGTTCGATCTCATCGAGTGGAATTACAAGTGTTTCGTCGGACAAACACTTCTTCAGGTTTGATACGTGGAATACTGGATGTACTTTGTTAAGCTCTATTGGAAGTCAGAGTTTGTAGGCTACTGGACCAACCCTTGAAATGATTTCGATGGGTCCAATGTACCTAGGATTTAGCTTCCCATGCTTTCCAAAGCGTATCATTCCCTTCCAAGGTGAGACCTTCAATAGTACCCGATCGCCAATCTGAAATTCCAAGGGTTTACGTCTTTTGTCGACATAGCTCTTTTGCCTATCCCTCGAGGATTTAAGTCGTTCTCGTATTTGCACGATCTTTTCAGTAGTTTCTCTGATGATCTCTGGACCAGTGAGGGTGCTATCAGGGACTAGACCTTTTGCTAGTTGTGTGTCGCCCACTTCCGTCCAGCACAGAGGTGATCTGCACTTATGGCCGTAAAGGGCTTCAAATGGGGCAGTATTGATACTAGTATGATAACTATTGTTATAAGAGAACTCAACCAAAGGTAAGTGAACATCCCATGCTTTACCAAAGTCGATTACACATGCTCGCAACATGTCTTCCAAGGTTTGGATCGTTCTTTCGCTCTGTCCATCAGTTTGGGGGTGATAGGCTGTACTCATGTCCAATCCTGTTCCCATGGATTTTTGCAATTATTGCCAGAATCTAGACGTGAATCTTCTATCTCTATCCGAGATGATAGACATTGGCACTCCATGGAGTCGTACAATCTCTCGGATGTAGATTCTCAATAGCTTTTCCATTTTATCAGTTTCCTTGATCGGTAGGAAATGAGCGGACTTGGTTAATCTATCGATGATTACCCAAATAGTATCTTGGCCACCCTGAGTTTTGGGCAGTTTCGTTATGAAGTCCATGGAAATCTGCTCCCATTTCCACTCAGGAATTTCAGGTTGTTGGAGTAGTCCTGAGGGTTTCTGGTGTTCTATTTTGATCTTGGCGCAAGTCAAACACTTGCTCACATATGTAGCGATATCTGCTTTCATGTTTGGCCACCAGTAGAGTTGTTTGAGATCTTGATACATCTTGTCTGACCCGGGGTGTACGGAGTTTGGAGTCTTGTGTGCCTCGCTCATAACTACCTCTCTAAGTCCACCAAACTTGGGTGTCCATATTCGGTTCATGAGGTAGCGTGCTCCGTCACTCTTGATTTCTAAATTCTTGTCCATTCCCCGAAGGGTCTCACCTGTCACGTTTTTGGGTTTCAGGGCCTCTATTTGAGCTTCCTTGACTTGTGTCGACAGGTGCGAATGGATTGACATGGCTAATGACTTCACTCTTCGACCAGAGTACTCCTTACGACTAAGGGCATCTGCCACGACGTTAGCTTTTCCTGGATGATAGCGAATCTCACATTCGTAGTCGTTGAGCAATTCGACCCAACGTCACTGTCTCATGTTCAACTCCTTCTGGTCAAAGATGTGTTCTAGGCTCTTGTGGTCTGTAAAGATAGTGCATTTGGTACCATATAGGTAGTGTCTCCAGATTTTAAGAGCGAAGACCACCGCCCCAAGTTCTAAATCATGATTGGTGTAATTGACCTCATGCGTTTTCAGTTGTCGTGAGGCATATGCAATAACCTTTCCCCTCTGCATTAGTACACAGCCCAGCCCTTGCTTCGAAGCGTCGCAATACACCACAAAATCTTCGGTCCCTTCTGGGAGAGAAAGGATGGGCGCGCTGCAAAGGGCCTGTTTCAAAGTCTGAAATGCAGCATCTTGCTTTTCTCCCCAATTGTAGGTCACACCTTTCTGGGTTAAGGCGGTAAGAGGCTTTGCTATGCTGGAGAAATTCTGGATGAACCTTCGGTAATAACCAGCAAGACCTAGAAATTGGCGAATTTCTATTGGTGTAGTTGGCGCAGACCAGTTTTTGATAGCCTTGATTTTTGATGGATCCACGTGTATTCCTTCCTTGCTGACCACGTGACCGAGGAAGTCCACCTTTGTAATCCAAAATTCACATTTTGAGAATTTTGCATACAGTCTCTCAGTCCGTAACGTCTCTAAAACTTGCCTCAGATGTTGACCATGCTCTTCTTTATTCTTTGAATAAATGAGTATGTCGTCTATGAATACTATCACGAATTTATCCAAGAATGGACGACATACTCGATTCATTAGGTCCATGAATACGGCCGGGGCATTGGTTAGTCCGAACGGCATCACTATGAACTCGTAATGTCCGTATCGTGTTCGGAAGGCCGTCTTGGGAATATCACTCTCTAGGACTCGCAGCTGGTGATATCCCGACCTCAGATCGATCTTGGAGAAGTAGTTGGCTCCCTGGAGTTGGTCGAATAAGTCATCGATTCAGGGTAGGGGGTATCGGTTCTTGATGGTAAGTTTGTTGAGTTCTCGGTAGTCGATGCACATTCTGAATGATCCATCCTTCTTTTTCACGAACAGTACGGGTGCTCCCCATGGCGAGAAGCTCGGCCTGATGAATCCTTTTCCAAGTAGTTCATTCAGTTGGCTGGATAGCTCTTGCATCTCTGCCGGGGCTAATCAATAGGGTGCTTTGGCTACTGGGGTAGCTCCGGGAACCAGATCGATTCGGAACTCAACTTGTCTCGCGGGTGGTATTCCCGAAAGGTCCTCGGGAAAAACATCGGGAAAATCGCGTACATCGGGCACACTCTTGATGTCTTGGACTTCGCGTTTCACATCTACAACATGTGCCAAGAACGCGTGACACTCCTTGCATAGGCATTTCCGAGCTTGGATACTTGAGATGATACGAAGAGTGGTACTTGGTTTGTCGCCCAAGACAATGAAAGTTTCGCCGGTTGGCAGATTAAGGCGAACGGCCTTATCGTAACATAGAATGTCCGCATGATGAGAACTCAGCCAATCCATGCCAATGATGACATCGAAACTCTTAATCAAGACTGGCATGAGGTTGATTGAAAAGGGATTATCGTTTACAGTTAGGGTGCAGTTTAAGTATATCTCCTTAGTGCCTTCGGTTTTCCCGTTGGCCATTTCTACTATGAATGGTTCACTTAATGATTGTGGTATTGATTTTAGCAGGCCTTTAAAGTCGTGACTCACAAAACTCCTTTCCGCTCCACTATCAAACAAAATGCATGCATACGAGTTATCGAGAAGAAACGTACCCGTAACAACAGTAGGGTCCGCAATGGCTTCATCTTGTCCCATTGCGAAAACTCAGCCCCTTCCGCCGGTATTCCGGTTGTTTGCCTTTGGGCAGTCCCTGCGGTAGTTCCCCGTGTCTCCGCACTCAAAGCAAGCGCGGCTTACCCCGATATTAGTAGTGGGGACGGATGGTTGGGTTGGCCCTTTGCAATAGCGGGCTGTATGTCCCTTCTTATTACACTTGGTGCATTGAAGATCATGGCAAGGACCATGGTGGTGGAAGCTGCATCGGTTGCACTTAGGAAGTTTCCCATTATATGAGCTTGTGGGGGCAGGGTTCACAGGTACAGTCATAGCGTGGGTCGCTATTACTTGTTGTTTCTTGGGGTTTTCCTGGAGATTTTGTCCCCTCCTTTTGTTCCAAGGCCTGCTCTGGCCCTGAGCCTCCCTAGGTGGATTTGCGGTTGTTGAAATGATACTGGGTTTTACTCCGTGGTCGATGAGTCGCTGAGCCAGGCGTTTAGCGCTGTTGTAGGTAACAGGGCCGGAAGCTAGGACATGCCCTTGAATCTGGGGTGACAACCCCCAAATGTACGTTTCAACCTTCTTTGATTCTGGGTTGACCATGGTAGGGCACCGTGCAGCGAGGTCGTTGAACCTAGCTGTGTAGGTGACTAGGTCAGACCCAGTCATTTTCAGATTCCAGAGCTCCTGCTCCAGCTTTTGCACTTCGCCCCTTGGGCAGTATTCTTCCAGTAGTAGAACCTTTAGATCGTCCCAACTCATGGCGTTGGCGACAGTGAGCGTCACTGAATTCACATGGCTTTTCCACCAAGTGAGGGCTCGATCTACGAAAGTGCAAGCAGCGAACTTGACTTTGCTTGCTTCTAGGCATGAGCAGATCTCGAAGACCGTTTCGGTCTTCTCGAACCATTGCATTAGTGCAATGACTCCCCCAGTTCCATTAAAAGTTTTTGGCTTAGCGTTAGAGAACTCCTTGTAAGTACATTCTCTTCCTTGGCCATGACCAGTGCCATGATTTGGATGATTCGTGCTGCTTCCCGCCCCTCCATTTCCGTGAGAGTTTATTTGCGAGAGGGCTGCAGTTACTGCTGCTGTGATAGCAGCCTGGACCATGGCTGGATCATAAGCTGGTGGTGGAGGTGGTGGTGGTACCGTGCCCGGCCTGGGCCTTAGGTTTGGACGAGGAGGCATCGTGCTGCCAAAAGAAAAAAATATGGAAAAATTTATAAGTTTTGGCACTTCAGAGTTGAATGATATTCAGTTAACTTCTAATAGTTCTAAGAAGTTGGGTTTGACTGACACAATGTTTTGAGCTTGAAAGTAAAGTTTGAATAGATGTACCAATGAATCGAACGAATTGCGCATGATTAACAACAACAAGAAAAGGGGTATACCCTTATATATATTAAACATATAGTTGTGTTACAGCGGGGTCTAGACAAAAGTTCTTGGCCTTTCCAAAGGCCTCCGATTACAGAACAATTTAAAGACAATAATACTTTTATCCGAAGTCCTAATTTATAACAAAATTTTGAGAGTCGGGCAAGTACTACTTTTATCCATGAGGCGTCTATCAAACGCAGCTTGTTGTTCTCTTAGTTCTGCGAAGGCCGCATTTGCTTGTGCTTGAAATGCTTCGGCGCGAATTTGGATGTCGTTCTGCAACAACTCTAGGCGGTTGATATCGGCCGTGTGGATTTGTACTTCCACATTGACCTCTCGGATTCGGTTGGCTTGCACTCCGGATTGATAGCACTGGTTGGCGAGTTTGCCAACCATGACCGGAAGTGCTCGGTCGGCTGATCCCCCGCCTCTCACATCATAGAAGTCTCGGCACATGCCGTAGGGAGGGCGTAAGCTTTGTGTTTGGCTCCAATGATGGAGGTGACTTCCCCACACCGGAGTGGGTCCTTGGAAATTCCTCACGTGGACGGGAGATTGTGGGATTGGTGGATTTATAATTTCTGGCTCCGAATCCGTGCCAGAGTCATCCCCTCCCTCCAACTCTATAGGCTCTTCGTCTTCTTCAGGATCTTCTTCGATCCACCCTCCATTACCTTGGTTGGGGTAGTAGGGGTCATTGGGGTGATGGAATCCCGCCATTTAGATTGTACGAGAATAGAGTTAAAAGTTTACTATAAGCTAGAGCACATGAAACTTACCCTTAAGTTTAATGGTTGACGGCACTCGAATACTCCCTCAGTATTCTTTAGCGATATGCTTTTGGTAAGTTTTAAAATTGTTGTCCATTGCAGACACTCCTTGGCATACGTTAGTCAGCTCTTGGACAAATATAGTTGATCAGGCTATATTCTTCCCAGTTCCGATTACATGTCCCAAGGCGTACCTGTACTGCACAACTTATTTATAATACTTCTAAAGTTATTTACTATGAAAATGTTATTAGTATAAATGAGTGCATGCTTACCTTAAAACTAATTAGGTTTACTTTCAAAAGTATGAATTTCTCTCAGATTGTTTTTGCCCAGTTGAGTTTATAGTTGTATATCAAAAAGGAATGGTTTTGATATACTTAATTCCCTGTAAACAAAGCTCTGATACCAATCTGTCACACCCCCAAACCAGAACGGCGGAAACGTTCGGGGGCGGAGGACGTCATATTCAGTATCATAACAGTTCATAGAAAGGAAAGTACACACCACCATATATATTAAAGTTTCCAAGATGTTTACATAATTGTATTCATTACATGTTCAAAAGATAAATACATAAACATCATTCAAAAGAAGTAATTAACGCCAGCGCGTTAATCCCAAAAGTGAATTCCCAAACCTGCTTAGCGGTTCCCTGAGAATACAAGTTATTTCAAAGAAAAAGTGTCAACAATTAAGTTGGTGAGTTCATAAGTAGTTTAGAAAAATTGGATGCCATTCCAAAATGGGTGTATATTTTCCAGAAAACGCAGCATTTCAAATGTAAAGAGTTGTGATTTGTTTTGTTGAAAGTGAATGTATTAAATCCAGAAAATCCCATATTTTCCCTAATGGTTGAGATACGAGTTGTTGTGTTTCCCAAGAAAAACCCTTATTTTCTTATAAAAGTATGAAATGCATATGAATGTTCGTGTTATAAGTTGTAAATAATTGCACCAGGAAAATCCCTTATTTTCCTAACATAAATGGCAGTCTTTAAGACCAAAACTTTGCAAGAAACCGACGTTCAAAAGTTGTGTCATAGTTTTATATAATAAAGCTATACGAAGATCGCATTTGTTGGATGAAGAATAGCTTTAATAGCTACTCGTTCATAGAAGCATAATACCATAATAATTGTATATCCGATGAGTTTTATAACCGTACTAAACATAATATGCCTGTAACGACGTTCTTCAGGCGTCGCAGCGTTATGACAATTGTCACCCCCAAAGATGGACTGTAGCTAACAGTCAGGGCGCGGGATCATGACTTCCCGTATAGATCTATACACATTTGACACGTTCTCCGAACGGGAGACTCTGGTTATAGACAGGACTTGCAGCATTACTTTCTAATAAAGAAAAGTAACGTTTGAAGATATACACGTCTCATGGATTCTCAACTAAGTCGGTATTAAAGTGATAGTTTTGTATGCAAAGTTTATCCTTTTTCACAATGTTTGACAAAGCAAAATCATAAGTTTTTAGAATGTATAAAAAGACTTAACAATGAAAGGTACTTTGAAATCATTATATACTTTGTATAATGTCTAATGCACACAAAGTATGACAAGAGTTTTCCATAATAGAAATAAGTTCCAAGTGATTTATTCGATAAAACAAGTGAAGTAAAACTTTATAAAATACACGATAATAACCGTATGTTTACTTGTATCCCCCCTAAAAGAGTATAAAAGCATTTAAATGTATTTAAAGTGTGTTTGAAAGGGGTATGAACTCACTTGAAAGTTTGAAGATAGCAAGATGGAAAATCGGGCAGAGGTTCGTCTCGGGAAATGGATTTTCCTCAGAAATCTCAGGATTCCTCGGGAGTAAAATCGACCTTCGAGACTTGCACAAAATGACCAGGGCTTCGGGGTAGTGCGAGCACGGAAAACGAGGTAAAACGCAAGCAAAAGGAGAGAGAATGGGCCATTTTCCCGGGAACCCTCGCATGCTATTTATAGGGGGGCCTGAGAGGCCTCGTACGTGGGGCGTACGCTCGTACGCAGCGCGTACGCATACGTCATGCGTGACCGAAGCCTCGACTGCCTCGGCCTCGGATGGGACGGCTCAGGGTGTCGGGTCGGATGGGACGGCGGGTCGGACGGGCGGGTCGGTGCCTCGCATAGGGCGACGTGGACGGTTTGAGGCCAAGTTCCTCGGGTACGCGGGGCGTACAGGGGTACGCAGCGCGTACCTCGGATGAGGACGCTGACTCCCCTTCGGATAATACCGAAGTTTTAATAAAAATTATATATAAATTATTTATCAAACTTTGAAAATTCATATCTCCTTCATACGAACTCCGTTTTTGACGTTCTTTATATCCTCGCGAAGGTGAGACTACGATCTACAACTTTCATTTAGATTCCGTTGGCAAATTCCGGAATTATTTTTATTATTTATTTATTAAAATGACGTGATTAAGGAATTTCTTTAAAAATTCATAACTTATTCATACGATGTCCGATTTGAGCGTTCTTTTTATGCATGTTTGTAGTTTAACGATATCTACGACTTTCATTTAGACACCTAAGGTCAGAAAGTGTTTTATTGAAACTTTGCATTTTTACGCAACTTCGTATTGCCGGTTTTTGTCGGAAAACTTAGAATGATCATAACTTCTTCGTTATAACTCGGATTTTTACTGACTTGAAATAACGGGTTGTTACAGTTAGGCTAGCCTTTATAAGTTGTATTAATTAGAGTAGTTATTATGTGATTAGGTGGAGGCTAGCACAGGGTTTCAAAGTTCGAGGTTTACCGAGTTATTCGGGGTGAGTCTTCTCACTATACTTTACCTTGAGTGGTAATTAGAGCTATGTTGAGTATCTTGTGTGCTATTTGTGTGATGTGTTGCTCAACATTATTTCTATGGGATTTCTGTTATGTGTATATCAGAGTTTACAAAGTTAGGACTGGAAGGTCCACAGAGTTAGGACCAGAGGGTCCACAGAGTTAGAGCCAGAGGGCTCACAGAGTTATAGCCTTGAGTGGATATTCTGTCTTAATGTGGTATTTGGGGAACTCACTAAGCATTTATGCTTACAGTGTTTTGTGTTATGTGTTTCAAGTACCAGTGAGGATCGCGGAAAGGCGCTGACATGATCAGTACACACTGTTGGAGTTTTTTATGCATTTTGTTCTTGGGATGTGTTTTTATAGATTTGATATGTGATACATTGGGATATGAGATGCTTATGAATTAAAATTATAAATTTTAAAAGTGAAAAATTGTTTTAAAAAATACGTTGTTACAAATTCTATGAGGTCTTGAAGAAGAAGTCTTTCAAAAACAACATCTTGCTTTTGATGGTGTAGAATTTCACAATCATGTATATCGTCTTGGTAAAGGTTTCTGTCGTTTGAAGTAGGCACCCAAGGCGTGGCATGACACATTGGCTAGGTATCTTCTGGAGAGTGGATAAAAGTGTGGAAAAACTGAAAACATTTTTGTTCCTCAAGCAATCTGGATCTAACATCATGCTTGCTCAAGTGTACGTTGATGACATAGTTTTTGGATCCACTGAGGAGAAACTGAGATCTGAGTTCGCTGAGGTTATGGCGAAGAAACTTGAAAGGAGCATGATGGGTGAACTAACATTGTTTTTTAGGTTTGCAGGTTAAACAACTCACTAATGGAATTTTTCTATCAATCTAAATACATTACTAACATACTGAAGAAGTTTGGTTTTTCTGATAGCAAACTAGTGAAGACTCCAATGTCTTCATTAGTCTCTATCGCCACTGGTCCAATTGGTACTGATGTGAATGTAACCTTCTATCGAGGAATGATAGGATCAGTGCTTCATCTTCCTGCTAGTGACCCTAAGATTATGTTCGCAACCATATCATGTGCTCGCTATCGAGCCTATCCCAAGGAAGCTCATCTTCTCGCTGTAAAAGGATCTTTTGTTACTTGAAACATACACCTAATCTTCGATTATTGTATCCTCACGATTGTGAGTACAAGCTGGTGGGATACACTAACTCAGATCATGATGGATGTGGCATTAACTGAAAAAGTACTTCAGGAGGAGCTCAAATGCTGGGAAATAGATTGGTGAGTTGGTCTAGTAAGAAGCAGATATCAGTGACTTGTTCTAGCACTGAAGTTGAATATGTAGCCGATGGAAGATGATTCAATCAAATTCTTTGGATTCATAATCAACTCTTAGACTATCGTTTCAACTTCTTAAAGATTCCCATTTGTTGTGACAACTCTAGTACCATTTAGATGCTAAAAAATTTGGTGTATCATTCTAAGACCAAGCACATCGACATTCGTTATCACTTGATCAGGGACATAGTCCAAAACGGCAAAGTGGAACTGGTTTACATTCCATCTACAAATCAATTGGCTGACATTTTCATGAAGGCAATTGATAAGACGACCCTAAATAAATTGTTTACTGATCTCGACATGCTCTTAGTGACTTAATTTTCTTTTAGTTTGCTTTGAAACTTTGCTTTTATTTTCTTCCTTACATACAAAAACACAAAAACAAGTGCTTTAGTTATCTTGCTTTCAACAAAGAAATTTACATTACTTGCATAATTTTTATATCTAATGTTTATGAGTGCTTTCTTTTCTCTTTATTATCTCTTTCAGGTCTATGGATCATTTATCTACAATTGATCTACATCTCTTACTTATGGAGTCAAAAAGAACTAGGGTCGTGCAGAATGCTCTGAATGCACTGGTTATTTAGTAGAATTTTGGCATCATGTCTTCTTGTTAACAATACCCTCTTGCTCCTGTACTCACTATTATGGATGCAAAAATCCACCATCATTAAAATGAGTCTTACTTTCATCTAGTGACTCATAATCTGATAGAACCTGAGTGCCCTCGTGTTGATCTTGTAACATTGATGGTTACATAGATTAGATCCCATTAAATTGTTAGTTACAATGACTGGCTCTTGTTCTTCTCTTGTTCTGGGTAAACATGAAGCTTGGAATCTATCTGAGATACTTCAACAGTTAAAGGAATATTCTCTCTTGGTTTGTTTTGAATTATGCATTATGTTGATGTATTTGATCCTTCTTGTGTATTCTTTTATAGAGAGTATTTAGGGGGAGATGTATCGAAGAAAGGAAACTGGTTCATGAGCTTTTAAATCAAAAGATTTTCTAGCATCAGTTTTATGATTCTGCTGAAAAAGGCTTCGTACAGGTCCTCTGAAAATGTTGCATATTCCTTTTCTAACTATTCATCTATTGACCATATCTTACGCTATTATCTTCTTACCATTTTTATACAATATTAAGTGATGTGATGGTGAATTCTAAATTCTAGACTAAACCTTAACTTCATGATACAGAAGATAAACCATTTATCGTTGATAAGTTTACACTATTTATGAATCGCGCTGATTCCACCTCAACGTGATAGAAACATTCCATTCTCTCCTCAAATTCTTCTTGATAAAACTTAAAAATTCAATGTGATTCACAACACATTTATAAAATTCTTAAACTTTGTGTCAATGGTTAGTCTATATACCGCAGGTTATCACACACATCAATCCCTTATTTCCCTTAAATTCTTCTTAAAAGCTTTATAATTTAGCGAAGTAAATTACACGAATGATCCCTATGGTATATGGTAATTTGCACGTTTGGTACCTAACTTATATTATTAATGTATAAAACCATAAACTGACGAGACCTCACAATACTATGTCAGTAAGTTATAGTTCAAACCCATGGCTTCAGGAGACATTTAAATTTCACTCGATTGTCAATGTAACATTGATTCGCTGGTAGAGTAGTCTCTGATACACTAATCGCTTCTGCTAGTACAACAATGTTGTTGATGTCAAAAAAGGGGAGAGATACTATCACGACATATTCATATTCTCAGGGGGAGGTACCCTTCATTTTAAGGGGGAGCAAGTGGTGAAGGACTTGTTGAAGATTAGTTTTGACATCATCAGATAGGGGAGATTGTAAGGTCAAACCTTATGATATGATGAGTCAAACACTAAACGTTGACCACCAATGCTAGCATCAGCGGCAACGTCAACTTCATTATGATTAGCGTCAAAGTGAACTTAATAAGCGTGGTAATTGTATGTATTAATAAGCGTGGCAACATCAACGTATGTATTCTATATATATACGTTGCATATATAGAATACATATATGATCCATAATCTTCGTGATTTCGATCAGACCTTTATTTAGATTAGTGTACATCCCCTTGATAGTGGGATTTTTTTTACTGTGATCTTGTATAATATACTATTAAGGTAAAACCCTAATAAAGCTTGGTGTTGTCTTTGTGACCTTGTCTCTTTATGAGAACTCTCTTTCTTAGTGAAAGGATCTTTTTGATTATACGTGTTCTTCAATTTTCTATTTAATCTTTGCTTTGTTTTTTGTTCTATGTTGTTCATACTTTAGTGTATCTAATCGATACAAACCTTCAGGGGTAAAGGTGGAGAATAGACAAGAAATAAGGATCAAGGAATATATTATGAGTTCCATGAGTCTATAGGGCATGATACCATTGAATGTACTCTGATACATCGAGAACTAGAAAACAAAATGAAATTAGGACAATTAGCAGGCCTGATCAAGAGTCTTCGATCTAAAAACCTGGAAAGCATAGCACCCGCAGAACCAAAGGTAACAAATGCAAGGAAAAGTGAACTATTCATGTTGCAACACACTAACCGACATGAAATAATCGGTGAATGGGAAAACTGCATGTTCAGATTCGATGAATGGGATTACAGCCACAGTAACCATAGAGGGTGCGAAAAAATCAAAATTGGAGGATATGTGGGAAAGAATTACGTCAATGAAATCTATGTCGAAAGTGGAAGCTCAACAGACGTCATGTATAAGTTTTTTTTTCAAACAATTTCTAGCATATGTGTAGAAAAAAGTAAAGTCGCCTGAAAATCACTTGAAAAGTTTTGTAGGCCACAATGTGTGGCTAGAAGGTGCAATCACATTACCACTTACTCTTGTTGAGTATAACAATGAGAGGAATAACATCAGGCTTCGGCATCGCGTAATCATAAATTCATCTTCAACATATGACATAATCTTTGGAAGAATGACAATGCACAAATTCAAAGTTATAACATCGAGAATTCATGGGTAGTTACGCTTGACTCAATGTCGGGTAGGTACAATACAAACCAAGAGAAGACTGGGGGAAAATATAACAAGCTCAGAATGCACATAATGTCATCAATGACCTTAGAAACCTAGAGACACTCGAAGAAAACAGGGAATCAACAAGGAAAGAGAACATGAATACAAACCTACACACACCCACTAAAGAGCAAGTACCTAGCGACGATGGCTCTGTAGTAGGAGGGTGCCTAAAACTAGCATTACAACTATTAATGGATCGAACATTATGGCATGTCACTAAGGACAATACGTATTTGGTCGTTAAAAAAATTTAAATTGACAATAAGCATTCTTCCGACTACAACATAAGAACTAAAGAAATGGGAAGATTGAAACTGAAGCGAGGTGGTGGGAATTAGAGAAGAAGGTGTATTTAATCCTGCCAATCTAAGCATAGTTGAGAATAGTCAAATAAAAGCAAAAGTAAATTTGGGAACTTCACCTACAGATGGTAGAAAAACATCGAATAGAAGATCAAGATGATATCGAAGGAAAATGAAAAGCTAGAGTGAGATATATAGTACAAGTAAGGCATAAAAATCCAAAGCTTCCAAGGAAACCATAGTAAAGAAGAGGCCAAAAATCGAGTTACCACAATAGGGAACCAAGAAGGATCGAACAGAAAGGTTGGAAACAACACGATCCAAGACCAAACTATGAGGACAGATGCGAACGAAAGAAGGAAGAGGGTTATCCAAAATTATCAGGTGAACCTAAGGGTAGGAAAATGCATCAACCTACGAACAACATGTTGTAGGAAAAGCGGTCGTGGCCGCAACCTTTGTCTACAACTAAATCAAAATCGTGGAAATTAACAAATCTAAGAATACCTTTATTCTTTAAAAACAAAGTAGCACAGCCAGCCGACGACATTCACAAAGGTCAAATACCATACTCCAAACTAGGCTACATGCTTAGCCCAAGAATACCTTTTTTCTTTAAAAACAAAGTAGCTCGGTGATCCAGCTATATTCACAAAGTTTGAGTATCATACTTCAACCTAGGCTACCTGCTTAGCCCAAGAATACCCATTTTCTGTAAATATAAAGTAGCTCGGTCACCTGACTACATTCACAAAGTTCGAGTATCATACTCCAACATAGGCTACATATTTAGCCTAATAATACCTTTATTCTTTAGAGACAATGTAACTTGCTCAGCCGACTACATTTACAAAGCTTGAGTATCATACTCCAACCTAGGTTACCTACTTAGCCAAAAAAATACCTTTATTCTTTAAAAACAGTGTAGCTCGGTCAACGAACTAATTTACAAAGGTCGAGTATCATACTCTGAGCTAGGCTACATGTTTAGCCTAAGAATACATTTATTCTTTAGAAACAATGTAGCTCAGTCAACCGACTATATTAACAAAGGTCAAGTATCATAATTCGACCTAGGCTACTTGCTTAGCCCAAGAATACATTTATTCTTTAAAAACAATGTAGTTATGTTAGCCAATTACATTCACAAAGTTTGAGTATCATACTCCGACCTTGGCTACTTGCTTAGCCCGAAAATAACTTTATTCTTTTAAAACAATGTAGCCCGGCTAGCCTACTACATTCATAAAGGTCGAGTATCATAGTCTGAACTAGGCTACTTGCTTAGCCCAAGAATACATTTATTGTTTAAAAACAACTAGTTAAAAAATCCACTTAAAATGTAATTCATTGATTTGAAAAATAAAATAAGGTGTGTATATATGTTTAGTTTTATATCAAGTCATAATCACATAAATACTTGTTCTGACCAATCACTTAAATCCTAATCTCATATTCAGGTTAAAAAAAAATAATTGTAACCTACAAACAAAGATAGATGCTATTAATTAGTTAACAAAAAGGTTATTTGGTGGAACCTATTTATTGTTTTTTATAGGCTCGATTCGAGGTTTCTAAAGACCCAACATGTATATTTGGCCATGCTTTAATATCGACTTCCTCTGTTGCAACAATTACAAAAAGAAAACATCAGTCTTGATTTAATGGAAATGATTTACAAAGAAAGGGTTGTATGAATTTAGAAACTGACATTCCTTGTTTTTGTGCAATTAAATTTTAAGACGTTTTTAAAGTAGAAGGGTTACATAACAATTAAATTTTAAGATGTTTTTAAAGTAGAAGGGTTACATAGCATTTTTGTCCAAAATGACGTGGTTAAAATCTAAAGTTTAGAAGTTTACTGTTTCGAGAGGTGTTATGATTTAATATATGTATATAATGTACCTCGGTCAACCAAATACATTCACAAAGGTCGAGTATCATACTCCAACCTAGGCTACCTGCTTAGCCCAAGAATACCTTTATCCTTTAAAAAATAGTCAAGAGCGGTCAAACGACTTGGTTCGCAAATCACACATATGAAAGATGAAAACAATGACCTAACCCAAGATACTTGTTATGAGTATAATCAGTTTGTAAACCAAGGTTAGTCGAATACATGGAAATTGAAGTCAATATTCAAACCCAGGGTACTTGCTTTGCTTCAAAAAATAGTACTTCTTAAGAAGCCATGTCAAGTGAACAAATACACTCAAGGATCATGCACATACTATTCAAACAAGAAACCACCATAAATTCATACAAATTTAAGATCCCTTACAAAGATCCGAAATAAACCATAAGGGGATTGCAGAAATAGTAACGAATTGTCATACAACTAAATTGCTTTAGCAACAACAAGATAAGAAAAATGATTTCGTACCTAGAAGACAAGCGTAGGATGCATTGCACCATACCAAAATAAACATGTTAAGCGGTACAAAACCACCGTAGAAAGGAATGTAAACCAACACTCAATCTCCACCACCACCTTCATCACTAGTAGATGCCCTGCCATCACCAGGTCAACCCACTAAATCTTGTAACTAGTTTACATCACGAGAGGGAAAACACACCTTGCATAGATAATCACCACAAAACAAAGCGAAAAATGCCTCCTCCGTTTTCTAGAAGTGAGTAGGGTCATAGAAGGGTATATCGACGGCATATAATCCCAAGCTATGCTTTGTGTTCATCAGCTCACAACCTTGTTTCAACCATAATCCAGGAAAATAGTCTGCAGATCACGATTATCATCATAAAAGGAAGAATTAACAAAAAGCTTATCCACCAACTTATCCTTCCCGTCCGATAAAACCCAAGCCATATACTCAGTCGATTTATGTACACGAATCCTTATTTCTCCAACTAGACTCATTCAAATCACCACAAAACTTTTGGAACCACATCTTCCAATATAGCTACATTATCCAAAAAAATGGTTTCCTCCAAGTCAAGAGACGCTACTGTAGCTTTCAACATGGCGACCTCCTCTTCCATTTGAGTAATATAAGTGGAAGGCCGAGCCACAACAAGACTACCAGAAAATGATTGAAAAACATTAGGATCCAAGGAACAAGATCTCTTCATAACTCTACCACTACTACCCTCACCATCAGAAAGAACAACCACAAGAGTTGAAGATGCAATGGAATCCCTACCCCTCTTACTACAAACCAAAAAGTATTCTCCACTCTCACCTTAATCATCATCTCTATAAGTAGTAATAAGAATGGTGGTAACATCTTAAATGTGACTCGAGTATTTGGATCATGTTAATGGAGCATTTGGAGCACTTGGAACTTAATGGATCACTTGGGGGTTCATGAGGCATGTGACAAATGAATGAATCATCTGAGAAAGGAATGAATCATTTGACAAAGGAATGGATCATGCAATAAGGGGTTAGGAGCACAAGGAAAAGGTTTGGAGCCCTTAGGAGTGATATAGACCAACAAAGGGACCTTTTTGTGCCATACGATAAAGGGATGGACCAAGAAAGATATTCTTGCGCCATGAAATTTCTTCTTGTGCCATGACACTCCCTCTTGCGCCATGAGGTGTTCCTCTTGCACCATGAGGTATGCTCTTGCACCATGAATAGACTCGATGCGCCATGCACCATGCATAGCCTTGTTGCGCCATACATGTTCCTAATGCGCCATGGTGGTGTTTGTGCTCCAATATTGATGTTCTTGTGCCAAACTTGAAGCCACTTGCACCATCCATACACTTTTTGCGTAATCATGGCACAAGATGGACCATCTTGGTAGCTGATGAGCTATACATGTTATGAAGTCTTCTACAATGTTCAAGATCATTCAAGGTTGATCAGAAGTTAGTATTGCTGAAGGATTACACCATATTGTTCCACCATGATGGATGTTGCGCCATTAGTGTTAATGATGTGCAACTTGTAAATCATGATGTTGCACCATGGCATAAGGTGATCCATCATGTGTGTTGTTGATACTCATGGGTTGTATGACATCGAAGAATGTTCTAGAAGATGCTGCAAGGAGGAATATGATTGGTTGCCACCATTTATGGGCCTATGGGCCAATGGGCTTGGCCCATTAGGGTTTTAGGTCTGATCCCTCAAGTATAAATAGGGACACATGCTAGGTCATTTGGTATCATGAATTCTATAGTGATAGGCAAATATTTTTGTAATTGTACTTGTGACCTCTATTTTAGAGATTTGAAATAAAAGAATACTCCTCTCTTACATGTGGAAATAGGTCATCTTTACCGAACCATGTAAATATTGTGTCTTGTACGCTTATAGTTTTGCTAGTTATCCTCTTTAGTTCTTAACAAGTGGTATTAGATTTGAGATGTGTGTTATGTTGATTAAAGATGGAATCTCAGAAGTTTGATTTGGAGAAGTTCAATGGGACGAATGATTTCACTTTGTGCAAGGTGCAGACGAAGGATCTTATGATTCAAAAAGGATGTGTAGCGGCACTGGAAGGAGAATCAAAACTTCCAAAGGACATGGTGGCTAAATGCAAGGTGGATATTCTTGAAAGAGTGCATAACGCTATTCTGTTATGTTTGATGGACGAAATACTGACAGAGGTCGTGCATCAAATGAGTGCTGATGGGATTTGGGAGAAATTATGTGACATGTATCAGAACAATTTTCTGATGAGCAGGCTATACCAGAAGTAACGTTTGTATAATCATAGGATTTCGGAACACACCCAACTGCAGGATCATCTGGAAAACTATAGTAGGATCATCTTGGACTTACAAGGTATGAATGTAAAGATTATAGATGAATATCAAGCACTTGTCTTGTTATGTTCACTGCCGATTTCTTATGAGAATTTCGTTGATACCATGTTCTATGGTAGGACAACGAGCAATGTGAATGATGTAAATGATTTTTTGATGTCCAAGGAACTGAAAAGAAAAGTTTCATTTGGAGAAGAAGTTTCATATTTTTTTTGTCTACACGAAGAGGAAGAACATCAGAGAGAGGTGGATGTAACAAAGGGAAGTCAAGTTCCGAATCTAAAGCCAATATCAAATGTTATAACTACAAGGAAAATGGGAACCTAAAATGAGATTGTCCATTGCTGAAGAAAGAGAATAATGGTGTTGGACCAAGCAACAACAATGTTGTTGTGGTTGAAGGAAATTATGATGAAGGGGATAATGGTGAAGTTTTGATAGTAAGTACATTTAGTTCTGTTGATGTTTAGTTCTTGGAGCATCTTATCATATGACATGCAATCATGATTGGTTCGACTCCTTCAAATATTGGAATGGCATAGTCAAGATGGGTGATGATTGGGTGAGTTGCATCACGGGTAGTGGAACGCTACGGATCAAGATGCATAATGGTATGGTCAAGAAACTGGATTGCTGGTTCGTCCCGGAGCTTCGATAGATCTGGCCAAGATTGAGTTGCTAATGAATTAGGATGTTCTGAAGAAAGCATCCGAGATCCATAGTTTCTTAGGTATGTAACAGGGTACTATCGGATATTCATCCAAGATTTCTCCAAGAAAAGTGTGATCTTTCGGTAGGGTCTAGATCAATAATCAGCTTTCGAGACCCTGAGACAGAGATTACGCGAGGCCTCGATTCTATCACTACCCGAAGGATTGGATGATTTTGTAGTGTATTGTGATGCTTCTTCTTCGGGATTAAGAGTTGTTCTGATGTAAAGGGGGCATGTGATTGCTTATGCCTCGAAGAAGATGAAGCCCCTTGAGGCGAATTACCCCACTCATGATTTGGAATTAGGGGCGGTGGTATTTGCCCTCAAGATTTGGAGGCAATATTTATATGGGTCTGATTCTGCATTTTCACTGATCACAAGCGTTTGAAATATTTGATGGTTTAGTAGAATTTGAATATGAAGCAGAGGAGATGGTTACATATGGTAAAAGATTATGACTGTGAGACTTTGTACCATCCAGGGAAGGCTAATGTGGTAGCCGATGATTTGAGCCGTAAGACGACAAGTGGAACGATTCGAGATGTATGCTTGAGGATGAAAAAGATTTCACCTTTATTGGATATGATTAAGGAAGCACATGTGGAGGGTTTGAATAGGGAGAACTAAAAAATTGAGTGGATTCGGGGGAAAATTCCTTTGTTTGTTCGACATAGCCAGGGTTTATTGACTTAGTGTGGTAGACTTTGGGTTCCAACATTCGGGGTTGTGAGTCAAAGTATCTTAGAACTATTGGTGGCCACAAAGATGTACCAGGACCTGAGATTGAGCTATTGGTGTCCCTGCATGATGCGGGAGGTTACGTGGTTTGTTGAGTGGTATTTGACCTGCAAGAAGGTCAAAATCGAACATTAGAGACCTCATGGCAAGGTTCAACCGCTACCTATTCCGATGTGGAAATAGGACAAGATCACGGTGGAATTTATCATGATGTTACCTAGGATAGCATGGGGTGTGGATTCCATTTGGGTTATTGTTGATAAACTAACTAAACGTGCACATTTTATTCTGATTTCTGAGAGTATCTCTGCTTAGAAATTTGCAGATATTTATGTGTGGGAGGTGGTGGTCATACACGGGGTGCCGGTATTTGTAGTCTCAGACTGCAATGTTCATTTCACCTCTAGATTCTGGAGGAAGCCTCATGAGGAGCTTGGTACTCAGTTGCATTTCAACACTGCTTACCATCCTTAGACCGATGGTCAAAGCGAGTGGACGATCCATACGCTCGAGGATATGCTTTGGGCATGTCTGCTAGATTTCGGAGGGAGTTGGGATACTTACCTTCGTTTGAGATTATGTATGGTCGGACGTGTAGGACTCCAATTTGTAGGGGTAAGGTTGGGCATCGAGTTATGGGAAACACCGAAGTGGTGCTTTAGACCACTGACTTGATTCAATAGGTGCGTGATAGACTGAGGGTTGTGCAGAGCCATCAGAAGATCTTGTTGGATAAGGTGTCTAAGTTCATAACTTTATTTGGTATATACTTCACCTGACCCAACATGGTCCATTTGAGTTGCACTTCACCCAAACTATTTATGGTTAAACCTGTGAGAATTGTATGTTTATGATTTGTTAATATATTATAAGTTATAATATATTGATATGAAATGATATTATTTAGTTAGTATTGATCATAAATTAATTTAGAACTAATTTGGTGATCAAAAAAGGTGACTAATTAAATATGGTTCTTGTATTTATATAAGTGTGGACTAATACTCATTTGGAATGGGCCTGGCATGCATGGGAGTCCATGGAGCTTTTAACCCATGGATCTTTGGAAAGTAAGAGTCATGGGTATTAGGGTTTACATGGATGTAACCCTAATCCTCCACACTATATAAAGAAGCTTGTGATGCTTGAAATGACACTAGTTGTGTGTGTGCAAGGAGGTGGCTGATTTCTATATGCAAGCATACACTCTCATAAGGTTTTTCCAAGTTTGTGGTGATTTGTGATTTCCATTTGAGGCATCCACATTATTGGTGCTAGGCTCTTAAACTTCAAGGAATCAACTCACAAATTGAAAGGTATGCAATTCTTTTAGCCATTATGTTTAATATTCCCTATGCCATGCAAGATAGGTTATAAACCTTGGAAAAATCAAACTTTCATGTATTCATAGTAAAACATAGATCTAAAGTTTTAGGGTTGGATGAACACCTTAGGAGTGTTAGTTTGCTCAAAACCCAACAGTGGTATCAAAGCCAGGTTTTATTTTCTTTAATACTTGATGCAAACTATTGAAAAGTCGCAAAATTGAGCTGTCTGGGCAGGGGACTCGCCGAGTCCATGGGGGGACTCTACGAATCCAAGCACAAATTCATCCTACTCGTCGAGTAGGTTCGTGCACTCGACGAGTAGGAGGCACAAAATGCAATTTTTCGACTTTTACTGTTGGAAATGGACTAGAAACATTACCGTAAAATGTTTTGATGTTTTAAAACCTGTTTTAAAGGTTGTAATGGTTGTTCTAATCCATTTACAATGGCTAATATCAAATTTCCATGTTTATATATGTTCATATGTTCTTGAAATTTTGATATGAAGAATCATGTTCTTATAAGTTATTGTTAGATCATAGGAATTACTTGCTAAATTGTCTAATGATTAAGTTATGATCAATTATGTGTTTTAATGGAATCAATAATTTGTCCTGAGCTCATAATCCCCAATCCTGATAACAATTGTAGTGTGCATGTTTCCCATGAACAAGTTGAGTCCATGATGCTTCAACTTCATACTTTAAATTAGTCCCTTCATATCAGAGAAAATGTGAGTACCACACATGTATCAAGAACCTAAGAATTAGAAGTGGAAGTACTATGGAGTATAATCATAAACATACTTGAAGTGCCAACCACTTTGACTTTTCCCTTCTTCAAATCCTCCAGGTATTTGGGGTAATTACATTTCCAGTGTCCCTTAGTTTGGTAGTAGAAACAGACATCCTCCTTGGGATCAGTGATAGGAACTATTTCGGATTTGATTTTTTTCTTTGGGCGTTGGTTAGAATCCAAACTTATCCATTTCCTTTCCCTTGGGATGAGAAACATTTTTCCTTTTATTAGTACTATGATCAATAGCTAAGATAGGAGCAGTAAGTATGTAGCCAAGAGTTTTCTTCATGCTTTCTTTGGTATTCTTAAGCATGCCATGTAGCTCCATCAAAGTCTTATCGAGATCGCTCATATTGTGGTTCAAAAATGAAATAATGAAACAAACTAGAAAGCAAGTTCAAAACCATGTCAATTGTCAACTCCTTTGGTAACTCAACACCAAGATTTCCCAATCTATCTAAGTAAAACTTCATCTTTTGGACATGCCCATATACATATGCTCCGTCTTGTAGGATCTTCTGGAAGTTCAGGAACACCCTCATCAATAACATACTCCTTGTTCTCATACCTCAAGGTATTGATCTAATCAAGGAAATTGGATATGGTGACTTTTTTCGTATTCAGAACTGACAGAAGCGAGAAGCTAGAGTTTTAAGGTGGTAGAGGAGGAGGAGGAGGAGGAAGGTTTTTGGTGTTGTTCTTTGGGATCGACATCTACAAAGAGAGTTTCAATTAGTTTGATACAGTTAATCCTAAAAAAATCACCCTAAATGAAATTATTTAATAAGGCTAGGATCCACATTTAGATTTATGAAGTCTAAAGGGTCATCGTCAACACACCACAAAATTATTTAGGTAGGAAATAGCTTTTTCCAATTTCAATTACTATGAAATTCCTAGATCTTTGAGATTTATTAACTATCAACGGCATGTAAATCTTAGATTGTCCTCATCTCAAATTCTACGATGGGATTGATGGGTTTTATACAAACAATCCTATGTGAGCATGCAACCCTAATTTGGATCTATGTTTCGCTATTAGATACACAACATTATGAACACATGGATAAAACCCTAATGTAGCATGCTATTTTAGAAATTGATATACAAGGTTAGATTACATACCTCTTGTTGTTATATTGCAATAACAACTTAAATCTTCAAACCTTAAGTCTTGAAAGCAAGCACCACAAGTGTAGTGCCTCTAATGGCTCACAAACACCACAAGCAATTAGAGAGGCTATAGACAGAGAGAGAGAGAGAGAGAGAGAGAGAGAGGAGGTAGAAATCATCCTTAGATGCTCTAGGGATCAATTGGACAAAATCCTAAGGCCTTAGGCGGCGTTTGGTTCATAGAATGTTTTTGAAGGAATTGGAATCTATTGAGGAATTGGAATCTGTCTTGAATTGGAATCTAATTCAATATTCTGTTTGGTTAGCATTAAATGGAATTTGAATTCAATATTATATTTTGTTTGGTTGGCGGAAAATGGAATTTGTATAGTGTAAAATGACAGAACTACTATTTTTGGTTTTTGCTTACTTTTACTTTTTTTATTATTATATGTAAAAATATATTATATAAATTATAAGAATAGTAAACGGTGGTGGTGGCGGCAGCGATGGTGGCAGAGTGACGGTGGTGGTGATGGTGGTAATGTGTGGTGGTGATGAAGGTGGAGGTGGTGGTAGTAGTGACATCACTAGTGTTAATCGTAGAGACAGTGGTGGTTGTGGCGGTAGGTGTTAGTGGCGGTGGCGGCGGCGGCGGTGGGTTCAGGTGGAGGCGATGGTGGTGGTGGTGGTGGCAATAGAGGTGATGGTGGTGATGATAGATTTAGTGATAACTACGGTAGTGTTAGGGTTGTGGTGTAGGTGTTAACGAAGGTTATGGGTAGTGGTGGTGGTGACGGTGGTGATAGTAATGGTGTCAACGATGGTGATGGTGGTAATGGAAGCGGTGGTGGTGGTGTAGAAGGTGGTGGCAGTGGCAACGTCATTAGTGAGGATGGTTGGTGGTGGTGGGTCGGTGGGTGGGTGGCGGAGGTGGTGGTGGTGGGTAGTGGTGGCGAAGGTTGTGATGGAGGTGGTCGCGAGTAGTGATAGAGGTTTTTCATTTAATGTTAAAAATGAAAAGGGTAATATGGTAATATTCAACAATCTCACTTGAAGGAATTTGAATTTCCTCATCTTTTAGATGGAATTTATTTTCACTCAATGGAAGGAAAGTTGGACATATTTAGGAATCCAATTCCTTCCCAAAACTTGAACCAAACATAGGAAAGTGATGGAATTAAATTCCAATTCCTTCTGATTCCAACAAATTCCAGCGAACCAAACGACCCCTTAGGGGTCTTTATATAGGGTTGGGATTAGGGTTTCAGTCCTTATCCTTATCCAGTTACTTGCCCACCAAGTAACCACAAGATAAGCCTTGAAAACCCTTATCTCTTGGACCTTGGACGATTTTAAGGATATCCTTATCCTTGAATTCATCCATCCTTTAACAAGGATAACCATTGCCCTATTTTGCAACTATCACATAATTACAATTCAGCCCCTCTAGTTTAATTAATTACACTTGATCACAAAATTAATTCCTAATTAATTATTGACCAATATTAATTAAACAAATATGGTTTCTCCTTTAATATATTATTCTTATAACATATTAATAAATCATAATAACCTCTTTTTCTATTTATTTCTCCAGTCAAGTTGCTTTGGTGAAGGCAACCCAAAAGGACCATGTACAAACGGGTCAAGTACTTGCCTAATATAGTTGCAGCCTTAGACACTATTCCAACAGTCTCCTACTTAGATAAGTCTAGTAATTATATGCACAAGTACAATCCGATTTGCAATCGTAGCTCTCAAAGACGCTGTTAAACTCTGATCTAATCAATCTTGTCCTTTAGATAAGGGATCGTACAATCCTCTGTTAGATATCATGCTGACAATTTTATGGAATAATTAGTCTAGCATTTGGTTTCTCGATCTCCGATTTATTTGACATAGAACTTAATCGAACACATCAATTCTGTTCTGACCGGGCCTGGCACATAAGTCATATCAGATCATCGAGCGGCCGAGATATCGCTTTTTCCTTCTTAGGATAAAAGTAACAGATAAACTTTGACTTATATGCATTTACTTATTCATTAATCAACTATACACAACAATGTGTTTTATAACACCGAGTTACTGATGCGTTTTCGCATTATCAATGTACAATCAATTAACAAATAACAAACCATATATCTAGGTTTTAAGACTATATGATATTATCGTCTTGCGATCACCTTTTATATCATATTCCATAAGGTGATTCCAGCAAGCGCGGGTTTGTTCCAATGCTCAAAACCAGTTCATAAGCACTCATGAATGTTGCAGCAATCTTTTGCTATGTCTAATACCATTTAGATAATCTACACACCAATTCATGAGCATCTTCATTCATATCTACTTCCTACATATGAACGATTGTGAACAATTTGAATAATTCGATTATTCTTAATAAACACAATTATTCTGGAAGTCAAAACATGCAAAGTGAAACAATAGTTAAACAATTAACATAAGCCAGAAACATTACTCATAAATAAAAATCCTTTATTTAATCATCAAATGTTAATTACATTTATCTATTACACGTTTCTATTACTACCTAATCTATGCTAATATCATCCTTCAGCCCAATACTCCTAGCATGCTGTAAGTGCTTAACCCTACTCAGTCCCTTCGTAAGCGGATCTGCTGGGTTATCTTCTGATGATATCCTCTTCACTACGAGTTGTCCTTCTTCTACACGATGTCTGATGAAGTGATATTTTCTGTCGATATGTCGAGATCTACCATGATCCCTCGTTTCCTTGGTCAAGGCAACCGCTCCTTCATTATCACAGAAAATTTCTATGGGCTCCTTTATGGCAAGTACAACTCCAAGGTCACCGATGAAGTTCTTCAACCATATTGCCTCCTTCGACGCTTCGCTCGCTGCAATGTACTCTGATTCGCACGTTGAATCAGCTACGGTTTCCTGCTTGGAACTCTTCCAAGTTACTGCTCCTCCATTAAGGGTAAAGACCTAGCCCGACTGCGAACGGTAGTTGTCCCTGTCGATTTGAAAGCTGGCGTCACTATACCCTCGCACCTTCAAGTCATCACTCCCTCCAAGGACTAAAAACCATTCCTTCGTCCTCCGAAGGTACTTAAGGATATTCTTCACCGCAATCCAATGAGCTCTGCCAGGGTTCCCTTGATATCTACTAACCATGCTCAAAGCAAAGGCTACATCAGGGCGAATACAAGTCATAGCGTACATGATTGAGCCAACTGCGGAAGCGTATGGAACTCAGCTCATTTCAGCTATCTCAGCTTTGGTACTCGGACTTTGAGTCTTACTCAACTTGGCATTACTTTGTATCGGTAATTCTCCCTTGTTTGAGTTTTCCTCACTAAAACGTTTTAGTACCTTCTCTAAGTAAGTGTTCTGACTAAGTCCTACTAGTCTCTTACTTCTTTCTTTTACTATCCTTATTCCCAAAATATAGGAAGCCTCTCCGAGGTCCTTCATAGCGAAGCACTTCCTGAGCCAGGACTTAACCTCCTGCAGAGTTGGGACGTCGTTTCCTATGAGTAATATGTCATCGACATATAGAACGAGAAAGCTTACTATACCCCCACTAGCTTTGACATATACACACGATTCATCTTCGCTTCGTACAAATCCAAACTCTTTGACTTTCTCATCGAATCAAAGATTCCATCTGCGAGACGCTTGCTTAAGTCCATAAATGGACTTCTCAAGCTTACACACTCTATTCGGATGCTTCGGATCCACAAACCCCTCCGGCTGAGCCATGTAAACATCCTCAGCCAACTTCCCGTTAAGGAAAGCGGTCTTGACATCCATTTGCCAAATCTCATAATCATGAAATGCGACAATAGCTAGCATCACTCTAATAGACTTTATCTTCGCAACTGGTGAGAAGGTCTCATCATAGTCAACTCCGGGAGTTTGAGTAAAGCCCTTCGCAACCAATCACGCCTTATACCTATGTATTTTTCCATCCACGTCGATCTTCTTCTTGAAGATCCATTTGCACCCAACGGCCTTACGTCCGAGCACATTATCAACCAAATTCCAAACTTGGTTATCATACATGGATTGGGTCTCTCTATCCATTGCCTCTTTCCATTTTGCAGACTCCGGGCCTGCCATGGCTTCCTTATAGCTATTAGGTTCATCAAAGTTTATTAGTGTACTATCACTAATATACGTGTCCCCTTCGGTAGTAATATGAAAACCATACAACTGGGGTTGAACTCTAACTCTTTCGGAACGTCTAAGAGGTAATGATACGTCAATCGGTTCAACCGGAGTTTCCACCTCGAGTTGAGTGCCAGCGGTATAGGCTTCTTCGTCTATCGACTCTTGAATCTCTTCAAGCTCGATTTGCCTCCCACTATCTCCTTGGCCTATGAGTTCTCGTTCTCGGAAAACTCCTCTCCTCGCAACAAAGACAACATTGTGCTTCGGTCTATAGAAGAGATATCCAAAGGATTTCTGCGGGTAGCCGATAAAAATACATCGCTCACTACGAGGTTCGAGCTTATCGTGAGTCTCTCGTCATACGAATGCCTCGCAACCCCAAACCTTGATATGTGCTAACGAAGGAGCTTTCCATGTCCACATCTCGTGAGCGGTGTCCTAGGTGGCGTCAATTGTGCAACTATTCCACACTCCTTGAGATAATCGTGGAATTCAAGACTTAGGTACTCTCCTCCTCGATCGGATCGAAGCATCTTGATTCTCATGCCCAATTGATTCTCCACTTCATTCTTGAATTCTTTGAACTTTTCAAAAGTTTCTGACTTTTGCTTGATTAAGTAGATATACCCATATCTACTATAGTCATCGGTAAAAGTCACATAGAAGTGGTTCCCATCCTTTGTGGTTGATCTAAACGGTCCACATACATCGGTATGTATTAAGTCCAATAGACCCTCACCCCTTTCACACATACCTGTGAAAGGTGACTTAGTCATCTTTCCAAGCAAACAAGACTCGCATGTGTCATCTTCCCTAAGGTCGAATGACTCCAACACTCCATCCTTTTGGAGTTGGGCAATGCGTTTCTTGTTGACATGTCCAAGACAACAATGCCACAAGGATGCCTTATCCATACTATTAGAAGAATCCATGCATAAAACATCATTTCCTAAGTTGTCAACAATCAGAACAGTTTCATAAATTCCATTACACGGTATTGCTTCAAAATAAAAAACACCATTTAGATAAGCCAAAATAGAACCATTCTCATTATTAAAAGAAAATTTAAAACCTTGTCTAAACAAACCATGAGATGAAATGATGTTTCTAGCCATTTCTGGCGAATAACAACAATTGTTCAAATCTAAACATAAACCATTCCTAAGCACTAAAGAATACACTCCAATCTTGGTCACAGGCGACGATCTTCTGTTCCCCATGATTAGATTTATCCTTCCATGCTCCACATCCCTATTTCTTCTTAGTGCCTGCACATTAGAACAAATGTGGTAACCACAACCGGTATCAAGAACCCAAGAAATAGCATGAGATGAATCGTTAGATTTAATTGTGTATATACCTGCAAAATACGGCTTGATCTTTCCTTCCTTGATGACTTGCAGGTACTCTGGGCAGCTTCTCTTCCAATGCCCTATTTTGTGGCAATGGTGGCACTCTGCCTCCTTTGAGTTAGAAGTAGGCTTGGTGGGATCAACTTTTGTACCACTAGATGAGGAAACATCTCGGGACTTTCCCTTGCGGTAGCTCTTAGACGGAGCCTTCCTCTTCTTGCCTCTTCCTTGCCCAATGGTCAAAACAGAAGCAACGGGTGGATTGGGAGTAGGTGCAACGAACTTGTCCTTGAGATTGCTCTCAGCAACCCTAAGGAGACCTTAGAGCTTGCTTAGGGTGACCTCTTCTTTGTTCATGTGGTAGGTCTTCCTAAATTGATTGTAACTTGGAAGCAAAGAGTGAAGCACCATGTCGATTGCGAAATCTTCCCCAAAGTCAACATTCAACTTGCAAAGACGGTCGCCATACCTTTTCATCTTTTGCAAGTGCACGGTAAGAGACTCTCCATGACCCATCTTAGCGGAAATCATGTTAGTGAAAATATCATAATGCTTTTGTCTCGCGTTTTTGTGGTATCTCTCCAACAAGTCTTAGTGCATCTCGTATGGGTACATGTCCTCATAGGACTTTTAGAATTCGGAGTTCATAGTGGCTATCATGATGCAATGTACCTTCTTTGCATCACGCTCGTGAGTTTCAAAAGCGATCATTTCAGCCAGATTAGCGATTTCAGGGTTGATTTTCTCGAGCTTCTCATCGAGGACATACTCCTTGTCCTTGTAGCGAGCAATTATGCGAATGTATCTTATCCATTCGCTAAAGTTCGTCCCATCGAAAGTCACCTTTTGAAAAAGGCTCATCAATGTGAATGAACTAGCAGCAGCGTTGTTCGCGTTCGACATCTACAATTAGAAAGGACAAAGATAGATTAGAATATGAATCCCTAATTATCACCCAATAAGAAAAATTAGGGCTAGGATCCAACAAAAATATTTACACATTAGAAAAGGGATGCTGTAATCCAACATGCAAACAATTTGAAGGTAAGTGTATGACGATTCACTAATTCTCCATTATGAAAACATAACTTTAAGTTTTAAATGCATTGAGAATTCCTAGGTTTGGATGAGATTCATTGAAACCTTTCAATGGCATGTTTAAATCTCGATATGCCCCTCTCGTTTGTGACTGGGATACTGAGGATCACAAAGTGGGTGTGAATTACCATGCAAATTCACATGGTGCCTTCATTGTAACAATCACCTATTCGATGTGCCGGTAAACCACACACGCTCCATCGAACTATGATAAACAATGAATCACCCTTTTCCACCTTCTCTTAGAACCAATTAATGTGCCAGTAAACCACACACGCTCCACTAACTTCTTAGCAAGGTGCAAAGTGTAATTTCATGGGATTGCATCAATTCACTTTTCCTAAAGTAACTAGGATTGGGAAAATTTTGAAAAACATGTAGTTACTTTGTATTTCATATTATACTTTTAATGAGAGGATGAGGTTGCCCTATCCTACCCGTTCGGCTAACGATCCTTCACCGATCAAGCAAGCAGTGGGTGTGAGTGTACACCCATTAAGCGTCATTTTATAGGCAGCAACCTTATACCCACCTTATAGACCGGCTTCGTGAATGAGGACTACTAACGGTAAGACTATCATATTAATTATACATATGTATATTTATTAAACTTGTAATAATATAATAGTATAGGGTGTATTTTAAACATTTCAAAAATACTAGGTTTTTAATCTCCAATTTAAAATTTTCGAATTTTAATACCATTTAAATTAAAATTTTAAATATTAAAACTCTTGATTTAATAATTATCACAAATTAAACTATTAATTTAAATTATTAAATCATAAGGGATTATCTAAATCATGAGGATAATTACCATTTAAACAATTAACTTATCGTAATCCCTTTTATCCCTCTAAATCTTTAATTACCATATTTAACCATTAAAAGATAATTACAAGATATGGGATTATCCAAATCCCTAAAATTTAGGATCTTATCTTGGGGAAGGAGGCAAATCTCGAAATCTAAGGGTTTGCAAACCCTAGATTTCGAAATCATGGATTAAAAGGAAAGGATTCAAAAACCCTTTCAAGATTTTCGCAAATTAGGGTTAGGAAACCCTAATCTCGAAATCTATGGCCTCCTAGGGTTTATTGGCTATAAACCCTAATTTTTCAAGTTCATACAATTGAATAATACTAATTGAAAACAAGTTAACCAAAGGCTCTGATACCACTGATGGGTTTTATACAAACAATCCTATGTGAGCATGCAACCCTAATTTGGATCTATGTTTCACTATTAGATACAAAACATTATGAACACATGGATAAAACCCTAATGTAGCATGCTATTTTCGAAATTAATATACAAGGATAGATTACATAACTCATGTTGTTATATTGCAATAACAACTTAAATCTTCAAACTCTAAGTCTTGAAAGCAAGCACCACAAGTGTAGTGCCTCTAATGGCTCACAAACACCACAAGCAATTGGAGAGGCTATAGAGAGAGAGAGAGAGAGAGGTATAAATCGTCCTTAGATGCTCTAGGGATCAAGTGAACGAAATCTTAAGGCCTTAGGGGTCTTTATATAGGGTTGGGATTAGGGTTTCAGTCCTTATCCTTATCCAGTTACTTGCCCACCAAGCAACCACAAGATAAACCTTGAAAACCCTTATCTCTTGGACCTTGGACGATTTTAAGGATATCCTTATCCTTGAATTCATCCATCCTTTAACAAGGATAACCATTGCCCTATTTTTCAAATATCACATAATTATAATTCGGCCCCTCTAGTTTAACTAATTACACTTGATCACAAAATTAATTCCTAATTAATTATTGACCAATATTAATTAAACAAATATGATTTCTACTTTAATATATTATTCTTATAATATATTAATAAATCATAATAACCTCTTTCTCTATTTATTTCTCCAGTCAAGTTGCTTTGGTGAAGGCAACCCAAAAGGACCATGCACAACCGGGTCAAGTACTTGCCTAATATAGTTGCAGCCTTAGACACTATTCCAATAGGGATTACATCGGATCATAGAACATATAGTGAATCAACCATCCAAAAATTCATAGTCCCCAACTCATGTTACACTTGAGATTCACGAGTTCCATATCATTCTCAACTATACTCTCAAATTGATGTGTCGGTTAACCGCACGAGCTCCATTAACATATTATAAAGAAAATTTGAATATTTAATGGGTGACATAAGATTCACAGTTAATAAAACGAGAATTCATTTTTATACTTGTAACTTAATACTTTTAACTTGAACATTATCTTATCAAACTCTTTACGTTATCTTATCAAACTCTTTCCGTAATTGCATTTTCAAAATGCAAAAAAGTGGTAAGGGCGGTAAGCTATGTGCTTTTAAAAATCTACCTCATTAGCGCTCGAAGAGTCCCACTTAAACCTTATTTAGAGCATTAGAGCAGTTAAGTATAGTCATGGTTCGATTGATAATGTTTTAATTAAACATGTCAGGGAAGATGTTGTAAATAATATAGTACATATAGTAATCATACTATTATATAATAAATTTAAATTTTTTTTTTAAATTTATGACTTATCTTTTGAATATTCAAATTTAAATCTCTATTAAATAATATTTATAGTTTTAATTCAAATTAAGAATTCAGTTTTAAATCTTATTCAAACAATATTTTAAAATTTAAATTAAGTTAAATATTTAAATTCAAATCTAATTTAAATAATATTTTAATTCCAAAGATTATCCTATAATAATTTGAAAATCATCTAATTTGCTTTTCTTTTCGCAGAAATTAGGAAACTTGCCAAAAAAATCGGCAAGGTGCGTTGTGCTTTTTGAGATTTCAAATTTTGTAGATCACTTGTGGGTTTAAAGATCATGACTATTAATATGTGACTCATGGAACAAAGAAAGAATAACCATAGAAAATGAAATATAAAAATTCGCACGTTTCTAAAACCCCAAATAAAAAATCTCTAGCAAATATGGTTTATTCAAATTACATGGATTAATCAGTACAATAACAATAAGCTAATGACTCGAATACCACTCATGAGTTTTCTAGCATCCTATACACATTAGTAATGGCAACGGAAGCAATATAAAACATTATGTGTACATGCACCCTAAAGGATAGAGGTTTATTCTATTATAGCAACCTACTTATGAAAGACAATAAAAGAATTCCTAACCTGTTGATCTTCTTGATCTTTTAGAAGATTCATTTACTGAGATTTAGTTACAGCCGCCTTTGCTTTGGATGAAGAGGACCCAATAATAGGAATGCCTCTTTTATTTCACACCCAAGACTCCAAGAGTAGAACCAAAGAAAAGTAGGAGCAATTTTAATTTCACAAACCCTAGAAGGTGTAGATATTTTTCCACTAGAATGGAAGAAGATGAATGGAAAATTTTCATGCCAAGGTGCAAGGAATTATAAGATCCCTGATATCCTACTTATAGGCTTATATCCTTACTCCAATTACATTACATGGGCAACGTGGATACATCCTTATTTTCAAAATTCTTATATCCTTTTAGGATTCTAGAATATTCTAACTACTTAATATTTAACTAATTAATATTCAACCATTTTAATTAATTAAAACTATTTAATTATTTCTAAAATAATTTCCATTTAATATACTAATTCATGATAAATTAAGAAATTTATTTTATATTAATTTCTTATTGTTCAGTTGGATCACGAGGGCAACCCAAAAAGAACTCTGTTATTACTAGGAATACTACTAATACTTAATGACCTTGAATATTCTTTCCAACAATACTTAATCGAGTATATTTCCTAGTTTTAGTTGTTACATCCTTTTCATATATATATATATATATATATATATATATATATATATATATATATATATATATATATATATATATATATATATATATATATATATATATATATATGCTTTCTGAATATCCTTATATTCCACTCTTGTAAATCAAACAGTGACATAATGTACTTCCGATAAGTTTTATTTTCCATAAAAAGTCTGAATTCAATACCGCATGTTTTCGTAATATATTTTATGAAAAAAAAAAAAACTAAATCTTATATCATGTTATTTCTTAGTCATACAAGAATCATATCAACTATAAGCACATATGACCTAAATGATGTCACTAATAGTTTCATTCTTTTCCTCACAATTTAGTTTCATTCTTTTCCTCACAATTTACGCCTAGGTATGGACAGTCCAAACGAAATTCACTTAAGTTATGGTTCTTATACCAACTTCTAACATCCTACTTCTTATAAAATAAAATACTATGGTTTGAAAAAATTTACTAACATTAAACCACCAAATTATGGTTCCAAAAAATTTCTTCACAACTAGTTTGTAATTGTTTGTAAAATACATAAACTGGACTTTACAGATGATACACACAAAACCATAGTAAGGCAATGAATATACACACAATACATAAACTATTGTTTAATTTCTATCCTTCAAAATTTCATTCCTATCAATATAGTCATAATCTTCTAACACTTTGTATTTGAACCTGAAATACATGGCTTTCAAACAAAATATACATAAAACAAAAAAAAATTCATGATTCATAAGAGTTTTGTTACATTTAACTATTCATTTTCATTCTTGCTTTCATATTATGGGCTCGCTAAGGACCAAACCATCTTCTGCAAACTTTTTTGTTGATCACCACAGGAGAACGAATCATCTCGTTACAACCTCAACATTTGAGACTTCTACTTTGCAACAGGAGGTTTGCATATAGGAGTTGTTGGTCTGCAAATGGGAATTGTTGGTCCACGTATGGGAATTCAAAGGTTAGCCGGATTTTACATAAAATTTACATTACTATAGAGTTCACTCAATGATTCATGATCACACTTTTTTTTTATAGACTTGATCACACATAACGCCAAGTTTTACAAATAAATAAAACAATTTGCATATTATTAAGCATTTTCATATCAAACATGTACAACTTCAAATATAAATCATAAAGCTTATAAAATAATTTTATCCTTTCAATATATCTAAAAACTTTTATCATTCAATCACTAATTACTCTTTGAAAAGAGCTCGTATAATCAAATATCAATAGCATACTTACTTTTATAAAACTATATGAATTTATACAATATAAGAAGATGAGTATAAAACCTAATTAAACATTGTTCTATTTCGTATTAATTTTATATTTTGTGAATTATTTTGTATGTTTTAATTAATTTGAATTTATTTTAAACTAAAAAATTATGTGAGTTTGAAGTAATGAGAAAAAATAAGTTTTGATGTATTGTGAAATGGTAGGAGTGGAAATAAGAGGAAAAAAACTTATGTGAAAATGAGTTTGATAAATGGGTTGTAAAAGGTGGTAGGGATGAAATATCTTCAACCCGAACCTGTAGGGTGGATGAAGTCGTTGCATACAAAAAGATTTGAGTTTGAGTTACTAACCCACAACATTTGGTTTGTTGTATTTTTTTCACGAAAAGTTGTATTAAAATCAGGGTCGGTCCTGAAAAATGAAATATTCTTAAAGACCCAGGACGAACAAGAAAAAAAAAATCCTTATCTTTATTATAATTTTATATTTCTAAATAAAAATATATAATGAAAAAAATTGGACCCGTGCAGCTACCCACTTTGCCCCCTCTAAGCCCCCATGATTAAAATGTGTTTAGATTAGAAGAGATAAATTTTCATATATAATAAGAATAACAGAAGAGGAAATGAAAAAAGAGATACGAACAGATTTCACATTGAGATAACAATAGTATCTGATGGGATAAACTTCCTTCACCGTTAGAATTAGAGCGAATAAATTTTGTAGAATATAAATATAGAGGATATAAATATAGAAATTTATTTTAAAATTTGTGTGTTTTTTGCATAGCCCGTGATTTGACATAAATCAATTTCATTCTCAAACTCCTCGTGATTTTACTTAAATAACTCATTTTGAGTTAATTTTTTGTTTCTTTTGTCATTTTTTTTGTTCCTTTTATCCTTTGTCTTTTGTTGTATTATTATTATTATTATTATTGTTATTATTATTATTATTATTACGAAAATTTGTTTTTAATTATTTATTTTTTATAAAATAATTTTTATATATGATTGTATCTTTATTTTTAGGAAGGATGGTATCCTACATATTGTTTAATAAAGAAAAATTATGGCTATACACGTGTATCGTTCTAACTATCATAATGTTAATTTTTGTTTAGATTATCCATATGTTTTTTTTTCAGACTTTCCATATATTAGTTTTTTTTCATCTTAACTATTAATGTATTATTCTTCCTCCGTACTATTAATGGGTTATTTATTTTTGTTCGGACAATCATTGTATTACTTTTTCCAGTTGGATTATCCATGTGTCATTTTTTGTTCATACCGTCACTATGTTTTTTTTTTTTTTCGAACTATTTGTTTGTTATTTTCTAATCGTGTTTATCCTTATATTATTATTTTCATTCAACGATGTATTATTTTTTTTATTTGGACTAACCATATGTTATCTTTTTGTTCTTGTTTAAAAAAGTTAACAAATAGTTATATGTATGTGTGTGTTTTATTTAACGGCTATGGAAATCATAAAAATAATAACACCAAATAATTTCAACTAAAAAACGAACATACTAACAGTTCGAACAAAAAAATATCACATGGATACTCTGAATGAAAAAAAAAATAACATAGATAGTTCAAATGAAAAAAAAAAAAAAAAACAAATGGATAATTGAAACAAAAAAAATAAAACAAAAGAAACACACAGAGATAGTCGAAACTAAATAATAATATAGAGATGGTTCGTACGAAAAAATAGCATGAGAACAATCTGACCGAAAACATGTAAGGATAATGAGAACAAAAAAATAACATAATGATGGTCAGAACCAAAATATAACATATAGATAATCTGAATGAAAATATAACATACGAATATTCCAAATATCAAAATAACACTAGCTTAGTAAGAACGGAAAATAACACAAAGATTTCGGAGCAAAAAAAAAAGACATAAGGATAATCCGAACAAAAGAATAATAAATGGATTACGTGATTGAAAAAATAACATACTGATAATTGAAATGTATATATATATATATATATATATATATATATATATATATATATATATATATATATATATATATATATATATATATATATATATATATATATATATATATATATATATATATATATATATAGGGTTAGGTTCATGTGAAACGGTCTAATTTTGTAAGATCGTGAGACGTATTTTTTCATTTATTTTATTTTATTTTATTTTTTTTAATTTTTTTAGTTAATTCAAGTTTCAAAAATAATATTTAAAAAAAGAATTTTTGGATTTTTCCATTTATTTTGCATTTTAAAATTATTTATTAGAATATGTACAGTGTAATATTGTATTAGAATATTTCACGTATTTTTCAAAAAAAAAAATAGGATTTTTTTTATTTTAGTTAATTCAAGTTCCGAAAACAATATTTAAAAAAAGAATCTTTAGATTTTTCCATTTATTTTGCATTTTAAAATTATTTTTTAGAATATATCAGTGTAATATTCCATTAAAATATTTTATGTATTTTTCAAAAAAAAAAGGATTTTTTTTTAAAAAATTTTTTTAGTTAATTCAAGTTCCGAAAATATTATTTAAAAAATAATTTTTGGATTTTTCCATTTATTGTGCATTTTAAAATTATTTTTAGATTTGGTCTCACGGTCTCATAAAATTATATTGGTCTCAAATGAACCTGAACATATATATATATATATATATATATATATATATATATATATATATATATATATATATATATATATATATATACCTTAAAAAGCATTTACCATGTTTTGCTGAATTTTAAGAGGTACAACCCTTAAAGCATTCCATACAATAATTTTATGCATTTCAGAAAACTAAGATGATATCGGTCTACGGTTGAAAAAGTCTAGATAAGATTTGAACAAGTCAGATTTGAACAACTATTCCTAACCTCCTGCCAATATTTATGATTCTGTCAAAATTGAACCTAACAATCCTCAATTTCAGTCGATTGAATAAGTCAAAACCAGTTGAATCTTATATAACTTCTCTCTACATACGAAAATATGTCAACCACCACCACTTATACTCTCCCTCATTAAAACCCTAACCCCTCACAACCATGTTCTCTATCACTTCTTATCATCATCTACGACCATGTATGCGAATTCAAGATAGGAAACAATGAGTTACCCTGGCGTGTTTCTTCCCTTTCTCAAAATACCCTAGCGTCTCTCTTTTTTAGAAAATGACTCCGTTCTTCCTCTTCTTTATACTCTCTCACAGGTACAAGAATCAAGGAGCGATTTCATGTTTTGTTTTTTTTTTAATTTGGAATCTATTGGAAACTGCAGGGAAACATAAAGATATAGATCGATGAATCATCAGTATTTCCCTTCATATGATGGCTTCCTTGTAATTATCATATCTTCCACCGCCAAATCATTGTTTTCTCCACCGCGATTTTTGTAATCATCTACCATCGAGCTCCGCCACCATCATCGGTGCCTTCAACCACCTAGCTTCACCACCATCATTTGCCACCTGCATCTACTAGCGTTGTCACCATCACCACTCTATTTTACCATCGAAAAAAGTAAGACATCAAAGCTCCTAATTTCTTATTTATTCTACATCAGATTTGTGTTCCCTAGAATGTCACTAACGCTACATCTGATTTAAGGTCAAAATGAAAAAAATATATTTTTTTATTTTCTTAGTTCTCACAGCTAACAAGCTCTGATTTCTATCTACAAACATTTAATGTTTAATATGTTATATATTTTTAATTTATAATATGTTATATTTCTTTTGGTTATTTGTTCTTTTCAATTTTGTGTGTGGTGGAAGGGATGGGGATTTAGGTTTTTTTTTTGTTTTCCTTTTTTTATTGGTAAAATAACACTTTACAGATCTAGGTAAGGTGGATGCGTTCCGTTTGAAGATTACAAGTGGAAGAATCGAGCAAGTTGGGTGACTAAAGACTTTAATAGCTATTAAATCTGATACTGGGGAATTGAATGATTGCTTGTTGTTAAAGATGGTTGTGCTTATTGATGGATTGACATAGACAGAAAGTTGATCTTTCTATTTATGTTAATCTTGTTCAATAAGAGGTTTCTAGGATAATTCTTTGATGAATGGCGACTATAATTGTCACACATAATTTTTCGGTTACTCATGGTACCTAGGGCACTGATATTGCAAGTTCACAAATATTGTTATTGAATTCTATTTCATGCTCTGCAAATGCATATTTTGATGAAGTTTTGGAATTAAATGAACTCGTCTTTTTGTTTATAAAAGCATCTCATATTAAATTTCCTATTATAACAATGAACTTTTCATGGTATTCCTGATATAATCTATAATTGAGTTTGTTTATTTATTTTGGGTATTTAAGTGGGACCTTGTTAAGTTTGAAGTGCTAATACAATTGCTCTTTGCATGATCTAAATGGTTGGCATACATCATGAGCTGATACATCATACAAAGAGAGGGTGCACCTGGAACCATTGAAGCTATTGCACATCATGATTCATTCACAACATGGGCAAATTCATAATGTAGGCTCAATATGGAATGAATGAAAAGTATATATTTTGATTTGAAAAGTTAAAAATCTTATTTGCCAAAATTTGTCCCACATGGTGAAACGACCCAAAAATCACGACACAAAAAAATTTCTTTAAAAGCATTACTAGAATCATATTTATAAAAACTGTATCATAAGTCATAACATAAATTCTCGAGTATTAATTCAAAACATAATATCATTATCAGAGTCAAACATTCCCAGGCTAACTGACTAGGGTGTGTGCACTGCAATCTCCCCGAGCTCCTCTTTTGAAAACTGAGTACCTGAAACCAAAACTGAAAACCGTAAGCACGAAGCTTAGTGAGCTCCCCCAATCTAACACATACCATACAACAACATATAAAGCACATACTGGGCCTTGCCCACTGCATCGGACCAATGTCCGGACTAACTGGGGCCTTGCCCCCTACATCAGACCGAAGTTCGGAAACTGACTGGGACCTTGTCCCCTGCATTGGACCGAAGTCCGGACTAACTAGGGCCTTGCCCCCTGCATCGGACCGAAGTCCGGAAACTGACTGGGACCTTGTCCCCTGCATCGGACCGAAGTCCGGGCTAACTAAGGCCTTGCCCCCTGCATCGGACCGAAGTCCGGAAACTGACTGGGACCTTGTCCCCTGCATCGGACCGAAGTCCGGGCTAACTGACTGAACATAGCATAGCATAACATATCAACTAGCATGAACACATATACTGCATACTACATCGGGCCGTAGCCCGGAACACACAACACATAACACATAAAACATAGCACATAAATCCTGTTTGAGCCACGAAGGCATCAAACATACTAACTACTGCATCGGACCGAAGTCCGGAAACTACTGCTAACTGAACGGGCCGGCATTGTGGCCTTAGACCCGTCCCTACTGGAAGGAAAGTCACCTGAGACTGCTGAACTGATGCTGCTAATCCTCTTGACTGCTACTTGACCTCTGACTCCGAACTGCTGCTCCACTAACTCTTCGAGCTTCAAAAGCCAATAAAACACTTAGTCCAACTGACCTCCAAAGGTCACTAGGTCAACTCTGGTCAAGGTCAAAATCCTAGTCAATGTCAACCTTCCAGGTCAACCCTACTCGCCGAGTTTACCTACTGACTCGCCGAGTTCCTACGCTCGGGGTCTTTCTTATTCGTAACTCGACTCGCCGAGTCAGTCTATGACTCGCCGAGTCCAACTAGTTCCAAGTCCTGTCCTGTCCAACTCGCTGAGTCACCACCCGACTCACTGATTCGAGTCTCAACTCGAAGGGTTTAGGGTTTCGCGATCTGACTCGCCGAGTCCTAGACAATCTTCAACCAACTCGTCGAGTTGTTCATCCAACTCGCCGAGGCCATGCCTAACTTCATCCGACTCGACGAGCTGCTCATCCTACTTGTCGAGTTCCTCCTCATCTTCAAGCTACTTGCCGAGTCCACTCGAAGGACTCGCCGAGTCTATCCAGTCCTCAATCCATGCAGTGGCTTTTCGAGCCAAACAGAACTTCCAACTCATAGATCCATACTTCTAGGGCCTAATCCCCATGTAAAGTGGCAAACTTTACGTGTAGATTGAGAGATCTATGCTCAAAACGTACTAAATTAGGGTTTATGGCAACCATGCTTCTTCAACATACCAAGGGCTGATACTTTAGGGGATTCAAGACCAAAACCAACATGGATCTGAGGTAGCAACCTCAGATCTGAACCTCCAACTCGAATTGGTTACATAACAAACCAACAATGACCAAAACTCACACATAAGAATAGATCTAGATGCAAAGGGAGTCCAAGCAACAGCTTATTACCTCCAATTGTTCTGAAATGACTCCACAATCCCAGATCTATAGTCCCTTCTTGCACCTCCAAGGTCTTTCTTCCTCCTCCAAGCTTTAGTGCATTCTTCAAGGCAAGATCTAGCTCAAAAACGGATATGGCGGCTAGGGTTTGGTGTTCTGGGGTAGAGAGGCAGTAAAGGAACCCTAGGAAGGAGAATGAGACGCTTATATAGGCTCCAAGTCCCGAATTTAGGGTTTTCCTCGATCAGACCTAACTCGTCGAGTCTCCTTGGCCGACTCGCCGAGTCGGTCGCTTACACCACGACCCGGATCCCGCTCGGACTCGCCGAGTCCCTCCATGGACTCACCGAGTCTCCCCTAAACTTGAGGTTTTCTTTCTTTTCTTGGCTTTCCAAACTTTCGGGTGTTACAACTCTCCCCCACTTAAACTAAACTTCATCCTCGAAGTTTGCTACGATCAACTGCCTTCGAACTGCCTCCAACTCTCGGTCTGGAAAATCTAACACCCTTTTGTCCATCACTCCAGCCACTCACCTTGCCGATCATTATCGTTGGTACATACTGAATCCTTCTCCTTTCCATAATTTTCTTAGCGTTACTTCCTCTGACTGGCAATTATGTACCCCTTATCCGCCTACTAGATGCACTGAGACCACTTTGGTCCAACTAATCTACCGATATCCGAGTTACCGGACTCCCACCGGTCGCTATACTCCATCGCAATCTCCTAGTCGCTTCCAGCGACTCCTGAAAATACTTCGACTATCTATAACTGTTCTATCCATTCTTCCGCTCATACTGAAACGATGTTGCTGGAAATAGCTTGCTTATATCCCATCTGATTACTCAACTCCTACTAATTCGAGCCTTCCATCCTGAAGGAAAAGCTACTTGCCTAGCTATCTTTACATATCACTATACTCGGCCGAAGGCTCAGCTGATCCTACTGAGAGAGACTTGCGATTTCCAAATTAACCAACTATACCGTCAACACTTGCATTCCAACGCAAATACAATACTGACCCAAAACCCTGAAACCTTCCAAACACTGAATTGCCTGCAATACTGAACCTGCCTGAAACACTAAACTGGCTGAAACGCTGATCTGGCTGAAACACTGAGCTGCCTGGAACACTGAACTGGCTGAAACACTGAGTTGCCTGAAACACTGAACTCAAACCCAACTGTGGAGTCAAGGGACTCCTCGCTTAGTCGCTTCCACGACTTCTGAACGAAATCTTCCTCTAGGACTAGTTTCCACTAGTTATCCTGTCACTGTGGCTCTAGCAACCTTCCGATTCAACCGATCGGGTCCATACGTCACACTCTGACATCATCAATTCCACGACTAACAACATGATGGCTCCCAGACTGACGGTAGTTCGCAACCTACCCGAACCCCAACGGTCCACTGCTACTCTGATCTCATAACCGATGTGACGATCTATAGCCCAAATTGTTGTCTTAGCCATAACTGATCCATTTGGGAAATCCGAAATCTAACCCGTGGATTCCCATACCCTCACTGCTGCACTAGAACTGGTGGGTACTACTACTTTCCCGCGTCCAACACGCGCTCATGCCACCTACCAATCTGATAAGGCTGCGACTACGCTCGCGGACTTACAACTCTCTAGTATTATCTGGCTACTAGTGAATGCTACGGCTACCCCCGCAGACTTACAACACCACTTACTACTATCTGACTGCTAGTGAATGCTACGGCTACCCCCGCAGACTTACAACACTACTACTACTATCTATCCCGAGGACATCCTGACTATCCCTAGTCCCACTAGTGATTCCTCATCCCGATTTCTCAAACCAGCCCTCAGTCTTTGAATTCTGCATCATCCCCAACATCTTATATCCTTGATATACTTAGCGCTTCGTCGGGGAATTCTCCGGCTTGGTTCCCAAACCAACCGTCTACTAATCCGGATACAAGAAGCTATTGTTGGGAAGTTTCCAACCTCCCAACTCCTGAATCTACGCAACCTGCATGCTGCCTCAGACACTGGCTACTAATACGAAGACATCTCCTGCTAACCGTTCCTCCGGATCCTCATTCCGACTCACTTGAGCCTTTACAAGTGGTCCTCAAATCCTGGATTCCCAACCAGCTTCTAACCATCTCCATTACATGAACCCACTGCTGGGAAAAGTTCTCGAACTCCCAATTCTGAACTTCTCAATCCATCCATCACTGTGCTACTACCACATCTTCTCAGAGGCCGCGCACTCATTCTGAGTGACTCTTATCCATGTATACCCGGAGGGTTCTCCTCCACTTCGATCCTGCTTACCCCTTGCTGCTTCACATTTAAAAGAGATCCTGACCTTTACTACCATTTCAAAACTTCTACTGGGGAACCCAAGCCCGCCAGGTAGGAATTTGACCATTCCATCCAAATCACTAACCACTCCGAACTAGCAAAACGAACCAAATCTCTCCCAACCATGCTACCGTTACTGCATCCTCCGAAACTTCTCCATATGAGCACATCCCCTAACTACCAACCAATTATCCGAGGTATGCAAATGGCATATAACATAATCACAAGCAAGCCACACTAAAACACAACACTTTAACCACAAATTGATGCAGAACCAAAACCATATAATCATGACATAAGCTGACAGAAAAGCAAAAGTTACGTACCTTCATTACTCAGTGTTGCTCGAATCCCTGCTGAAATCTACCGGAAAACTCGGCTATGAGCCGTAGGCACCCTTGCCCGGCCTCGACAACTGCTGGCGGTACTTGAAGTCCCAAGGGCAGGAGCTGGCACCTGCCCTGCTGAATACAAACTCGGACAGTGGGCCTTCTTGTGGCCCCTCTGACTGCAATGGAAACACAATGGATCAAGTCCCTGGGCGATGGTAACAACACAGTCTCTGCTAAAATGACCAATCTGGCCACACTCGAAACACCCAACATCGCCACAACTTCTACGCCTACACACACCCATGTGCGTCCTTCTGCACTTCCCACATTGACTGCGACTCTGATAGTTCCTCGTCCTCAAATCTGCACCCTTGGGTCTCTTACCCGAACCTGTGGCTACCTGAGTCTCATCCATTTTCCTCTTCCTTTCCGACCCCCTGCCCGACTCTCGCTCCTGCGTTACCCCAACGGCAACGTCTGCTGACTGAACAACAGATGTCTGATCCTGAAGCCTCGCTATCAATCTATCAGTGATCCTCACGACCATGTCTGGCAGACCCTCACGAATGGCTCGCGAAACTTCCTCAACTATCCAATCATGCAATGGTTTCTCTTGGAGACAGAATGCCCCACACACCGCTGCCCCCTGATAGCAGAAACTAGAAATGGGATCTCCCTCCCTGATGGATCCCTGAACTCCATAAGATTCGGGACCTAGACGAGCCCCAATCTGTCCTGAAACTAACTCCGCCCTAAAGGCCTCAAGATGACTGTCCATGAGCTCCACAATAGCCTCTCTAACTGAACCGAAAATCACTGGAGTATGATCGATGATGTTGCGCATAATCTCTGCGGAAATGAAATCCCTCATCTGATCATCAAGCTGCCCGGCTCTAAAGCCCGAGCCAGACCCCTCCCCTGTACCTGAACTGCCAACTGATATCTCGCGCAACGTCACCATGCTGAAAATATAACAATCCTTGATCAATTACATAATACTGCTGAGGGATCTCTCACATACTCTACTAGTTCCTTGGTTTCGTCTCGGCCCCTCTTGAATCGAGTACGGATCATCTGCTTTCAGTAGTATAGGCCCCTACTACCTTCTACATCTATCCATACTTTCCTCAAGAGTTACCTCAACTCCACCAAGTCCCCTTTACTCTTCTACTGATCTCTGCTACTCTCATCCTAGGCTTGCCCTAGGGAACCTCTGACTCTACCCAAACAGTCCTCAGCTGCTGAAGGCCTCCTTGTAATGCCAATTAGCCACCACCTGAATACCATCACATGTGATGAGGCTCGGATAATCCTTCGAGTAAAAGTCTCGTCCCTACAACGGTTGGACTCAGACAAGAGCTGCGCAGTAGGGCCAAATCTAGCACTCTTAGATTATCCAACCCTAATCACATGTGATGTGACGTATTCACCTAATGGCAAACTCCCATCACTCAGAGTCCCACAAAGCACAAAGCAAGCAACATTCGGATAAAGGAAACATACTTAGGCAAAACAATTCTCATAACAAGAAACTGCACTAGCATACAATGCTAAGCTCATGCTATCAGGCATAACCTACACAGGCTATCCTACTACTGTCTACTCAATACTAGCATGCAATTCTTATCAGCTGAAACACATAAAACAGGCACATAAGGCATCATCCTAGATCCTTAGTCTTATTCTAGCATGCTGTTCTACTGAAGCTGAAACTGATAATGATGATCATAACATAACTTGTATGGGTAAATTGGGAGTACTTACTTGAGCTCGGCTGATTGCATGCACCACACCCTTTTCTCGTTTTCAAAACCCTTTTCTTTCTAAGTTCTTTTTCCAAAACCCTTTTTCAAAAATGTTTTTCTTTTGAAAATCCTTTATTGTGTCCTTAGTTTGAGTTCAAATACACTCGAATGCATATCTGAATCCCTCAAACCAAGGCTCTGATACCAACTTGAAACGACACAAAAAAATTTCTTTAAAAGCATTACTAGAATCATATTTATAAAAACTGTATCATAAGTCATAACATAAATTCTCGAGTATTAATTCAAAACATAATATCATTATCAGAGTCAAACATTCCCAGGCTAACTGACTAGGGTGTGTGCACTGCAATCTCCCCGAGCTCCTCTTTTGAAAACTGAGTACCTGAAACCAAAACTGAAAACCGTAAGCACGAAGCTTAGTGAGCTCCCCCAATCTAACACATACCATACAACAACATACAAAGCACATACTGGGCCTTGCCCACTGCATTGGACCAATGTCCGGACTAACTGGGGCCTTGCCCCCTACATCAGACCGAAGTCCGGAAACTGACTGGGCCCTTGTCCCCTGCATCGGACCGAAGTCCGGACTAACTAGGGCCTTGCCCCCTGCATCGGACCGAAGTCCGGAAACTGACTAGGACCTTGTCCCCTGCATCGGACCGAAGTCCGGGCTAACTGGGGCCTTGCCCCCTGCATCAGACCGAAGTCCGGAAACTGACTGGGACCTTGTCCCCTGCATCGGACCGAAGTCCGGGCTAACTGACTGAACATAGCATAGCATAACATATCAACTAGCATGAACACATATACTACATACTACATCGGGCCGTAGCCCGGAACACACAACACATAACACATAAAACATAGCACATAAATCCTGTCTGAGCCACGAAGGCATCAAACATACTAACTACTGCATCGGACCGAAGTCCGGAAACTACTGCTAACTGAACGGGCCGGCATTGTGGCCTTAGACCCGTCCCTACTGGAAGGAAACTCACCTGAGACTGCTGAACTGATGCTGCTAATCCTCTTGACTGCTACTTGACCTCTGACTCCGAACTGCTGCTCCACTAACTCTTCGAGCTTCAAAAGCCAATAAAACACTTAGTCCAACTAACCTCCAAAGGTCACTAGGTCAACTCTGGTCAAGGTCAAAATCCTAGTCAATGTCAACCTTCCAGGTCAACCCTACTCGCCGAGTTTACCTGCTGACTCGCCGAGTTCCTACACTCGGGGTCTTTCTTATTCGTAACTCGACTCGCCGAGTCAGTCTATGACTCGCCGAGTCCAACTAGTTCCAAGTCCTGTCCTGTCCAATTCGCTGAGTCACCACCCGACTCACTGATTCGAGTCTCAACTCGAAGGGTTTAGGGTTTCGCGATCTGACTCGCCGAGTCCTAGACAATCTTCAACCAACTCATCGAGTTGTTCATCCAACTCGCCGAGGCCATGCCTAACTTCATCCGACTCGACGAGCTGCTCATCCTACTCGTCGAGTTCCTCCTCATCTTCAAGCTACTCGCCGAGTCCACTCGAAGGACTCGCCGAGTCTATCCAGTCCTCAATCCATGCAGTGGATTTTCGAGCCAAACAGAACTTCCAACTCATAGATCCATACTTCTAGGGCCTAATCCCCACGTAAAGTGGCAAACTTTACGTGTAGATTGAGAGATCTATGCTCAAAACGTACTAAATTAGGGTTTATGGCAACCATGCTTCTTCAACATACCAAGGGCTGATACTTTAGGGGATTCAAGACCAAAACCAACATGGATCTGAGGTAGCAACCTCAAATCTGAACCTCCAACTCGAATTGGTTACATAACAAACCAACAATGACCAAAACTCACACATAAGAATAGATCTAGATGCAAAGGGAGTCCAAGCAACAGCTTATTACCTCCAATTGTTCTGAAATGACTCCACAATCCCAAATCTACAGTCCCTTCTTGCACCTCCAAGGTCTTTCTTCCTCCTCCAAGCTTTAGTGCATTCTTCAAGGCAAGATCTAGCTCAAAAACGGATATGGCGGCTAGGGTTTGGTGTTCTGGGGTAGAGAGGTAGTAAAGGAACCCTAGGAAGGAGAATAAGACGCTTATATAGGCTCCAAGTCCCGAATTTAGGGTTTTCCTCGATCAGACCCAACTCGTCGAGTCTCCTTGGCCGACTCGCCGAGTCGGTCGCTTACACCACGACCCGAATCCCGCTCGGACTCGCCGAGTCCCTCCATGGACTCGCCGAGTCTCCCCTAAACTTGAGGTTTTCTTTCTTTTCTTGGCTTTCCAAACTTTGGAGTGTTACACATGGTCCCAAAAGAAAAAAGAAATCAGTTTTCAGTTTTGTTCATTATCTTTTCATTGCATGTATGTGGAAGATATGGTGGATAACCTATTGACCCATGTTCAAATCCTGGTACCACTCAGCCCTTGTGGCCATGGAGATTCGCCTGCAGTGACTCCAGGGCATGAGGCAAAGCTTTATGTTTGCAGTGGGGGATTAGTCGGTGCGCGAAAGCTGGCTCAGAAACCCTCGTTAGGGAAGTTCCCTTTCCAAAAAAAAAAAGTTACATTTTTATTTACATTAGCTAAATTCCCATTAACATGTAAAAGTTAATTAAGAGATGTATTCAAAAGTGTTAATATGCCATCTACGTTATAAACATTTTTAAATGGACAAAAAGCTCCAAAATGAGGTTTTTTTACAAGTATATTGTTTAAAAAAAGTATAAATCCATAAATATATAGTAATTGTTACACATATTTTAATTTGTTTAATATAAAGTTATGGATAAAACAAAGTGATTCATATACTTGATTAATATTATACAGAAAATTATAACAAAAATAAAACACCATATTAAATGAAAAAAAACAAACTAATAAAAAGGATTAATAGATAAATCTATATTCCGGTGGAGGCTATAGATCACATAGAATTGTTGTCTAGTATGGTTCTTGCCATGGTTGAACAAAGTTCATTGCTGTTTTGGGATATCCACCTTGTTGCTATTAAATCACATTGGTTGGAGTTGCCTACTACCTCTTCCAATTAGTTTTGAGGTATGAACCCTCAAATGTTTTATTTTTATTTTTATTTTTATTTTTTTATTTTGATTCTAGAAAAGTTCCTTGCCATTTATGATTCTTACAATTTAGTACTGAGAAATCTAGGATGGAGTTCGTTTGCTGCTTTTTTGGCAGCGAAATATGATTTTTTATTTGTTATATCTCTGTCTAAATTTGGAAAAATTCTTTATTTTTTTAATTGGTTTGTTGGATATATAAAAATATGAAGTCAGATGCATGGTTGTTTCCTCTCTCTCTCTCTTTTTTTTTTTTTTTTTTTTATAAATGCAAATTACGTATATATTAGCTTCAATAATTACATATTGGTATTGACATCTTAATTTATTAATTCAATATTGATTTAATCTAAAACCATATGTTGCTATTTAAATTTATGTTGATTAATCTTCAAACTATATTTTGCTATTTTAATAGATACATGTTGAATAACAACATAATAAATATCTCTAAAATAATATACAATGCAAATAAATTTATAGACATGTAAAGGTTGTGTTCGGTTCCATAACTGACTCGGAACTGGATTAACCGATGATTAAATGTGATGGATTTGGAGATTCGGGAACTAAACTAGATACCCCCATCCAGTTCTAACCAGTTTTATTTATGGTTCTACTAGGAAGTGTACTATATAAAAAGATGTTAAGTACGTGAACATGCATGAACATGAACCAAAATAATTGAAAATAAAAAATAATGGATTTAAGAGAATTGAGAACTGTACCACATAAACAATTCCGAATCCTATTCGGTTTCGGCTATGGTTAGATTTTTTGGTCAAAAAGCTAATCCACAAACATATATATCAAAGAATTTCACACTAATGAAACATTTTCCCTAAAACTACCACTACCAATTACATAACATCAAAATCAATACAACTAAGGGTATTTTTGTCAAAGATTTCTATATATCCGTCTGAAAATGACATGTTCTCATTCAAGTCGAAGAGAAAAGAATTTCCAATTCGATTATGTTTGGTATGATAGTTAATAAATATCAAGGACAAACAATTTCAAATGTATGTATATATCTTGCAAAATTGGTTTTCTCGCATTCCCAATTTTATGTGCATTATCCAGAAGGATATCACCTGCCAATACAAAAGTATTTGTAAACCCTGACAAATAATTCAACGACAATGAAATCTATACATCAAATGCGGTGTATAAAGAAGCATTGCAAGATTACTAATGAACAATAAAACATGTGTTCATATAACATGTGTTCATATGCATTTGTAAATAATCCCAACTTTTCATTTTTGTAACCATAACTCTAAATAATAATTGTTTATATGTAGTAAACTATTTGCGTAAAAGAAAAGAACTAATTACATCTAAAACTAATTTTTGAAAAAACTATTCGCACCCGTCGCTTGGCGTGGGTAAACGGTTAGTATATATATATATATATATATATATATATATATATATATATATATATATATATATATATATATATATATATATATATATATATATATATATATATATATATATATATATATATACACACCAAATAATTTTAGGGGTATGTAAATAAAATCTTAAATTTAACCCAAAAAAATCAATCAATCAAACTCACAATATACACGTATTGTCAAATACGTCTTCTTCAAACATAAAAAGGAGGCTCGTTCGCCACCGACCCATATTATAAATATGATATTTGCGATACGTCATCCTATGCGTAAGCAGGGCTGTCTTGAAATAATGAAGTCAATATCTCCACATACACCCCCTTGTATATTGCAACTTCACATAAGTTGTCACAGTCGTCAAAATTGTGACCTATGGTCGATCACACATTAAATGTAATAGGCTAAACTTGTAAAATTTGTCATTTGAAAATACAATATCATGCATTTCAATATATGAAAAATCAGCCAAATCATCCAAAAACTAAAAATATAGGCGTTAAAAATTTAATATTATTTTGTATAAATAATAATATATTCTGAAAGTATACGACGATCTCAGAAATATAATAGGCATGAAAATCTGATTTCTTATTAGAAAGTTATGATTTTTCTAAAATTTAAAATAAACTTTTCGTAGAAATGTGCATCGTAAAAAGTTAGAGAATATTGGTCGCATTCTAACCAAAACAATGTAAAGGAGAGTCATAATAGTTCTCGATACAAAATCATAGACATAAAAAACACTGAAAATGGGGTATGATGAGAGAGTTACAATTTTTGCAAAATCATTTAGTATGCACCCCTTATAAAAATATGGACTAAAAATAAAGTTCGCATTAGCCAAAACAAACTAAAGAAAAGTTGTTGTACTCGTCGATAGTAATACATGAATATTAAGAATGTTGAAAAAAGAACTCGTACACAAAATATATGATTTTTTGAAAATCATGATATTTTACCCGGTAGAAGGCAATGTAGCACACTCACAACGTGCCTCATGGCCCTACATCACCCAAATACATAGGTAATCTTGTCAGCGTGAACGAACGAGAGGCTAACACATGTTGTCACCAGGTGGAGCCAACGCGCTTGAGCTTGCCGCGCTTCTGTCAAGGGCGTGGTGCACCTTACTTTTTGGTTCCTGTAAATAGCATGTCCGAGACCCTCGGTTCCATCCTTCAAATTTAGTAATCTCTCTCATACTCACAACCAAAGCCCTTTTTCCCCTCTCCACGAACTTCCCGGCACCTTCAATTGCAACCCAACCCAATCGAAAAACACTTCGAGCGTGAGTTCACGACCCCTTTTTTAAACTCTTTTTCAAATTAGAGGGCGAATACATGGTTAGAATGTGATGTGACCTTGAATCGGCTCGGTTGGTAGTGTTCACTTGGATCCTCGATTGCCTCTACAAGATCACAAAGAAGAAAAGTCGTCAACCGCTTTCCGGGAGGAGCTCTCGGAAGAACGCTCCGACTGTCAAGTTAGAATGTGTTTAGGGTTTATGGGTATCTGCTCTTTTGAAAGTGAAGAGAGCCTACCTCGTCGGTCTGAGAGTGTATCCTTTTATACCTAGTGCCCTTGCCTAGTCCGTACCAGACAAGATCGCCTTTTGGGGAGATAACATCAAGGGCGCTGATTGGAGGGCCATGCGCCTTCAACTCTTAGGGCGCTCTCATTAGGTTTGACGGTAATGGCCTGATTCTTCTGCTTGTGTAACGCCTGTGTTTCTAAGCCTGTCATTAATGATGATATAATAGTCTAGGTTAACCTTTATAACCCGTTTTGAAATAATAGAAGTGTATTATTTGAGTATTATGTGTTTTGTGCTTAATTGCTTAATTATGTGGTTTGATTAATTAAGAATAAAAATAAGCGTCAAAATTTAAGTATAAAATAAACTTGATATCTTTAGATAATGTTGTAGTAGTTGAAGCAAGGTTTCCGAGGATATAAAGAATGCCGAAATCCGAGTTATAACAAAGAAGTTATGACCTGTTGAAGTTTCGCGACAGAACCGGCAACGCTGAATGACGTAAAAAGTGCAATTTACGTTAGAGCGATATTTAGCCTTAGTGATCTAAATGAGATTCGAAGATCTCGTTCTTAGTATCAAAGCGATAAAAAGTTAGGCGAGAACGGACGTCAAACGAAGAAGTTATGAATTTATAACGAAATTTTCTGTCTCGGCCTATTAAAAATAAATAATAAAAATAAAGTCAAAAATTAGCCAACGGAGTCTAAACAAAAGTTGTAGAGCATAGTCTTACCTTCACGTGGATATAAAGAACGTCGAAAACGGAGTTCGTATGAGGAAGATATGAATTTTCGAAGTTTATTAAATAATTAATAATTAAATTTAATTATTAAGTCTCGGTATTATCCGGAGACGAGTCACCGGACTCATCCGAGGTACGCCCCGCGTACAGCGAAGAATGTCGACACTCGCACTCGAGGACTTCTAATGACGCATGCAGTGACGTTTCGGAGGCCTACGCCCCGCGTAAGGCAGTACGCCCTACGTACTGCGATGCCTCAGCCTCCTATAAATAGGATGTGAGGGGTCCGAGCTTATTTGCTCATTTCTCCTCCATTTCGTGCCGAAGCTCTGCATTTTAACCCCCGAAGCCACCCCGAAGCCCCGGTAAAATTCCCGAGTCCCGAAGCAAGTCCCGAGATCGCAAAGATCCCGAGAAGTGCGGTTTCTGAGCCGAAGCTCTACCTGCGACAAGTTCGATTTTTGTAGAGATCTTCCAGATCTGCTGAGGATTACTACTTCTACAAACCGTAGTGCTGTCCGATTATCTTCTGATCAAGTGAGTGTGTAGTTAATTTCTTCTAACGCATAACTATGAAGTATTTTATACGAAATACGTGTTATGTGTATAATTTTGTTGTTATGTGCGTGAATGTATATTCACTCTCTTCAATCGCATAGATCTGATTTGTTTTCTATGAAATACGTGTTATGTGGGTATGCCTCATCTGTTATGTGAAATATGTATTGGATGAAAATGCTATACAGGTTTTAAACTATGTATATGAATATATATTTTACTAATATGTTGGGTAGAACATGGGTAGATAGTTGGTGTGTAATAAACAGATGAGAGGCCTCGATGTTGTTGTTGTTGACCTAGTTATTCAGCGGAGTATGGATAACGACCACAGACTCCTTCTAGAAAGTCTCGTGGAACGCTAGCAGGTTCATAACCTGTAGGTGTTGTGAACGATGTGTTCACCGGTGTACTCTATCCCCCTCATGGTTGCCTTTAGGATATCTATTGTTGAGGAAACCCCTTAGTAGTAATATCCGTCCTGATGAAAATCCTAGATTAGGTCCCTTGAGATAGATGTTGTTTTAGGGACGTAAAGTGAGGATAACGGGAATGGGTAATCGGGATAGTGATTGGTTGGTGAAATTAAATATAATTTATTTATTGTGGGTTGAAAACCCTATATGCTCACCAGGCTCCCAAGCCTGACCCACACAGTTTTATTTGTATTACAGGAAGTGGCGCAAGGGCGTAAGATGGATGAACCATCAAGTTGTTTTGTTTACAAGTCTGTATATGTATATATTTGTTGAATGACTTGTAATGTTATCGTTTATGCTTAATGGTCTGTATCGGAACATGACACCCCGAGTTTTGATTATATAATGAAAATACATTTCTTTAATGAAATGCTTTGGTAAACATTGTTTTATCATGTTTTATTTTTGTGAACAAATTCCGCAACTCTTTCAAATCAAAAGGATTTACTCTGAAATTATTTTAAAAGCATAAATGAAAATCGGTCTTTTCTGGCCTAGATTTTGGGGATGTCACAGCTTGTCCCCTGATCGTGGAGTGTCCCTTGGCGGGCGCGAGCCTTCCGCCTGTGCGTTCCGCTCCCAGGAGCGCCAATGGGCTCTAAGCCTGCTAGACTGAGCCTGGTTGGCGTGCCCAGCTCCTGGGCTAGACGCACTTTTGTCGTGCTGCCGTAGGCACGTCATCAAGTCCCCCAATCCAGCAGTCGTAGGGTTGCAGTGCTAGTTACGGCGTTCTGGACTTAGATAGCTTACGCGTGTTGATTTTTCTTTACCCGCCGTTCCGTCTTTAATGGCGACGTGACTCACAGTTACGTCATTGTGTCAGCCATTTAAATGTCCCACCTCTTCATCATTTCTTTATAGGAGAATTTACACGGTTTCTCTTTATCTTTTCCTCCTTCTCTCTTTGTCTTCCTCTTTCTGGGTTTATCTTCTTTCTTTCTTTCTTTCTTTCTCATGGAAAATCTTCCCGGTATCCTCCCTTCCGCCACTGAGTATCGTCAACTAGAGATCACATATGGTTAATCTTTCGTGGAAGGTGTAAAGTTTCCTTCACCCGACTCCAGTATCTCATCCCGTTCCTCTGGCAAGATTGGGGTTTATTTGAAAACCATGGATGTTGGCATCCGTTTTCCTATGATAGATTTTCAAGAAGAGGTCTTCCAGAAAGACGGTTGCAGTCTTCAAATGCCGACTCCCAATGCATTCAACAAAGTGGTTGCGTTTGAAATGATCTGCAGAGCTAACGAGTATCTTCCGAACTACGTTTTCAAGTTTTTCTTCCGATTCTGCGTCAATGGAGACAATTGCACCTTTTCGATCTGACGAGGGGGGCATGCCCTGGTTCCCAACGGGTGGACCCCTAAGAACTGGTAGGATAAATGGTTGTGGGTGAACCAGGAGTTGGTTGGAAGTGGTCGGTACCGTACGAATGCTTTTGCTAATACCATTCCCAAAATCTTCCCTCATAACCAAGGTTTCATTGATTACCTGAAGAGTGTGCAAGTATCCCCTGGAGATTACTCTGAGGCTCTGCTTTTGTGGTGTGGGGATGAGCCCTTCTTGGAGGCGTCGTGGAAGAATGGCGGTGTTTTTCTTCGTCGTTGACGGTGACTATTGCACCCCTCTTTTTTCCATCTTCCCCTTATTACTGCTATATGATTCATATTCCTTGTTCTGGCATCCATAGGTGCTGAATCTTCCCTGTTCATGGATGAGGTGTTACGGAAGTGTTATCGGGGTAAGTTGGAGTATAGTGAGGTGGATCCAGTTGATTGGCTTCCTCCACCTCGCGGGATGGATCAGCTTGCCTTAACTGCTGCCCTTTCCGTTCCTCCTACAGGCTCGTCAACATCGGAGGAGAATCCTTTACAATCTCGCCCCATATCTGCTGTCATGCCCATGGGTAGCACTCGCTCCTCCTTCTTGGAAGGTAGCAAAGACAGCAAAGAAGGGATTATCACCGATGTCCGATGGATGTAGGCGAAAGAAAAACTGTCATAGCCATGGGAAAGCCGGTTACCAGTGTGCCTACTGCTACCAAGAGAATTCAGACCAGGCGCAACTTCTCTCGTCCGCTGAGTTCTATGATTTCCACACCGATCGGTGTGGTTGTGATCCCTGATGATGATGCGCAACAGTCCGAAGGGATCGATAGGGCAGGTGAACAACCCGTTGCTTCAACCTTCTCCTCTATTCCTATTCCATGTGTGTCACACCCCAAAACCACGAACGACGGAAACGTTCAGGGGTGGAGGACATCATGTACAGTATCACAATAGTGTAAAATAGTAAACAAGAAACAACATCATCCATTGCATTATAAGTAAAGTTTTAACACATATGTGTTCTTTCATTGGAATAAAACACCAAAAATATAATCAAAATAAAAGACGAGACTTGTCTACTCCGTCTTCTCAAAACCTGGCCACCGTACCTGTCTACTGATGACATGAGAATACAATTTATTTTGAAAGAGAGTATCAGCTTTAAAGCTGGTGAATTCATAAGTATTTAAGTGTCATTGAATTGCTTTGAAAAGCTATTTTAAAAGTCATGTAAATCTTTAAATGAAAATGTTGATGTAAGTATGAAAAGCCCTAGAAAATCCCTTATTTTCTATCAGTGTGAGATGTAGTCTTCTACCAAGACCCGAATGTTTTGTAAGTAAAATGATAGTTTTTCCTTCTTTTGACTACTACTTATGTACATAGTCTAACTCATCATTTATGTGAAAGTGTCACAAAACAAAGTAAACAGGAAAAAGTATAATCATGTAAGCATTATCCCTGGATTACCAAGACTAACACAACATCGCCGAAGCGAAAGGGTATAACCTAATGAACATCCGAAGATTGTCAAATTAACCCGTGTAGCAAACAGTGGTTCCAGGAATGGTTAGTCCCGTAACTGACTCTACATCGCTGTAAGCGAAATAGATAACCTAATGAACATCCAAAGATTGTCCAATTAACCTCTGTAGCTAACAGTAGGTTCCAGGAATGGTTAACCTCGTAATTGACTCCTAATGTAAGTAATAACAACCAAATGAACATCCGAAGATTATTCAATTAACCTATGTAGCGAACAGTGGTTCCAAGAATGGTTAACCCCGTAACTGACTCCCGTTGAGCTAGGATAGGCTGGATGATTACAGAAGGTACTTAATAAATCATCTTTACGAATCGAGTTTCAAGTATTCATGTAAGTATACACAGGTAGATGTATCTACGTAAAGGTATTCATGTAATGTGTTCATGTAAGCATATTCATGTATCATGTAAGCATATGTAAAGGTACTCATGTATCAGGTAATGTACTCGTAAAGACTCATGAATGAACTGACTCTTTGTGTGATTCCTTGTAATAGGAATAATGTTTGGTATCTTCTAATTATCCCTATGATAATTTAATGAAAGGTAATTGGTTGTTCAAGTAGGTTTATACACTCTTACTACTCAAGGGTGTGGGAAGCTAAATGAAAGATGTAAACTATAACATCAATACATATATACAATATAAGTGTACATGTATAGTTTAGTTCAAGAATGTAAAATGGTTTTGTAAGACATCCAAGGGTTTTTGAACAAACATAAAAGTGACTTGATATCATTTTGATAAACATTTCAAAAGTAATACATTTGGTAACAAAGTATTTTAAAGATAGAAAACCATTTCATGCATCACATTTTGTAGTATGTGAAATCTGTTGAATGAAAACACAGTTATAAAATACATATAGATGATTAAATAACATGCTGTTTTTTACTTGTACTCCCCCCCCCCTATTAAAGCATTTAAAATCATTTAAAACATTGATTAGAGGTATGAACTCACCTGTAGATGGTAGTTTAGATGAACTGGACGTTGTAGGATTGTTAGGTGTCAAGTGACGACTTGTACACACACTATGATCCTAATGAACATATAATCACACATATATGCACTCAATTAGTCTTAAATTACTAATTGATAATGTTAAGACATCCTAGGCATAATAACCACTTTTATATAAGTGTTTTAAGCCCTAAGGATTGCATCTAAGCTATTGTGGGACAAGGCACTTGTGTTTAGGGTTCCAAACGACCCCATATATGTGTTTACTCTCCAAATACCATCACACATGGAGTTTACGGTTGTAAACTCTTGAGTTTACGGCCGTAAACTCCCAACCATGGGGTATTGTGTGTTTTGAAGTTCCAAATGATTCCTAGAATTATTCCAACTTGGTGGTTAAATTCTTGAAAGGGTTTAAGACCTAGAAACACTCCTTTGAGGAGTTTACGGCCCTAAGGCCATTTCCCTTAGACTTTGCGGCCGTAAACTCTTAAGGATGAGTGTTTTTGATGTTTTCAAGTCTCATGACAAGTGGTATAGGTTCTAGGCTTTTATTCCAAGCATATGAAGACCCTTGACACACTTTGGTGCCCCTTTAATGAGTTTACGGCCCATGAACCATGTCATGGCCGTAAACTCAATTTTTAAGGTGATTTTGTTGTGTTTAGGGCCCTTGATTTAATGGGAACAAGTCTAGGTAAAAGTCTAAGGCCTTAAGTGCCTTAAAAGCACCATTTTGAGCATGAACTTTGGAGTTTACGGCCTAAGATACTCTTGGTCGTGAACTCCCAAACCTGGGTGGTTCTTGCTTGATTTCATGTCCCTAACACACTCCTATACAAGTCCAAGGTAGTAGTATATCATGGGGGACAGTCTAGGCTCGGTTTCCGGAGTTTACCGCCCAAGAACACCTTGGGGAGTAAACTCCTAAATCTAGTGATTTAGCCTTCTAAATCATGTTATGAACACATATAAAGCTTTCTAACACTACTAGAAAGAGTTACTCACGTTTTGGTATAAAAACCCGAAGATCCGTTAGAGAGAAAATGGCTTTTCTCTAGTTGGAAATGCGAATAATGAATGAATTTGGTTCAGAATTCTATTTATAGTCCTGAGATATTTTTGGCAGAAAATATTTTTATTCCTGAAATGATCTCTAATATAATAGAGTGTTGGAATAACAGTGTTGCACAACCCTAGTGCACCCACTCTCCTGATATTTCCTGAAGTGTAAACCCTGAATTACTCAAACTTACACGAAAAAGTCTGAAAATTAACTGTAACTGCTATAACTTCTATTGAAGTGATATAGTTTGTACAGAATGGAAATTTCGGGTTGTCACATCACCCCCACCCCCCCCCCCCCCGTTAGAAGGAATTTCGTCCCGAAATTAGAATTTAAGAAAGTAAGAAGTTACAATTAACTGAGCGAAAAGATGAGGGTATCTCAGTTTCATCTGATCCTCTCGTTCCCAAGTGAATTCAGGTGCACGCTTTTCGTTCCAGCGAACCTTCACTATCGGGATACGACTCTGCTTTGTTTGCTTGACCTCTCGGTCCATGATCTCTACTGGCTCCTTCACGAAGTTGAGGCTCTCGTTGATCTCGATCTCGTCGAGTGGAATAACAAGAGTCTCGTCGGATAGACACTTTTTAAAGATCGAGACGTGGAAGGTAGGATGTACGTTACTGAGTTCGTGTGGTAGATTGGGTTTGTAAGCTACAGGGATGATTCTCGCGAGAATCTCGAAAGGCCCTATGTATCTTGGATTGAGCTTCCCACGCTTTCCAAAATGTATCAAGCCATTCCAGGGTGAGACCTTCAGTAGGATTCGGTCGCCCACACTGGAATTCCAATGGTTTCCTTCGCTTGTCAGCGTAGCTTTTCTATCGGTCTCTAGAGGCTTTCAATCGTTCACGAATTTGAACGATCTTCTCTGTCGTTTCCCTAATGATCTCCAGACCCGTGAGAGTGCTTTCGGGAACTCGTCCCTTAGCTAACTGGGTATCACCCACCTCATCCCAGCATAGAGGGGATCTGCACTTTCGGCCATAGAGGGCCTCGAATGGAGCTGCCTTTATGCTCGTGTGATAACTGTTGTTGTAGGAAAATTCAACGAGGGGTAAATGGGTAATCCCAAGATCTTCCAAAGTCAATCACACAGGCACACAACATATCTTCTAAGGTTTGGATAGTTCTCTCACTTTGCCCGTCAGTCTGTGGATGGTAGGCTGTACTCATGTCCAGCCTAGTTCCTAGGGAACTTTGTAATGAATTCCAGAACCTCGAAGTGAATCTACTATCTCTGTCCGAGATGATAGATAATGGAACACCGTGCAGCCTTACAATCTCCCTAATGTATGTTCGTGTGATTTTCTCCATCTTGTCTGTTTCTTTGATTGGCAAGAAGTGTGCAGACTTGGTCAGTCTATTGACGATGACCCATATGGAATCATGTCCACCCATTGTCTTGGGAAACTTGGTTATGAAGTCCATAGTGATCCGCTCCCACTTCCATTCTGGTATCTCCGGTTGTTGTAAGAGACCGGAGGGTTTCTGGTATTCGACCTTGACCTTTGCGCAAGTAAGGCTTTTACTCACAAATGTAGCAATATCTGCTTTCATGTTAGGCCACCAGTATAAATTTTTAAGATCCAGATACATCTTATCTGAACCCGGGTGGATGGAATAACGAGTGTTGTGAGCTTCCATCATGACCAAGTCTCTGAAGCCACCGTGTTTCGGTGTCCAGATCCGATCCATGAGGTATAAGGCTCCGCCACCCTTGACTTCTAAGTTCTTGTCCATTCCTCTAAGGGATTCACCAGCCACGTTTTCAGGTTTCAAAGCGTCGAGCTGAGCCTCCTTTATTTGCGTGGACAAGCGTGAATGGATTGTTAGAGTCAAAGATTTGACCCTACGACCATAATATTATTTCCGACTTAGGGCGTCGGCTACTACATTGGCTTTACCCAGATGATAACGAATTTCACACTCGTAATCACTGAGTAGCTCTACCCACCGTCGTTGTCTCATGTTGAGCTCTTTCTGGTCGAAGATGTGTTGTAGACTCTTGTGGTCTGTAAAGATGTTGCTTTTTGTACCATACAGGTAGTGTCTCCAGATCTTTGGAGAAAATACGACTGCTCCTAGTTCAAAATCGTGGGTGGTGTAGTTAACCTCATGTGTCTTCAGCTGTCTCGAGGCATAGGCTATGACCTTACCTCGCTGCATCAGAACACATCCGAGTCCTTGATTGGATGCATCACAATAGACAATGAAGTCTTCTATCCCTTCGGGGAGGGATAGTATCGGTGCGGTGCACAACGCTCATTTGAGCGTTTGGAACGCTCTTTCCTGCTTCTCTTCCTAGTCAAAGGCCATGCCTTTCTGGGTCAGGGTTGTCAGAGGTTTTGCTATGCTGGAGAAGTTCTGAATGAACCTGCGATAGTAGCCAGCCAGACCTAGAAATTGACGAATTTCTGTAGGTTTCTTCGATGCTGACCAGTTCTCGATGACCTTAATTTTGGAAGGGTCCACGTGTATTCCCTCTTTGCTAACAACATGGCCCAAAAATTCGACTCGTCGAATCCAAAATTCGCACTTGGAGAACTTCGCATAGAGCTTCTCCGCTCGCAATGTTTCTAAGATTTTACGGAGATGTTGACTAGGTTCCTCCTTACTTCGAGAGTAGATGAGTATGTCATCAATGAAGACGATGACGAACTGATCCAAGTAAGGACAACACACCCTATTCATCAGATCCATGAATACTGCGGGCGCATTTCTTAATCCGAACGGCATCACTACAAACTCGTAATGCCCATAACGAGTTCGGAAGGTTGTCTTGGGAACATCCTCCTCTAACACTCGTAGTTGGTGATATCCGGATCATAGATCTATCTTCGAGAAGTAGTTGGCTCCTTGGAGTTGATCAAATAAATCGTCAATGCGGGGCAAGGGATAACGATTTTTAATGGTAAGTTTGTTGAGTTCTCTATAGTTGATGCACATGCGAAACGATCCATCTTTCTTCTTGACGAACAAGACCGGTGCTCCCCATGGTGAGAAGCTTGGTCGAATGAATCCCTTCTTGAGAAGTTCGTTAAGTTGATTGGAAATTTCCTGCATCTCGGTCGGTGCCAGACGATGAGGAGATTTGGCTACTGGGGTAGCTCCTGGCACTAAGTCGATTCTGAACTCAACTTGGTGTTGCGGTGGTAAACCGGGAAGTTCTTCTGGGAAGATGTCGGGAAAGTCGCGTACTTCAGGGATTTTCTGAATGTCTTTCATTTCTTGACTCGTATCGACGACGTGTGCGAGGAATGCATGATATTCCTTTCGCAAACACTTATGGGCTTGAATGCACGAAATAATATGAAGTCTCGTACTAGGTTTGTCGCCGTAGATAACTAATGTGATGAGATTTAAAGACTCTTTGATCGATTAGATCTTTGTAACAGGTAGATAATGAAAGTAAAACAATGAAACAATACTCAAGAATGGATCTGAATGAGTCGAATGATTAGAACGTTCAATCCTCCTTAGAGCTCGATTAAGAACTTCTGCTGTAGAGGATTTTAGGGTTACAAAAGAGATCTTCTAAATCACACGTAAAAAACGATCTATCAGTTATGAAAAAGATGCATGCAAGCATCTATTAATACACAAACCCTAACAAAACAAGTTACATATCGACAGGCCCATACCGTATACAAAATGGGCTAAGAGACGAGACCAAGACGCAACACTAAATACCCAACAATCCCCCCCTTTGTGTCAATAGCGGCGAGACCTCACTCCAGCTTGCTTACTCCTGCGGCACTGGCTTTCTTCATAGTCTTGAATAGGCAGGGAATGATAGCAAGAGGTGTTTGTCGGAAGTGAATGTACCAATTGATCATATCGTTGAAGTACTTGTTATCACTCTTCGAGTTCTGTTTGCATCGATTGATGATACCCAGAACATGCTCCAAGCAGGAAGTGGTGTAAAGATGTTTGTCAGCCAAAGCAAATAAGCATTTCCGACCTTCTGCCCTGGTGAACATGACTGAGTTTTGTTTCGGATCAATATTTCCCATCTTCATTCTGTTTAAATCGTTTGCAGAACCGACTGGATTGATGATGGGCTTCTTCCTGAGAACATTAGCAACTTCTTGATCCAGCTTAGCAACCTCCAAAATATAACACACCAACATTCTCTTGAAATGGTCTATGATCGGACCATATTCCACTTCATTAACAAGAAGAATGTTGTGCAAGACTATCCAGTCATGAGGGTTTAAGTTGGGAAGATCAGCTAGAGAGATGGAATGCTCGGTTTTGTCAGATCCCCTTAAGACCTTGAATCTGAGATTGGTGAAGTTGCCCTCCCGAACAGGTTTGAGAACCCGAACGTTGATGATCTTCTGTGTGCTCCACGTCTGATACTGAGGTTGAGCGGTCCTTAGATAAAATTCTACAAGCTCCCTATCAACCATCGGGTGAGGATGAGGAACTTCAGCTATGTGGGCGAATGCATGAAAGATAAAAGCTTTTCTGGTCAGGGGCATGTCAAATTGGGAATCGACCGAATTAACCCGGTCCAAGGAGATCATCGGTTCTAGCCAAAGAGTGCAGGGGGACTCGATAGCTTCTTTGACAAGCACTTCGAGAGTCCAAGGAGGAAATAGAGTTTTTCTGCTTTTAAGGAGATCATGAGCCTCCTTTATCTCCCTCTCCTTGGCTTCAGCCTCTTTGGCAATGCGAGCATTTTCATCAAGCTCCTTCTCTCTGGCCTGTTTCCTCAGTAGGCTGACAATCGGTTCTTGATCATCACTTTCATCACTGTCATGGATGATTTGTTTGTCTTTGCTTTGAGCACTCAAACCTAATGCAGGAACAGTTGTTGGTTTGGGTGCTTTCGGAGGGACAAGTGATGAAACTGGAAGTGATTGAGCTTTGGAAATCGGAGGGGGTTTTGATTGAGCTGTGGGCTTCCCTTCTCCCCCTTGTTTCAGATGTTCCTCCTACTCAGGAATCCCTTAAATGTGGCTAAGAAGGGCAAGGGCAGGAGCGAGCTTCTCTGCAAGAGTGCGCCTCACCGAATAGTTAAGAATCAGATCATGGGCTTTGATAATGTTGGACAGAGCCCCATGGACATCTGAAACACAACTCCGGACCACAGCTTTCTCAGACCAAAGAGAATCGATATCCTTCTCGGCTTGGGAGAGCTGATGAGTTGCAAGAGTAAGCTCGGAAGATTTACGAGCAAGCTCGTCCTTGGTAGTAGACTCGGCGGCAAGAGTGGATTGAAAGATAAGAAGACAATCCGCAACCAAAGATTGAAAAGATTGATTGTCTTCTTTGAGGTTCTGATGGAAGCTGGCAAAGTGGTCTTTTTCGATTTTGAAAGAATGGACCAGCTTCTCCACAACGGTGCGAATCTTCTTGGTATTTGTTTCTGATGCCGCCTGCAAAGACTCCAGCCAAATATGGGCATCTTGAAATAGTTTTTCGACTTTTTCGGTCGCAGCAGGACTAGCCTTTGCCAATTTATCAATAGCAGCAACAGCTGAGCTAATGGAGACTTCATGTGCTTTGGAGAGAGATTCCACCATCCCCTGAGTGGCAACCTCCGAAAAGTGAGATTTTGAGGAAGAGGAAGAAGCCACAAGATTATCAATCTTCTCGTGGAGTTCCTTGATGTGCTTTTTGGTAACTGGAGCATCATCATCATCATCACTTTGGAGTTGGTAGGGGTTGTAGTAGATGGAATCGAAGACCATATCCTCCCCCCCCAAAAAGGTTTCGGTTTCAGCAGATGGAGTGGGAGATAAGGGTGCGATGGATGGTTCGGTAGTGGAAGTGGGTTCGGGAACGGAGGTAGATTCGGGTTGTGAAGTTAGAACCCCCGTATCAGATACGTTGGTTGGAATCTCACTGGTGGTGGTTTTGGAGGCTTCTGTGAAGATTGGTGGTGGTATGGAAGTAGTTGTGGGTGAAAGGTAGTAGAGGTTGTTATGGGGGGAATAGAAATAGGGTTAGATATTGAGGGAATGGAAATGGATGAGGTTATGGTGGGAATGGAGGAGGTTATGGTGGGAATGGAGGAGATGGAGATAGGAGAAGGGGAAGGAGGTTTTGATGAAACTGGTACCTCATGAGCAGGCGAGTGAGGAGGAGTTTCGCCTCTAGCCGACTCGTCTGAGTCAGAGTGGTTATCTTCTGAATCGCTGGATGAAGAAGAGAGAATAAGTTTCCTCTTCGGCTGTGCTTTCTTCTTCTTCGCTGGGGGGGAAAGAGCTGTCTTTGAGGATTTTCGCTTCTTAGGATAGGGACCCTTTTCTCCCTTTGCTGCTTTCTTAATCTTCCCTTTCTCAGGTTTCTTCCCTCTAGCAGCTGGTTTATCTGCGTCATTAATGGACTGAACCATTTCCGCAGAAAGTTCCCATGGACCCGAAGGACGAAAGTCCTTGTAGGCCTTCATTATAACGCTCTCCTTGGACACACCAGCGGACATGGAATCCGGAATGGATCCGACGAAGGAGAACTTGGTCGGATCAGTAACGATGATCTTGGTGGTGTGGAAGACACTGATGGAGGAGAGGAGGGAATCGGCAACAGTTGGAACATGAAGCTTATCCATGGCCCACTTGGTGATCAGCGTCCAAAATCTGGCATAGGACACTTCAGTGTGGCGAGAGGAGGAGGCTAGGCTCTGAATGAGTTGTTGCCAGAGAACCAAGCCGTAGTCGAGGTTGATGCCATGGTATAGACCATAGAGAATGGTCATGAACAATTTACTGGCCCCATCAGAACCAGAACTTCGCTCATAGAGCCCTTTGAACAGAATGGTGAAGAAGCCATTCCATGGAGGAGGAAGACACGACTTCTTGAACTTGGTGACCGTCGTGAGAATTTCCGTGTAGCCCATGTTGTAGAACATCGAAAATAACTATCCTACAGTGATGGAATCGAGATTAACCCTAGATTCATCAGCTTCAAAACCTAGGAGCCAGCAGAATCGTTGCTTGGAGATGGAGGTCTTGTGAGAAAGAAGGTCGAAGTAGATTCGATCCACTGATCTATCATAATGAGCAGTGGAGAAGACCTGGGAAAGACATACCATGGGCACAATCTCGACCTTGGAAAGGGCTAGTACCAATGGAGAGTATTTGAGACACTCCACCATGGGATACATATAATTCTCGTAGGCTTTAGGGTTTAAATCGATCACCAGACTTTGTTGAGCGCGAATGGGAAGAATGTTGGTGCAGGAAGAGGTTTCCTGAACTGAGGAAGAGTCCGCCATTGTTGAATGTTGAAGATGATGAACAGTAGAGTATAAATCGCCTGATTTTGCTCATTTAATTTTTGATTGCTGTAAGTGTGGAATGAATCAGAAGTGTTCCTTTGATACTGTGGGTAGAGGAAAGAGAAGAATCATCCCCCAAATCTTCTTGATACACGAAACAGTTTCGGATGTGATGGAAGCGCGACGGTTGGCAACCCCGATGATTACGCATGATAGAGAAAAATTGTTCCATTTTGCACGCGTGCCCATCAACTCACTATTGAAGCTGTTACTCTGTCGGCTGAGTCAGCATCTTATCTGTTAAATAGTTGTCATCCAAACACAAGATTATGATGGAACCGAACTAGATTTTTGGAAAATCAAAGATTTTCGTGCATAGAGTGTCAAAGATAAGGAAATAAAGCGATATTTATGTGTGAATTTGTGATGTCAATATAGACACAAAACAGTTGATCCCGGGCACGAATCACTTTCTTCAAGGTCAAGAGAGACCTTAAAGTGTCTGTATGGATTCCCGTTGAATTACGATCAATCACTTATTAAGAACTGTTGAAAGGCATCTTTTGATAAGGCTTTAAAAGGGTGGCTTTCGCTTCAGTTTAGAATCCTGGACCTTGACATAAGACCGAGACTAAATGAAGTACCTGTGAGACCGATGTGGTCTGTTGAACAAGTGGGTTGGAATGTGTATATAGTGACTTATTGAAGATGTGTGATGGTGAAATCTCCAAAAAAAAGAAGAAAAAAAAAACTGGATTCTAAGGGAAGAAATGTTATGGTAAATAACAATTTCATAAGAATCTCACAACGAAAAGAGATTTCATGTTTACCGTCAATTCATGTTAGGTAATGAATGGTTTCACTAAGCACGTAGTGACATGAGGCTCAGATCATAAACACAGAGATTGTGTAACCATAAACCTCAGTGGTTAATTCTGAGAGTCTCAAGGGTTACGATATGGGACCGAAATATGATGGAGAAAAATATTGAGGTGGTGAAGAGAAACTAAAGTACCTCTGCTGAAAATAGTGACCAAGCAGTAAACTCTTAACCCATATGAGAAAAGAGTAAGGTAGCTCAGGATTAGAATAAATGGAACAGCCTTATTGGGAAGACAAGATTTGTATATACCTAGTCATTAAGGCTTTTATTCAAAATCAGTTGAGGCTTTGGACAACATGCAGCAGCATGCTTCTAGGGACGCTTAACTAGTGTAAAGTGTGAGAACGAAACCTGTCCCATCGATATTTAAACAAGAATGAAAGAAAAAGAAAAAAATATTTTTGGAGATTTTAAGCTTTTGAAAAGAGATAAACCAAACAGAATAAAAATAAAAAAAATTGAACCGAACCCGAAATGGACCGAACGCTCGGTTCATTTCGGTTCCAATTTTTTTTTTTTTTTGGATTTTTGGAAAACAACCTTTACAAAAGGATACAACCATAGACAACACCTTTTTGAGATTGAGAGAAAATATGTGCAATGGGACCGAACCCAAATAGACCGAGCTTTCGGTTCATTTCGGTTCCCATGTGAACCGAACCCGAAATAGACTGAGCGTTCGGTTTATTTCGCTTCCAACTTTTAACTTTGAGATGCTGTTTTTGGTACCGATTCTGATTCCATCATTCCTAGTCCTTGAAGGATCTTATTGAAACTTGCTTCAGGTAGGGCTTTTGTGAAACTATCGGCCAGTTGATCAGTGGTTTGAACAAAGTGAATTTCGACATTTCCATCCTCCACATGATCCTTAATAAGGTGATACCTCAGTGCTATATGCTTGGTCTTAGAGTGTTGCACTGGGTTATGACAGATCCTAATTGCACTTTCTGAATCGCAATATAGTGGGATCTTTTTCATGTTGAGTCCATAATCTTTGAGCTGGCTTTGGATCCAAATGAGTTGAGATGTACAAGAAGCGGCTGCGATGTACTCTGCTTCGGCTGTAGAAAGGGAAACGCAGGTTTGCTTCTTTGACTGCCAGCTGACCAACTTCCCATCAAGGAATTGGCAACCCCCCGTGGTGCTTTTCCTGTCTAAACCACATCCTCCAAGGTCTGCATCTGAGAAGGCTTGAACGAAGAAGCCTGAGTTTGATGGATACCATAGACCGAGAGAGCTAGTTCGCTTCAGATACCTGAGTATATTTTTCACTGCAAGCATATGTGGTTCTCGGGGATTCGCCTGAAACCTAGCACAATAACATACAGAAAACATGATATCAGGCTTGCTAGCAGTAAGATACATTAAGGACCCAATCATCTGGCGGTATAGTGTAAGGTCAACTGCCGGTTTCTCTAGGTAAGGTGTGAGTTTTGTGTCGAATGCCATTGCAACTTTGACCTTTGAGTCTCCCATCATACCAAATTTGGCAAGAAGAGTTTTGGTGTATGCTTCCTGGTTGATAAAGATGCCTTCGGGTCCCTGTCTAATATTTAAACCAAGGAAAAAGTTAATTGGACCCATGGAGCTCATTTCAAATTTAGTCTCCATCAGCTTTCTGAATTCAGCTGTTAAGCTGGGATTCGTTGAGCCAAAGATGATATCATCGACATAGATTTGTACAATCATAAGGTGGTTACGTTCCTTCTTACGAAAGAAGGTTGGGTCAACCGATCCTTGTTTGAATTTGGACATCTTTAATAACTTAGTTAGCGTTTCATACCATGCCCTAGGTGCTTGTTTTAGACCGTAAACTGCCTTGTCCAGAATATAGCAGTGATTTGGGAACTTCTCATTGACAAAACCAGGAGGTTGCTCCACGTAGACCATTTCTTCAAGTTCTCCACTCAGAAAAGCGCATTTTACGTCCATTTGGTAGACCTCGAAGTTTTTGTGCACTGCATAGGCAAGAAATATTCGAATAGATTCCAGCCTTGCAACTGGAGCGAAAGTCTCTTCGTAATCAATTCCTTCTTCCTGGTAGTATCCTTTCACCACTAAACGAGCTTTGTTCCTTATTACGTTGCCTTCCTTGTCCATTTTATTTCTAAAGACCCATTTGAGACCAACAACGGAGGCATCTTGAGGAGTTGGAATGAGACGCCAAACTTTATTTCTTTTGAACTCATTAAGTTCGTCTTGCATAGCTTGAACCCAATCAGAGTGATCAAGAGCGGTGTTTACTATCTTTAGTTCAACCTTTGAGACGAAAGAGTTAAACATGCAGAACTCTACTTTGGAAAATAAAGAAGTTTGTTTTGCCTTCAGTTGAGATCTGGTCAACACCTTTTCAGAGACATTACCCACAACCTGTGAAACAGGATGATCTCTAGTCCATTTGACAAGAGGAGGGTAATTTGGATCATAGGAAGGATCCAATTTAGTGTTCACCAATTCTTCCAATTCTGATTGACTATCTTCGTCATGAAACGTATCGGCATTCTCCCCCTCGAATGATGAGCTTTCTGGTGCAGTAGGAATTTCGGGTGTAGTTGTGCTCTCTGACGGTGTAAAGTTCTCTGACAGTTTTGAGCTTTCGGTTGCTACAGTACTTTCGGGTGCTGTGGAGCGTTCGGGTGCTACTGTACCTTCGGGTGCTAAAGTACCTTCGGGTGCTGTGGAGCGTTTTGGTGCTATAGTACCTTCAGGTGCTACAGTACCTTCGGGTGCTACAGTACCTTCGGGTGCAACAGGACTAGAGTGCTCCCCCTCAACTGGTAAGCTTGACTGTTTTGAAGAGGATGGATCCTCCCCCTCAACTGATGCATTGTGCTGAGAAGTTTTATTTGGAGCTGATTCTCCATTACCTAGTCGTTTGGCAGCTTCATCGACGATTTGCTTCAGATGGTTGATTTTGTTGTCTGCTGCCTTAGCTTCTGAGAGAGTAGCTGCCTCAGGTGCATCGAATAACTCCCCAAACAGCTCAAACAAATTGGCAATCGAGGCTGTAACATGACCTGTTTGAGTGAAAATTTCTCCAATTGCTTCTTCAGTAGCCTTTATCCTTTTGACGAAGCTGTCATCGAAAGTCACATAATATGTCTCTTCAATCTTCCTTGAACGCGTGTTTAAGACCCGATATGCTTTTAAAGTTAGAGAGTATCCCAGAAAAATCCCTTCATCGGCTTTTACGTCGAACTCGTTACGATGTTCTTTAGAATTGAAGATAAAGCATCGTGAGCCAAACACGTGGAAGAATTTGACATTTGGTTTTCTGTTGTTGATGATCTCATAAGGGGTGAGAGTGAAACGCTTATTGAGATAGGGCCTGTTCTGTGTAAAACAAGCTGCAGAAATATCATCAGCCCAGAAATATAATGGTAAGGAAGCGAAACTTAACATGGTTCTGGCAGCCTCACACAAAGATCGGTTTCATCTTTCGACAATTCTGTTTTGTTGAGGGGTGTAGGGAGCTAAGAAGTTGTGACTGATTCCTTTTTCCGCTAGAAAGTCTTCAAATTCTTTATTTTTGAACTCCAGCCCATTGTCGCTTCTAATGTTGCGTACAACTTTCCTCAGCTGCACTTCAACTTGCTTGATAAACAGCTTCAGCTTGAGAGTTGCCTCAGATTTGTGCTTCAGAAAGAACACCCATGTAAAACGTGAAAAGTCATCGACAATAACAAGAATATACTTGCTACTTCCTACGCTTTCAATAGAAGATGGACCACATAAGTCAACGTGAATTAACTCAAGTGGTTCAACAACCTTTGTGTTTATGATGGATGGGTGACTTTGACGACTTTGCTTCCCCATTTCACATGCAGCACACAAATGTTCCCGATCAAACTTGAGCAATGGAAGACCCCTAACATGACCTCCTGTGATGAGTTTATTAATATCCTTGAAATTGAGATGGGAGAGCCTTCGGTGCCACAGCCAGCTTTCATCAGAATGTGCTTTGGATAACAGACAAATAGCTGGGTTTCCTTTGATAGGTTTGAGATTGAGAGGAAACATTTCGCCTTTGCGCTCCGATTTGAGAATTACCCTTTTTGTCTTCTTCTCTATTATTTTCGAACCCTCATCATCAAATGAAACTTTAAGACCAGTACCTCCAACAAGCTGAGACACACTGATGAGATTGTGCTGCTGTCCTTCAACGTATGCAACCTTTCTAATTGTGAAGTCTCCATTCGTTATCATCCCATAACCTTTAATCGTGCCATACGAGTTGTTCCCAAATTTGACATTCCCACCATTTGAAAGAGATCGAAATTCCCTCAGCTCTTCTTTCCTTCCTATCATGTGACGCGAGCAGCCACTGTCAATATACCATTCTTCGTCGAACTGCTCGTCACTGATAACCTGCAAAAATTAAGCAGATTTAGGAACCCAAAGTTTATTGGGTCCACGTGAGCCTTTCACAGGAACAAGAATAGTGAGAGAAATATCAACGAAATATGTTCTTTTTATTAACGTTGTTTCATCTTTCTTCTGAATGGTGTAAACTTTAATTTTATTGGGATTTGTTGCAGTTGGTTTGAATTTAGGTTCATGTGTTTGGACTTTGGAATTCTTTTGATCACCCTTGACCGAGGAAACCTTCGATTTTCCTTTCAAATCTGTTGAAGATTTTGGATTTTGAGTTTGAACAGAATTGGATTCAGAATGGGGTTGAGAAGAATTAGAATGAGAGAATTTAGATTGAGAAGTTTGCTTGACTTGATATTCTAGGTGACCCTTTTGTTGGTGGTCATGGGAGAGACCGAACCTTGAACCTTGGTAACCTGTGCTCTCGGAACCGAACCTATGCTTTGGGTTGCTTGTGTGCTCTGAGCCGAACCTATGCTTTCGGTAGCTTGTGTGCTCTGAACCGAACCTATGCTTTCGGTTGCTTGTGTGCTCTGAGCCAAACCTATGCTTTCGGTTGTTAATACCTTCTTGCGGTCTGACTTCCCTTTTCTCTGACTTCCTGTTATGATCAGAAAAACGAGTGTTTTGAGATTGCCATAACTGTTTTCGCTCTAAGAGATTCTTCTTGTATCTCAGATTCCTCTGTTGCTTTTGGTTTTTTACCTGTTTGCGTTGCCTGTGAATATTCGCCTTTTGTTTTGGCTTTTGAACAACAGGTTCGCTTGTTGTAGATGAGGTTTCGGTTGTGGCGGTGACTTCATCTAATGGAATTTCTTTAGTGCCACTAGTACTTGGCACGTCAAAGTTATCAGGCTTGTTCAGCGGCTCTGGAATATATCTTCCTTTTGTTTTCCAGGATGTTCGCTCTGATAAACCAACTGTTTCATCAGCATTGTCAATAGGGGCGGACCAGAAGAACTCATCACAACCATCAGCATTATCTTCGTTTACAATGGCTGTGAGTTCGGCTGTCTGATGTTCGGTTACACCTGTGACCTTATACACCTGATTTGGAGTTGTCCTTACCTTTTGGTATACAACAACATTTTCTTCAAGGATCGGGGACTTCTGTTGGGACAGACGAGCAAACTCCACCGAATTTTCTGAAATAAGTTTTTTGTGGTTTTCGGGTTCGCTCATGACAAACTCAGAACAATCAACTTCATCCTCTACAGACATTTCACTCATATCATCATCCTCATTAAGCTCAGATGCATTTTCAACATTAATTTTATTTTCTGAACTCAAGTTAGCATTCAATGAGTCAAACTTTTGTATGGTTTCGGTCCTTAGATTCAGTTTATCATTTTCATCCAAAAGATTTTTCAACATGTCCTTATGGTCCTTGGACTTTATGAAAGATTCAATTTTGTCTAGGCCATACATATAAGTTGGATTTACATCCTCAGACGAAACTACACTTTCGCAATTGTATGCTTCAGCGTCAATTTCATCTTCCTGAAATTCAAGGAAGGGAAAAATCATGCGATGAATTTTATGTCCTATTTCGCAGTTAAGATGAAGTTGAGTAATGTTAGAATAAAGACGCTTAGCAATCAAACAAAACACATTTCTTTGTTTCAAAAGTTTTAAATTGTGTCTTTGTAAATAAATGTTTTCGTCTTTGGATTTGATCAGCTCCGACTCCTTCAGCTCTATCCACATCCTCCGTTCCTCACTCTTTGAAGACACCCTGCTTATTTGGTAAGTTAGGTTAGAATTGGTGACCCGTGTTTGAGTTAAACTGCTATCTAGATGAGAGATTCTTGAATTTACATTTTTTAATTCTTTTTCATATGAGTTTTGTGGGACTTTGAATGAAACAAAAATAGATTGTACCTTCTTGATTAATTCATCAAGCTCATTAAACTGCACACTGAGAGGTTTTGCTGTGAAACACAAGTCCTCTCGCTCCTTCATGTCTCTGTTCCCACTGTCTGTGTTGTATCCCCTCATTTGAGATACATCTGACACCATCAAGCACTTTCCACCGCTTCCTTCATCTTTCGCAACATAAGCCTTTCCATGAGATGGCTTACTGACTACATCATCCTCAGAGTCCGTTGACCAGACCTCCACGCCACCGAACTCATCATCCGCTACCGAACCCTGTACAATTAAAGCATTCATTGAAGGGTTAGTGATAGTTTTCTTTCTCTTTATCTCTTCCAGCTTTTTCATTAACACAACTTCTTCATCTTTCTCCTCATCCTTTTCTGCCATTTTCTTTAGGACACAGTCTTTGGCATAGTGGTTCTTTCCTCCACAATAGTAGCAGTTCACTCCCGAATCTCCTTCAGCTTTCGGTTCTTTCTTTGGTTCTTCTGCCTTAGGTTCTTCCCTGACCTTTTCAGAACTATAACTTCCCTGCCAATTTCGGTTCTTATTGGTAGGGAACCTTTTCTTGATGAACCTCTTCGGGTTTGACACCATCATTGCATAGTCTTCAGAGGTAAGGTCATAGTCTTCTAAGTTAAGGTCTTCATCTTCCACCACACCTTTGCTTTTGGACAGAAGGGCCAATGATCCCAAGCTCGAAACCACATTTTTCTCCTGCAAGACAATCTTTTCTTGGGATTTCAAAATCCCTACCAGCTTTGCCAATGAGTAAGATTTGAATTGCTCATGTGCTTTAACAGTAGACACAACCGCTCTCCACTCAGATCTAAGACCGTTTAAAAACGTAACCTTTTGTTCAATCAACTTCCTTTCAATATCGTGTTTAATCATCTTACTAAGAAGATAATTGAAGCGATCGAACGTCTGAGTAACAGTTTCTTCAGGATTCTGCTTAAATTCACCAAATCAAACAAAAGTACGGTTTGAATTGAATGCTCGAGATCTTCGTCTGTGGAATATAGCTCTCGCAGCCTATGCCATATTTCTTTAGCATTGCTGCACGAACTCACTAGCCTGAAAGTATCAGATTGAAGAGCGAATCTGATTAGTCTCAATGCTTTAATATTGCACTAAAATTTATCCTTTTCATCTTGGGCAATATCTTTTACGTCTTTCAGCAGATCATTATACTCTTTCTGAGTTTTAATGATTCTTGACATTGCTAAATGAGCGAATGGTCCAGACACGATTGCTTCCCAAATAAGATATCCATTGTCTTTAGATCCAATGATATAATCTTCAAAGTGATGTGCCCAGACTTCGTAATCCTGGGTGTAAAGGATAGGAATCTTTGTTGTTGATCCAATACTGTTTGAGATGTTGATAGGATTTGATTGAGAATCGTCCATGCTTGATCGTTTAACCTGTTTGAAAGATCAGACTTGTAATATATAATATTAGGGCAAAATGAATAAGTAATGAGATACGTCAATTATGGAGTGACGGCTCAATAAATATCAGTTAATGAGGAATAAACCCTAATAACTTCTTTCACAGAAGAGATGTGTATGAATTACATAGCCTCCTGCTCTGATACCAATTGATGAGATTTAAAGACTCTTTGATCGATTAGATCTTTGTAACAGGTAGATAATGAAAGTAAAACAATGAAACAATACTCAAGAATGGATCTGAATGAGTCGAATGATTAGAACGTTCAATCCTCAGCAGAGCTCGATTAAGAACTTCCGTTGTAGAGGATTTTAGGGTTACAAAAGAGATTTTCTAAATCACACGTAAAAAACGATCTATCAGTTATGAAAAAGATGCATGCAAGCATCTATTAATACAAAAATCCTAACAAAACAAGTTACGGATGGACAGGCCCATACCGTATACGAAATGGGCTAAGAGACGAGCCCAAGACGCAACACCAAATACCCAACATAATGTTCCGTTGTTAGGAAGGTTAAGACGAACTGCTTTTTCAAAGCAGATGATGTCGGCACGAAGAAGACTCAACCAATCCATACCGATGATAACGTAGAAACATTTAATTTGGACTGGCATGAGATTTGTCTTGAAAGTATAGCCATCTAAAGTTAAAGTACAACCTACGTCTATGCAGTTAGTACTCTCCGTTTTCCCGTTAGCCATTTCTACCGTGAATGAATTATCTAATGCACAGGGTTTTTGTTTAAGCAGGTGTGCAAATTTGTGGCTTACGAAACTTTTCTCTGCTCCACTGTCAAAAAGTATGCAAGCATATGAGTTATCGAGGAGAAACGTACCAGTAACTATCATAGGATCAGCTACCGCTTCCTTGTGACCTAGGGCCATAACTCTTCCTACTCCTCCAGCCATCCCCGCTTTAGGGCAGTTCCACTTGTAGTGGCCCACTTCGCCACAACCGTAGCAAGCTTGGCCCATACCGGCGTTAGGAACCTTGGCGGCCTGAGCTGTTGGAGTCCTACAGACACGGGCTGTATGCCCCTTTCTGCTGCAGTTAGAGCATTGCATCTCCTTGCAAGGTCCGTGGTGGTGGTAGTTGCACTTGGTGCACTTTGGAAGGGTTCCAACATATGTTTTTGCTGGTAAGGGGTTCACAGGGACAACAGGAGTTACTGTGGAAGCATTGATTGCCACAAGTTGTTGTCTCTTGGAGGATTCTTGCGAAGCCCCTCTTTTCCTCTTACTCCACCCATTCCTGTTGTTGTCGGGGTTGGAATTTTGTGGTACGGATGCAGGGATTGTTGGGTTCTTGTGTTTCCTGTGGACTATGAGAGACTGTGCCAGCTCCTTGGCGCTATTAAAAGTGACAGGCTAGGAGGCTAACACACTTGACTGGATCTGGGGCGACAGTCCCCAGATGTATCTCTCTATTTTCTTGCTCTCCAGAGCAACCATATCAGGGCATAGGATTGCCAGATCACAGAACCTATTCGTGTAGGTTCCTATGTTGGATCCAACCATTTGCAGGCTCCAGAGTTCCTGCTCGAGTTTTTGTATTTCTCCCCGAGGACAGTACTCTCTCATCAGCATGTCCTTCAAGTGTTCCCAGCTGATGGAATATGCCACTACCAGAGTCAGGTACTTAACATGGCCGCTCCACCATGTTAGTGCCCTGTCAGAGAAGGTACAAGCTGCGAACTTGACCTTGCTGCTTTCTTGGCAAGCGCAGATTTCAAAGACATATTACATCTTTTTCGATCCACTGCCTTAACACCATAACCCCGCCAGTACCATTGAAGCTGCGGGGTTTGGCGTTTGTGAAGTCCTTGTAGGTGCATTCCCGAGGGTGTCCATGGCTTTCGCTGTGGTTCAAGGGAGGTGCACCTGTTCCCGATCCACTAGGGACAGGAGTGTTGATTGCTGACACAGCAGCTGTAACTGCTGCTGTGAAAGCTGCATGGAATATGTTGGCATCAAAGGGGTTAGGTGGTTGAGGAGGTTGATGTTGTGGTGGTGGTGGAGGTGGTGGTATCGGTGCTTCGTTGTTTGGGTTACGCCTAGGATTTCTACGTGGCGGCATCTTTAACTATATATTTAAAAGATGATGACATGGTAAGAATGAACGAATAATGACTTTGTCTCATGGACTAATTCCCCATAGCCCAACAACAAATGAATATAATGACTAAATGAATATAATTTCCATATGATTAGATATCTGTCAATAATACTGGAATTACAGATGTAACAAGTTCGGGAAAAATGGCCTAGAAGTAGGCCTTACATCAACCAAGATGGAAAATTTTGACAGAATTAAAATTAGATCAAGACCTAACATGTCAATGATTTTTAAAGATAGGAAATTAGACCAAAGTTTTACATAAACTAGGTTATATCCAAAAGATGAGTCGTCGAGATTCTATCGGTGACGAGAACTGCTAGCATGAGTTCTTGATCCTGATAGTAGACGTTCAATGTCCCTCATATGCCTGTCAGCTCTCGCTTGCTGAGCTCGAAGTTCCCTAACTTCAGCTCGCATTTCATCAAGTTCCCTCTGCAGAGCTATATTGCGAACTAGAGTTCTTTCGTGTGTAGACTCTAGTTGGCGAATGCGGACAGTGTTAACACCAGAGTTGGCGTCAACTTCCAAGACTTGATTGATTGTCGCTTGAGCCATTATCGTGTTTCGAGAAATCCTACGAACCATGATTGGTAGGACTCTGTCATCAGAGCCTCCTTCAGTGAGGTTGTAGAAACTTCAATCTCCATCATAGGGAATGGGTTGACCCTGTTCATGAATCCATGTATTCAATTTAGTGGCCCATAGAGGTGTGGGTCCTTGAAATGTGGGACGGGGGTTCAGGTTCGGGTTTTGAACAGCTCGGGGTAGGTTATTGTCTTCAGGCTCCGAGTCAGAACTATCGGAAAAACCCTCAGCATGGTGATCATCCAAAGGGATTTGGTGATCATCTTCTGGTTCTACCTCTAGCCAACCAGCATTGCCTTGGTTTGGAAAGTACGGATCGCCATGGTGAAATCCGGCCATTTTAATCTACGCGAAAAAAGGGATATAAGAAATAGCTAACATAGACGAACTAACTAAGATAATTACAATAAGACCAAATACCCCTATGGTATTTCTTGATGGTTGTGTTGGTAAGTTTTTAGACTTGTTGCCACATCACAACCATTCTTGGGCATATGCTAATAATTCCTCGGACCAGCATAGTTGATCAGGCTATGCCATTGCCAAGACTGACCATATATCCCCAGGCTTACTTGTGATATTCAACAATCGTAATACTTTTGTTCTTGTCATTGTGACACTGGTTTTAGTATGAATGCAAGCACGTATACTTACTTAAATATTTTATTATTTAAAAGTATAACTCTTAGACAGAGTGTTTTAATCCCTGTGTATTTATAGTTAGTATATCTTTTATGGGTTGATATACTATATTCACTATAAACAATGCTCTGATACCAATCTGTCACACCCCAAAACCACGAACGACGGAAACGTTCAGGGGTGGAGGACGTCATGTACAGTATCACAACAGTGTAAAATAGTAAACAAGCAACAACATCATCCATTGTAGTATAAGTAAAGTTTTAATACATATGTGTTCTTTCATTGTAATAAGACACCAAAAATATAATCAAAATAAAAGACGAGACTTGTCTGCTCCGTCTTCTCAAGACCTGGCCACCGTACCTATCTACTGATGACCTGAGAATACAAGTTATTTTGAAAGAGAGTATCAGCTTTAAAGCTGGTGAATTCATAAGTATTTAAGTGTCATTGAATTTCTTTGAAAAGCTGTTTTAAAAGTCATGTAAATCTTTAAATGAAAATGTTGATGTAAGTATGAAAAGCCCTAGAAAATCCCTTATTTTCTATCAGTGTGAGATGTAGTCTTCTACCAAGACCCGAATGTTTTGTAAGTAAAATGACAGTTTTTCCTTCTTTTGACTAGTAATAAAGTACTTAGTCTAACTCATCGTTTATGTGAAAGTGTCACAAAATAAAGTAAACAGGAAAAAGTATAATCATGTAAGCATTATCCCTGGATTTCCAAGAATAACACGACATCGCCGAAGCGAAAGGGTATAACCTAATGAACATCCGAAGATTGTCAAATTAACCCGTGTAACAAACAGTGGTTCCAGGAATGGTTAGTCCCGTAACTGACTCTACATCGCTGTAAGCGAAATAGATAACCTAATGAACATCTGAAGATTGTCCAATTAACCTCTGTAGCTAACAGTAGGTTCCAGGAATGCTTAACCCTGTAATTGACTCCTAATGTAAGTAATAACAACCAAATGAACATCCGAAGATTATTCAATTAACCTTTGTAGCGAACAGTGGTTCCAGGAATGGTTAACCCCGTAACTGACTCCCGTTGAGCTGGAAGATTTACTAAAGGTACTTAATAAATCATCTTTACGAATCGAGTTTCAAGTATTCATGTAAGTATATACAGGTAGATGTATCTACGTAAAGGTATTCATGTAATGTGTTCATGTAACCATATTCATGTATCATGTAGGCATATGTAAAGGTACTCATGTATCAGGTAATGTACTCGTAAAGACTCATGAATGAACTGACTCTTTGTGTGATTCCTTGTAATAGGAATAATGTATGATATCTTATAATTATCCCTATGATAATTTAATGAAAGGTAATTAGTTGTTCAAGTAGGTTTATACACTCTTACTACTCAAGGGTGTGGGAAACTAAATGAAAGATGTAAACTATAACATCAATAGATACATACAATATAAGTGTACATGCATAGTTTAGTTCAAAAATGTAAAATGGTTTTGTAAGACATCCAAGGTTTTTTGAAAAAACATAAAAGTGACTTGATGTCATTTTGATAAACATTTCAAAAGTAATACATTTGGTAACAAAGTATTTTAAAGATAGAAAACCATTTCATGCATCCCATTTTGTAGTGTGTGAAATTTGTTGAATGAAAACACAGTTATAAAATACATATAGATGATTAAATAACATGTTGTTTTCTACTTGTACTTCCCCCCCCCCCCCCCCCCCCATTAAAGCATTTAAAATCATTTAAAACATTGATTAGGGGTATGAACTCACATGTAGATGGTAGTTTAGATGAACTGGACGGTGTAGGATTGTTAGGTGTCAAGTGAGGACTTGTACACACACTACGATCCTAATGAACACATAATCACACATATATGCACTCAATTAGTCTTAAATTACTAATTGATAATGTTAAGACATCCTAGGCATAATAACCACTTTATATAAGTGTTTTAAGCGCTAAGGATTGCATCTAAGCTATTGTGGGACAAGGCACTTGTGTTTAGGGTTCCAAAGGACCCCATATATGTGTTTACTCTCCAAATACCATCACACATGGAGTTTACGGTTGTAAACTCTTGAGTTTACGGCCGTAAACTTCCAACCATGGGGTATTGTGTGTTTTGAAGTTCCAAATGATTCCTAGAATTATTCCAACTTGGTGGTTAAATTCTTGAAAGGGTTTAAGACCTAGACACATTCCTTTGAGGAGTTTATAGCCCTAAGGCCATTTCCCTTAGAGTTTGTGGCCGTAAACTCTTACAGATGAGTGTTTTTGATGTTTTCAAGTCTCATGCACAAGTGGTATAGGTTCTAGGCTTTTATTCCAAGCATATGAAGACCCTTGACACACTTTGGTGCCCCTTTAATGAGTTTACGGCCCATGAACCATTTCATGGCCGTAAACTCACTTTGTAAGGTGATTTTGTTGTGTTTAAGGCCCTTGATTTAATGGGAACAAGTCTAGGTAAAAGTCTATGGCCTTAGGTGCCTTAAAAGCACCATTTTGAGCATGAACTTTGGAGTTTAAGACCTAAGATACTCTTGGCCGTGAACTCCCAAAATTGGGTGGTTCTTGCTTGATTTCATGTCCCTAACACACTCCTATACAAGTCCAAGGTAGTAGTATATCATGGGGGACAGTCTAGGCTCGGTTTCCGGAGTTTACCGCCCAAGAACACCTTGGGGAGTAAACTCCTAAATCTAGTGATTTAGCCTTCTAAATCATGTTATGAACACATATAAAGCTTTCTAACACTACTAGAAAGAGTTATTCACGTTTTGGTATAAAAATCCGAAGATCCATGAGAGAGAAAATGACTTTTCTCTAGTTGGAAATGTGAATAACGAATGAATTTGGTTTAGAATTCTATTTATAGTCCTGAGATATTTTTGGTAGAAAATATTTTTATTCCTGTAATGATCTCTAATATAATAGAGTGTTGGAATAACAGTGTTGCACAACCCTAGTGCACCCACTCTCCTGATATTTCCTGAAGTGTAAACCCTGAATTACTCAAACTTACACGAAAAAGTCTGAAAATTAACTGTGACTGCTATAACTTCTATTGAAGTGATATAGTTTGTACAGAATGGAAATTTCGGGTTGTCACAGTGTGTTCCATTTTCTCACTTGAAGTTCTCCCCGGTTAAAGGTTATAGTGGCCCTGCTCAAGTTCCAGTTTCTTTAGGTGGTGTTTTTGGAGACAGTTCTACTGGGTCTTTTATTTTCGTTCCTTCCTGGGATCTCCACTATGATTCCCGACTCTCTGTTCGTGCCAATGCCTTGGAATTTTCCCATCATGCTTTTCCTCCAGCTGCAGTTGGCGATATGGAGGCTATGAGTAATCCCGCCCTTACTCATAACATGGATTACGCTGCGGCGCAATCCATGTTTTACCTTGTTTCAGGTTCCCGGCGTTTCCATGCCCTTGGCGAAATCAAGGCCATAAATGTTACCTACGAGTCACGCGTGACCGGGCTAGAGCATTGCCTTGGTGAGGAACTCCATTTGTCTGAGAAAAAGTGTGAATTATTGGCTTCTGACAAGACCGTCCTTGATCGTCTTCCTCCACCTCGCGGGATGGATCGGCTTGCCTTAACTGTTGCCCCTTCCGTTCCCCCTACAGGCTCGTCAACGTCGGAGGAGAATATTTTACATGCTCGCCCCATCTCTGCTATCATGCCCCTAGGCAGCACTCGTTCCTCCTTCATGGAAGGTAGCAAAGACAACAAAGAAGGGATTATCACCGATGTCCGACGGATACAAGCGAAGAGAAAAGTTGTCTTAGCCATAGGTGAGCCGGTTACCAACGCTCCTACTGCTACCAAGAGAATTCAGACCAGGCGTAACTTCTCTCATCTGCTGAGTTCTATGATTTCCACACCGACTGGTGTGGTTGTGATCCCTGATGATGACGCGCAACAGTCCGAATGGATCGATAGGACGGGTGAACAACCCGTTGATTCAACCTTCTCCTCTATTCCTGTTCCATGTGTTCCATTTGCTCCGTTGAAGTTCTCCCCGGTTAAAGGTTACAGCGGCCCTGGTCAAGTTCCAGTTTCTTTAGGTGGTGTTTTTGGAGATAATTCTACTGGGTCTTCTATTTTCGTTCCTTCCTATGATCTCCGCAATGATTCCCAACTCTCTGTTCGTGTCAATGCCTTGGATTTTTCCCGTCATGCTTTTCCTCCAGCTGTAGTTGGCGATATGGAGGCTATGAGTAATCCTACCCTTACTCATAACATGGCTTACGCTGCGATGCAAGCCATGTTTTACCTTCTTGCAGGTTCCCGACGTGTCCATGCGCTTGGTGAAATGAAGGCCATACATGCTACCTGCGAGTCACGCGTGACTGGGCTGGAGCATCGCCTTGGCGAGGACCTCCATTTGTCTTAGAAAAAGTGTGAATTGATGGCTTCTGAGAAGATCGTCCTTGACGAAACTAGGGATGTTTTGGAGGTTAATATCGACTTGCTTACTCAAGTGAATGAAGGTTTGATGATCCAGATGGAAAGTATTGAGCGTGATGTTGCTGATCGCGATAAACTTATTTCTTCGCTGCAATCGGATGTGGACACTTCTCGTCAGGACTTGGATTGGCTGGTGCACGGTGGTGTTGTCCGCATAGTTGATAAGTTGATTGAGCACCCAGACTTTACTAATGCAATAAGTCTCATCCTTCATGCTGCTTTTTTGTCCAGGGTTGAGTCTGTTCAAAAAACTTATGTCGGTGCTGGTAGTGGGGATGTTGGTGTTGGTGCTACTTCTGTTGGTCTCGTGGTTAGCATGAACGATGCTCTGCTGTCTTTTGCTAGTATGGATCATGCGTCTTTTGTTTTGTTTAGGGGAACTGGGTATTGAGGGTCTCTGGGAATTATATTCTTTTGGTGGCTCAGAGGGTACCTCGGAGAGTGCGGTGGGTCATGAGGTTGTGCACGTAGTTGAGGTTAATGGTGGAGGAGGTAATGAGGGTGGTGAGGATGATGGTGATTGTATCTTTGGAGCAAATTTTGGTGATGGTAACAAAATTGAGGTGGTTGTTGTAGGAAGTGAAGTTGCAGGTGATGGGAATGATGTTGTTGATGATGCTCCGACATCGTGTGCTACCCATCCTGGGGCGTGAAAATTTCTTTGCTTGTTTTTGGTTTCCTTCTTTCATATTCCTTTTGGTGGCCATATGATGCCTTTGGTTTGTATAATGCATGAACTTCGAAACAATATTTACTATCTTAGGTATGTAACCATGTGCTCTAAGAATTACTTGTTTGTTGCTTGCTTTATTTGTTGTTTTGTTTTTGCTCTCTTTTTAAATATATATATATATATATAGCGCTATGATGCGCGAGGCGTTTTGCTTTGCCTATGTTATTGTCGACACACTAAGTATCGGTACTGGGTGCTCTTAGCACCTAGCGATCGAGATTTACATGCAAATTTTCAATCGTTAAGAATTAATACACTAAGTATTAAAGATTAGCATTTGGATCATCCCATTACATTGAGCACGGACTTTAAATACACTAAGTATGAGACTCATGTTACTAAGCATGGACTTATGTACACTAAGTACTCGGGATGTGCTACACTAAGGAACACGTAGATCGACTGGGGTTACATCTTTTTATTTTCAAAAGAAATACTTCTCATGTTCTTGGAATCTGCCTTCCTTCCATTGTTTCTAGAACATATGCACCATTCTGATTTGCTTATGTAACTCTGTAAGGGCGTTCCCATGTTGGACCCAATTGGCCTTGGGGCTAGGCTCGACTTGCTTCGTTTTTCCTTAGAACATACTCCCCTACTATGAATGCTTTCTCTTTTCCCCTTTGGTTATAATACCTTTCTGTTGCATGCTTGTATGCAGCTTGGCACATTTCTGATTTTTCACGCTTTTCTTCTAGGATGTCCAGGTTTATCCTCAGGTCTTCTGTGTTGCTTTCTTCATCCGTGCTAGCCACCCTTAGTGTACCCACCGTTATCTCCATAGGGAGCATAGCCTCCATCCCATATGTAAAGCTGAACGGGGTCTCTTACGTACTCGTTTGCGGTGTGGTCTTGTATGACCATAGCACTGTCGGTATCTCCTCCGCCTAGTTCCCTTTTGCCTTGGCTAGTCTTTTCTTGAACCCATTCACGATAGTTCAATTGGAAACCTCCATTTGTACGTTAGCTTGTGGGTGTGCTACTGATGCAAAGCGTTAATCTATACCTTTGGTGGCGCACCACTCCCTGAACGGGTTCTCAGGAAACTGTAGGCCGTTGTTGCTGATGAGTACTTTAGGCGTCCCAAACCTTGTCATAATATTTTCCATACAAACTTTATCATGTGTCTCCCTTATATGCACGCTAACGGCTCTGCTTCGATACATTTTGTGAAATAATCTACAACCACCACCATGTATTTCAGCGTCCCTGGTGCTTCCGGGAATGGGCCCACTATGTCTATGCCCCATTGGTAAAACGGCCACGGGCTAGATATGTTATGCAATGGTACCGGGGGGGGGGGGGGGGGGGTTCGCTTGGACTGGGGCGTAAGACTGGCATTCCCCACATTTCCTGGCCACCTCTAACGCATCTTGCTATATTGTGGGCCAGTATACACCCATTCGTAGTACTTTGCCTGTTAAGGCCCGTGCTCCTTCATGTCCACCCACCTGGCCTGCGTGTGCTTCCTGTAGCATCTATCTCCCTTTTGGCTTGGTATATACACTTCAGCTATGGCGCTGTTAACCCTTTCCTATATAATTCTCCATTTATCAATGCATATGAGGGTGCTTTTATACGTATCTTCCTGGCCTCGTCGTGATCGTCCGGTAACACCCCCCTTTGTAGGTATTCCCTGAATGGTGTCATCCACGTGGGCCCGGTGTTTATTAGGGCATTCACCTACTTCGCGTCTATAATTCTTGCTCGGAGTACCTCTACCAACACTTTCTTTGATAAATAACCGAAACACGTAGATGCCAATTTGCTTAAGGCAGCTGCCCTCTTATTTTCGCTTCTAGGTATCTGCTTGATTGTGAACTGCCTGAATGATTCGACCAGTTGTTTTACCATCTTCACATACCTTCCCATTCTCTAGTCTCTCACCTCGAAACTTCCATTGACATGGTTCGCCACTAGCCTTGAGTCGGTTAGGCCCCTTACAGCCTTCGCACCCGTTTGCTTGGCTAGGCGCAATCCTGCAAGCAGAGCTTCGTACTCTGCTTCATTGTTTGACGTATGAAAATCAAAACGAAGGGCGTAAGTCACTTCTTCCCCTTCTAGGTTGGTCAGGATTAGCCCCACCCCTGAGCCTTCCCTACTGGATGCTTAGTCTGTATATAGTGTCCACAAATTACTATCGGGAGGGGCTCCTTCAACTGCCCACACTTTTTCCTTAACCAAGGCCCCTCGTCTGGAATTTCTAGCAGGAAATAGGCCAAACACATGTTCCTTAATACTTATCCTTGGGCGGTAACTTATGTCATTCTCTCCGAATTCAATTGCCCATTTCGCCAACTGATCCGATGTCTCCGGTTTAAACAGTATTTGTTTGATGGGGCAGTTTGTTAGCACTTCGTTCTGATGTGCTTGAAAATATCGCCTCAGTCGCTGTGTCGCGTAGATGAGTGTCAGGACTAACTTTTCCAGGGTGGGGTAGTTGAGCTCTAGCCCTTATAGTGTCTTTTTTACAAAGTACACTGGTCTCTGTTCTCCTTCCCTTTCTACAGTCAATACTGAGGATATCGCTACGTTTGAGGTCGAAAGATACATTTCCAACGTCTCTCCCGGGATGGGACTGGCCAGCGTGGGTAACTTGTGTAGTGCTTCCTTGATTTTCTGGAGCGCTACTTCTGCTACATTAGTCCACTGGAAGTTGCTCTTTTCGATGCGGCCTTTCAGTGTGTGGAACAACGACATGGCCTTGTCAGCTGATTTCGAGTTGAACCTGCTCAGAGCTGTAAGCTTCCCATTTAGGCTCGACGCGTCTCGGAGGGTGCCTGGGGCTGGTGTTTCGATGAACTCGTCCACCTTGTTCGGGCTGGGCTGGATACCCTGCCTGGTGACATAATACCCCAAGAACTCCCCTTCTTCCACACCAAACATGCATTTGGCTAGGTTCAGCTTCATCTTCACCCTTTCTAGGGTTTGAAAGGTCTCCTCGATGTCTTGCAACATTTTGTCTTCGTGTGAACTCTTGATCACCATGTCGTCCACGTACACTTCAATGTTTCTCCCAATTTGTTTGGCAAAAATTGAGTTGACCAGTCGCTGATACGTAGCCCCGGCATTCTTTAGACCGAAAGGCATCTTGGTGTAACAGAAAGTGGCATGATCCATGTAAAAAGCCGTTTTTTCCTCATCTTCTTTGCTCATCAATATTTGATGGTACCCTTTATATGCATCTAAAAAGCACTTTATCTTAAATCCTCGCAATGACTCCACCTTCTGGTTAATTTCCGGGAGGGGCTAATAGTCTTTAGGGCATGCTTTGTTTAAGTCGGAAAAGTCTATGCACATGCGCCATGACCCATCTTGCTTGCAGACCATAACTGGATTGGCTATCCATGTTGGGAATATTGCTTCCCTTACTATTCCAGCTTCTGCTAGTTTGGCCACCTCTGCGTTGATTGCCCTATTACGGTCCCCACCTTGAACCCTTTTCTTCTGCTTAACCTCCTTTTCTCCCGATTTAACTATGAGTTTGTGCTCAATGATTTTCCTTTCTACCCCCACCATGTCCATAGGGATCCATGCAAACACATGCTTATACCGCTTGAGAAAATCGACCATCACTCTTCTTATGTGAATTGGGAGATTGCGCCCAATACTGACTGGCTGGTCAGGGTTTCTCTCGTTGATCACTTCCTTTCCTTTCGCGGGATCATGTCTTGGCCTCTTGGCCTCTTTAGTTATCTCTGCTGGTTTCATGACTGTGAAACATTGCAATTCTTTTGGTGGAGTGGCCAATACTGTAGCTGCACCTATTGGAGTGTCAAACTTCATGACCCCATGCATGGTTAATGGGACCGCCCCTAGCTTTAAGAGAGATATTCTCCCCAGAATGATGTTGTGCTCCGCTAAATGTCGGATGATCACAAAGTCAATCAGGGTGGTTTTCTTTCGCTGCCTAGTGGCCATAGGCTATGGCCGGTGAATCCGACCAGCCTCCCCATCGTAGGACATAGGTTGTCTTTCCAGCGGTCTGGGAGAATCCGAAAACAGTGCTCATAGATGATATCCGCCGAACTTCCCGTGTGAACGTAGACCCTGTGGATAGTTACATCCCTGATGGAGGCTTGGATTACTAGTGGGTTATCACCTCTCCATCCTTCCGGGCGGGGATCTTGTACGGAGAATGTGAGTGTACGCACCGAGGGCCTGATAGTTCCTTGCTCCCTTTGTCGCTCTTCCCTGCTTCTCTTCCTCCGTATAATGAATATCTTCTTAGGCTGGACCCCTTCGTGAGGCATGTTTTTAGCATTTTCGGCGTCAAATTTAGCATGCAAGCTTTGCGCTATTTCCACCAAGTCCCCTTTGAGCTGTTTCTCTTCCATTTCTTTTTTTTAATACTGAACAGTTAGCTGTACCATGCGTCTTACGTTTTTCGTACTCACAGTACTAGTTCTTAGGTGATTTCGATGGCTGCTGTTTCTCCGACATTGTGTACACATCCGGGCAACGACCACGTCTGTCATCCTTGATAAACGGTCGGAACCGTGCTTGTGGTCTTCTTGCTTGGCCGTAGTGCCTGCTTCCCCCTCAGAAATCCATGTGACCGGGGTTGTGGTGCCTGGCAGTCATAACATTCAGGTAGGCCAGTTTTGCTACCTCACCATCCTCCTGCCTCAGATATCGCTCCAGCAGAAATGCAGGAATTATCCAGTCAACTCAATAAGTTGCTCAATATAGGATTCATTAGACCGAGTTCCTCACCCTGGGGAACTTCGGTATTGTTTGTCAAGAAGAAAGATAGATCCTTTCGGATGTCCATCGACTACCGTGGCTGAACAAGTTGATTGTTAAGAACCGATATCCTCTTCCACGAATAGATGACCTCTTTGATCAACTCCAGGGAGCCAGCTACTTCTCAAAGATAGACCTTCGATCAGGGTACCATCAGCTACGAGTTCAGCAGAGTGATGTTTCCAAAACAGCTTTCAAAACTCGGTATGGACACTACGAGTTCGTAGTGATGCCCTTCGGTCTAACCAATGCACCAGCTTTGTTCATGGACCTGATGAACCGGGTGTGCCGTCCCTTCTTAGACAAGTTTGTCATCATGTTCATTGATGACATCCTCGTCTACTCCCGAAGTGAAGAGGACCACAAGCAACACTTGAGGTTAGTGTTGGAAACCCTTAGATCCGAGAAGCTATACGCGAAATTCTCCAAGTGTGAATTCTGGATATGGAAGGTAACTTTCCTCGGTCACGTGGTAAGCGAGGAGGGTATTTACGTGGACCCTTCCAAGATTAAAGCAATAGAGAATTGGTCGGCGCCGAAGATACCCACAGAAATCCATCAATTCTTGGGTATCGCCGGCTATTATCGGAGATTCATCCAAAATTTTTCCAAAATCGCCAAACCCTTAACCGCTCTAACACAGAAAGGTGTACCCTTTTGTTGGAGTGATAAACAAGAAACTGCATTCCAAACGTTGAAGAGAGCCTTGTGCAGCGCGCCTGTTCTGTCCCTACCCGAAGGGACAAAGGACTTTGTTGTCTACTGCGATGCGTCTAATGAAGGTTTAGGTTGTGTGCTTATGCAGAGAGGAAAGGTGATTTCTTATGCCTCAAGACAGCTGAAAGCACACGAGGTCAACTATACCACACATGACTTGGAACTAGGATCTGTAGTCTTTGCATTGAAGATTTGGAGACATTATCTCTACGGAACCAAGTGCACAATCTTCACTGATCACAAGAGCCTGCAACACATCTTTGATCAAAAAGACTTGAACATGAGACAACGGCGATGGGTAGAACTACTCAGTGATTATGAGTGTGAAATCCGTTACCATCCCGGCAAGGCCAATGTGGTAGCAGATGCTCTTAGCCGAAAGGAAAGTGCAGGCCATAAAGTGAAGAACCAGACGATGACTATCCATTCCAACTTACCCATGCAAATTCGAGAAGCCCAGTTAGAAGCCCATAAACCCGAGAACGTGTTGATCGAAACCTTGAGAGGAATGGAAAAGAAACTTGAGATCAGAGGTAACAGAGTCTATTGTTTCATGGATCGGATCTGGATTCCAATGTCCGGAGGATTCAGGGAGATTGTCATGGAGGAGGCACACAAAACCAAATACTCTGCTCACCCGGGTTCTGACAAGATGTACCTAGATCTCAAGAAACAATATTGGTGGCCAAACATGAAAGCTGAGATCGCTACGTTTGTGGGCAAGTGTCTGACTTGCGCCAAGGTGAAAGTCGAGTACCAGAAACCCTCGGGTCTGCTCCAACAGTCCTAGATACCCGAATGTAAATGGGAGATGATTACCATGGTTTTCATCACCAAACTACCCAAGTGTCCGAGTGGGCACGACACCATTTGGGTAATTGTCGATCGTTTAACAGAATCCGCTCACTTCATTCCGATCAAAGAATCATACAAGATGGAAAGACTCGCACGAATCTACATCCAGGAGGTAGTTCGACTGCACGGTGTACCTACAACCATTATCTCTGATCGAGATAGCAGGTTTACCTCTAGATTCTAGCAGTCCCTTTAGAAAGCCCTTGGAACCAAACTAGATATGAGCACGACCTATCATCCTCAGACCGATGGACAGAGCGAGAGAACAATCCAAACCCTAGAGGACATGCTTAGGGAATGTGTCATTGACTTTGGAAAGTTGTGGGACACACATCTATCTTTGATCGAATTCTCATACAACAATAGTTACCACACCAGCATCAGTGCTACGCCGTTTGAAGCCCTATATGGTCATAAATGCAGATCCCCTCTGTGCTAGGCCGAGGTGGGGGATACACAGCTAGCTAAGAGTCGAGTGTTCGAAAGTGCTCTCACTGGTCCTGAAATCATCCGCGAAACCACCGAAAAGATCATCCAAATCCGAGACCGATTGAAAGCTTCACGAGATCGCCAAAAGAGTTACGCTGATAACCGTCGGAAACCTCTAGAATTCTAGGTTGGAGACCGTGTCCTGTTGGAAGTCTCGCCCTGGAAAGGCACTGTATGTTTTGGTAAATGTGGGAAACTTAACCCTAGGTACATTAGACCCTTCAAGATCCTCACCAGGTACGGTCCGGTAGCCTATAAACTTCGTTTACCTCACGAACTCAGTCACATTCATCCTGTCTTCCATGTCTCAAATCTCAAAAAGTACCTATCTGATGAAACCCTAGCGATTCCCATAGACGAGATTGAGATCAATGAAAACCTCCACTTTGTGGAGGAACCAATCGAAATCATGGATCGAGAAGTCAAACGTACAAATCAAAGTCGCATCCCGTTAGTGAAGGTTCGCTGGAATGCCAAGCGGGGACCGGAATTCACTTGGGAGCGGGAAGACTCAATGAAACAGAAGTATCCACAACTCTTTCCAGATCCATGATTTGTATCTTGTCTCTTGTTTTAACTTTGAATTTCGGGACGAAATTCCCTTTAATGGGGGGATAATGTAACAACCCGAAATTTTCATATCACTTCTTGTAACTCTTTTCGTAGTTTAACTCGATCAACCAATCGTCGTCTTAAAATCTAATTCTGATTTCATTATTTAATTAAGTCATTTATTTGAACGTATCTAATATGACTTAATGGGTGTCTTAATATAATTAGAAATCATTTTAACACCCCATATTAGTGATCGGAATATATCTAGAATCGACCACATCAGGTTACGGCAACTTAACCGGGTACGACCAAAAGCCTCGCCTAACGCCGGTATCGGGTAGAATTCCATCGTGTCCAAAACATAGACACTATATAAAGACTTCTAAGCCTTCATTTGAAGCTTTTGGCAGCATCTCACTACTCTCTCTAACCTCTCTCCTCACTCTAGATTAAGGTCCAAAATCAAAGATTTAAGGCTCCAAATCATAAAGGTAACCTTCCTAGCTTGTTATTCAACCTCTTAGGCCTTCAAATCCATGTTTAAATTGAGATATTGGACCTGGAACATGTGTTTATGGCCAAGGAGTAAGCTTGGGCCGTAAACACACAATATTGGGGTTTTTGAGCCATTAAACCCTTCCAAATCATTGTTGGGACTTAGATACGACCTTGAGGCTTACAAACCGGGAATTGGAACACTTTAAACTTGAATTTTGAGGGACAAAAGAGAGTTTATGGCCAAGGCATGTGCTTGGGCCGTAAACTCCTTAAACATGGAGAGTAAACTCCTTTTAACATGTTAGAATGCCTTGAAACTTAACCAATAGCCTTGTGGTAAATCCTAGAAACATCTAAAAATAGTTTGGGGGCCTTAAACATAACAAAACACCACATACAAGAGTTTACGGCCATAGAACATGCTCGAAGGTAGTAAACTCCTAAATGTGTGCTAAATGGTGCCCTGAATTCATAACAAGGCTTGGAAAATTAACTAGAATCACATGTGATTGTTCCTTGTGCCTCAAAAAAATTATCTTTGACCATAGGAGAGTTTACGGCCGTTAACTCCAAGTTTACAGCCATGAAATCCCTTAAATATGGTATAAGTACATTTAATCCATTCCAAGGCATTTGAGAAATTCATTCCAACAATCCCCATGTCCAAACAAGCCATTAAACACTCAAAATCACACCAACATGAGTTTACGGCCGTAAACTCATGTATGTATGTGTTTTGTGGCTGTAAACTCCCTTAAATGTTTACTCTTGGGGAGTAAACTCAAATCCCAAGTCCTTAGTGCCATTTCACGTCCGAAGATGTCACACGGGTCACTCCAAACGCTCGTTTTGAGGTGTTTAACCTCGTTGGAGTGTAATGTTCCATATAATTAGTGATTGTAAATCTAATTAGATATATATGGAAATTATTACATTTTACATAGGGACATCGTGAGTAATCAAGCCCAGAACCAACGTCTAGTGTCCGAAACCGTCGCATTTCCGAGTCTGGTGAGTTCATACCCCTACCCTTTTTCACTGTTTTCAGGGGGGAACACAAGCAAAGTACAAGGGATTACTTGTATTGAGTTCATACCCCTACCCTTTTTCACTATTTTCAGGGGGGAACACAAGTAAAGTACAAGGGATTACTTGTACTCAAAACATGTTTTCATGTGTGTGTTTCACATTTTATATGCTTTTAACACTGATTGCTACAACTGATAACTGTTTGAACATGCAGATCACGTAAACATATATTTGTGAAATGGATTTTAAACTGTTATGTTTTATATATATTTCACAAATGGTTTTCCACATTTTATCAGTTAAAAGCATGACATTAGAACATTTGAACATAAACCCTGTATTGTTTTGTCCTCGGTAACACTTCACAAAATACGCGAGTGGAGGACTATCATATTATTACTAGTAAATTTGTTAATCCTGTATGATTGGAGACACGTCCTCGGCGAACACTCCACAGAGATACACGAGTGGAGGACTACACCCATAACCAGAATCTCTGGGATTTAGAGAGCGTGACTTGAGTGTATAGATCTATACGGGGCTGACTACCCCACACCTGGCTGCTAGCTAGAGCCGAACCGAAATGGTTCAAGGGTGACGAAAGTCATAAGGGTGTGGACTACTTATTGCCACAGGGTTAGTCCATCATATGGTTATGGAACTCGCAATTAGGATAACAGAGATTTACATATGGTAATAATGAACAACTTTACACAATTCACAAGATAACCAGGTTTCGGTATACATCTTTTACATTGATAACCAACATTCAGGAAATTATGGGACTTTCATGGGGAAAACATTGAACATAACCACATTTTACAGATACATCTTTTACAGTGATAACCAACATTCAGGAAAGTATGGGACTTTCCTGGGGAAACGTTTACATAACCAGAAAGGATAACAAACCAGATAACTTTACATCTTTCACAATTGGTAAAACAATCAGGAAAGTATGGGACTTTCCTGGGAATACATTGGTACATAAGCAGAAGAGTATGTCAAATTAGATAACCTAACTGTACATTTTCACAAAAGTAAACATGTTTTCAGTGTACAACTTTACTTTACATATTGACAAACGATAACCAACCTTTTTAAGAAAATATGGGATTTTCTTGGTGTGCGTAACATTTCAGAAACAGAAAGGAAACTTGAACATTCACAAACAAAAACTACTTATGAACTCACTAGCAGTATGCTAATTTTCAAACCGCTTGTGTTCTCCGGTCAGCGTTAGATCAGGTACCCAAAGATCCTTTTTGTCCGAAGACAGAGTACTCAGAAGACCCGCTTCATTTTGTTCATATATATACAATGTATCACAACTGTACAACTTTACTTTTGAAACAATTGTAAAACTTTTCTTTATGTAATGTAATGGTTGTTTTACTTTACTTACTATGCACATTGGAATTGATACTCAATGTGGAGTCAACCGCGAAAATGTTTCCGCCTTCAGTTTTCGGGGTGTGACAGATTGGTATCAGAGCCCTTTTTTATAGTGAATGAAGTATACCAAACCTTACATGGTATAAAACTATAAACACTAAAGGGCCTAAGTGCTCTGAATTAAAAGTATCTTCAAACTACAAGTATTTTAAAAAGTATACAAGTATACCGAACCATCGTGATCCGTAACTACAAGTAGAACAGAACATAAGTAATTGGGTGTTGTGTACTACGGTTAAACCTGGGCAGTTATGTAGTCGTGTCTAGGGTCAATATAGCCTGGCCAACTATATTCATTCGAGACACGGTAAACATGTGCTTGGGAGTAACTGTGTTGTGCGGCATGCCTAAAACTTACCTTAATACCACAAACATCGAACCATTGTGGTAAGCAAATCATGAAATACTATGGGAGTATTTCTCGAGCCAATCCTCTGTAGAAATCCTCATTCGAGTGATGTTATGTGATCATTCTTAGCGATAAATGATCTGTTTTGATAACTCTTTCCTGCTTTATCGCTTATTCGGAACATATAACTGCCATATTTATCGATTCAATGTAGAGGACTTACCATCCTCTCTCTTTCTTGATCTTATTAGATCAAGATGCCTTCCAGAAAGAGACCTAGCTCAAAGAACAACAACAATCCTTCTTCGCCACCACCTCCTCCTCAATTTGATCTTGCATCACTCCAGACAGTTCTGACTGCTGCAATGGAGGCAGCCATGTCACAAGTGAACCCTGGTAGCTCAGGAGGTGGTCCTCAGCCCCAAAACCAAGAAAATGATCAGGGACACCGAAAGGAGGGTTCCTATAAGGATTTCATGAATACGAAACCAACATCCTTCAATGGCACTGGAGGTGTCATTTCCTTATCCCGATGGTTTGAGAAAATCAAATCCATCTTCGAAATTTGTGCCTGTGCGGAATCTGATAAGGTCAATTTCGCATCATGTACCTTCGTTGATAAAGCCTTTACTTGGTGGAATGGCCGAGTCAAATCTCTGACCTTACCCGTAGCCAATGCCATGGGCTGGGAAGCCATGAAAGAACTTCTGATAGTCGAATACTGTCCCCGTGGTGAAATGCAGAAACTAGAGCACGAGCTCTGGAACCTGAAGATGAAAGGTTCTGACATTGCTGTATACACTTCTCGATTCGATGATCTCGCACTTCTCTTCCCGAGATTAGTCACTCCTGAAAGAAAAAAGATCGAAAGGTTCATTTGGGGGTTATCCCAACCGACAAAGAGTCATGCCTTGGCTGCCCGTCCGGATACCTATAATAGTGCCAAGAATTTAGCCCAAACCCTGATTGATCACAGCGATGATGTTGAGGAAACCACTACCACTCCTGAGCCGACTAAAAGGAGTGGTGAGAAGAGAAAGTTCTAGAAGAATAAGAAGGGTCAATCTTCCCAAGGATCTTCCAAGAAACAACAGACTGTAGTGGTCCATGCTGCTACTGCTTCTGTTGTGGGATCCACAGCTCCAACTCCTACCAGCAGATATGCTGGTAATCTCCCTTTGTGTGACAAGTGCAAATACCATCACAATCCTGGCCCCTGTCGAGAACTATCCTGTACCAATTGTGGTAAGAAAGGGAACACAGTTTGATTCTGCAAAACTCCGGCCCAATCAGCCAACCAATCATCTGGAGCAGGTGTTAGTCAAGCTTGCTACAACTCTGGAGAGGTTGGGCACCTTAAAAGGATCTGCCCCAAGAAGTCAACAGCTGATAACACCAGAAGGGTTCTAACCATGGGACGGGAGGAAGCAGTCGCCGATCCCACTGTTGTTTCAGGTACGTTCCTTCTCGATAACTCTTATGCTAGTGTTCTTTTCGATTCGGGTGCTGAAAGGAGTTTTGCTAATCATGCATTCAAACAAAACCTAAAACATAATCCCCAACCACTAACTGAAATGTTTACCATCGAGATGGCTAACGGTGAGAAACAAAGCGCTAGCGATGTATTCGTAGGTTGTACCCTTACCCTGAATGACCACTCATTTCCTATAGATCTTATGCTAGTTTCCATTAAGAGATTTGATGTTTTCATTGGCATGGATTGGTTGAGTCCCAATCATGCTGATATCCTTTGTTACGAAAAAGCCATCCGTCTCAACCTTCCTTCGGGACAGACTCTCGTAATCTATGGCGATAAAACCAGTTCCAATCTTCGTATCATTTCCTGCATCAAAGCTCGAAAGCTCCTACGAAAGGAGTGCATTGCATTCTTAGCCCATATGATCAACGAAAAACAGGAAGTTAAAGACCTCGCGAGCATCCCCGAAGTCTGTAACTTTCCTGATGTTTTTCCCGAAGAGCTTCCAAGAATTCCTCCCGAGCATCAGGTCGAGTTCCGTATTGACCTAATTCCTGGAGCTACTCCCGTAGCGAAGTCTCCGTATCGCTTACCTCTAGCAGAAATGCAGGAGTTATCCAGTCAACTCAATGAGTTGCTCAGTAAAGCATTCATTAGACCGAGTTCCTCACCTTGGGGAGCTCTGGTATTGTTTGTCAAGAAGAAAGATGGATCCTTTCGGATGTTTATCGACTACCATGAGCTAAACAAGTTGACCGTTAAGAACCGTTATCCTCTTCCACGAATAGATGACCTCTTCGATCAACTCCAGGGAGCCAGCTACTTCTCAAAGATAGACCTTCGATCAGGGTACCATCAGCTACGAGTTCAGGAGAGTGATGTTTCCAAAACAGCTTTCAGAACTTGGTAAGGACACTATGAGTTCCTAGTGATGCCCTTCGGTCTAACCAATGCACCAGCTGTGTTCATGGACCTGATGAACCGGGTGTGCCATCCCTTCTTAGCCAAATTTGTCATCGTGTTCATTGATGACATCCTCGTCTACTCCCGAAGCGAAGAAGACCACAAGCAACACTTGAGGTTAGTGTTGGAAACCCTTAGATTCGAGAAGCTGTACGCGAAATTCTCCAAGTGTGAATTCTGGATACGGAAGGTAAATTTCCTCGGTCACGTGGTAAGCGAGGAGGGTATTCACGTGGACCCTTCCAAGATTAAAGCAATAGAGAATTGGTCGGCGCCGAAGACACCCACAGAAATCCATCAATTCTTGGGTCTTGCCGGCTATTATCGGAAATTCATCCAGAATTTTTCCAAAATCGCCAAACCCTTAACCACTCCAACACAGAAAGGTGTACCCTTTTGTTGGAGTGATAAACAAGAAGCTGCATTCCAAACGTTGAAGAGAGCCTTGTGCAGTGCACCTGTTCTGTCCCTAACCGAAGGGACAGAGAACTTTGTTGTCTACTGCAATGCATCTAATCAAGGTTTAGGCTGTGTGCTTATGCAGAGAGGAAAAGTGATTGCTTATGCCTCAATACAGCTGAAAGCACACGAGGTCAACTATACCACACATGACTTGGAACTAGGAGCCGTAGTCTTTGCATTGAAGATTTGGAGACATTATCTCTACGAAACCAAGTGCACAATCTTCACTGATCACAAGAGCCTGCAACACATCTTTGATCAAAAAGACTTGAACATGAGACAACGGCGATGGGTAGAACTACACAGTGATTATGAGTGTGAAATCCGTTATCATCCCTGCAAGGCCAATGTGGTAGCAGATGCTCTTAGCCGAAAGGAAAGTGCAGGCCACAAAGTGAAGAACCAGACGATGACTATCCATTCCAACTTACCCATGCAAATCCGAGAAGCCTAGTTAGAAGCCCTCAAACCCGAGAACGTGTTGATCGAAACCTTGAGAGGAATGAAAAAGAAACTTGAAATCAGAGGTGACGGATTCTATTGTTTCATGGATCGGATCTGGATTCCAAATTCCAGAGGATTCAGGGAGATTGTCATGGAGGAGGCACACAAAACCAAATACTCTGCTCACCCGGGTTCTAACAAGATGTACCTAGATCTCAAAAAACAATATTGGTGGCCAAACATGAAAGCTGAGATCGCTACGTTTGTGGGCAAGTGTCTGACTTGCGCCAAGGTGAAAGTCGAGTACCAGAAACCCTCGGGTCTGCTCCAACAGTCCAAGATACCTGAATGGAAATGGGAGATGATTACCATGGATTTCATCACCAAACTACCCAAGTGTCCGAGTGGGTACGACACCATTTGGATAATTGTCGATAATTTAACAAAATCCACTCACTTCATTCCGTTCAAAGAATCATACAAGATGGAAAGACTCGCACGAATCTACATCCAGGAGGTAGTTCGACTGCACGGTGTACCTACATCCATTATCTCTGATCGAGATAGCAGGTTTACCTCCAGATTCTGGCAGTCCCTTCAAAAAGCCCTTGGAACCAAACTAGATATGAGCATGACCAATCATCCTCAGACCGATGGACAGAGTGAGAGAACAATCCAAACCCTGGAGGACATGCTTAGGGAATGTGTCATTGACTTTGGAAAGTCGTGGGACACACATCTATCTTAGATCGAATTCTCATACAACAACAGTTACCACACCAGCATCAGGGCTGCCCTGTTTGAAGCCCTATACGATCGTAAGTGCAGATCCCCTCTGTGCTGGGCCGAGGAGGGGATACACAGTTAGCTAAGAGTCGAGTCTCCGACAGTGCTCTCACTGGTCCTGAAATCATCCGCGAAACCACCGAAAAGATCATCCAAATCCGAGACCGATTGAAAGCTTCACGAGATCGCCAAAAGAGTTACGCTGATAACCTTCAAAAACCTCTAGAATTCCAGGTTGGAGACCGTGTCCTGTTGAAAGTCTCACCCTGGAAAGGCACTGTACGTTTTGGTAAATGTTGGAAACTTAACCCTAGGTACATTGGACCCTTCGAGATCCTCACCAGGGTCGGTCCGACAGCCTATAAACTTCGTTTACCTCACGAACTCAGTAACATTCATCCTGTCTTCCATGTCTCAAATCTCAGAAAGTGCCTATCCGATGAAACCCTAGGGATTCCCATAGACGAGATCGAGATCAATGAAAACCACAACATTGTGGAGGAACTGATCAAAATCATGGATCGAGAAGTCAAAAGTACAAAGCAAAGTCGCATCCCATTAGTGAAGGTTCGCTGGAATTCCAAGCGGGGACCGGAATTCACTTGGGAGCGGGAAGACTCAATGAAACAGAAGTATCAACAACTCTTTCCAGATCCATGATTTGTATCTTGTCTCCTGTTTTAACTTTGAATTTCAGGATGAAATTCCCTCTAACGGGAGGATAATGTAACAACCTGAAATTTCCGTATCACTTCTTGTAACTCTTTTCGTAGTTCAACTCGATCAACCAATCGTCGTTTTCAAATCCGATTCCGATTTCATTATTTAATTAAGTCATTTATTTGTACGTATCTAATATGACTTAATGGGTGTCTTAATACAATTAGAAATCATTTTAACACCCCATATTAGTGATCGGAATATTTCTAGAATCGACCACATCGGGTTACGGCAAGTTAATCGGGTACGACCAAAAGCCTTGCCTAACGTTGGTATCGGGTAGAATTCCACCGTGTCCAAAACTTAGACACTATATAAAGTGTTCTAAGCCTTCATTTGAAGCTTTTGGCTTCATCTCACTACTCTCTCTCTACCCTCTCTCCTCACTCTAGATTAAGGTCCAAAATCAAAGATTTAAGGCTCCAAATCATAGAGGTAACCTTCCTAGCTTGTTATTCAACCTATTAGGCCTTCCAATCCGTGTTGAAATTGAGATTTTGGACCTGGAACATGTATTTAGGGCCAAGGAGTAAGCTTGGGCCGTAAACACACAATATTGGGGTTTTTGAGCCATTAAACCCTTCCAAATCATTGTTGGGACTTAGATACGACCTTGAGGCTTACAAACTGGGACTTGGAACACTTTAAACTTGAATTTTGAGGGACAAAAGAGTGTTTATGGCTAAGGCATGTGCTTGGTCCGTAAGCTCCTCAAACATGGAGAGTAAACTCCTTTTAACATGTTAGAAAGCCTTGAAACTTCACCAATAGCCTTGTGGTAAATCCTAGAAACATCTAAAAATAGTTTGGGGGCCTTAAACATAACAAAACACCACATCCAAGAGTTTACGGCTATAGAACATGCTCGAAGGTAGTAAACTCCTAAATGTGTGCTAAATGGTGCCCTAAATTCATAACAAGGCTTGGAAAATTAACTAGAATCACATGTGATTGTTCCTTGTGCCTCAAAATAATTATCTTTGACCATAGGAGAGTTTACGGCCATAAACTCCAAGTTTACAGCCGTGAACTCCCTTAAATATGGTATAAGTCCATTTAATCCATTCCAAGGCATTTGAGAAATTCATTCCAACAATCCCCATGTCCAAACAAGCCATTAAACACTCAAAATCACACCAACATGAGTTTACGACCATAAACTCATGTATGTATGTGTTTTGTGGCAGTAAACTCCCTTAAATGTTTACTCTTGGGGAGTAAACTCAAATCCCAAGTCCCTAGTGCCATTTCACGTCCGAAGATGTCACCCGGGTCACTCCAAACGCTCATTTTGAGGTGTTTAACCTCGTTGGAGTGTAATGTTCCATATAATTAGTGATTGTAAATCTAATTAGATATATATGGACATTATTAGATTTTACATAGGGACATCACGAGTAATCAAACCCAGAACCAACGTCTAGTGTCCGAAACCGTCGCATTTCCGAGTCTGGTGAGTTCATACCCCTACCCTTTTTCACTGTTTTCACTGTTTTTAGGGGGGACACAAGCAAAGTACAAGGGATTACTTGTACTCAAAACATGTTTTCATGTGTGTGTTTCACATTTTATATGCTTTTAACACTGATTGCTACAACTGATAACCGTTTGAGCATGCAGATCACGTAAACATATATTTGTGAAATGGATTTCAAACTCTTATGTTATATATATATATATATATATATATATATATATATATATATATATATATATATATATATATATATATATTTCACAAATGGTTTTCCACATTTTATCAGTTAAAAGCATGACATTAGAACATTTGAACATAAAATCTATACTGTTTTGTCCTCGGTAACACTCCACAAAATACGCGAGTGGAGGACTATCATATTATTACTAGTAAATTTGTTAATCTTGTATGATTGGAGACACGTCCTCGGAAAACACTCCACAGAGATACGCGAGTGGAGGAATGCACCCGTAACCAGAATCTCTGGGATTTAGAGAGCATGACTTGAGTGTATAGATCTATACGGGCTGACTACCCCACACCTGGCTGCTAGCTACAGCCGAACCAAAATGGTTCAAGGGTGAGGAAAGTCATACGGATGTGGACTACTTATTGCCACAGGGTTAATCCATCGTATGGTTATGGAACTCGCAATTAGGATAACAGAGATTTACTTATGGTAATAATGAACAACTTTATACAATTCACAAGATAACCAGGTTTCGGTATACATATTTTACATTGATAACCAACATTCAGGAATGTATGGGACTTTCCTGGGGAAAACATTGAACATAACCACATTTTACAGATACATCTTTTACAGTGATAACCAACATTCAGGAAAGTATGGGACTTTCCTGGGGAAACGTTTACATAACCAGAAAGGATAACAAACCGGATAACTTTACATCTTTCACAATTGGTAAAACAATCAGGAAAGTATGGGACTTTCCTGGGAATACATTGGTACATAAGCAGAACAGTATGTGAAATCAGATAACCTAACTGTACATTTTCACAAAAGTAAACATGTTTTCAGTGTACAACTTTACTTTACATATTGACAAACGATAACCAACCTTTTTAAGAAAATATGGGATTTTCTTGGTGTGCGTAACATTTCAGAAACAGAAAGGAAACTTGAACATTCACAAACAAAAACTACTTATGAACTCACCAGCGTTATGCTAATTTTCAAACGGCTTGTGTTCTCAGGTCAGTGTTAGATCAGGTACCTGAAGATCCTTTTTGTCCGAAGACGGAGTACTCAGAAGACCCGCTTCATTTTGTTCATATATATACTATGTATCACAACTGTACAACTTTACTTTTGAAACAATTGTAAAACTTTTCTTTATGTAATGTAATGGTTGTTTTACTTTACTTACTATGTACATTGGAATTGATAATCAACGTGGAGTCAACCCCGGAAATGTTTCCGCCTTTGGTTTTCGGGGTGTGACAGTATCCTTTTATACCTAGCATCCTTGCCTGGTCCGTACCAAACAAGATCGCTTTTTGGGGAGACAAGATCAGGTAGCGCTGATTGGAGGGTCATGCGCCTTCAACTGTTTGGTCGCTCTCATTGGCTCTAACAGTAATGGCCTGATTCTTCTGCTTGTCTCCCGACCGTATCTTTTGTCTTGGAGCTGGGAGCGTCTCTTGGCGGGCGCAAGCCTTCCGCCTGTGTGTTCTACTCCTAGGAGCGCCAACGGGCGCTAAGCCTGCTAGGCTAAGCCTGGTTGGCTTGCCCGGCTTCTGGGCTAGACGCGATTCTGCCGTGCTGCCCTAGGCACATCATCAGTATGCTTATTTAATTTATTATTAATTATCCTTATGATACTCTAATTAATTGAGCATTGATATATAATTACTCAGTTATGTTAGGTAATGGAGAATAATAAGACATTATGCAATTACCTTACTCATTTTTATGGATATAAGAAAGTATTATGTCATTACTTTGTTCATTTTTAATGGATAATAATAAGATATTATGTCATTACTATGCTCATTTTTAATTGATACTAAAAACCTATTATGTTGTTACTATGCTCATAGTTAATGGATAATAAGCAAATATTATGTCTTTGCTTTGCTTATTTTTAATGGATAATAATAAAATATTATATCGTTATTTTGGTCATTTTAATGGATAATAGGTAAATATTATGTCGTACCCTACTCGTTTAAAAGGGATAATAACTACAGTATAGTCTTCAAAGATAATTAAATATTATAATTATATTAACATAATTATAAAAAGGCAACATTAATCTGATAATTCAAGAACTTGAAGTTAAGTTTACAACTATTATCGGATTTAGTTCGATGTTAATGAGACCTATTTATTATATTATGTTTAAATATTTAGCTGATACCTCAAGCCTATAATCGTTAAATCTTAAGTGAGCGGAAAAGTTATGTATAGATATATATGGGGTTGACACCCCCACATGTGTTTGCTAGCTAAAACTTTGACGAGCGAGTCACAATAAGAATAACTATCTAGGTTAATCATTTTCATTTAACAATTTTGGTCATACTATTGGAGTGTCTAGGTTACAACAATTTTGGTCCTACATTCACACTATCTAGGTTAAACATTTTCAATTGGTTTTTTAGAATATATTATATAGGTTAAACGGCAAGGAAATAGGTTTACAAAAGGAGTTATTTATGTCACACCTCCGACCGATGATGGAAACTCCAGGGTGTGATCTGCAATCTTGGTCTATGTTGTTTGCACGAAATAAGAATTTTGGTCCTACTATTGGAAAAATAACACAATTGGTCTCTATGGAGAGTTTTGGTAACATCGGTGACCCTCCCCTCTAACAAAACAAATGGAGGGACCTTTAAACATCTTGAAAGGATAAAAATGCCCTTTTACCATTGCTTCCACCACTACTTACCACCCATCACCATCAGCCCCACTATAGCCAATCATAGGGCCGACCCATATGATTTTACTGCCCTGGGCGAAAAACTTAATAATGCCCCAATACTAATATCTTCAAACTTAAGTGTTAGTATATCCCACAACTAGTGTCTTTTTTTCAAACAAATTCATCTTCATACAACTACAAGTTGCAAAAATCTATAAAACATTGTCTTCAAGCATTCTTTGAATAAAAAATAATAATTACTATAGCATAGTTAACATTAGTACTTTCAACAAACTCATTAGATTTACATTACTCCTCATGTAATTGATATGAAAAAAAGTAAAAACTGTTGTGCCAAAAAATCCGTATGTAAAATTTATATATAGAAAATTAGAAAACAAAAATGTCATTCTCTTCATTATTTGTACTATAATCTCAAAATTGAAACAAATACTCATGGAATCCACTGTCGAAATTGGGAAGGAATTTAAGGAATTTCGACAGCAATCCTAAAACATTTTAGATTTGTAGCAGAACCTAATTAAGGCAATCAACCTAACATGGGCTTCAACTCCAAGGGCATAATCGTCCATCATAGCTATCCATTAATAAGCTTTGAAACTAAACTTCATATAACTTGAAATCAACAATATAAACTAGACACACATCTATAAGAAGGGGCTAGAAGAGCAACAAGGGCATAATCGTCCAATTTGGAAAAATTCAATATGTACAGGGGCGAAATCTCTAAAATCCAAATCGACCAAAACAAGGAAAACGTTATCCTGCACCTGAGTGAAACTCCAAGCCAGAAAAGTAACATCATATGAGAAAGCATGGCATCTAGAAAAGCTAACAAACAAATTGAGAACATGGCAATTCAGTAGCAATAAGGGCACAATCATCCCGAGCAGGAGAATACTTCCATTACAATCCTAAAGAGTTCCAGATGGCAGAGAAGACAAATATTAACAGTCACATAAATCGAAAGAGGAAAGGGTATCTAAAAAAATTTCTTCTTGCGTTCTTGATAGAAATCAGGAGACAAGCGAGGAGTGTTTAGAGAAATATAAAGGCGGCAGATAGAGTTTATAGAAATTAATGTTCTTGTGTTCTAGAATGAAATCAGGAGATTGTATGTGTTGTGTATCCGAATAAGAGCCTCTTGACTAATTGGCGATTAAGAAAACCAATGAATTCCTCGTCTTGTACATCAGGACCTTTAGTCTTTCTAGGACACGATTGGGAAGACGGGAACCAGACTCGAGAATCGAAGCAAGTACACGACACAATTAATTGAAATTGTTGAGGGCCAAATACCCAAGATATTAAAATGATGGACTAACATTATGCCCCTCTTCTCATTGCTGCCCTGGGCCTCCACCCAACTCACCCATGTGTTGGGCCGGCTCTGACCATTAGTACCACCACTATCACTAGCATCATCAATGACCATCACCATCTTCACCATCCTTAAAACCACCATGCCACTATTAGTGGAAAAAACAAAACTCCACACAAAAAAAGCATCTTTTCGATTTTCATCCACCATTACATTCCCTCGTCTTTGTATTTGTCAACAATCTACCATCTATTTCAGAAAATTTATGACTCAAATACATTTTGAATGAAACTCACTTGCATATCAGTGAGAAATAGTTTTGAGCATTGAAGAGGAAGAATTGGAAAAGTCATCAAGTAGCAAACCCAACTCATTTCACTAATGGAAAATATCATAGTGCTTCACGATACTAAAATCAAGAGATCATAACTTATAACCGAAAGTAGCATAGTGTTTTCTTAAATCAAATTAAGGCAAATCCGAAATCAAATTAGGGGAAAACCGAAGCCTGGTCACGAAATCACAAGTGTTTTCAAATATATAAAAGTAGAAAAAAATCAAAATAAACTGAAATTAGAACTCCTAAATAGTTTTTGTTGTACACGGAGTATGATGAACTGATGATTAATCATCATCATAACGACAAACTTTCTCACATCTGATGATCTGAGGATAAATTCTATAACAGTTGAAGAAGTAAAGATGATCTTTGATTTTATTGATGTAGATACAATGATATACACCAGGTATTTATACACACAAATAAAACTGAATACTCCTACAAATATGGAATACAATTTGACCCTAAATTAGTCTAACACACGTTACATAGACATTGAGAATATGACTGTTATTACCCCTTGTAAGCTAAAAGGAGGGTCGAACTTGAAGCTTGTCTCTAAGAATAGATAGGCGATCTTTTAATAGAGCTTTTGTGAAGACGTCTGCAATTTGATCAACAGATGAAATTCCATGAGCTAGAAGATCTCCAGAGTCTACTTGTTCTCGTATAAAGTGAACATCCAAAGCAATGTGTTTTGACCTTGTGTGAATGACAGGGTTTTTGGTCATGAAAATGGCGTCGACATTGTCACAGAGAAGTAGAGGACGCTTAGTAAAAGAAACTTCAAGATCAGTTAGCAGGTGTTTGAGCCATAGAAGTTCAGTGGTTGTATAAGCAAGGGATTGATATTCAGCCTCAGTGCTCGATCGAGCGACCATTCTTTGTTTACGCGAAGTCCAACTGATTAAGTTTGACCCGTGATAAATTGAAAAACCATATTGACTTCGACTGTCATCCGAATCAGATAGCTAACCGGAATCAGAGTAAGCTACCAAGGAAGTGGATCTTGTTGGGTAGAAGTGAAGGTAGTGATGAAGTGAACCATTAAGATACCTAAGAATTCGCTTCACTACTTGCCAGTGCTTGACAGTGGGACTGTGCATATATTGATAAACGCGACTGACAGCATAAGCTATATCTGGACGTGTGATCGTGGCATATTGCAGAGAGCCAACAACTTGGCGGTATAGTTTTGGATCAGAAAATGGCTCCCTCTCTAAAGTGAGTTTGGTTTGACAATCAACTGAAGTAGAAATGGAAGTTGCATCTTGCATCTTTGCTTTATGTAGGATTTCTTGTATGTAATTTGTTTGACTGAGAGTAACATTAAATCCTTGATAATTAATTTTTTATGCCAAGAAAGTAATGTTGAGAACCCAAGTCTTTGAGGAAAAACACCTAGCATAATTGCTTAATAAAATTCTGGATTAATATGTCATCCGTACCTGTTATAATAAGATCATCAACATAAACTAGCACATGTATTGTAGCTTTGTTAGATTTATGCACAAATAGTGATGTATCATAGTGGCAAGCTGTCAAAGTAATCAACACCATGAGCTTGACTGTATCCCTGTGCTACAAGTCATGCTTTGTATCTCTCTATTGCTCCATCAGAGTTGCGCTTGATCTTATAGATCCATTTTCATCCTACAACATTGACATTAGTAGGATGGTACCAATATACACGTATTATTTCTCATCAAACCATCATATTCACATTTCATTACCTGTTGCCAACAAGATGAAGTGTTGGCTTGTTTGAAATAAGAAGGTTCAGTTAATTCATGGGGAAGTAATGTGGTGGTAAAAGTTTTAGGTTTGAGAGAGTTAGTGTGAGCATGAGTGACTATGTGATGTTGAGTATGTTGGGCAGGACGAAAGTGAGGTGGATGTTGATGGGCACGGGAGATGATGGTAGATAGTTGGTAATGTGGGCTGGGATTAGATGGAGAAGAGGAAGAGGTAGAGGATGCTAGGTTATGTGGTAGGGAAGGGGTAGGGGTGGTGTTGGTAATGGTTGAGGGTCAAGAATGAATGATTCAAGATCAAAGGTTTCCAGAGCTGACACAATGGTTGTACGCCAGAGACAGAAGTTGGAGGTCTCGAGCTTGACGCTCATGGGAGGGATTTGAAATGAGGAGCCAGTAACAAGCCCTAAAATATGTTGATTGTTGTTGTTAGCCATGAGAAAAAAAATCAGGACAACTCTGATACCATATAACAGTTGAAGAAGTAAAGATTATCTCTGATTTTGTTGATGCAGATACAATGATATACACCGGGGTATTTATACACAAAAATACAACTGAATCCTTCTACAAATATGGAATACAATTTGACTATGAATTAGTCTAAAACACGTTGCAGAGACATTGAGAATATGACCGTTATTAAATTCACTCTCTTACCTATTCATCGATTATGCATCCGCGAATTTTAATCTCAAATATTTCTAGCTTCATTGCCTCTCGTCTTTGATACACAATCTTGTTGTGGAAAAACTCAAATTCAAACACTAAATAGTGTGAAATGTGTCTAAAAGAGATAAAAGGGAAGTGGGAGAGGGAGAGGGAGAGATTGTTTAGCGAAAGAACAATGATGGGTGATTCTGGAGAGGCAAAGAGGGAGGTTATAGGTGGTTTTGATGTTCCAATCGACTGTAATTAAAAAAAAAAAATAATAATAATAATAAAAAATAAAAAAAATAAAAAAAATAAAAAAATAAAAAAACCCTCTATCGGTGGACTGCACTGCACAAGGACAAGATGACATTTTTAGGGGTTTCTTTTTTTCAAATTTTTACAGAAATGGTCCTTCAACTTATCAACAATATCAATAAAGGAAATAAATTAAAAAAGGGTATATTGGTAATTTCACAAGCATTTCACAGTTAAAATAAATGGGGTTAAGGCTTAGGGACCACCGGTATTACCAAAATCCTCTATAGGGACCATTAGTGGTAATTTTCCAATAGTAAAACCAAAATTGTTCTTTCATGCAAACCCTAGGGACCAGTACTATAATTTACTCTTAATAAAAAGATGCATACATGCGAAAGAAACAAATTTAAACACAATCATATGTTTACATCATATCAAAGATGAGTTTAGAAGGTTGATTTTTGTCAAATATATTCCTCGTTATCTTTAACATATATTCAATATATAAGTAGATAAGGACGAGATGGAGCCTACAAAAGATATCCCATTATTATTCATGTGCAGTTGAAGTATTATTTGCTAATAAACATGATGAAAAATACTTGATTAAAGAATGCATCAACCTTGCAGAATTTACCAAAGGCAATAGATAGAATTTTAGAAACTTCAATTAAACAAATAAGGTACTAGAATAACAAAATATTAGGTTGTATGGTATAGGTCCTTCATGCAATAGGAATCCTACATGAAATTGTCTAACGCCGTTAAGGCTAAAGGAACACCGTTCCATATTCAAGTTTTGTTAAGCCCCTTTACACAACAATGTCCCTGGACGTCTCTTAGACAACCTGGTGTGGGCAACGTCGGAATGACGTTATCTGATGTGACAGTGCTATAACGGCGTCATAACGGGGAACACCGCTCCCTCCCGTTATTAGGTGTTACGTTATGGCATGTGATGATAGTAACATGTCGTAACGCGTGAAAAATCCGAACGTTTGCAAATTCAACCGTTTAAAAGCGCTAACTTTAATAAAAAAAATTATTAATTACATTTTCATTTTATATATATACCTCATTCTTTTTACAACACACATTTGTCTATATCTATTTCTATTTCTATATCACTCAAAACACAAATACAAAAATCAACCAACTATGAATGAATTTGATCCGGCTCATCCGTACAATGATGATAACGACGAAAACGATTTGTTCGTGAATATGATGTACCAGTATTATACATACAACCTACTACAGTCAGATCCAGCTCCACTACTCACGCGACGTGCGACGTTAAATGGAGATCATGAGGAAGGGCATCGGCGGCTAGTTAACGATTATTTTGTGGAAAATTGTGTCAACCAGCCAAATGATTTCAAAAGAAGATTTCGTTTGCGAAAAAATATCTTCGAAATGATAGCCAACGCTATGGAAGCAAGGTATCATTTGATTCAACTTTTATAATTTACAAAATGTTACTTTTAGATATAATAAATACAAATTTACATGTTTAATATTTAATTAGGTATCGTTTGTTTACTATATATTTAGGTATCGTTTGTTTCAACTTTTATAATTTATAAAATGTTACTTTTAGATAAAAATAAATATAATTTTTACGTGTTTAATATTTATTTAGATATGAATTTTTCCAAATGAGATATGATGATAGAGGCAAACGAAGCTTCACAGGGTTGCAAAAATGTGTTTTTGCAATTAAATTTATGGCAATGGGGGAGTCACCCGATTCTGTTGACGATTATATGAGAATGTATGAGATGACCGCACGAGAAAGTTTTTTTTATTGGCAATAGGTGTTGTCGAAACATTCGATGACCAATACTTGCGCAAACCTTCGTCGCATGATATGCAACAATTATATGCGGCGCATGAAGAAAGACATGGTTTTCCGGGTATGCTTTGGAGCATTGACTGCACACACTGGAAATGAAGAAATTGTCCCGTGGCGTGGAAAGACCAGTATTCGAGCGGTCATCATGGAGCGCCTTCGTTGGTATAAGAGACTGTTGCTTCACAACATTTATGGATTTGGCATGCTTTTTTCGGGGTTGCGGGTTCTACCAACGACGTCAACGTTCTCGATCAATCATCGATATTTGACGATCTTTTTTCGGGAAAAACCCCGGATGCTCCTTTCACAGTGAATGTAAATGAATATAAGTTTGGGTATTATCTTACATACGGAATATATCCACAATATTCTACGTTTATGAAGGCGTTTCGCCACCCAATAGATCCAAGGGACAAATATTTCAAGAGACAACATGAAGGAGCACGTAAGGACGTTGAACGTGCTTTTGGGGTTTTGAAATCAAAATGGCACATTGTTGAACATGCGGCGAGACCTTATGAGTTAGATACTCTACGATATATCATGTATGCATATATCATAATGCATAACATGGTTGGTGAAGATAAAGGACACAATATTGCAACGTATTCTCCTAGGGAACCAAGACATGTGCAATTTCAACAAGGGACATCAGAATATTTACATAGAGTGGTTGATATTCAAGATCAACGAAAATACAAGTAACTCCGTGAAGACTTGGCGGATTACATCTATGTTGGTCACGAAGATGAAGATGAATAGTTTTAGGGCAAAAAATGTAGGTTTTATCATCCTTTTTTTTTGTTTTAGGTTTTTAAATGTTTTTGTGTTTTCTTGTAATTTTTTTAATGTTGTTTTTAATTAAGATTTATTAAAATTTTATTTTTTTACTTTTCAAATATAAATAAAAAAAAAATTCCAAATATAGAAAAAAAAATCAAAAAAATTATAAAAAATAAAATAGAAAATAATTGGTGTTATCACATGTTATTAGATGTTGCCCATTTCCACCTTAAGTGTTATAACACCATGTATCACTAGGATGCTGACATGACACCTTTTGGGTGTGGTAACATGTAATAACATGTTGCGCACACCTAGTAGTCTTACTTCCTTTTTCTTTTCTTCTTTCTCGACTTCTTCTCAAAAGCGTTCGATGGATAAATACCATCTACTCTTAAATTCAACATTTCTAATAAAAATAATAAAAACTTTTATTTATATCTTTACAAACATTAGATATTTTCTATATATCTTAACAAATTTTAAAATTACATATATATTTATTTCAAGCTATAAAACTCATATTTTATATCGAAGCTCTTAATTTAGATTAAACTAATTTGATATTAAAAAAGTTATCTAAAAATTCAAATTTTCATATAATATTATTAAAATACTCTTTCTAAATTAAAGATTATAATTAAATCAACTTATATATGAATTAAACCAACTTATCTACTTTAATAAATGAAAGTTTTTATTTTATCATTTGTCATATTCTCATTCCATTTGTCAAATGTTATTTTGTGGTTATTTTGAATTACTATTTTTCTACGTGTTATTTTATAAGTTTTTCTATTTTAATAAAATCCACATAATATTTTAATATAATAAATGCATAGTAATAAATGTGTATTAATTTCATAAATCAACTATATTTTAGTTTCAAAATCCTCAAAATTAAAAATCATTAGTTTCTTTTGTTTATTTATTTAAATTTAAAAAATAAAAAACACTTTTATTATAATAATTTATTATTATTTTTTTACTTTCATGTAAATTTAAAGTTATCAAATATTTTGATATTTATATATAATTTTTTCTTTAAAATTAACCTATCTAATACATAGTTCTCACAACAACTATCAAAATTAAACCTAATTAAACATTTAAAATCTTCTTACACGCGATCCTCCCACATCACTTTAATACGTTTCTAGCCAAGGTTGTTTTTGGTTTTCATAAGTCATCGGCTTCTGTAAGACTAAGAAAAATAAAGAAAGCTAAAAAAGTGATCTATATTAAAAAAAAAAAAAAAAAAAAAAAAAAAAAAAAAAAAAAAAAAAACAATGGTATGTGAAACTTTAATCTCTTAAATAGTTATAAGACATTTTTTTATTGAAGAGTTTATATTTTTATCTTTTTCCCAACTTAAATTTTTTAGTATGTTACGCGAATGGTCCTATGGTTCGGGGTAATCATTACGTCTGGTCTTTAATTATTTTTCTTAACTCGGACGGTCTCTAAGATATATTTTTATTGCGTGTTTAGTCCTCGCTAGAGCTAAAAAGACTCTATTGCCCTTTATGATGTATTTTTATTTTGTTAATTTATTTTTATTAATTTAATTATTATGGAATAAAATAAATTATTATTAATATATTGTTGAAAAAAGGCCCACTCTACCTTAAATTATTTTCCAATTCCTCTTCCAGTTCCCGACACCACCTCTAGTGATCATCTCGGAACACAAAATCAGCTCCCGACACCAGCTACGACCACTTGCCCAAAAATGAACCCGGAACTAAAATCCAAACAGCAACTCAAATCTGTAACCAGCTACGACCACCTGCCCAAAAATGCTCATCATCCACAAAACCAATTACAATTGTTTTCAAAACCATATTCATTACAACTTTATTTCCAAAATATCAGAGTGTCCCATAATATATCGGTGAGAGAGTGCACGACATGCCATCACGCCTTGCTCTTGCCCTTGGGCTCAGATGTACCTGAAACAAATCCACAAACTGTAAGCTAATGCTTACTGAGTTTCCCCAGAGCATATCCCACACACAAACCACATAACACATATCAAATTAGCTATCAATGTAACAACCCGGATTTCCAGGTATCTTTTATTCGCATATTTTTTTTTGGTGTTTTGTGAGGGGACTCGGCGAGTTGGAGCTCGAACTCGCTGAGTAGGGTCGCGGTTCTGGACGCGGGTTTGCGCCTGGACTCGGCGAGTCCAAGGGATGGACTCGGCGAGTCCGCGCTGTTTGATGAAACCCTAATTTTTCCGGTCCTAAGCTCTATTTAAAGGACCTTATGGCCATTCATTGCAGCCACTTTGATCCTTGAGAGCACCAAAGCAGCTAAGGGTTCCTGTGAGTGAGATAAGAGGCTATTGTTCACCAAATTTGTGTGTATTTGCAAGAAAGGAAGGGGGAAAGTCAAGCTAGAAGAGTTGGGAGCTTGGATCTACTTCCATTTCGCCAAGGGAAGCTTCTTGAGGTATCTTTCAGAGCTTATTTCCGTGTTTTTGTTGAGATGGTCAAATCTAGGGTTTCTTCTTGCCTTATTTGCTTTGTAATTGAAGTGTGAGAGGTCCCATGGAGATATGGTACCTATATCTGGACCTTAGCAGGTCCAGAAAGTCCCAAATACTATGCTTTATGTCCTTCCTTTTGAGTTGGAGACTAAGGTTGCCATATTAGAGGTCATTTCCCCAAAAGGAGCCTTGTAAGTGTTGCATGGTAGCCAAGACTGTGACTTTACGTGATAAATGAGCTTGGGAGGGCCAGATCTATGAATGAATGGAGCGGATCTGACCTTAGAAGCAAGATTGAGTTGATGCATGGCATGGACTTGCCGAGTCTGAAGAACAGACTCGGCGAGTAGCATGAAGATTGTCCTTAACCACTCAGTGAGTGGTCCTGCCGAGTTGTGGTTGACTCAGTGAGTCATGGAGAGTTAGAGAGGGTTTGACAGGTGGACTGAGTCGATCTGGAACTCGCCGAGTTGTCCTTACGACTCGGCGAGTTGAGTCGCGGTGGCCTCGCGATTCATGACCAGGTAGAACTCGTCGAGTCAGAGGAGTACTCGACGTGTCAAAAGAGAATCCTAGAGAGAGTTGATGAAAACGCTTAGACTCGCCGAGTCGCTCTAGTGCACTCGCCGAGTCCGGTCAAATTGAACGTTGACCGTTGACCAGAATTGACCAATGTTGACTTCATAGGGACAGTCAACCTTAGTGGTAAAAGTATTAATTAGAAATATATGATGTTATAGGGGGATTATAGCTCGGGGGTTCGAGCATGAGTGATTTCCAGGGTTTGCGAGTTATCGAGATATACGAGGTGAGTCTTCTCACTATACTGTACCCGGAAGGGTTTGACTGTGTGACCGGAAGGTCGAATATGATATGAGATATATGCATTATGTGTGATAAGTTAATCATTATATGTGCCATGTATGATAGACTTGATATGGGCCGGAAGGCATTATGTTATGGGCCGGAAGGCGAATATGTTATGGGCCGGAAGGCGTTGTGATGTGGACCGTAAGGTTGACGTGGGTAGGACCGGAAGGTTTACCCAGTTGGGACGGAAGTCCCCTGAGACACATGGACCGGAAGGTCAGGGCCTGGAAAGGCGTATGTGCGTAGGTAGTATTTTGGGGAACTCACTAAGCATTTATGCTTACAGTTGTTGTGTTATGTGTTTCAAGTACTAGCGAGGACCGTGGGAAGGCGCCGGCGTATTCGTACACATACTCGGGGAAAACTATTTTCATGATCTATGTGATGTAATCGGTCGTGACAATATTGTTTACATTAGAATTTAAATTATTACAAGATGTTTTGATGTTCGTAAAAATGAAAAATTGGTTTTAAAATTTTACGTTGTTACAAGTTGGTATTAGAGCCTTGGTTTGAGGGATTCGGGTACACCTTCAGGCCTAACTGAACTCAAACCGGGGATTTGAGAAATTTTAATTAATAAATCAATAAAATTTATATAAGTGATTTTGGAAACAACCAAAGAAGAAGGAGTGTGTACGGTCAGCCAGCGCCCGAACGGTAAAATCCCCAAAATACTCTTACAATATGAGTTATGAGATATGATATGATATGATACGCATGCTAGTAGACTAGGTATTCATATTAGAACTAGAGTGACCTGATCTGTGATGCCTTAGTCTAGGGAAACCTGCTTCTATGAGGTGCTTTGAGAGCGAGTGAGTAGCTAGTGCATGGCAAGAATAGAGTACTCAGGATCCGGGGTTTGGGGAGGAGGACTTGGGGTGAATGTTGATGCAGTGTAGTCGGTAGTATTGGGCCCGTACTACTGAAGACACCGGGTCAAAGGGCAACCCAAGTAAGAATCCCTGGGTATCGGAGACTGAGTAGGGCTGCGTTATCGAGTGCGATTATGCTCGATAGAGTCTCTGAGATTTTTATGTTGTATTTCAGAGACATCATGGTTGGACCACGCCACATACCTGGTACGAGTAGTGTGACTGACGAGGAGCTTCGTCAGATGATTCATGAGGAGGTGGCTGCAGCGATCCGGGCTGAGATTCCGGAGATGTTTGGGTCTATTAAGACCACACTGATGGAGACATTTGATTAGCGGTACGCCGCGTTGCCTGAGGCTGCAGCCGTTGCAGCTACCGCAGCTGTGGCCGCTGCCAGACCACAGGGAGGTGACTCGTTGCTATTCCGAGAGTTCAGCAACACGAAGCCACCTGAGTTTGACGGGACGCAGGATCCGATTGCTGCGATGAAATGGATTGCAGATATCAAGGGATGCTTCTACACTTGTTCATGTCCAAAGCATCTGAGGGTATGGTTCGCCTTGAACCAGCTCCACCTGGGAGCAAAGGATTGGTGGAAGTTCGTGACGGCGAACTTCACTCTGGCAAAGGTTTCAGCTGTGACTTGGGAGAGGTTTACCACTATGTTCAGAGATGAGTACGTTCCCCCGGTGGAGAGGGAACGATTGGTTCAGGAGTTCTTGACCCTCAAGCAGGGTAATGATTCTGTCACGGTGATCACACGGAAGTTTCATGAGAGGGCGATGTTCTGCCCCGAGCAGGTGTCCACGGAGTAGGCTCAGATGAGTCGGTATTTGGGAGTGCTGAGGAGGGATATTCGGGAGTTCGTATCGAACTCGTCATATCAGACTTTTGCTGAGCTTCAGATGAATGCCAGGAAGCGTGAGATCGAGTTGGAGACCCAGGACAGGGAGGAGGCCGAGTCTCAATGGGTGGATCGGCAGCCGGCTCAATCTCAGCCGGTAGCCAAGCGGACCAAGTCCACCGATTCGATATTCGGAGGTCAGAAGGGTCGCACTTGCGGAAAGTGCGGCAAGAGTCACGAGGGGGCATGTCGATCGGGTGCTTGCTACAAGTGTGGCAAGGAGGGGCACCTTGCTAGGGATTGCCCCAAGGGATTCATGGTTTGCTTTCATTGCAACCAGACAGGCCATCAGAAGGCCGAGTGCCCCCAGCTTCGCCAGGGATCTGCGCCTGCTGCCAGGGTTACCGAGACTCGGCCAGTGAAGGCCGAGGCTCCGAAGGCTCGTGGGAGAGCTTTCCAGTTGACTTCGGAGGAGGTCCGCGCGGCGCCTGATGTCGTAGCCGGTATGTATTCTTTCATGTATTTACTTTTATGCTAAGATATTGTGCTTATATTATGATATGTGTAGGTACTTTTCTTGTGAATTCTGTGCCTGCCTTGGTATTATTTAACTCGGGTGCGAGTCGGTCTTTTGTGTTGTTGGCTTTTAGCCAACACATCGGTATTGATCGGGAGGTGATGAGTTGACCCCTGCGAGTTTCTATAGCAGACGAGAAAGCGGTATACGCTAATTATGTGATTCGAGGATGCGTGCTCGAGATTTTTGTGGTTGAGTTCCCTATAGACTTGGTTCCTATAGCTATGGGGGATGTCTGCGTTATCGTAGGCGTGGACTGGTTGAGTAAGTTTGGGGCAGTCATTGACTGCGAGAGGCAGCTGGTGACGATTCGAGACCCTAGTGGGGGAGTGCTTACGGTTTACGGCGAGGGGACCCAGTATGGGTCGACGTTTTGTTCGGCTGCCAGGGCAAGGCAGAGTTTGCAGCAGGGCTGTAATGGATTCATAGCCTACGTGATGGATACTCGAGTGGCCGCGGGGAGGCCCAATTCGATTGATGACGTTCCTGTTGTATGCGAGTTTTCGGATGTTTTCCCCGAAGAGTTACTGGGTGTGCCTCCGGAAAGGCAAGTGGAGTTCCGTATCGATTTGGTTCCGGGAGCGGTGCCCATCGCCAAGGCGCCTTATCGTCTCGCTCCACCGGAAATGCAGGAGTTATCCTCGCAGCTTCAGGAGCTGTTGGGAAAGGGGTTTATTCGACCGAGTAGCTCACCTTGGGGAGCGCCGATTTTGTTCGTGAAGAAAAAGGATGGTTCGCACCGGATGTGTATCGATTACCGGGAGTTGAACAACTTGACGGTTAAGAACCGGTATCCGTTACCTAGGATCGACGATCTGTTCGATCAGTTGCAGGGAGCATCTTGGTTCTCCAAGATAGACTTGAGGTCGGGGTATCATCAGATGAGGGTTCGGGAGGAAGATATCTAGAAGACTGCTTTCAGAACTCGTTATGGACATTATGAGTTTGTGGTGATGCCTTTTGGGCTCACCAATGCCCCGGCTGCATTCATGGATCTTATGAACCGGGTGTGCCGGCCGATGCTGGATCGGTCGGTGATCGTGTTCATTGATGATATTTTGGTGTATTCGAGGTCTAGGGATCAGCATGAGGAACATTTGAGGGAAATTCTTGGGGTATTGAGATCGGAGAGGCTATATGCCAAATTCTCCAAGTGTGATTTCTGGTTACGAGAGGTCCAGTTCCTCGGGCATCTTGTTAACCAGAAAGGGATATTTTTCGACCCGGCCAAGATTGAGGCGGTATTGAGGTGGGAGGTGCCGAGATCGCCCACTGAGATCAGGAGTTTTCTGGGTGTGGCTGGATATTATCGCAGGTTTATCAAGGATTTCTCCAAGATTGTTGTGCCACTTACTAGGATGACCCGGAAGGGTGCCGTGTTTTCATGGGGACCGGAGTAGCAGTCATCATTCGAGACGCTTCATCAGAAATTGTGCGAGGCTCCGGTGCTCGCACTCCCGGAAGGGATGGAGGATTTTGTGGTGTACTGTGATGCATCTATATCGGGTCTGGGGGCGGTGCTTATGCAGAGGGGTCATGTGATAGCGTATGCTTTGAGGCAGTTGAAGCCTCATGAGTTGAGATATCCCACCCACGACCTGGAATTGGGGGCTGTGGTGTTTGCCCTCAAGATCTGGCGGTATTATATTTATGGGGTTCGGTGTACCATCTACACGGACCACAAGAGCCTGAAGTACTTGATGGATCAGCCAAATCTGAATATGCGACAGAGGAGGTGGTTGGATGTGGTGAAGGATTACGATTGTGAGATCCTGTACCACCCAGGCAAGGCTAATGTGGTAGCCGACACATTGAGCCGTAGGGCAAAAAGCCCCCCGATCCGAGATACCTGTATGAGGTTGACGGTAATGACCCCGATTTTGGATACAATTCGAGGGAGTGGGTTGTAGGTCAGGTATCAGGATTCGTCATGGATGGTTGAGGGCTTATGACTTTTCAGGGTCGGATTTGGGTACCATTTGTGGGCGGTGCGCGTGCTATTTTGATAGAGGAAGCGCATCGATCGAAATTCTCGATTCATCCCGGGGCTACGAAAATGTATTTGGACCTAAGGAAAGAGTATTGGTGTCCCTGTATGAAAAGGTATGTTGCATGGTTTGTTGAGAGATGCTTGACTTGTCGGCAGGTCAAGGCCGAGCACCAGCCACCGCACGGTAAATTGCAGCCGCTAGATATTCCCGAATGGAAGTGGGAACAAATTACCATGGATTTTATCACCAAATTGCCGCAGACTACGAGGGGAGTCGATGCGATTTGGGTGATCGTGGATAGATTGACAAAGAGCGCTCATTCTCTAGCCATCAGCGAGAGCTCTTCTGCGGAGAAGTTGGAAGAATTATACGTGAGGGAGGTGGTATCGCGACATGGGGTTCCGATGTCGATTGTTTCTGACCGTGATGTGCGTTTTACTTCCAGGTTTTGGAAGAAGTTTCATGAGGAGTTGGGTACGAGACTGCATTTCAGTACCGCATACCACCCGTAGACGGACGGACAAAGCGAGCGAACGATTCAGACGCTTGAGGATATGCTCCGAGCATGTGTTTTGGATTTCGGAAGGAGCTGGGACACCTATCTACCTTTAGCAGAGTTTTCGTATAACAACAACCATCATTCGAGCATTGGTATGCCACCTTTTGAGCTGTTGTATGGGCGGAGGTGTCACACCCACATCTGCTGGGGTTAGGTGGGGCAGCGGGTGATGGGTAGCACGGAGATCGTACTCTAGACGACCCAGCAGATTCAGCAGGTCAGGCAGAGGTTGTTGACCGCTTAGAGCTGACACAAGAGTTATGCAGACAGACGCCGGTCCGAGCTTGAGTTTCAAGTCGGCAATCTTGTACTCCTGAAGGTCTCTCCTTGGAAAGGAGTGATTCGATTCAGGAAGAGGGCCAAGTTGGGGCCCCGATATATTGGTCCTTTCCGTGTGATCGCGAGGGTAGGTCGGGTAGCCTACTGTTTGGATTTTCCAGCAGAGTTGGGGCAGATTCACGACACTTTTCATGTGTCGCAACTGAGGAAGTGTATAGCCGACGAATCGGTAGTGGTTCCATTAGAGGATATTCAGGTAGATAGGAGTCTGAATTATGCCGAGAGACCAGTGGCCATCAGAGATCGAAAGATCAAGGTTTTGAGGAACAAGGAGGTACCCCTGGTGTTGCTTTAGTGGCAGCATCGGAAGGGTTCAGAGATGACCTGGGAACCGGAGCGTGAGATGCGTGAGCAACATCCGAAGCTATTTATACAGCGAGACTTCGAGGGCGAAGTCTAGTTCTAGTGGGGGAGAATTGTAACAGCCCGGATTTCCAGGTATCTTTTATTCGCATATTTTTTTTGGTGTTTTGTGAGGGGACTCGACGAGTTGGAGCTCGAACTCGCCGAGTAGGGTCGCGGTTCTGGATGCGGGTTCGCGCCTGGACTCGGCGAGTCCAAGGGATGGACTCGGCGAGTCCGCGCTGTTTGATGAAACCCTAATTTTTCCGGTCCTAAGCTCTATTTAAAGGACTTTAGGGCCCTTCATTGCAGCCACCTTGATCCTTGAGAGCACCAAAGCAGCTAAGGGTTCCTGTGAGTGAGATAAGAGGCTACTGTTCACCAAATTTGTGTGTATTTGCAAGAAAGGAAGGGGGAAAGTCAAGCTAGAAGAGTTGGGAGCTTGGATCTACTTCCATTTCACCAAGGGAAGCTTCTTGAGGTATCTTTCAGAGCTTATTTCCGTGTTTTTATTGAGATGGTCAAATCTAGGGTTTCTTCTTGCTTTGTAACTAAAGTGTGAGAGGTCCCATGGAGATATGGTACCTAGATCTGGACCTTAGCAGGTCCAGAAAGTCCTAAATGCTATGCTTGATGTCCTTCCTTTTGGGTTGGAGACTAGGGTTGCCATATTAGAGGTCATTTCCCCAAAAGGAGCCTTGTAAGTGTTGCATGGTAGCCAAGACTGTGACTTTACGTGATAAATGAGCTTAGGAGGGCCAGATCTATGAATGAATGGAGCGGATCTGACCTTAGAAGCAAGATTGAGTTGATGCATGGCATGGACTCGCCGAGTCTGAAGAACAGACTCGGCGAGTAGCATGAAGATTGTCCTTAACCACTCAGTGAGTGGTCCTGCCGAGTTGTAGTTGCCTCAGTAAGTCACGGAGAGTTAGAGAGGGTTTGACAGGTGGACTGAGTCGAGCTGGAACTCGCCGAGTTGTCTTTGCGACTCGGCAAGTTGAGTCGCGGTGGCCCCGCGATTCATAACCAGGTGGAACTCGTCAAGTCAGAGGAGTACTCGATGTGTCAAAAGAGAATCATAGAGAGAGTTGGTGAAAATGCTTAGACTCGCTGAGTAGCTCTAGTGCACTCGCCGAGTTCGGTCAAATTGACCGTTGACCGTTGACCAGAATTGACCAGTGTTGACTTGATAGGGACAGTCAACCTTAGTGGTAAAAGTATTAATTAGAAATATATGATGTTATAGGGGGATTATAGCTCGGGGGTTCGAGCACGAGTGATTTCCAGGGTTTGCAAGTTATCGAGATATACGAGGTGAGTCTTCTCACTATACTGTACCCGAAAGGGTTTGACTGTGTGACCGGAAGGTCGAATATGATATGAGATATATGCATTATGTGTGATAAGTTAATCGTTATATGTTCCATGTATGATATACTTGATATGGGCTGGAAGGCATTTGTTATGGGCCGGAAGGAGAATATGTTATGGGCCGGAAGGCGTTGTGATGTGGACCGTGAGGTTGACGTGGGTAGGACCGGAAGGTTTACCCAGTCGGGACGGAAGTCCCCTGAGACACATGGACCAGAAGGTCAGGGCCTGGAAAGGCGTATGTGCGTAGGTAGTATTTTGGGGAACTCACTAAGCATTTATGCTTACAGTTGTTGTGTTATGTGTTTCAGGTACTAGCGAGGACCGTGGGAAGGCGCCGGCGTGATCGTACACATACTTGGGGAAAACTATTTTCATGATCTATGAGATGTAATCGGTCGTGACAATATTGTTTACATTGGAATTTAAATTATTACTCGATGTTTTGATGTTCGTAAAAATGAAAAATTGGTTTTAAAATTTTACGTTGTTACAATAAACTACACCTATCACATAAGCCATGCATACAACATATAAAGAAGCCCTGAAAACCCTCCAGGGTCTTACACCTAATGCCATAGCAACCCCCGCGTGGTCTTATCTATCATGGGAACCCCCACGTGTTCTTCTTGCCTTGGGAACCTCCGCAAGGTCTTCTTGCCTTAGGAACCCCCACAAGGTCTTCCTTCCAAACAAGACATAATGCAAATTATACAAGTAGATAGACAAGGATGCCATGGAAACCCTCCAAGGTCTTATATCAAGTGCCACGGGAACCCCTACATGGTCTTTCATGCAAATGTCATATTATCATATCGCATATTCAATCCACAATCTACATAAAATGGGTCAGCCTTGGTGCCTTAGACCCATCGGTATGGTGAGAAGACTCACCTCAGTCTGCTGAATGATAAAGCCGCTCTCCTAACAGTCGATAACCTACCGTGCTGAATGATAATATTAACCCATGTTAGGACATCACAATAAAATGGAAAACCCAAACCCCAAATTCATGTATGAAGGCCCAAATATCCTTTCTTTGCTAATAGGCCTAAATTCCGTGTCCAAAAAATCATTAATGGGACACTTGGCCTAGTAAGACCCAATCATGACACTAATGGCTTAAATAGATAAAATGGCCCACTATTCTCAAAATGCAACCAAGCCCAAAAACCAAATGAGTCCCAACAGTCCAAAAGCCCAAAACAGAACCAAGCCTAACTGTGATACGTACGCTTAGCATACCATCCTGGTACGCGCAACGTACTGGTGATCTGGGGATTACACGCAGCGTACACTGGGTTACTCCCAACGTATTAACATATTAAGTAGTTTTTCCATTAAGTGCTTAATTCTTGATTCTTTTACGTCCAGAAGTAAGATAGAACCCTATTAAGACGACCTAAGGCATAAAGTTGGCAACTTTACACCTTTGCATGTCCCATAAGCTCCCAATACCCTCGTTAAGAACTTTGTAAAGCTCTTAACGCATGCATGAGGTCAAACTACCCACCAAGACTCGATTTTTATGTTGAAAAGGGACTAAGGGACCTCAGATCTATCATTTCCGTCCTTTGGAGTTGCTTAGCTCACGAGAGGAGGTCCAAAACCAACCAAATGGACAAAACTATAAAACCCTAACAAGAACTAGTGATTTGAATGGAAAGGTGCAAGCTTTATACCTCCAGAAGCTCCTCAAGGTCGACAATATGCATGTTCTTGAAGCCAAATGACACTCCAAGCTTCCTTGACAACTTCTTCTTCTTGGATGAACACTAAATGGACCAAAAATGCACTCTTGAAGCTCAAAATGCACTCACAAATGATATTAGGGTTTTCAGAGGCGTTTGAAGGTGAAGGAGGCTGGTAAGGGTGAGACTCAAAAGAGTTAAGTGTGTTTATAGATCTCAAGGCCAGATTTTAGGGTTTGAACATTCTGGCACATACGCATAGTGTACTCCTGGTACGCCCAGCATACGTGTTGCCTCTCCACAATCCTCCTTGCCAAGTACGCTAAGCGTACTCATGAGTACGCCTAACGTACTTAAGGGTCTCTTATGATATAATAGAAATACTTCAAGTGTTACAAGATCATACCTGATTTGGAGCGTTACAACTCTCCCCGACTTGAACTACACTTCGTCCTCAAAGTCCATTCTGAGCCCTTTCGGTCCTACCATTCCACCTTCACCAGTTTCACCTCCTTGTTCCGAAGACCCTTCGTTTTCCTATCTAAGATGGAAATCGGCCTCTCGATGTAGTTCAGGCTCCCATCCACTTGAATATCGTCCAACGAGACAACTACGGACTTGTCAGTGACACACTTCTGAAGCTGAGACGCGTGGAAGGTGTTATGAATTTGGCTAAGTTCCTCTGGTAGATCCAAACGGTATGCCACCTTGACCACCCAGGCCATGATCCTAAACGGGCCTATATACCGAGGCCCCAACTTGCCCCTTTTTAGAAACCTGATAATCCCCTTCCAGACTAGCGCGGATTCGGGGGCAAGTTGGGTACCTATGACTGAAGGTGTTATGAATTTGGCTAACTTCCAATTCTCCTTCTTCACCCCTCGAGCTGAGGCACTTTGATCATATCCAGTAAAGGAGAAATCACCGTCAACCTCATACAAAGGTTGCCAATCAGGGGCCCCTCCGTCTTGCTGCTCAACACATCGCACACCACATTGGTCTTCCTTGGGTGGTATAGGATCTCACAATCATAATCTTTCAGCACATCCAACCACCTTCTATGACGCATATTGAGGTTCTGCTGATCCATCATATACTTGATACTCATGTGATCGGTATAAATGGTGCACCGCACTCCATACAAATAGTGCATCCAAATCTTGAGGCCAAACACCACTGCCCCCAATTCCAGGTCGTGAGTGGGGTAAGTCGCCTAAGGAGCCTTCAGCTGCCTCGAGGCGTAAGCTATCACAAGCCCCCTCTGCATCAGTACTGCACCTAACCCTGAAATTGATGCATCGCAGTACACCACTAAATCATCTAACCCCTCGGGTAGTACTAGAATTGGATCCTTGCATACCTTCCGTCTTAGGGTCTTAAAAGCCAACTGCTGATCTGCACCCCATCGAAAAGTCACATTCTTCTTGGTCAAACGGGTCAATCACACAACAATATTGGAGAAGTCCTGGATAAACCTGCGATAATAGCCCGTTAAGCCCAAGAAGCTATGAATCTATGATGCGTTCTTCGGTACTTCCCATCGCATCACAATCTCCACCTTGGTTGGGTCAACCGAAATGCTCTCTTGATTGATGATATGCCCAAAAAACTGTACATCCCGCAGTCAGAAATCACACTTGGAGAACTTTGCATAAAGATTCTCCGCCCTCAAGGTCTCCAGTACCTCCCTCAAATGCTGCTCATGTTGCTCCCTGGTCTTAGAATAGACCAGGATATCATCAATAAAAATGATCATTGACTGATCCAGCATCAGTCTTGTGACAACCCAAGTTGTTCCGTTACATTTCCCTGTTACCGTTAACGGAATATTCTAGTTTATAAAAGTTCCGTTAATTAGAGGTCGTCAATTAAATAAACATTTCATTTGTTTATATTTAATATGCCGTTAATTCATTATAAAACGAAATAAAAACACATAACACACATATTCCATATAATCGGAAAAAGTTAGTTTTTATTATTACGACCACTAAACCAGGTGCGACCAAAAGCCCCGTTTAACGACAGTATCGGGTAGAATTCCAATGAGCTCCAACTCCCACCCATATATAAGGGCGAGTAAACTCCATTTGGAGCTTTTCCACCCTCTCTCTCTATACTCTCTATCTAGACTTGTTTTCGACCCAAATCCGCAACCAAACGCTTCCAAATCGTAAGTCCACTTATCCAAACTTTTTCTAAACATTTTGATTCATGTTTATAGCTTAAAAATCGGACTTGGAAGCTGTTGAAAAGGAGTTTACGGCCCAAGATTCTCCTTAGGCCGTAAACCCCTTAAATGAGGCCAAAAAGACCCTAATTTGTCCCTAAAAGCTTGGAAATAAATTGAGGATTTAGCCTAGGAGTGTTTGATCAATTAAAACAATCATTTTGAGGCATAAAAGAGAGTTTACGGCCCATGCATATGCCAATGCCGTAACACCTCTAAACCTTGTTAAAATGCCCCAAAAACAACACCAAATCACCCTTGGACTTAATACATAATTTAGGGACTTGATATTTCGGGCTTAGATAAATTAAACACAATGAAATGAAGGGGTAAAAGGAGTTTACGACCCAGGCATGTACCAAGGCCGTAAACACCCCCATACATGCCCAAATGATAGTTTTGATTACCCCAAATGGCCTCACACTTCATTATAAATTACTAGAAGGGTATTAAGGGCTTGAAACTTCAATAAACTCAAGGAATGAGAGTTCACAGCTATGAACTCCCTTAGGGATGGTTCATGGGCCGTAAACTCCCTAATGAAGCCCTTAAAGACCTTAAACTCATTCATGCCTTTTGGATTTGGACTTAGAAAAATTCCACTAACGAGATAGAGCCTTAAAACACACTAGAACCCCCTCACCATGAGTTTACGGCTGTAAACTCATGGTGAGATGTCCCTGGGCCGTAAACTAAGCTTTGGGAGTTTACTCTCGGAGAGTAAACTCCATTCATAAGCCATACACACCTTTAGACGCTATCCGGGACACCCCAAACACTTAACCAAAGTGTTTTCCGCTCTTTAGGGTGCGTATACTTGTTTAATTAGTATTAAATATACTAATTGTATGTGAACATATGTTATCAAATGTTAAATAGGTCACTAAGTGTGTCCAAGTCTTTACCTGACACCGAGCACCCAACCGGCGCCTCCGTCGGACCTACATACACCAGGTGAGTTCATACCCCTGAATGAACCTTTTAAATGTTTTTTTTACATGTTTTATGAGGGGGAATACAAGTTAAACATGCCAGTTATCATATCAATCACATGTGATTGATAACCCGCATGCACGGGATTTTACCACACTGTACACTGTTTTACTGAGTAGGATACTATAATGGTTTTCAAAAAGGTTTTCAATTGTTTCAAAAATCTTATTTGTACTGTTGTATCTAAAATCATTTCAAACTGGTTTATAAAGGTTCCAAAGATTTCTACAGGTTTTCAAACTTATTTTACCAAAGAATACCAAAATGTGATTTTCCTAAGTATAAAGGTTTTCCAAGGTTTTCGTCAAATTTCTCTTTCACGTCGTATAATTATACTTGTTAGTTACCGCTGCTTTTCTTCCACTTATTGTAAAATCCTACTTGATAATGCTTACATTTCCTGATACGCTTATACCTGTTATTGCCTCTATTTCGCTTATACTTGTTAGACGCTTCTACTTCATCAGTTGTCATTTCCACTTCGTGATACACTTATACTTGGTACACTTATACTTCATGATTCGATTATCCCACACTTTTGATTTACACTTTACGATTTGGTCATTCCACACTATTTGTTCACACTTGACGATTAGTTATTTCACACTATTCGCTCACACTTTAGGATTCAGTTATTTCACACTATTCGCTCACACTGTATGATTCAGTTATTCCACACCATTCGCTCACATTGTACATTATACATCACGATTCGGTTATTCCACAATGCACGATTACACACCATGACCCAGTTATACAACACGATGCGTTTCCACTTATTACACACTCAATCGTAGTTAGATGTATGTATGTACTTGTATAGGTGCATATAAATAATGATTGAAGGACTTAGGAAGGCGTGTCCGCCCTATTTCCTTTTCTTCGTTGAGATGTGGTTTGGTGGGATCGGATGGCCGTCCGAAGGTCGTTGATTCATTAATTGTATGGTATGTATGCAAGCATAGACATATAGGTTTACTCTAGTCAGTCCAGTTATGAGTCTCTACCCCTAGTTCAACACTTACATATGAAACCCACTACCCAATATTTAGGATGCATCTTCGGGACACGGCCTTCTCCGTCGTCTAGTTGGTAACCAGAGTCTCCTGTAGAGAGAGCGGACATTGTTTGTATAGATCTATACGGGATTGACACCCCGCACCCTGACTGCTAGCTACAGTCCACGGCCCACCAAGCCAAGGGGTGACAAATGTCATATTTATAGACGCTTGTAGGGCATCTGGAACTCTAGTCAGTATGGTTACGAGTATCCCGGGTTACCTTATAATTCATGGCCTTAAGGTAACGGTATTTCACCGGCAATTTACACTGTATGCTGGTAACTCATTTTCAGAGTCACACTGTTTTGACCTTGCAAGATCTATCTTTCATTTGATACTGTCTGCGGTTTGTCTTCTCTGTTTTGACCTTGCAAGATGTATCTTTTATTTTATACTGTCTGCGGTCTGTATTCACTGTTTTAGACCTTACCAGCTGTACCTTTCATTTGGTACCTTGAGGTCTATGTCTCCATTTGTTAGATGGAACCAGGCGTGTCGTTCATTCGATACTCTCCTGGAGTCTATAAATTCCCTTGCCTTAGTCAGCAGTCCTCACTGCTGAGGCATATGTTATTTCCCTGACTTCTCTTGCTTCCTTTAATAATCAAATTCAGTATTTTGATAATGATAGCGATTAAGGGAAAACTACTTTTTACCGCATAACTCCGTCCAGTCTTGGTAGAAGGCTGCTTTTATTAAAGAAAATATAAGATTTTCTGGAAAGAACTCTAATACACTAAAAACTCTTAAACTACTACATTATAAAGTTATTTGAATAAAATGTCACTAATTACTTATGAACTCACCAGCATTTGAAAAAATGCTGATACTTGCTTTTCAAATAACTTGTATTCTCAGGTTAGCATTAGACAGGTACATCCCCGGAACTGTTGATGAAGATAGCTTAGTACCATGTTGTTCTTATTACATTTGTCTGTATTACTTTGATACCCTGTTATGTAAACTATGTAAAACTATTACTATTAATGCAATGTTTTGTTGTACTTTGATTACTATAATGCATGTGTTGTGATACTTGACATGACGTCATCCACCCCAGAACGTTTCCGCCATTCCGGTTTTGGGGTGTGACAGATTGGTATCAGAGCATTGTTTATAGTGAGCTAAGTATATCAATTCATAAAAGATATACAACCTATAAATACGAAAGGGATAAAACACTCTGGCCAAGAATTATACTTTAAAATATAACCATATTTTACCAAAGTATAATAATATCCAGAATCTAAACACTTGAACACAAGTATCACAAGAAGAACAATAATAAAAGTCTTCGGATGTTGAGCACTACAGTCAAACCTGGGCAGTTATGTAATCGTACGCTGGAATAAATGTAACCTGATCAACTACATTTATTCGAGATGCACTGAACGTGTGCTTGGGAGTGATAGTGGTGTTGCAACAGGTCTGAAACTTACCAACTAGGAATGCTAGAGCCAAACATAAAGTTAAAATACTATAGGAGTATTTTGGAACACTAAAAGACTCACATAAATCTCAGAATCATAATCAGAAGATAAGAACCAAACAAGAAATTTAAAATACCATAGGGGTATTTTAGGATACATAGATAACCTTGTGTGAAGAACTAAAAGATCCTTACTGATATACCTACGACTACAGAGAGTATACTTCCAAGGTTATATATAATAAGGATCCCATAGGCTAAGAATGTGTGGTTTCGCCCTATCTCCTTTTCCTCGTTAGGATGTGGTTCTAGAGTAGTATCACATATTCGAAGGCCTATCGGATCTAAGCTATATATGATTTGTATACCCTATGTAATCGTAGCAGGAATCGGTATGGATTACTTAGCGAAGTGTTAATAATCTCTTAGGATTCTTTAGACATTTCCATTCTCGTACGAACCCTGTAGAAAACCCTATCCACTTCAGTACTTGACAAAAGAGTTGATTCCGACCCCGAAGAGGTTCATTTGGAAGATTTCCAGCTCGGAAACGAATGAACTAGGTCGAGACTATAGAATTCACCAAGTGCCTATATCTTTTAGGGACACCGGTGAAGGAATTTGCTTAAAATTCCGATATTCCAGTCATCCATCATGAAGTGATGAAACCCAGAGTCGGAATCAGAAGGAAGGTGGAGTAGAAATGCAATATGTCCATACGAGGAGAGAACCCTAGGTAGCTACCCGAAGGAAACCAACGCCAATTCCAGTCAAAGCTACGAGGCAGACAGAGGGAACCAGTACATTGAACCCGAGAAGTGTCTTTTTTCCTCGTGTTTGTCACGCTAGTACACCCATAAAATAATACAATTTAGTGAGTTAGTGGTTACACTACTCACGCTATGTGTTAGGTCAATCGCCTTGTTCCCGTTGCAAATGATACGCTTAGAGTGGATCCCCGCACCTCTATTGAGAATATTTAGCCATAAGTCTTCATAAGCCTCTCTTTCCATGGTTTCGTTCCAAACTGTTCTCGAATCTTTCCAGAGCGGAGAGTGAAACCTTCCCACTATAAAGGTAACATAGTAGGAATGACTCGCATATTATGGCCTTTTTTCGATACTCACACTCTTACCTAGTACACCAGGAATACATCATAGGGATGTAGGTCGACACTCAGACAACCAGTACTCTAGGCACGGGGAAAATTTAGGCCTAATACAGTTAGGACAGATATGTCCAGGGTTTAGTCATCGTCTCTCATTTTCATGCCTTCCTTTCCGTGTAGGAAAACCATGCCTCCGAAGAAGCGTAACAAATCCACAAGCAAGAAACCTACTCTCTTATTCGATGAAGCTACGTTTCAAGCTGCAGTCTCGGAAGCCGTAGTAGTTGTCATAGCTCACCTGAATGCTAACAATGCCAACGTTAGCAAGGGCCCTATCGGGATTTACGATCCTAGTAGTGGACAACAACAACCAACCTCTGCATACCCAGCCACCCAAGAACCTCACTCAAATCCACGGAAGAGAAAGATCAAGATTGAGGAGGGAAGTACCTCGGCTCAAGGACCTTACGAAGGGAAACGAGCTGAGACAGTCAATATCCATGCCAACTCTTCCATCCCTACACCTAGGAGACCCTACTTAGGAAACCTTCCCCGTTGCAGCAAGTGCAGCTACCATCATCATGGTGTCTGCCGGGAGCTCTATTGTGCTAGGTGCCACATGTTGGGGCATACTGCTCGCGTCTGCAGAACCCCGGTTGAGTTCATTACATCAACTGCCAATGTAGCGACCTGTACAGTTTGCCACCTATGTGGTGAAGTGGGACACTTCAAAAGGGACTGCCCAACCGAAGGAAAAGACAAGGACAAAGAAGGAGTCTAACTATAATGCTTAGGGAGAAGAATCAAGGAACCTAGTAGATTTTTGGTACGTCTCTCAATCACAGATAACTAAACCGAAAACATTAAAAGATTAATTCAAAATGTAAATATTTCCCTATTAATGCGAAAGTCACAGCACTGTTATAAAATATAAAAATTCATCAGGTAAAACTATAATGGCTAAAACATATATGTTACGGCCATGTATAGTTAAGATGGATAGACCTAGAGTGAGTGAATGTCGCCTCATTTCCTGTTCCTCGTTGGGTTGTGGATTTAGGGTGGAGTCGCTCAGTCAACAGTCCTCCCCACCTTAATTATACATGACTAGTATATGTTAGGCAATTATAGAAATGCCTTGTGAAAATTCATTCATGAAAAAGGTACTCTATTTTGAAACACTTAGGACTCTCTATAGTTCTGCGTCGACTCTATCGGTCCAAGTATCCGCGGCAGTGATACATATGACGAAACCCAAGACACCTAGATCTTGTGTGCCTATTCGACACATGACTCTATCGATCCTCATTATATATCATGTCGAAGTATGCCAACTTCGACGACTCTATCGATCATGGTTTGACGTAGTGCAACCATGTGTACGTCCCTAGTGCTGTGTAAAAAGAACTTTCTCCGTAGCCCTTTCGGCAAATAAAGGTTCTTCCGAACCAAAAAAAAAATAAAGACTAATGCGATCCGTCAGTCGCCCCTCTTACCTCAAACCTTCTGAAGTACCCAGGAGAGGGGTACCGCGCGCTGTTAACCAACCCTCCTTAGATAGATAGGAACCGAAGTGAAAGGCACTGCATGCATTCTAGAAGGCAATAACCACCCGAAGCATACCTAGTAGATTCCCTAGAAAGACCCTTCATCCTATCCCATGGAACGGGATCTAGAGTCAAGAGAACCCTACGGAATGAGCTACTATAATGACCACAAATCCGAAGTTGTTTTCATTCCGCTTGAGCCAACCTAGTAGCTAACACCCTCGGTTGATAAAGAAACATGAGTCTTAAGAGACAAGGACATGGACTACGACCATCCATTCACGCTTAATCCCCCGAATTAAGCATCGTGGCGAATATCACGGAAATCCGAGAGCTGCGATACAGTAAACTCTAAGAAGAGTGGATGAAAAGATTAAAGTTCCGAGTGATGGGAACCTATACTCACTAGATTTGACCTAGACCGAGAAAACTCAGAACTTTCGGAAGAGTAGTCGCAGTAGATGCTCGCACTACTCTGGCACTTCGTCCACCTTGTTATAGACAAGTAGTGCCTATCATCCTCCACCCTCTTGCATGGAGGAAATCGTCGTCACCCTGTAGAAGATAAAATACATTCTCCGAAGTGAACACTAGGATACCGAGAACCACAGGATAACCTTCGCAGCCAAGAATGCTTGATCAAGTGTGAAAGTAGTTTCATTAAGCCTCATGACCCATGTCCCGAAGAGATTATAGACTTGACGCCAGCCTTGGTGTTAGTCGAAGGGTTATGTAGGAACATGCGCTTTCCGCACTAGAATAAACCAAAGTCTTAGAGATTCATTGGATCATTAGGTGTTCCACGAATACTATCTTGCGCAGAAATAGTAGAACCACCTCCTGAGGTAGTCCAACACTCGGCTAGTGAAACCCTATCTCCCCGACCCTAAGGGTTTCTGCATCTCAAGATTTGTTAGTGCAGGTTCATTGTTCACGAGCTTGAGATAGACACTCTACAACAGACAGATAACCGTAGATACGCAACCATCCGATGACCTAGAAAGCCTCTAAAATCCAATTGACAGGATGCATGAAACCAAAGACAACCCGAGATTGTAAGAACCAACCTGAAGGACTACACATTCAGTACGAGTGAGAACGTTAGGAACTTCAGAATGGCGATCACACCAGTGATGATCTTGCCATAGAAGTACACTATGTTCTAAGTACTGAAAAGCTATACCCTTCCGAGAGCTTAGGACCATCCAAGAATCCTCACGGAGATTGGTCCAACACTCGTCAGACCACTACTACCTTCGGATATTCCACAAGATTCACACCCGATCGATCCACTTCTTAGACCTAATACGTGATTACCCGACGTCACTCTTCGTATCTCACTCATCCTGATAGAAACCATTGAGAACCCTAACCTTGTAGGTACACCAGTCGGAACCCACTAACTACACGAGACAGAGTCCACATCCCGTAGGTGAAGGTTTGTTGGAAAGACAAACACAGACCAGAGATCACTTGGGAATGCGAGGCCAAACAGAATAGGAAGTACTCTCTTACCTCTAATTGGCCATTCATACCTACTTCCTTGCCTAGACCTGAATTTCAGGATGAAATTCCCTCTAACGGGGGGATGATGTGACAACCCAAGTTGTTACGTTACATTTCCCCGTTACCGTTAACGGAATATTCCAGTTTATAAAAGTTTCGTTAATTAGAGGTCGTCAATTAAATAAACATTTCATTTGTTTATATTTAATATGTCGTTAAGTCGTTATAAAAGGAAATAAAAACACATAACACACATATTCCATTTATTCGGAAAAAGTTAGTTTTTATTATTACAACCACTAAATCGAGTGCGACCAAAAGCCCCGTTTAACGGTAGTATCGGGTAGAATTCCACTGAGCTCCAACTCCCACCCATATATAAGGGGGAGTAAACTCCATTTGGAGCTTTTCCACCCTCTCTCTCTATACTCTCTCTAGACTCGTTTTCGACCTGAATCCACAACCATCCGCTTCCAAATCGTAAGTCCTCTTATCCTAACTTGTTCTAAACATTATGATTCATGTTTATAGCTTAAAATCGGACTTGGAAGCTGTTGAAAAGGAGTTTACGGCCCAAGATTCTCCTTAGGTCGTAAACCCCTTAAATGAGGCCAAAAAGACCCTAATTTGTCCCTAAAAGCTTGAAAATAAATTGAGGATTTAGCATAGGAGTGTTTGATCAATTAAAACAATCATTTTGAGGCATAAAAGAGAGTTTACGGCCTAGGCATATGCCAAGGCCGTAAACACCTCTAAACCTTGTTAAAATGCCCCCAAAACACTCCCAAATCACCGTTGGACTTATTACATGATTTAGTGACTTGATATTTCGGTCTTAGATAAATTAAACACAATGAAATGAAGGGGTAAAAGGAGTTTACGGCCCAGGCATGTACCAAGGCCGTAAACACCCCCAAATGATAGTTTTAATTACCCCAAATGGCCTCACACTTCATTATAAATTACTAGAAGGGTATTAAGGGCTTGAAACTTTAATAAACTCAAGGAATGAGAGTTCACGGCTGTGAACTCCTTTAGGGATGGTTCATGGGCCGTAAACTTCCTAATGAAGCCCTTAAAGACCTTAAACTCACTCATGCCTTTTAGATTTGGACTTAGAAAAATTCCACTAACAAGATAGAGCCTTAAAACACACTAGAACCCCTCACCATGAGTTTACATCCGTAAACTCATGGTGAGATGTCACTGGGCCGTAAACTAAGCTTTGGGAGTTTACTCTCGGAGAGTAAACTCCATTCCTAAGCCATACACACCTTTAGACGCTACCCAGGACACCCCAAACATTTAACCAAAGTGTTTTCCACTCTTTAGGGTGCGTATACCTTTTTAATTAGTATTAAATATACTAATTGTATGTGAACATATGTTATCATATGTTAAATAGGTCACTAAGTGTGTCCAAGTCTTTACTTGACACCGAGCACCCAACCGACGCCTCCATCGGACCTACTTACACCAGGTGAGTTCATACCCCTGAATGAACCTTTTAAATGTTTTTTTACATGTTTTATAGGGGGAATACAAGTTAAACATGCCAATTATCATATCAATCACATGTGATTGATAACCCGCATGCACGAGATTTTACCACACTGTACACTGTTTTACCGAGTAGGATACTATAATGGTTTCAAAAAGGTTTTCAATTGTTTCAAAAATCTTATTTGTACTGTTGTATCTAAAATCATTTCAAACTGGTTTATAAAGGTTCCAAAGATTTCTACAGGTTTTCAAACTTATTTTACCAAAGAATACCAAAATGTGATTTTCCCAAGTATAAAGGTTTTCCAAGGTTTTCGTCAAATTTCTCTTTCACGTCGTATACTTATACTTGTTAGTTACCGCTGCTTCGCTTTCACTTATTGTAAACTCCTACTTGATAATGCATTCACTTCCTGATACGCTTATACTTGTTATTGCCTCTGTTTCGCTTATACTTGTAGTCACTTATACTTGTTAGACGCTTCTACTTCATCAGTTGTCGTTTCCACTTCGTGATACACTTATACTTGGTACACTTATACTTCATGATTCAATTATCCCACACTGTTGATTTACACTTTACGATTTGGTCATTCCACACTATTTATTCACACTTGACGATTTAGTTATTTCACACTATTCGCTCACACTTTATGATTCAGTTATTTCACACTATTTGCTCATACTATATGATTTAGTTATTCCACACTATCCGCTCACACTGTACGTTATACATCACGATTCGGTTATTCCACACTGTACGTTTACACACCACGACCCAGTTATACATCACGATGCGTTTCCACTTGTTACACACTCAATCGTAGTTAGATGTATGTATGTACTTGTATAGGTGCATATAAATAATGATTGAAGGACTTAGGAAGGCTTGTCCGCCCTATATCCTTTTCTTTGTTGAGATGTGGTCTGGTTGGATCGGATGGCCGTCCGAAGGTCATTGATTCATTAATTGTATGTTATGTATGCAAGCATAGACATATACGTTTACTCTAGTCAGTCCAGTTATGAGTCTCTACCCCTAGTTCAGCACTTACATATGAAACCCCCTACCCACTATTTGGGATGCATCTTCGGGACACGAACTTCTCCGTCGTTTAGTTGGTAACCAGAGTCTCCTGTAGAGAGAGCGGACATTGTGTGAATAGATATATACGGGATTGACCCCCCCGCTCCCTGACTGCTACCTACAGTCCACGACCCACCAAGCCAAGGGGTGACAAATGTCATATTTATAGACGCTTGTAGGGCGTCTGGAACTCTAGTCAGTATGGTTACGAGTATCCTGGGTTACCTTATAATTCATGGCCTTAAGGTAACAATATTTCACCGGCAATTTACACTGTATGCTGGTAACTCATTTTCAGAGTCACACTGTTTTGACCTTGCAAGATGTATATTTCATTTGATACTATCTGCGGTCTGTCTTCTCTGTTTTGACCTTGCAAGATGTATCTTTCATTTAATACTGTCTGCGGTTTGTATTCACTGTTTTAGACCTTACCAGTTGTACCTTTCATTTGGTACCTTCTGAGGTCTGTGTCTCCATTTGTTAGACGGAACCAGGCGTGTCGATCGTTTGATATTCTCCTGGAGTCTATAAATTCCCTTGCCTTAGTCAGCAGTCCTCACTGCTGAGGCATATGTTATTTCCCTGACTTCTCTTGCTTCCTTTAATAATCAAATTCAGTATTTTGATAATGACAGCGATTAAGGGAAAACTACTTTTTACCACATAACTCCGTCCAGTCTTGGTAGAAGGCTGCTTTTATTAAAGAAAATATAGGATTTTCTGGAAAGAACTCTAATACATTGTAAACTCTTAAACTACTACATTATAAAGTTATTTGAATAAAATGTCACTAATTACTTATGAACTCACCAGCATTCGTAAAAATGCTGATACTCGTTTTTCAAATAACTTGTATTCACAGGTTAGCATTAGACAGGTACATCCCCGGAGTTGTTGATGAAGATAGCTTAGTACCATGTTGTTCCTATTACATTTGTCTGTATTACTTTGATACCCTGTTATGTAAACTATGTAAAACTATTACTATTAATGCAATGTTTTGTTGTACTTTGATTACTGTAATGCATGTGTTGTGATACTTGACATGACGTCATCCACCCTAGAACGTTTCCGCCGTTCCGGTTTTGGGGTGTGACAGGTCTACACACTCTATTCATAAGGTCTGTGAATGCTCTTGGGGCATTGGTGAGTCCAAACGGAATCACCACAAACTCATAATGCCTATAGCGAGTCCTAAATGCCGTCTTCGGTATATCCTCATCCCAAATCCTCATCTGATGGTATCTTGACCAAAGATCAATCTTGGAAAACAAAGATGCACCGTGTAGCTGATTGAACAAATCATCGAACCTAGGCAACAGATAACAGTTCTTCACCGTTAGTTTGTTCAGCTCCCTATAATCGATGTGCATCCTGTGCGATCCATCCTTCTTTTTCATGAAAAGGATTGGTGCTCCCCACAGGGAACTGCTCGGATGTATGAACCCTCAGTCTAACAGCTCCTGAAGCTGCATAGATAATTCTTGCATCTCAGGTGGTGCCAACTGATATGGTGCCTTTGCTATTAGAGCGGAACCAGGCACCAAGTCGATGCGAAACTCCACCTGCCTCTTCGAAGGCACTCCAGGTAATTCTCATGGAAAACATCTCTAAATTCCTTTACAACCGGCACATTTCCCACATATGTCGTGGTCTCCATCCTCATATCTGTGATATAAGCCAGAAATCCTATACATCCTTGCTGCAAAAATCTCCTCGCCCTCGTAGCCGAACAGAGGGTCGGCGCCTGCGAAGCCCTCTCACCATGAATAACCAGTTCTTACCCACTTGGTGTTTGAACCTTAATCAACTGGCACTCGAAATCAATATTGGCCCCATTAGCCCCCAACCAATCGATCCCTACAATCACCTTCAGCCCTCGTAAAGGTATCATAACTAGATCCACACGAAACCCTTTGCACAACACATTCAAGACACAATCCAGATACATCCTCACAACACTCACAATGTGATCGTCTGCAATCTCCACCTCGAGTAGGGAATCCAAAGTTCTTGGCGTATCCTGGAACCTCTTGTTGAGCGCAAGCGACATGAATGATCGGGTAGCACCCGAATCAAACAAAACATGAGAAAACATACCATTGACCAAACAGGTCCCTATACAAGCATATAGTACACATAAGTCATAAAATTAATAAGAACATAGAATAATACCAGTCACAAAATCTGGACGTTGCCGGAGCCTCCTCGGTAGTCAGTTGAAAAGCATGGCTCTTTACCGTCGGGGCATCCGCCTTAGCAGGGCGGCCATCAGTGATCCTCAGAGTGGCGGGTGCAAGCACCATCAATGCTCTTTTCCCTCCTTGCAACTTCGGACTGTCGGCCATTTTATGGCCTGTCTGGTTGTAGTGAAAACATATCAAGCCCTTCCTGGGGTAGTCCCTGCTCATGTGGCCCAGCTGACCACATGTATAACACACCGAGTTCGACCCCCGACAAGCTCCCCCATGAGACCTCGCACACTTGGCACACCGGCCACAGCCCTACTGATGCTTACTAGATGAATCTGAGGTCTTAGGCTTTTTAGCCTAACCTAATGCTGCCTGTACCTGCTCAGGCATCTACTTGGTGCGGAAGTCTAACTCTATCTCCCGCTCACATGCTTTCTCCACCATCTCATTCAGAGTTTTGCACCCTGTGAAGCTCATAAACTCCCGGATATCATCCCTTAGCATGGAATGATACCATGTCCTCCTCATGTCCCCATCAGTAGCATACTATGAGATCAACAAGGCTCGTTCATGAAACTTTGCGGTAATCTCTGCCAGAGTCTCGGTGGTCTACTGAAGGTCATGAAACTCCCTCACAAGTCGTTACACCTCAATAGCTGGTGCAAACTCCAAGTGAAATCGCCGAAAAAATTTGGCCCAGGTCATCTCGGCCATACCGACTGCTCCTACCTGACTGGTCACCTCTGCCCACCAATCCCGGGCTCTGTACCTCAACATACAGGATACAAACCCCACCTTCTCCACTTCAGGGCAAGAACTCATGCGATGGGCATTTTCTATGTCCGCCAGCCAGCATCGGCTGACGACGGGGTCCCTGACCCCAAAAAACTCTGGCGCTCCACACGCCTCGAACTCCCGAAATAAGAGAGTTCGGGCCCCGGCCTGTACCGCAGTATTCTCAGTCTTAAACGACCTGAGCCTCTCCTCCATGATCTCCATTATACCCTCGTTGACCTTCCCAAAGATCACTGGGGTAGCATCAAGGAAGTCCTTCGTAACCTCTGCTGCAATGATCTCGTGCAACCTCTTATCCATGGGCTCGACACTGCTGCCCGATCCGGATCCAAATCCTGATTCCGATCCCGATCCCCGTGTCACCACCATGTTGAACTGAAATGACATAAACTATAATAATCAGGATATATATATACACACACACACACAAGGGATCTTGCTACACTGGTCCTCCTTGGAGCTATCAGATCTAACATTGGTTCGGGTCCAGGTCCTGTGCTTTCAGTAGTACGAGCCCAATACAACCTTCCACACCTACATGTACCTTTCCCCAATGCTCTACCTGATAACTCCAATTCATTCCATAACTAAACCATATCTCACAAATTACTGCATACATCAAATCTCAGGCTGTCCTAAGATTTAATATACTCATATCAATCAAACCAACCATGTCAGGTTGCCTTTATGCATGCAAATTATACAAAAAAAAGGATCATATAGACTTTCAAATAAAAAATTCTACCCTAGGCCCACAACCAAACAAGGAACATGAAGTAAGGCCAAATTGATCATTCTGAGGTTATAAGCTCCTAACCGTATACTATTTTGAATGCATACACATAGCAAGTTCAGCAAAGCTCAAATATCAGCATAACATGGCTAACATATTTGGGAGACTACTCACTTGGCTCAGCTGATCACGCGCGTTGCACTCTTATCTTTTCATTTCTGAAAACTTTTTACGTTATTTTTGAAAACAATTTTACCGTTTCCTCAGTTTGTGTCCTGACATATTCGAGGGTGTGTTCGGATCCCTCAAACCAAGGCTCTGATACCAACTTGTAACGACTAAATTTTTAAAAGAAAATTTCCAATTTTTATTTATCCAAAATGTATGCTCGTCATCCACAAAACCAATTACAATTGTTTTCAAAACCATATTCATTACAACTTCATTTCCAAAATATCAGAATGTCCCATAATATGTCGGTGAGAGAGTGCATGTCGCGCCATCACTCCTTGCCCTTGGCCTTAGGCTCAGATGTACTTGAAGCAAATCCACAAACTATAAGCTAATGCTTAGTGAGTTTCCGCAGAGAATACCCCACACACAAACCACATAACACATATCAAATTAGCTATAAACTACACATATCACATATGCCATGCATACAACATATAAGGAAGCCCTGGAAACCCTCCAGGGTCTTACACTTAATGCCACGGGAACCCCTGCGTGGTCTTATCTTCCATGGGAACCCCCACATGGTCTTCTTGTGTTGGGAACCCCCGCAAGGTCTTCCTACCTTGGGAACACCTACAAAGTCTTCCTACTAAACAAGACATAATGCAAATTATACAAGCAGATATACAAGGTTGCCATGGAAATCCTCCAAGGTCTTATACCAAGTGCCATGGAAATCCCCACATGGTCTTTCATGCCAATTTCATATTATCATATCGCCTATTCAATCCATAATCTACATAAAATGGGTCAGCCTTAGTGCCTTAGACCCATCGGTATGGTGAGACGACTCACCTCAGTCTGTTGAATGTGAAAGCTGCTCTCCTAATAGTCGGTAAGCTCTCGTGCTGAATGATAATATTAACCCATGCTAGGACATCACAATAAAAGGGAAAACTCAAACCCTTAGTCCCTCCATGATGGCCCAAATATTCTTTCTTTTGCTAACAGGCCCAAAGTCGGTGTCCAAAAATTATTAATGGGCCTCTTGGCCCAGTAAGACCCAATCATGACACTAATGTCCCAAACAGATAAAATGGCCCACCATTCTCAAAATGCAAAAAAGCCCAAAAACCAAATGAGGCCCAATAGTCCAAAAGCCCAAAATAGAACCAAACCCAATTGTGATGCGTACGCTTAGTGTAATATCCTGGTACACCCATTGTACTACTGTTCTGGGGATTACGAAGAGCGTACACTGGGTTACACCTAGTGTACTAACATATTAAGAACTTTTTTCCAATAAGTGCTTAATACTCGATTCTTTTACGTCAAAAAGTCAGAGCTAACCATATTAAGACGACCTAAGGCATAGAGTTCGCAACTGTATGCCTTTGCATGTCCCATAAGCTCCCAACACCATAATTAAGATCTTTTTAAATCTCTTAATCCATGCATGAGGTCAGAATACCCACGAAGACTCCATTTTTATGTTGAAAAGGGATTAAGGGACCTTAGATTTGTCATTTCCATCCTCTGGAGTTACTTAGCTCACAAGAGGAGGTCCAAAACCAATCAAAGGGAAAAAGTTAGAAAACCTAACTAGATCTAGTGATTTAAATGGAAAGGTGCAAGCTTTATAACTCCAAAAGCTCCTCAAGGTCGATAATATGAAGGTTCTTGAAGCCAAATGATACTCCAATCTTCCTTGACAACTTCTTCTTTTTGTATGAACACTAAAAGGACCAAAAATGCCCTCTTGAAGCTCAAAATGCACTCACAAATTATATAATGGTTTTCAGAGGTGTTTGAAGGTGAAGGAGGCTGGTAAGGGTGAGGCTCAAAAGAGTTAAGGGTGTTTAGTGTACTCCTGGTACGCCCATCCTATGTGCTGCCTCTCTGCGATCCTCCTTGCCAAGTTTGCTAAGCGTACTCATAAGTACGCCCAACGTATTTAAGGTCCTTTTATGATATAATAGAAATACTTCAAGGGTTACAGGGTCATACCTGATTAGGAGCGTTACAACATCAAACCAAATAAAATCTAAAATGAAACCTAAAACAAACTTACTGAAATCAAATTCATGTAGGCGGAAAAGCACCGAAAGGATTTCAACCAAACTCTACAAAATCTGAACTTGCAAATTGAATTCCCAAAAAAAAATTGGGTTCAACAAGAAGGACTGGCTTGGCAGTAGGAGCTGGTAACTGGAGTAGCAAATGCTGGTGATGGAGATAGCAAAGATATTGGCCGAAGATGGGGTATGCGGATTGAGGGGGACTGGAGATGAGTCGAACATGGCGTGAGTAGCAAAAAGAAAGAGGGGAAAAGAAAAGATGTATTTGATTGATTAGCTGACAAAATGGGTAAATGGTTATCTTTTAGGATAACCGGTGGGACCCATGTAACATCCTAGGTTTTCAGGTATTTTCAAATCCTTCCTTTGGTGAAACCCTAATTTCTAGTACGCTTGGCGTACACATATGTACGATGGGCACACCCTAGTACGCTCGGCATACACATATGTACGATGGGCGTACTAATGTCAAGGTGAAACCCTAATTTCTAGGGTCTAAGGAGTATTTAAACACCTATATGGATCATTTTGCCTCATCCTTTCAGCCTCCAAGTCCTTGAGTCGTTCTTAGAAAACCCTAACCCCATAAGAGAGTGTTTTGAGCTTAAAGTGTGTTATTTTTGCGCTTAAAGGAGAAGGAAGTGCATCAAGGAGTCTAGGAAGGAAAGAAAGCTTGTAGATATTGGATCATCATCTTCTTAGGAAACTCTATAAGGTAAAAAGTTGCTACCTTTATGATTGGTTTGCTTAGATCTCATCTTGGTAGCTTTATGTTGTTTTGTGTCCCAAAAAGTCCTATTGTTGTGCATGCTTTGTGTTGGACGTTTTGGGTTGTCCTTTCAGACCCTAGGAAGGGTTCTAAGCAATAAAAATGAGGTCCCTTTAGCTAATTTGGCTCCATGCTTCTTGTAGAAGGCCTTAATAGATTAAGACCATGTATTAAAGACTTTTTGGACGTCTAAAGTCATAAAGTTGAAGACTTTATGACTCTAAGGTGCATTTGGACCATTGATCAGAAGTTTGGGCTTAAGTGCTTAAGCCATTAAGCACTTATTGAAGTTTGGACTCTGTGAGGGTATGCCCCGCGTAAGGAGGAGTACGGTTGGCATACTCGATCAGTCACGCACTTGTGGGTCAATGTGAGGCTCAGTGTACGCCCTATGTAGTGAAGGAGTACGCCTCACGTACACCTTCTGTCGGATGTTAAATTTTGGGCTTCGAGCTTTGGGCCACCTTTTGGGGTTGAATGCTTGAATATTGGTCTACCTACGTTGATGTGTGTGAACTCAACTAGTTTTAAACCTACTTTTAGTTATAAAATTAACACATAAAGGCAATGGACCTATCAATTGTGGTAAAGCTAAATAAGTAGGGTATCGAACACAGGAAACGTTAATTAAAACTAAAAACTAATTTTATCTAAATCTAAATAATAAAAGGTGTTTTCTTTAGTTTTACAAGACTAGAAACTTACTAACTATTACTTAAACTAAGAACTAGAAAAGCAAAGATTAAACTAAACTCAATGACGAAGGAGGGTATTAACCCTATGGTTGATATTATGGTAATATTGCAATGGATTAATTCTTCTATTGGCTACCGATTCAAGTGATTAGCTTCGCGCTCACTGCACTAATCCTTAGAGAACAAACTAACTCAAATAGTGATCAGTTGTCTAATTTAATTTAATTCACTAGGTTATTTTTTCGGGTTAATTTAGACTTGTATTAGCTAACTAATTTGGTCCTTTAGCTCTCTCCTGACTTTGATTCGCAGTTTGCCTCTCCCCAAGGGTTCCAGAGATTTTTATATCGATCTGGAAAGCTATATATATATATATATATATATATATATATATATATATATATATAGATTCGAACTGACTCGCCGAGTCCATGTCCGACTCGCTGAGTCTATCACTTGATTCTTGTGCACGGTAAGTCTTAGAGTTCTTATCTTCTCCTTATCTTCTCGATCCTTCGACGCGACTCGCCGAGTAGTCGACCCTACTCGTCGAATCCAATATGTTTTTAACATTTCTTCTCATTTGTTCAACTCTCGAGCTCCCAACCGCTTCTCCTGCATCCTTTGGCTCCAATGCTTTGCTTTTGGTCTGAAAACACAATTCAAACACTTTTAAGTATCTTTTATCCATAATATGCAATAAATTAGCTAATAAATGATAAAAATCTATGCTTAATATAAGACTAAATATGCAAATATCAAAATACCCCACACTTGAATTTTGCTTGTCCCCAAGCAAAACTGAATTTTACACATTAGAATCATATAAGACAACTCCAATCGAACCCAGCCATTATGCCAAGACCGCAACGCATGCATTTGTGTCTAAAATTTTCCTAATAACCCCCCATACTCCAAATACTCACAATCCTCATAAACATTCTCCCACTTTTTCTGAACAATGCTCATTTTATGCATCCCTCCGAATCCATCCTCAGAAAACCTCTTAACCTCAAGGTATTTTTGGTTGAGCAACCCAAGCATACATAATCTAGACTATTACAATTTATGATACCACTATGGAGCTCTTTGGAATTCCTCACTTCTTTGACATTTAATCTTTGATTTCTTTGAATTCACCACTTTGTTGTTTGATTTTTGGTATCTTCAACTTTTGAATTCCGTCAGAATTTTTGATCTTTGAACTTCGTACTTTAACTTTGATGCTCAAAAAATTCTTCAAACTTTTTCTTGTAATTCTCTCTTTTTTTAACATGTAACTCACTTTATTCACTCAAAACCTACATGCTTAAGCAATGGCGCTCAACTTCAACCTTTATTGGCTAAAATTAATAATGTTCCTGGATACATTTCTCGTACACGATGCTAAACATATTGAATCCTTCAAACTAAGCGAGGTTGTGTTCTTGTCCCATGATTTCACTGGAATAAGGAAGTCACAAATACACTAGAACGTATATAGGCTCAACAAAACATTTGGGTTTTCATGCAATCATCAACATAATTCTAACATATAATCCTAATTACTTTTTACCAAAATTTTCTAAATTAAGTCCTAAGTAACATTTTTGGTATGCAAGAGCGCAATTTTTTTTTTAAACAAACCTAATTTAGGATAAAAAAACCCTAATTTAGGATATTATGATTCTAAATTTACTAAGATGACATACAACCCCCTACCCTACACTTAATTTATGCAATGTCCTCATTGCATGTTATGCATGAAAAATAAAAACATGAAATATAGAGAGAATTGGAACAAACTCCCCTGGGGTAGCAGTTGCTAGGTCGATATCTCTTCTCTTCAACTCCATCTTCAATCGACTTTATCCATGGAAACAACGGATCCATGTTTCGGACATCAAATCTCATTTAGGTAGCGTCAAATGTGCAGGAAAAATTGTAAAAAATCTCCAGGAATTGATTGCAAAGAATACATGGTCAAGTAGTGTAGCCACCAACATCGAATCAACAGTCTTCTTGGTATACAAATAAGTTACTCGTCGAGTCATATAAACGACTCGTCGAGTATAGTCGTGGAAAGCCTCGAAATTGTAAGTATAAAGTGCGAATCATCGAGTGGGTTAGTTGCACTCGGTGAGTCATCACTGGGTGAAAAAAAATAAATTTCTGCACTTTTTCCAGCTGTTGATAAATCTCAAGAACTTCCCATAACTTCTAGAATTATTTACTCAATCCCCTTAGGACTGGACTCGACACCTTAGCTCCAAACTTCTCCCTTTCTTGACTCTCTTCCACTTTTTTTTTCTTTCTATCAAACTCTAAACCCTTTATGCAAGCATTCCTAACCCAAAATCTGAAAGTCACCAAGGCAAATAAAACATCAAACACATAACTTAAAGTCTCAACCAAGAATTCAAAACACACCAAACAAAACAAAAACACAAATAAATTGAAAATTGTTCCATAAGACATAAAAAAACTAATCACCCTCTTCCTCATCATTGCCATGTGCAGCCCTGCTCCCACCAGCTCCACTTCGCCGTGTATTAATGATCTCATCCCACGAATGAATGTAGGGAAATCAACCCCCATCAATGTGTGGAATATGGAAATGGTCAAAAAGCCGCATGTGGGATTCGTTGCTAAAATTAATACCCCTCGCCATTTGATCTTGGAGCCTCCTCGTCTCGACATTGTACCAATCCATTGTTACTTCATCATTGTCCACCGGAATCACCGGCGGTTCCTCCTCCACTTCCCGCTCATGTCTCGATCTAACCCTCCTTCTTCACTTCCCGCTCATGTCTCGATCTAACCCTCCTTCCCAGTGCCTTGGGCCCGATCACCGGATCGTCACATGGGATAGCATAATGACCACCGCTAAAGTCTTCAATAATTCTTTCCCTCCGAAAAAGAATGGGATTAAAGGGAGGGGCAGGAATCGTTGTCATCAAATTCCATGCACCGCGGGTCATCAACCCATATGAGCTGGCTAGTCGGGTCACGAACATGCCACCGTTTATTTTGGAGGTTTTGCGATCCTTGACCGCACCCTACGACAACTAAGATGCCAAACACCATGGAATGTTGTAGAAAGTGCCGGGTGTGATGATACTCCAAAGATAAAATACGTTAAGGTTGGACACCTTGTCATCGTCCTTCCTTTGATTGATTGTAGTGGATATAAGACGGTGTATGAGGCGGTGTGTGGGTTACCTAATGCTCCATTCTTGAGCCGATTTCGGAATATATACTTTGTTGGCGATTGTGTTCCACCAACCAGTACTTGTAAAACCGTCGGGAAACACCTTATGAGATTGTTCCAAGAAGGCGCGGAAGATAGAAGTAGTAACCAATGGTCGGTCGTAAATCCCCAACCGACATGCAAGATCAATGAGAAAAACATTGATGGAATTCACCCCGAAGACAAAAACTCAAAATCGTGGGGTGGCAACAATCATCTCCTCATCGGAAAGATACTGTGGTGAAAAATTCCCAGCAGAGTTCTCGAAATACCGGCTCTTGAATTCTGAAAACCCAGCTCCATCCATCACATATAATTGTCTCCCCTTCGTAAGTAAATTCCTTCAAAAGGTAAGGCGCCAACTCTTCTTCATACCAGACATTATGTAACCAATCACAATCAACCCTATGAGGTACATAAACCTCCTTCTTCCTGACATTAGCCAACCTCTTCTTCCATCTTATCATTATTGAAGCAAATTCAATCGGAGGGAAATTCAACCAAGGAAAATCTCCTTGGTTTCCTCTTGAAAACATGATCCCTGTAAAACAAAGAACAAACAACCTAGAAAATACAGAAAAACATTAAAACAGAATTCGTCTGGGTCCCCGACTGGACTCAGTGAGTCCGTGAACGACTCGACGAGTCGTATGAACTGTGCGAGTCAGTCGACGGGTGGAGCAAAATTCGACCATAAAATCTCGAAATTTTTTCAAGGGTTTTGTCCATGGACATTCCTAAGATGTATTAGTGCAAGAATAACCATCGAAAACAACACAAATAATAGTAAATCAAAACCCTAAAAATTCACTAAACTTCAAAATCGGGTATTTGATGAAATTGACAACTTAAAACATCTAGAAATCATGGCTTTAACAAAATTATGGAAGAAATTAAGTACCTTTGTTGATAGAATTCAAGAATTTTGAAGAAAAAGTGAATAAAGTTGATGAGTGCTTGAGAGAGAAAAAGCAAGGGGCACACGTCGAGTAAGGAGGAAATACGATCTCAATAGGGTTAAAAAGCCTAATTTTACTATATTTAAAAAGTGATTTTTAATTAATTTTTTTCTTCTGTAAAAACGACTCGTCGAGTCAGGGTCAGACTCGGCGAGTCAACTTCAAATAATTCAAAAATTATAGCAATTCTTCATTTATTCATAAAAATTCCACACCACACTTAGCCCATACACACTCTCAAGCAGTCATGTCTGATGATTTAGAAGACGAAAATAAAATCCTAAAAAAATAAAAATCAAACTAAAAAGAGAAAGATAAAAGAAAGCAAACTCTAATAACGGGTTTCCTCCCGCCAAACGCTTCTTTTTAAGGAGTCATTAGTTGGACTCCTTCTCATCTACGTTTCTTCATTTCCTTGCATCGGGAATGCACGCCTAATCTTTTGTGGGTTATACTTTGTTTTGTAAGCGTGTATCTTCTTCCTGTAAGACCGTCTCAATTCTTCTCTCCTTTTCCTTGTAGCATCATCTTCAACTGCATGAATTTCCATTTTCGTCACCTTCTTCTTCTTTACCCCATTTTCTTTAAACTTCATTACTTCATAGTTGGTGAAAATTCAGGCTCGAGGTTTGGTAATACGTGACTCAATGAATGGGTCATCAGCATCATCTTTTATAACTGTTGCATTTTCCTCTTCTCCAAAGCTTGCCTTCTCTTCAAGTGGACTGTCTTCATCTTCTTGCATTATTGTATCGAGGCACGCCACTTGAACGTGTTGAAAATCACCATATGCTTTAACAATTTTGCTTACTGCTGCTTGATCTTCTAAAGATTTAGAGAAAATCTTCATGTCCAAAACATGCAAGGAGCTGGTAACAAGCAGATCAAAATCATCCAAGTTGCTGTGATTTTCGACTGGACTCGTCAAGTCCATGAAAGCGACTCGGCGAGTCAGAGCGTATTCCTCACATCCCAGTGTGTTTCCTGAATCGGTTCCTTGCAGCAACTTTTCTATCTCCTCCAAGTCTTTGTCAACATCATCGTTTCCTCCAGAAGATAAAAACTTACTTGGATCTTCTTCTTGTAAGAGTGCAAGTTCTTTTTGTAGTATTTCATCACCCAAATCAATGAAGGAAACTTCTTCTTTTCTTCCTTCTTCTTGCTTAATCTCTGGTAGAGCTTTAAACACTGCTGACTCATCTCTTACCCTCGATGTTAGTGTTGACTCGCATACATCTATTAATGCACCCGCAATATTCAAGAATGGTCTCCCCAAAATAATTGGAATTTTGGGGTCTTCTTCCATACCGAGCACTACAAAGTCCACAAGGAATATAAATTTATCCACCTTGATGAGTTGATCTTCACAAACACCTCTTGGACTAATAATCGTCTTATCCGTCAAATGGATCTTCATATTCACAGTCCTTGGCTCTGGTAAATTCAGCTTCTTAAAGAAAGAAAAAGGCATTAAGTTAATACTTGCACCCAAATCAGTCAATGCTTTAGTAGCAAGTGTATTTCCAAATTGACAAGGAATTGTGATGCTTCCCGGATCGCCCTTCTTTTCTGGTAGCTCTCTCAGTACTATCTCCGTGACTTCACCCAAATCTTTTCTAGCAGCAAAAAGACCCTTTAGCAAGTTCAAGTATTTGGGTGTTTGAAGCATTGTTTCCACAAATGGGACCTTGACTTGAAGGGCTTTAACGTGTTCCATGAAAGCTCTATATGCCTTGACCCTTTCATCAGGTACGGTTCGGATTGGGAATGGTAAAGGAAGGTTGTAAGGCTTTAAGGAAACAACTGATTTGTGATCAGGGCATGGACTAGTCGAGTCCATTAGAGGGAGTCGGCGAGTCTGGTCGGGTTTAGCTGAACTCGACCCTTCTGTCTTTTCTGCATGCACAGTGGTCATAGGAGTGAAAATTTTTCCATAGCTAGAGGTTATAACATTCACATTCGCCATTCTTGGATTAATCTCAGTTTTACTCGGAAGTTCACCCGGTCTTCTCTCATTCACTTGATGTGCAATTTGACCTAGTTGTTTATCAATGTTAAGAATAGATGCTTGCTGATTCCGAAGTATATTTCTGGTCTCATGTATTGCAGCATCATGATCACTGTGTCTTTTCTCGGATGCAGTTATGAATCTTGTGAGCATTTCTTCTAAATCAGTTCTTTTTTCCATAACCGGTTCTTCCTTTTGATAGAAACCCCTCTCTTTTTGCTTTTATTTCTCTTCCTTTGCCTTTTTGCTTGTATTTCTCTTCCTTTGTCAATTCTCATCGTATCTGTCCCCACTTGAATAGAAAACTTGCGCCTTTTTGTTTCCATTATCATCCAAATCACAGTCTTTAGTTATGTGCGGTCCCCTACAATATTCACATCCCACCCGGATAGCGTGGATTGTTTGATCCATTTTCTTCATTCTTCTGTCTAAACTATCTAGTTTCACCATCATTGCCGCCATGCTGTCGTTGACCGTGTTCACCACCCCCCTACTTACATCATTTCGTGGGTTGTGGTATTCTCTAGAATGTTTAGAGATTTCTTCAATTAATTCTTTGATTTCCGGGGGTGGTTTCCTTGTGAGCGGGCCTTGCGAATCAAGGAACTGCCTTATGGTGACATTGACTCTGTTGGCTATTAAGGTCATGGTGCGGGCAATTCCTTAGCAGGCTATTGTACCTCTCCCACGCTTCATACAGTGACTCTACAGCTTGTTGTTCAAAGTTAGCAATGGGCTTATTTAACTTGACTATTTTAGAAGGTGGGCAGAAGTGCCCTATAAATTCTTCTTTCATCTTGGCCCATTTGGTGACTGACCCGGGAGGGAGTGACTTGAGCCAGTCTTTTGCAGCACCTTTGAATGTAACTTGGAGCATGTGAAGTAGCTGAGTCTCGCGAGGCACGTTTGGAACATTAAAGTAATCCGCTACATCATTGACTTCTTCCAAATGTTTGTAAGCATCTTCGTGGTCTTTTCCATAGAAAGGAATCTCCTTAATTTGAGCGAGTATGTGGCCGTTTAGTTCGAAAGTAGCAGTAGCGGGAATTGCGGGTTGCACAAGTCCCGGTTTGGTGTCGTCACACATCCTCTTCTTCCATTCCCCCATGGGGATTTCATCAATGTTAGCGATGACAATGGCTAATTCGTCTTCAAAGTCGGATTTGTGCCCGAAAGTAAGATATTCTCCTCCCTCAGTCTTGTACGTGGCGTCTTCTTTAATCGGGTCTTCGATTGCTAAAGAGGCGTTGGATGCTCCTAATTTGCTGCTCTTCTTCTTGCTGAAAACGGACTTGAGGTTCTTTAGTGGCGAGTTCTTTGAAGAAACGGATTCTCCAACAGCTTTTCCTTTGTTCTTCCTTAGTGCGGATTCCGGGTCTTCTAGAGGAGGGACCACAGGTGTATCAGATCCTCGGGTCATGAAACAACTGCAACCAAAACAAGAAAAACATGTAAAAAGAACAAAAATAAAATAAAAATTAAAACTGTGAACAGCGATGGACTCGCCGAGTTGTCATGAGTGCACTCGGCGAGTTCAAGGCAAAAACAGAAAAGTTTTCTAATTAACCTACTAAAACAGATATTTATTAAAACCTTTACTAACTACCAAATTACCTAAGAATTAACTTTGTGTGAGATAAATCCCACACAAAGGATCGATTAAAATAGAAATTAGTGCTAATTTAGAACCGCTCATTGGCAACGGTGCCAAAAACTTGATGTTTGTGAACTCAACTAGTTTTAAACCTACTTTTAATTATAAAATAAACACACAAAGGTAGTGGACCTATCAATTGTGGTAAAGCTAAATAAGTAAGGTATCGAACACAATAAAATTGGTAAGTGTTGCATATCAGGCTCTTGGTGCTTGTTTTAACCCATAAACTGCTTTATCTAACACATAACAATGATCAGGAATTGAGAATTGATAAAACATGGTGGTTGTTCACCGTAAAATGTTTCTTTGAGAACTCCACTAAGAAATGCACACTTCACATACATTTGATAGACATCAAAATCCTTGTGTGCTGCATAGAGATCAAAGGTTTCTTCATAATTGTTACCTTCTTGTTGCGAATAAACTTTAACTACAAGCCTAGCTTTATTTTGAATAATATTGCCTTCTTTATCAGTTTTATTTTTGAAAATCCATTTTAATCGAATCAAAGATGCATCATCTCGTTTTGGAACTTATCTCCAAACTTTATTTCTTTTAAATTCAGCCAACTCAGATTGCATAGAAACAATCCAATCTGGATCTTCCATAGCAATCTTGACTGTTTTTTGTTAAATATTAGAAATAAAGACATTAAACATACAAAATTGTTGATGAATTTTGAGCAGCTCATTTTTAGCACGAAGTTGAGCTCTTGTAAGAACTCCATCTTGAGGATCACCAAGAACTTGTTCCATTGGATGATTTCTCATCCATTTTTCTAATGGTGGATATACTGGATCAAAATCCAATGGAGCATCTTCGAACATATTATCATTCTCTGAAATTGAAAGAGAAAAATTATCATTAACATCCATAAAAGTTTCATTTGGATTATTATTCGACACATTAACCTCCCTCTCGACAATTTTATTTGCTTATTGCTCCCCATCAACATTATCATTCATTCTCCTATTATCGCCCTCGAAAGAATCCTCCCCCTCAACACGAGAATTCATATGCAAGTTCTCCTCCTCTACTTGATTATATGGCATGCTTTTGTGAATTTCAGGAGAATGAGATGTCGAATTTACATGAGTAGCTTCATGAGTAAGTGTCGAAAAGTCAGAATGCTTGGTTGATTCATCAATTGATTATCATCAACATTGATTTTGCATCAGCCACCCTATCTGGAACACCAAAAATTAAATCAAAGTCAAAATCAGACGGATTGACACTTTTAGATTCATTAATAATTATCTTTTGGTCGAAACATTTTTCAACAAATTTGATATAATAATCATCAAAATTTAAGTTGAATGTCATTTCAATTTTTTGTGTTCGTCTATTCAAGACCCGATAGGCAACTGAATTCTAAGAATATCCAAAGAAAATTCGTTCATCAGCTTTGGATTAAAATTTCGAAAGATTATCCCTGAGATTCATGATAAAACACCTGCAGCCAAAAACATGAAAGAATTTGACATTAGGTTTTCAATTATTGATAATTTCATAAGGAGTAATATTGAATCATCGGTGAATAAATGAGCGATTTTGTGTATAACATGTAGTAAAGACTGCTTCAGATCAAAGGTATTGAGGAAGATTCGTATATGTAAGCATCATTCTTGCTGCTTCACAAAGAGAATGATTTCACCTTTCAACAACACCATTTTATTGAGGTGTGTAAGGTGAAGAAAAATTGTGCGAAATTCCTTTGTTAGTTAAAAATGAATCAAGAACATTGTTCTTAAAATCTAAACCATTATCACTCTTGATTTTTCAAACTTTCTTCTTCAAACTTGTTTCGATTTTCTTGATAAAATCAATCATGACTTGAGCAACTTCATATTTTAACCTAAGAAAATAAACCCAAGTAAATCGAGAAAAGTCATCAACGATAAAAAAAATGTACAATTTCTTGTTGAGAGTTTCAACAGTCGATTATCCACAAAGATCAATGTGAAGAAGTTCCAATGGTTCAACAATTTTCGAATAAATTACAATTGGAAGTCTATGTCGATGTTGTTTTCCTTGTTCGCAAGCTGCACATAAAGTATCATTATCAAATTTTAAAATAGGTAAACCTCGAACATGATCATTTACCACCAAGTTATTAAGATTTTGAAAGTTTAAGTGTGAAAGGCGCCGATGACAAAGCCAGCTAACATCTGAAGAAGCTTTCGGAAGTAAGCACACCGAGGGAATTCCATAAATCGGTTTGACCCTAAAAGTGAACATATCCCCATGTCGTTTGGATTTAAGTAGAATTTGGTTTGTGTTGAGATTCAAAATTATACTTCCTTATTCATTGAACACCACTTGATTGCCAATGCCCACAACAAGTTGCGAAAAACTTATCAAGTTATGTTGAAGACCTTCAACATAAGCAACACGATTGGCAGTAAATTTCCTATTTGTTACTTTCCCATATCCTTTAACTTGACATTTTTTTATTAGGACTTTCTCTGACTTTCATCTTTTGCTTTTCAAAACCGAACGCCACGCCTTGACTGAAGATATCGAATCTTTTGACAATGAACTAACATTCGACATTTCGTTCAAATACTTGTCATAGCCATTTTTGATTTGTTCTTGAGAGAAATTTCCTGTTTGATAAGATTTCCCTTTTCCTTCAAGCCAATGATCTATGTTTTTCACATTTGATCGACCCTTGGTATATGAGACTTTCAAGGCTTGTTTGGCAGGAGGATTAAGAAAATTTGGTTGCCAAGGTGTGTATTTTGGATTCCATTTTGATTGTAATTTTTCAACATTTTTCTTTTCATCTTATGTTCCAAAACCTTGTGGTGTATGATTTCGAAATTGATAAGATGTTGAGTTGTTTTGGGATTAAATTGACTTTGAAAACCCAATATTGAAAACCATTTGATTTCTTGTTTGATTAGTAGATTGAAACTTCTTGAACGATTGAAATTTTGAAACTCCTTTCCTTTCAACTTTTGATTATGATTTTATGAAAAAAAGAACGTTGTTTCTTTATTTTATATTTTTGAAAAATAATTTTGTGATGTTGATTTAGACTCATTTTTTTAGACAGAGCCGGATTTTTCTTGTTAACTGACGTTGATCAAGATTTTGTCTTAAGCTTTTCAAACACTTTCTTTTTAGCTGTTTTCTTTGTCAAATCATTTAGTTTATTTCGAGACTCAAGCATCTACCAAAAAAATTTCTTTCATGCTTGTCTCTTTGAAATCCCATTTTCTTTTGAAAATTCGGCAATTTTCGCTTTAAACTCTTGTGAATTTAAGTTATCTTTTGAAATCACAATTTCAACGTCAACTTGTTTCTTTGAAATTTTTGTTTTTTCAATCCATTTTCTTTGTGGTTTTTGTCTTTGAAATGTGTATCAATTCTTTGTAAGATTGTTTTCGACAATGATTTGATTAGAAAAGAACACTTCATTCGATGTTTTCTTATCATCTTCTTCTACCATTTTTTTAAACACAGGTTTGATCTGATCAAGATTCCTAGTTGTAACAAACATTTGATTTGGAAAGATAACATAATCGGAACACATGAAATTTGGATACACAACTAAACGTGTTTCTAGGAAATGGGCACCTTTTTCATTCATCACTTTGTCAAAAAATTTAGTTCCACCGTACACCTAATCTACAACAACTCTTGGTATTTCAGTTTTTTTTCGAAATTTCATCAATATCCTCCTCATCAACATTGTTGTCAGTTTGACTATCTCTGACACTTACATATTCATCATCACAAACTTTCGAAGTTGAGGGTTGGTCAGTGTCACTATTGTCTAATGAATAATTACATTTTTCATTGCCTTGAGCTAAAGATGTGACATTAATGACAGACAACTGAGAACAATCGATAGACTCTTCTTGCTCAATTTCACTAATTACACTAATATTATAAGAATTATCGTCAATATCAACAAAATTAGATTAAGTGTCAGCTTTCGAAGTCTCAGTCCTTTTCAAAAACTTTTTTTGTTTATTCTTGGTTAATGTTTCATTCACAATGTCAACTAATTCATTAGCATCCAAAAATTCATCTATTTTTACAATTCCATAAGCAAATATATTATCAGGCACTTTATCAAACTCAGCTATTGTCTTTTCGCAATCATAAGACACACAATCAATCTTTTCTCTTTCAAAAGCTAATAATGGTAATAACTTCCTATGTTGCTCTTTGCTTATATTAGAAGAGTGATGTAAAGCAGTTAATTTTGCATAAAGTCTCTTAGCAGAATTACAATATATGTTTCTTTGTGGTAATAACATGCAAACTTCATTATTCAAATTGTCCCTATCACACATAAGATTGGTAATTCGTAACTCAAGATATTCTACTTTTCTTTTCTTCGAATCCAACTGCTTCTGAACTTCTAGTAACTGAGTACTAGATTTCTTAGCCTCATTACTAGCAGAGATAACCAAATTATCAAAATAAGCAACAGTATCATCAAAAGCAATTAATTGAGAATCATAAGCACTTAAAGGAACATTGAAACATTGAAGAATACAATGTACCTTCGTTGGCATTCGTGATTTGTCTCCATTCTAGGTCATAAAACAACAACCAATCACCTATTCTTCCTCATCTTCCTCAAACTTATCATACATTTCCCCATGTGTAGGATTACGTATCCCTTTGTCATCGGAGCCAGAACACCAAATTTGATACGTTCCTTCATCCTCACCTTCTCCTCTTGCCACCAATGACAAACCTTTTGCCTTTGCTCTCACTTCTTCCAAACGTTCGTGTTGGTGCATGGAAATGCTCCACAAATAATGAGTGTTTATTAGGTTGTATTTTCCTATTATTGTATTTATGGTGTAGGTACTCTCCCTCCTATATAAAGGGAGATATGGTCATTTCTTACTTTAGCTAGCTCATTTTTTCTTAGTAAGTGATTAGAAATGCACTTCTCAGCATGTAATCTCTAGAGAGAGAAAGTTGGTGTGTTCTCCCACCGAGGAGAGTTTCTCTCCCACCATGTTCTTCATCTAATATTATTATTATTATCTCTCTTTGTTCTTAGCCTTCTTCCATGAACTCATAATGTGTTCTTCGTGTTCATACTTTCAAAAACACGATTACTCTCAAGATATCTTGCTTCCGCATTCACCGTTCGTATAAAAATGGGTCTCAACAATTGGCATCAGAGCCGTACCTTGAATATCTCATGATTAGTTCAAGGGAATGACTCCCGTTCGGTGATTATCTTGTGATTTTTTCGTGTTTCTGCAAGAAAAATTTTTGGGTTTCAATGCACCACAAATAATGAGCATTTATTAGATTGTATTTTTTTTTTCCTTTATTGTATTTATGGTGTAAATACTCTCCTTCCTATATAAAGGGAGAGTTGGTCATTTCTTATTTTTAGCTAGTCCACTTTTTCTTAGTAAGAGATTAGAAATATGTAATCTCTAGAGAGAGAAAGTTGGTGGGTTCTCCCACCCAGGGAGAGTTTGTCTCCCACCATGTTCTTCACGCAATATTATTATTATCTCTCTTTGTTCTTAGCCTTTTCCATGAACTCATAATATGTTCTTCGTGTTCATACTTACAAAAACATGATTAATCTCGAGATATCTTACTTCTGTATTCACCGGTCTCAACAATTGGTATCAGAGCCGTACCTTGAAGATCTCACGATTAGTTCAAGGAACGATTCCCGTTCGGGCATTATCTTGTGATTTTTCCGTGTTTCTACAAGAAATTTTTTTGGGTTTCAAACCGAAATTTTTTTTATGAAGTTCGTTCTTAGTTCTATTTTTCTAGGGTGATTCTATCTTAGTGAAAATAAAATGTTGCTGCTGCTGCTCATTCTTTTTTCTGCTAGAAAATGATGTTCTTGAAGTTCTTAGTATTTCTCTGTTGAAGAAACGAAGAAAAATGGGAGAAGAAATTATTTTTGTGGTCTCCAAAATGTTGAAGAAATTATTCCGGGAGGTATTTGTTCATGGAAATGAGAAGACACAATTAATGGGCTTATTTTCTTTGAAGTGGTGCTTTTTTTCCCAGCAACTTGAAAATCTTCTTTTATTCCTCTTTATTCTTGCTCTGAATCTTAATTTTAAGAAATCTGGATGTAATATGTTTTTGTCTAAAGCACCTTGTCCTTATTACTCTTTTGGGTAAAGAGTACTCCACTATTTGCTCCCTCAAAAATACAAAAACCCTGTGACATTGTGCAATCTCATCACCTTTTGTCTTAAAACCCACCTGCACACTCTTCTTTTTGTCTTCCCAATACCCGCTTGTTGACTTAAAATGCTTTAAAAATATTCCCCTCAATAAAATATGAATAAATATGTAATCTCTAGAGAGAGAAAGTTGGTGGGTTCTCCCACCCAGGGAGAGTTTCTCTCCCACCATGTTCTTCATGCAATATTATTATTATCTCTCTTTGTTCTTAGCCTTCTTCCATGAATTCATAATACGTGCTTCGTGTTCATACTTACAAAAACACGATTAATCTCGAGATATCTTACTTTTGCATTCATCGTTCGTATAAAAATGGGTCTCAATAGTTCAACATAATACGCTTCGTCTTTGATATTTCTTTTTCTTCTCCTCTTTCTTTCGAAGCATACAGTTACTTGCCATATGATTTGCACCATGACAATAGTGATAGTCGACACCTGCATCACCTTTGAGCTTCTTTTCAACTTTCGAATCTTCAGTCTTTGATTCTATCTTCTCGAACCTTGTCTCCTCATTCACTTTTCCAGGAAATCTCACTTCGTCACACCAATCCTCACTTTTCAACCAAACGGCTTTTTATAAAATTTCTTTACTTTGATGTTGGAGTAAAAAGCAATGGCTTCGTCATCTGAATTAACAACCACACCTTCATCATCAGTACTCTCTTTTTCAGTAGCTTCTTTCTCAAATACTTTCGAAACTAAGGCAAGTCATCCTCCCAAGCCTATCTTTTATTCTTCATTCCTTTCGATAACCTCTGGCTCATGAGTTTTTAGTTGATTATAAAGATCATTCAAAGTTGAGGTATCGAAGCTCTGTTGAATTTTCTCCATGAGACTAACATTTCACCATTCTTTTCTTAATCCCATAATGAATGTGGGATTAAATTCCATAATTTTAGTTGTTATTCCATTATGAATGCATTTGTAGATGAGTTCATTCAAGGGATTGTAATAATGTTCGATAGATTCACCTTCCTTTTGCTTGAATTCTTTCAACTCAACCAAACAAAGCTTGACAAAGTTGATTTTCGTCTTTTCATTCCCTTGAAACTTCTCTTTGAATGTATTCCAGATCTCTTTTTCCGTTTTACAACTACAAACATAGTTATAAACAACAAGAGGAAGTGCACCACGAAGTTTCCTCATACATCTTTTCTTATTCTTCTTCATCCTTGTTGATTGATCTGTAACATATGGTGTCGAATCAGATGAACTAATTCCTTGAACATTTGTAGGAGAGATTACATTGCTTTCAATACATCCCTAAAGCTCTTCATCCAGTCCCTTCAAGTATTCTTCCATGCGATCAACCCATTGAAATTTGCATAGGAATCTTTGTTAAAGATCCTAATATATGAGCAAAAGACGTCATCGTGTTCATGCTGAAATTTTCCATTGATGTACGGATGAATTCTCGGAAACTTCAGAAATTTGAAAATTAATGGATGAATTGATCAGAAAAAGCAATTAGAACACTCGATTAAACAAAACTAGTTGTAGAATCGAATCACAACTAAAGATCAAGGATGATTTTCACTATCAAAAGTGTGGAAACTTTTGAATCCAATTACGAGATTCAAAATACAATTGACACAAAATGAAAATCAGGTCATTGCAGTATGATTATTGGCTCTGATACCAAATGAAGTTGTGATTTAATTGAGAATTGAAATGAGATTAGAAAACAAACAGATTCAAAACAATCAGAGTAAATAAAATCTTGTTTCAGCTCATATTATGCTTTCCAATACAGAGAGAGTCTAGACAAAAATGATGCAAAATTTGTAGTCTATCTACTGTACCTTCCCTATTTATATGAGAAAGAAAGCATGCAAAAAATACAAAGGACTTGACCATTAAGTTTCGAAACAACTATGCCTTTGTAAATAACATTACCTCACATAACGAACTATATTACAATTTTTACATCTTACTACTAACTTCGACTCCTACAGAAACCCTAATTTTTAGGGTTTGATGAGTATTTAGACACCTCTATGGATCATTTTGTCTCATCCTTTCATCATCCAAGTCCTTGATTCGTTCTTAGCAAACCCTAACCCTATAGGAGGGTGTTTTGAGGATAAAATGTGTTATTTGTGTGCTTAAAGGAGAAGTAACTGCATCAAGGAGTCTAGGAAGAAAAGCAAGATCATCATCTTCTTAGGAAGCTCCAGAAGGTAAAAAGTTGCTACATTTATGCTTGGTTTGCTTAGATCCCTTCTTGGTAGCTTTATGATGTTCTTTTGTCCCAAAATTCCCATTCTTGTGCATGCTTTGTGTTAGACATTTTGGGTTGTCCTTTCAGACCCTAGGAAGCGTTTTAAGCCATAAAAATGATGTCCCTTTAGCAAGTTTGGCTCCATGCTTCTTATTGAAGGTCTTAATGGACTAAGACCATGTATTAAGGACTTTTTGGAATTCTAAAGTCATGAAGTTGGAGAATTTTTGACTCTAAGGTGCATTTGGACCATGAATCTAAAGTTCGCACTTATGTGCTTAAGCCATTAAGAACTTATTGAAGTTTGAACTATGCGAGGGTACGCCCTGCGTACTCTGTCAACCACCGCGCGTACGCCTTCTGTTGGATTTTAGATTTTAGGCTTCGAGTTTTGGTTCACCTTTTGGGCTTGAATGCTTGGGCCCATATTGGTATACCTGAGTATGAGTGTTTTAGGCTAAGTGAAGAGTTGGACGTTAGGATAAGGCCCAATAAGGAGTTTGGGACCAATTTGGAAAATTTGGTTAATCATGGGCCTTGTATAATTTTGGGCTTTTGAATAAAGAATTGGGACTGGGTCTTGGTCCAATTATGGATAGGGTAAAGTGCAATTTACTCAAAGTTTGGGTCATTAGGTCAGGATTTTAGTGGGCTAGCAGCCGGAGGTTTTCTGTGTAATTCGTCACTGTGAGGTGACTATTCCTCACTATACTTTTGGGTTGAAGGCACCAAGGCTAGCCCCTTTTGGATGGTTATCCTGTTTATTGCATGATTGAGAGTTATATTGATATATTAGATATGTATCATTGTAGATAGGATGATGCTATGCTTAGTGATATGTAAGATCAATCTATTTCTTATTGGCTGGTTAATTGAATGATTACCGATTATATATATATATATATATATATATATATATATATATATATATATATATATATATATATATATATATATGTCGACACGGGTATGAATGGTTGGGTTGAGGCGGACCTGCTTTGTGCAGAAGACCAACAGACCCAGTACGTCCTAGATAGACTAAAGGCCAGTGGGGGCGTACCAGTTAGCCCGAAGGCGCGGAGAATGTTCCAGATAGGAAGAACGCTCGAAGTGGTGTACCAGTTATGCTGAAGGTTCTGTGAGCTTGCCAGATAGACAGTAGGCCGATGGGGCATCCCAGTCAAACTGAAGGCTTTGTATGCATGTTCTTTATTGTATTATTTTGGTTTTATGATGTGTTGGTACTTTGGGTGAAACTCACTAAGAATTGGGATTACAGTTTTGGATTATATTTTAGGTACCTCAGAGGATTGCGGAAAGGGGAAGGCGTGATCGTGCACCTCCCCATGTTTTGTTTTGGGATTTTAGGAAAAACTCTGATGACAAACATGTTTTGAAAACTATTATGTAAACAATTATGTTTTTTGTTTGGTTTAGAAAAGTTTATATTTTTATGAAATTTTATGAATGTTACAACCCATTTGATTTGTTAAACAAATTTTTTGAACAGTAGATAATTATTAAATTATAAAACAATTAAAAAGGACAATAGAGTGTTTTTAGGTCTTGAAGGGTCCAAACGTTCAATCAAAATAGGGAAATTAAGTAATTTAACCCTTATAAACAACCATTTTAAAACAATTAAAAGGGAAAATAGAGTCTTTTTAGGTCCTGTAGGGTAAATAGGGAAATTGAGTAATCGAAGCCTTATAAACATCCATTTTAATAAAAATAACAAAAAATATATTTTTCTTTTGGAAAAATGACCACTTGAACCGAAATACGATATTCCGAAGCACGAAGTTTTGTTCAAAAGGTATGATCTGGAATACAATATCCCAAAGAATTCATGATTTTGTATTAGAGTGGGTGTCAGTTGGTGGGGATGACGTCTGGAATCTGACATGTTGTACCTTCTAGAATGAAAACGGGTCTTCCGGTTCTGGAGTGGTATTCCGAATAGCTAGAATTAGAGTTTTTCTAAAAAAATTTCTTCCAAATATGCAATACATTTGTGTTTTTAATATATTTGTGTGTTTGATACATTCTATAAATGTTCCAGAATGAATACGTATACGGATTATTTTTCCCGAGTCAAGTTTCTAGTCGACCGAAATGGCAGCGTATCGACAGATGTATGTAGTATCTTGCTCTAGATTACACATGGTTTGGTGTAGATATAAGAAATGATATCAACTAGATTAGGTTAGTTATGTTGGAAGCATCCAAGTCCAGGTTACATACTAATCAAAGTAATTTATATTTTCAATGTCCTTGATCAAGTATAGTTACTTAGATTCTTGACGATAGTGATGATAGATACTTTCTTGGTTTTGTTACTACCATGCCACCTAACACAGTACAATTGTTTGTTGTTAATAATGCTATAGAAAGTGGTAATAATCGATTTCCCGTGGAAAATCATTCTGTAAATGGTTCGTCTGGTGCTAGAAGTAACCAAATTTGTAATTTATTATCTATAACAACCAACCATGTTCCTTCTTAAAATCATTCGGTAAGGTTATTGTTCACGTTGACCTTACTGTTGATCTTGATGAATCTGCAAATGATGAGGCAAAACTAATGATGTTGGTTGATGATGGTAATATAATTCCACATGGAGAGCCAGTTGAACATTTTTCAGATTTACACTGAATTTAATGGGGATGAACATGACGATGGAGAAGAGGAAACCGATCCCTTACAACCCCGAAAATTAAAACTGGAAAAGTTTGCTTTTTATTTTTTCGATTCTGAAGAAACACAAACCAACCATTGTTTGTATTACTGATGGCCATTAGGGAAAGGTAGAGACACCTTTGGTGATGACCATAGAATTTTGGCTAACCATCCGCGAGGCTCGTGCAACACCAGATCTGGTTACTAGTAGGTGACTTTATCATATCTCTTACTGCTTTCTTTATTCTTGCTCAATATATATATATATATATATATATATATATATATATATATATATATATATATATATATATATGATCTTATATAAGGACCTTTTTCCTAAATGGTATGCTTGCGCATGTGTTGTTTGATTCGAGTGCTATCCGATCCTTTTTATCTCTTATGCTCAACAAGAAGTTAATTGATGCTCATGGGATTCTGGATTATCTATTGGACGTCAATATTGGTAATGATAATTCTATGAGTGCTTCAAGGATTCATAGGGGGTGTATCTTGAATCTGTTCCACCAGAGATATGCTATTGATTTGGTGTCGATTCCTCCACGAGGGTCGAAGATTATGATAGCCATGGACTGGTTAGGTCCCAATGGGGTCATGATTGACTGTGAGTGCCAAATAGTGATATTTTGAACCCCAATTGGGGGATTAATGGTTATTCCCAGTGAGGGAGGTTCGCATGGGCCAACACTCTATTCAGCTGCGAGGGCCAAGAGAATTCTACAGCAGGGTTTTATGCGTTCCTGGCTTATGTGGCATATCCTCAAGTTAAGGGCTCCATGGCATTGAGTGAGGTGCCCATTTTTCGGGATTGACCTAGTTCTTGATGCAACTCCAATAGCCAATGCACCACATTTCTTAGCAGTATTGAAGCTGCAGGAATTATCTATGTAGCTTCAAGAGCTGCTAGACAAGGGATTTATTTGACCGAGTAGCTCGCCTTGGGGAGCATCAATCCTGTTCATGAAGAAAAAGGAAGGCTCACACAAGATGTGTATCGACTACCGGGAGATGAATAAGCTAATGGCGAAAGACATTACCCACTCCTGAGGATCGATGAGTTATTGGACCAGCATCAGGGTGCGTATTGGTTTTCCAAGATTGATTTACGATCATGCTACCATTAGATGACAGTCATGGATGCTGATGTGCAAAAGATGGTCTTCATGATTCTTTATGGTCATTACAAGTTTGTGTTGATTCCATTCGGCGTCACCAATGCACCGGTAAAATTCATGGGTCTCATGAACAAAGTTTGCAGGCTGATGGTGGTTCGGTCGGTGATAGTGTTCCTAGATGATATTCTGGTCTACTATAATACCAAGGAGAAGCATAAGGACCACTAGTAGGAGGTGTTAGAGACCCCGAGAAGAGAAAGGTTGTATGCCAAATTCTCCAAATATGAATTATAGTTGCCCGAGGTATAATTCTTAGGGCACATCGTCAACCAAGAAGGTTTCTTGGTCCATCCAGCCAAGACCGAGGTCATTATGCGATAGGAAATTTTGAGGACTCTATCTAAGATTTGGAGCTTACTAGGTCTCGCAGGGTACTACCAGAGAGTATTCCATGAGTTCTCCAAAATTATAGTACCATTGACCCGCTTGACGAAGAAGAATGTCACTTTCCGATGCGGGGCAGATCAACAGTTGGATTTTGAGACGTTGAGACAAAGATTGTGCAAGGCCTTGATTCTCGTGCTCCGTACGGTATGGATGATTTTGTGGTTTACTGTTACACCACTATACCAGGTTTAGGATTTTTTCTTATGCATGGTGGTCACGTAATTGTTTACGCTTCGAGACAACTGAAGTTTCATGAGACAAACTACCCTACACATGACTTGGAGCCGGGGGATATGGTTCCGACCCTCATGATTTGGAGGTACTATCTGTATGAGGTTAGGTGAACTATTTAGACTGACCACAAGACTTTGAGGTACTTGATGGACCATCTAAATTTAAATATGTGACAATGGAGATGGTTGGATGTGGTAAAGGAATATGATTGAGTGATCCTGTACCACTGTGGGAAGGCCAATATGGTGACAAATGCCTTGATCCATAAGGAAGTGAGTACTCTGATCGAGGATATTTTTCTGAAGATGGTTATTATTTTGCCTTTTTTGGATATTATAGAGAAGGTTCAGGTAGAGGGACTGAAAAGGGAGAATTGGAATGCAAAGTAAATCAAATGTCAGATTTCTTTATTTTTTTAGAGACACTTGGGGGTTGTTCACTCAGTGTGGTAGATTTTGAGTTCTAACTACTGGTGGGGTGAGACAAACAGTTCTAGGTGAGGCTCATAAGTCAAAGTTTTCGATCCATCTGGGGGCAATGAAGATGTATTAGGATCTGAAGCTAAGTCATTGGTAGCCTTATATGAAAAGGGAGATAACAAGGTTTATAGATCGGTTCCTGACTTACAGGAAAGTCAAGGCCGAACATCAAAGACCCCATATCAAGATGAAAACACTACCCACTCCCATTTGGAAATGGGAAGAGATCACCATGGGTTTTATCATAAACCTACCGAGAACGACATGTGGAGTTGATTCTATCTGGGTCACTATTGATAGATTGACCAAGAGTGCGCATTTCATACTGATTGTCGAGAGTATATCCGTTGAGAAGCTAGCTAACATTTATATTCCGAAGGTGGTGGTTCGGCACGAGCTGATAGTTTCAGTATTTTCATATTGGGATGTTCGATTCACCTCCAAGTTTTGGAGTAAGCCTCATTGAGGAGGTGGGTACTAAATTGCAAGCGACCAAGATACCAACTCCAGACCGACAGTCAAAGCAAGCGAACGATTTCAATGCTCGAAGATATGCTATGAGCATACATGTTAGATTTTGTAAGGAGTTGGGATACTTACCTTCCACTGACAAAGTTGTCCTACTAAAACAGTTATCATGCCATTATCGACCAGCCACCTATTGAGATGTTGTATGGGAAGAGATGCAGGGGCCCAGTTCATTGGGGAGAGGTCAGGCATCAGGTCATGGGGAAGAGTTATGCAAACTGGCGACGATCGGACATCAAGTTCCATGTAATGGACTTGGTGCTTTTTAAGGTGTGACTTTGGAAAGGTGTCATTCGAATTCGGAAGTGGGCAAGCTGGGCCCCAAATTATTGGTCCGTTCAGGATTTCCGGCCGGTTGGGCAAGGTTGCAGACCATCTTGATTTTCTTGATGAGCCCAGTCAAATCCATAACACCTTCCACGTCTCTCAGTTACGGAAGTGTGTAGACGATGAGTCGGTGGTGATCCCTTTAGATGATATTCAGGTCGATCATTGCCTGAACTATGTTGAGAGACCGATTATGATTCTTGATAGGAAGACTATGAATCGGTGCAAGAAAGTAGTGAACCTAGTGAAGGTGTGATGACGATACTGGAAAGGCTCAAAATGGACATAGGAGCCTGAGGATGAGATGAGGGAGCATTACATAAACTTGTTTGCAACGGTGAACTTCAAGGACAAAGTTTGATTCAAGTGGGGGGGATTTGTAACACTAGTTTTCTAGGTAATTGTCCTTTATAGCTTCATTTCTTAAAATTTGAAAAAATTGGTCCTTGCGTTGGGTATACAAGTGAGGTACGCCTGGTGTAGGACCTTTAATTGTAGGTTTTTTCACACAAGCCTTTAGGTCCAACAATGACTCTTCGTTGTGCATCTTCTAGAGGTATAAAGCTCTAACCCTTAGCTTATTTTTTTAGATCTTGTTAAAGCTTAGAATTATACACCTTTTTGTCAAAAATCTTGATCCTTATGAGTATGGAATACTCCAAGACCTTTAAGTTGTCCTTCCAGACGTTTTAGGGTGCGTTATGTCATAATAATGCAATCTTGGAGCTTGTTTTTCTTCCGTGCAAGAGTATTGGAGTTTGAAATGGTTGAATGAGTTAGGGCTTTGATTTTGGGCTCCTTGTAGCCATGCACATGCATATAAGGCTGCAACTTTTTTGCCTTAGTCATTTTATTAAGCATGTATCTGAATTTAGACGTGATGTCTTAATGTATTAAGACCATTTAGTGAGAGTTTGGACATCATGGTAGTACATTGGGAGTAATGTCCTCTAAGCTGAGTATAAAAGGTTGATGCCTTGTAATCTCCCCTTCATGAATCAAGCAGTATGTGGGGTGTAAGAGAGAGTACATCGGGCCTATTCTCAGAAAACCTTTTTGGGCCATTTTTGGGCCTTGGGTCTTTAGGGTTCTGGGGTTTACCTAGTTGAGTCATGAATAGGAAGAGCAAAATGGTTTTTTCCCTTAGTTAGACATCAGATGAGTTAGAATTTCGTTTTTGGGTTACTCCTAATTATTAATTAGGGTTATTTTTGGGTTATGTTATTGTCACGAGCCATGTCAACAGCAGCCCAAGTGTGCGATTCAGTCATATTCAATTAGAGGTGAGTCTCCTCACTGTATCCATGGGTCGAAGGCACCAATGTCTGCATATTATTCAGTTATGTAGAACGCTAGCTATTCTGTGACTGGTACATATATGTTTGTATGATCAGATAGAATAAAGCCAAGGGCGGGACCCAGTATTGTATGATCGGGTTGAAATAAGCCCTAGGATGGGGCCTATTTTGGCATGTTCGAGTTGACATAAAACCCAGGGTGGCGCCTATTATTGCATGTTTGGGTTGAAATAAACACAAAGGCGTGGCCCACTGTTGTATGATCGAGTTAAAATAAACCCTAGGGTGGGGCCCATTACGGCATGTTCGGGTTGAAATATATCCCACGGTGGGGCCCCAGGGCTGGGCCCATATTTTTTTATAGGTTCGGAATATACCCCAAGGCTAGGGCAAGTCTATATGTTTGGTATGTGGTATTTTGGGGGAACTCACTAAGCTTTGGGCTACCAGTTTATGTTTATGATTTCATGTACTTCTAGTATAAAAAGGAAGAGCCTGGTGTGATGGTACATCATCCTCCCCTCATGATTTTCACACTTTTTGGATACTATTACTCTAATATTTTGGGTATTGTACACTATTATTAACTTCGACCTATTTGATGATTGAAACTATTAACTTTTAAATGAAAATATTCTTCATGGTTTTTGGATTGTTATAAGTTATGAAGGGCTAATATATTTGGTTTGGGCTAGGAATTAATGAATGGATGGTTTAGGGTTGTTATTAATGTGTTTTGGACATCTCTTGTGTTTGCTTGAGTTTTCGGTCTAGGTAGGTTTTCGGCTAGGATTTGAACGAAAACCTATTTTCGGTCTAATGTGTATTGCTAAAAATTATTGTCAAGTTGTCAGAGGCAAGTTTAGTTGTTCTAGCTGGTTTTCGGTCTATCCAAGTTGTATACGACATTTCATGGTTGAATTCTATGGAAGGTTGGTTGTTTAATCTTCTGCTTCTTCATTTCTATAGCAATTGATTGATCATTAGATAGATCCCACTTATTTGGTACCTAACAATTGGTATCAGAGCACTTCTAGTGTCGATCAATTGTGTTTTCTGTTTTCAGTTCATCAACAAAACCGTGATCTTCATTTTCGGTTCATTGGCAAGTTTGGATTTGCTTTAGTTTGAAGACTGGATCGTTGTTTGCTTTATCAAATTCAAGATTTGCATCAGATTTAAGTTTGTGGTGGAATTCTTATAGTTTTCGGTTGAATTTACACAGACTGAAAACTCATTGTCAATTTTGTTCAGTTCAGATATGTGTATTTGGAAACATTTTTGGAAGTTTTGGTTGTGTGAAAAATAGTAATCGGATCAAATCAACATTTTTACTCGAAAAAAAATCCCTAGTTTTCAGTTTATCTTCAGAAACCAAAAATCCAAACATCTTCAAAAACCGAAAATCCAAGTATCTTCTATAACCGAAAATCCAAGCATCTTCTGTAACCGAAAATCCAAGCATCTTCAAAAACTGAAAATCCAACCATCTTCAGAAACCGAAAACCTTTCATCAACCTTAGGAAATTAAAAACTCATTTAATCCTAGTTTTCGGTCTAACTTTTCTACCGAATATCGGTCTTTGATCAATTTTTGTTTATCCATTTCATTAAAAAAAATTAAAAAAATAATTAAAAAAAAAAAAGACAAATGGATTCTCAACGCATGACAGTACATCAAAAACTTGACACCATCATGGGAAAAACTTCTCGGATTCCCCGACTCTTAAATGCTGAAGGCTTTCCGGAATGGAAATACCGGATTGAGAAGTATATTAAAATGAAAGACATCAAGATTTGGTGCAGTATACTTAGGGGAAGAATTCAAATTACTAATGTAGTGGATGACACAATTGTCAACAAACAGGTTGAAAATTATACGGATGAGGATTTTGAAAAGGTCGAAGAGCAGGAGAAAGCCCTTGCTACGCTTACAATGGCATTATCTTCAGAAATCGCTCAGGGTTTTCGTGAGTATACATTTGTGAAAGCACTTTGGGAAGCATTAATAGAAGTATTTGAGGGTAATGAGGATATGAAGCAGAGTCTTCAGGACATGCTTCGACAAAAGTTCAACACGTTCAACTATGTCCTGGACGAAACTCTTGAGAACCAGCTCCAGAGGTTCATTACTCTCACCACAGAAATGAATTTTGCAGGTGTTTCAGTAACAAGATCAGAAATCAACAAGAAAACAAATCTATGGACGAAACTCTTGAGAACTAGCTCAAGAGGTTCATTACTCCCTTCCAAGATCCTGGGATATGAATGTCTCAGTGATCAAGAAAACAAAAGACTTGAACAGGCTGAGTCTGGCAGAAACTATGGCTATCATCAAGGCTTGTGATCTTGATGACAAGCAGAGGAGGATTAATCATGTAAATTCTTATTCCACTGCAAATCTAGGGATCCAAGCCACAAAAACAAGGCTTTTCAAGCTTCACTGTTGCGCAAGCTCCTCAAGTTACTTTAACTCCACATGTTCCACAGGTTCAACCTTTCAGGACTCATCAATCGATTCAACCTACATCCTATGTTATCCCTTCCATGCAACAAGTTCAAGTTCCTCAACCTCAGATCATTTCTCAACAAGTTAATCATAGTGTTGGTTCTTCTAATGTTGTACCTCCTAAGTTTTAAAATCAATGTCCGCTTCTGAATAATAGTTTCAGTCAAGTCTGGCAAGACCAGTCAAGACTGAATATGAAAATCAACAAAGTACTTCAAGTATTAAATATGAAACTATGAATATGATCAAATTAAAGACAATAAATGAACATAATAAATGTTTGAAAGAATGATTTGAGAAAAAGGTATAAGTGAAGTAAATGTGAAAATATCTATCTTTGGAGAAAACAATCTATCACATGGTTTTGTCATTGAATGCTCCATAAATAGGAGAACAAGTTACATTGTACTAACCAAAAACATACATAGGACCAGATAATAGAGTTACTCATGACACTCTGATTATCTAAGTTGACAAATGAGATTAAGTCCTATGATACGTTACATTAAACTAAATGATAACAGTAATTAATACAGATGGATAAACTGATTCGGAAGCATACACCATCTCGGAACATCAACACTTTAACATTTTCTTTATTCCTGACACCAACTTGACTCCGGATCACAAGTTGACTCTGGAAAACCATTCTCTTTGGAACTGAATAACTTTAGAACATTCAAAAGATAGAGATTCCTAGAGGTTCACTTTTAGGTTCCAACAAATTTATGACCCGAGGATCAAAGACACCAATCATACCACTGTTTGACAATCCTAAGTGAAAAATACATAAGAAGAGGACAACCAAACTTGGAGAATCAAGCAAAAGGACTGTAGAAAGAAAATTTGAAAGTTTGAGAAGACTCCTAAAAAACAAAATCAGGTTACGAGCCTGAAATCGAATCCAAAATAGACAAAGTAAGCAAACCTAAAAGCGAGCCCAAAACCAAGAGAAGACATTGCTGACATGAGAATGGAGGAATTCAAGAGACAGATGCGTGAAGACACACCAAGACTTAGGCAACCCGCAATTCCCAATACAACTAGCTTTAAGTTAAAAGGACACATACTTGCTTAATTGAAAGACACACCATTCCATGGGAAAGACCATGAGGACGCTTACAAACATATTGATGAGGTCAATGATATCGCCGACTACTTCAACATACCAAACATACCACATGAGACGGTTTTACTAAGAATGCTCCCCATTATTGTTAAGGGTGTAGAAAAGGATTGGCAGAAGGAACTCCCACCGGGCACAATTACTACATGGGTGCAAATACGTTAAGTGTTCATCGAACAATTTTTTCCATCATCAAAGGTTTCCAAATTTTGAGCAAAACGTGGGAGAATCTTTGTATGAGGCATGGGAGAGCTGTAAGGGATTGCTTAGAAACTGTCCCCAAAATGATTTAAATATCTAACAAGAAGTAGCAATCATTTATGATGGGATAAACGTAACGACTAGGCAACTCCTTGATTCTCAATGGCGACCCACAAAGAAAGCATTGCGCGTAATCAAGGAACTAATTGAGGAATTCTCCAAACATTCAAGAGAATATCATAACCCTCGACAATATGCAACTAGTGGAATCGTGAAGTCTACTTCAGATGACATGGAGACAGTCTTAGAAATGTTGCATAACATTAAGAGAGGGATGACAAAAATGGATCAAACAATCCATGCAATACAAGCGGGTGTAAAAACTGTAATGAGTCGCATTTAACTAAAGATTGTGATCTTGATTAAAATGGAAAACGAAAGGCCCAAGCTTGAAATTTGAGCGGTGATCGTTATGAAGAAGACTAGACAAATCCCAAAAAGAAGCGTTTACCTTATGATGAGTAAAAGAAACCCAAAGAAGACAAATACGAACAAAAAGGAAGAGACTTCTACCAAAAAGAGGAACCGGCCCCCGAGAAGAAACCCGATTTAGAGGCAATGCTTGCTTGTTTTATTGTCGCATCAGAAAAGAGAGATCATGATACCAAATTAGCACTTAGAAATCAGCAAGCTGTAATAAAGGACATTGAGCAAATAATCAGGAAACTATCAAATAAATTCATCTAAAGATTATCGGGCACACATCCAGGAAACACTGAACAAAACCCAAGAGGAGCTCACATCCAGGCCATTACAACGAGAAGTGGAAAATTGCTACCCGTTTGACTCCTATTACTAAAAATAACCCAAATGATGTGCAGGAAGGGTGAGAAGCAAGTCAAGAAAAAAATCATTGAACAGTCACCAAAACATGGCGGGGATCTAAAAATAAAAATTATGACCCTGTTAAGCCATACCGTCCACTGCTTCCCTTTCGTAGTCGAGGAAAGCAAGATAAAAATGCTGAAGACTACCAGAAGTTCCTAGAGAACATCAAATCCCTTCAAATCAATATCCCATTCATTGACACCTTAGCTCAAATTCCAAAGTACTCAAAGTTCATTAAGGATCTCCTAAAAAACCGAAAGAAGATGGGGGGTGTCTAAAGTAGTACTAAACAAAACATGCTCAGTTGTTAGGTTGAACATGCTAACAAAGAAGAAGGGTCATCCGGGTAATTTAACACTTCCATGCTAATTTGGAAATATGGACACAAGTTACGCTCTAGAAGATTTGGGAGCAGGTGTTAACCTAATTCCTTTTTCATTCTTCAAGAAGCTTGACCTCCCGTAACCAATACCAATTCGCATGGCTATCTACTTAGAAAGCAAAATGGTGACCTTTCCAAGAGGAATTAGTGAAGATATATTAGTTAAAATTGACAAGATTGTTTTTTCCTGTATATTTCATTGTTCTAGATATGGAGGAAGATGATCAAGTGTCAATTATTCTTGGAAGGCCCTTTTTGAGCATCTCCCGACCCTTGGTAAATATAAGGGATTCCAAACTCACTCTTCGAGTTTCAGAAGAAGGTGTAATTTTTGGGGTTTATGGAGAAATAAAACATTCAAGAACAAGTGATGACATGGATTTTTTGGTAGATGTGTTCAATGACATTTTGGAAAAAGAACTTGGGGGATGGAAGGAAAAGGAAACTGATGGTTACATGGTTCTACAAGAAGGAGATTTTGATGTTGAACGTGATTTGCAAGAAACAGAGTAGCTACTTGAACAAAGTGGTTATAATGAACTGAAAAAGTCAATTGAAGATCACGACATGGTAATAACACCACACTGTGGCATTATGATTTTATGTGATTTGACAAAAAAAACTACAACACCACGATGTGGTCTTTGATTAAAAAAAATCGATGTAAACACTTTGCCCAAACATCTAGAGTTTGCATTCTTGGAAGAAAATGAGCAAAAGCCAGTCATCATAGCAGATGATGTTATACAAAAGGAGAAGGAAAGCCTAGTTGGAGTAGTCAAGAAACGAAAGAATGACATCGCATGGAAGATCACGAATACTAAGGGAATTAGCCCCTCGTATTGTTTGCATAAAATTAATTTGGAAGAGAGAGCTAAACAAGTGGTGCAACTCCAAAGAAGATTAAACACAAACACCATAGAAGTAGTCAAGAAATAGGTAGTCAAACTCTTGGATGCCAGAATTATTTACTCAATATTAGATAGTCAATGGGTGAGTTTGGTGCACGTGGTACCTAAGGAAGGAGGCATGATGGTGGTGACAAACAATGAGAACGAGCTTATTCCTACGAGAATGGTAAACGGTTGGCATGAGTGCATTGATTATCACAAGTTCAACGATGCCACTTGCAAAGACCATCTTTCTTTACCCATTATTGATCAAATGCCCGAAAAATTATCTGTTCACCTTTATTACTACTTTCTAGTTGGTTTTTCATGATATTTTCAGATCCCTATTGATCCTCAAGATCAAGAAAAGACCATGTTCACTTGCCCAAGTGGGACCATTGTTTATCGTTGGATGTCATTTGGGTTATAGAACGCACCGACCACATTCCAAAGACGCATGATAGCTATTTTCCATGATATGGTTGAAAAGTTCATGGAAGTCTTCATGGACAATTTTTTTTGTTTTCGGGTCTTCTTTTGATGATTTCTTGTCCAACATCTACTTGATGCTTGCAAGATGTGAAAAGACCAACTTGGTCTTAAGTTGGGAGAAGTCTCATTTCATGGTCAAAGAAGGGATTTTCTTAGGACATAAACTTTCAAAATCAAGGATAGAGTTAGACCACGCAAAAATTTGACACTATAGCTAAATTGCAACCACCAACAAATGTGAAAGGGGTAAGAAGTTTTCTTGGCCATGTGGGATTTTACCGCCGGTTAATAAAAGATTTTTCAAAAAATGTTAGGCCATTAACCCAAGTTCTTTTAAAAGCTGCCACATTCTAATTTTCAAACAAATTTCTTAAAAGAAAAATTAACCAATACCCCGATCATGATCACCCCGAATTGGAACCTCCCATTTAAGCTCATGCGCGATGCTAGTGATTTTGCAGTAGGAACGGTCCTTAGACAAAGGGTTGATAACCATTTTCAACCTATATATTATGCAAGCAAAACACTAAACCCGACCCAAGAAAACTATACTAACAATGATAAAGAAATTTACGCCGTTGTTTACGATTTTGACAAATTCTGCCCTTATTTAGTATTGTCCAAAACAATTGTCATTACTAACCATTCTGCTCTTAGGTATCTATTTGCTAAGCTGGATGCTAAGCCAAGATTGATCTGATGGGTACTACTCTTGCAAGAATTTGACATAGATATTAGGGACAAAAAAGGTATGGAAAATGTAGTGGACGATCACCTCTTAAGACTGGAAAACCTGGGAATGTAAAAATTGGAAGTACAAAAAATTAGAGACGATTTTCCCAAAGAATATCTAATGGTGATGGTAGGGGAGGAGCCCTGGCATGTTGATATAGCCAACTATTAAGTTGTTGACTATTTTCAAAAAGGATTGACTCATAAAAAAAAAAAGAATAAATTATTTTTAGAATTCAAATACTACTTTTGGGATAAACCATATCTCTTTAGAACCTGTGTGGATGGAATAATATGAAGATGCATACTCGAGAAAGAAAGTTCAGAACTTTTGAAGCATTGTCATAACGGACCCATCAGAGGACATCATGGAGCACATTATACAACAAAGAAAGTATTTAATTCAGATTCTATTGGCCCACAATTTTCAAGGACACCACCAAATTTCTTAAAGAATGTGATTCGTCCCAATGATCGGGCAACATTTCTTCCCGAAGCAAGATGCCCCAAAATAGCATCCAAGTCAGTGAAGTATTTGATATTTGGGGTATCGATTTTATGCGACCATTTCTCGCTTCTCAAGGGAATAAATACATACTAGAGGCAGATGACTATGTCTCAAAATGAGCGGAAGCACAAGCCTTACCAACAAAAGATGTTCGTGTGGTAGTAAAATTCTCAAAAAGATTGTTTTCTCGTTTCTGTTACCAAAGGCACTAATAAGTGATCGAGGAACTCACTTTGCAAATGAACAACAAGCCAAAGTGTTGCAAAAATATGATGTACACCATAGATTTGCAACACCCTACCATCCATAAACAAGTGGGCAAACGGAAGTCACAAATCGGGCGTTAAAAAGGATTCTTGAATGATCAGTCGGTAGCAACTAGAAGCAATGGTAAGGAAAACTAGATGATGTGTTGTGGGCATTTTGAACTGCATTTAAAACCCATATTGGTACTACACCTTATACGATGTCTTTGGAAATATTTGTCATTTGCCGGTTGAAATTGAACACATGGAGCATTGGGCTTTGAAGACTTGCAATTTTGAGTTGACCGAATTAAAAACCAATCCTCTAATGCAAATGAATGCCCTAGAAGAATTAAGAAATGAAGCTTATACAAGCTCTTTGATCTTCAACGACAAAACAAGTGAATTGCATGATGTTAGGTTAAGAGGACGTAAGGACTTCCAAGAAAGGCAAAAGGTTCTCCTTTTCAATTCAAGAATGAAGCTTTTTCCCAGGATATTACATAAATGATGGAACAGTCCTTTTATTGTGTAGCAAGTATTTCCACATGGAGATATAGAGTTAATCACAAAAGATGGCACTACTTTCAAAGTTAATGGACATCGGTTGAAACATTATGAAGAGAGGATGCCAAATGAGGAAAGAGAAGGAGAAATTTTGAAATTTGCGGTAGCCGCTACAACGTAGAGCGGGAAGGACTCCGGCTCACGACTCCCTAAAAAAAGCGCTTGCAGGAGGCGACCTATGATTTAGAGTTTGTATTTTTCTTTCCTTTTTTATTTGATTGTTTTTTGTTTTTTTTATCTTTCACTTCTCTTAATTTATTTTCGGATCTTGCTGAGAGGACAAGCATGTAATAATTTTTGGGTGAAAGTTATCATGAAATTTTTTTCAAGAATAAATTATTTTTGTTCACCACAACATGGTGATTTCACATTAAATCAAGAAAGTATTAATCATAGACCACGATGTGGTGACCTGACCACAACGTGGTGCTTTAAAAGCAATAATTTTTTTTTAGGGTTTTTAACCCTAACCACAACGTGGTGAAAGTGAAGTATCATTGGTTGAAGTCTAGTGTATGGGTAGCTTTTGTTTTTTATGTTTTGACTGGCATGGTAGTATACGTTATGTAGTTTGGTCCTTTGTGTTAGAAATATGGTTTAGTGGCACTTGGAAATCTGAGAATCGTGATAATCACTTTCAAATCGAAGTATTTGGGTGGTACTCCCAAATCCTCAATTGGATAAGACTCAGATAAAATCAAAGAGAAAGAAAGAGAGAATGAGATGGTGTAATTTTCGTGAGTACCAGAAAACTGACTAAAATTGTTTATATACATTCCTTGTCTGAAAAACTGTCAAAACTGTCATATAACAGTTTTCTCAACAGTCAAGACTGTTACAAATCCGGGTTTGGTATAAGGATTAATGCAAAGTCAAAACCGGGTCAAATATTCAAAATTTGGATTTTCTGATGCATTTTTTAATACAGCTCGATCCCAGCCAGGGGCTCTGCCCCTTGGACCCCGCCAGGGGCTGCCGCCCCTTGGACCCCGCTCCCAGGGGCGCTGCCCCCGGACCCCCGTTCGTTCAGGGGTTTCGACCTTAAATGACAGTGTACTTTGATACTTGATCAAACTTAAACAAGTGTGTACTCCACACCTTCCTTACTTGTTTAATATTTATCAAGATCATTTTTAGTCAACAAAGTAATCCCATTACACTTAAATAACATTGATGATAACAAATCACCAACACTTTGTTTGTCTGTAACAGCTACTGTATGTTGTATCAATCTAATGCTTCTCCCTTTTTTGTACTTCCTTCTTTGGCAACAACTTATGGTATTGCACTAAAACATTCTCATCCCATAATGGCTTACTTTTTTTTTCTTTCTTTTTGTAATTTAAAAAAGCATGATCGTCGAATCCTTTTTTTTTGTGAGACTTGAACTTAAGGACTCGAACAGTTTAGCATCGGGCCTACTTGTTCGAGCTAAAGAATATTGTGCTTATTTATCATTTTGAAATAATGATTGGATCATATTGTCAAAATCTTCAATCCGAGTAGAGTGACGTTATGCGTCAATCTAAGTAATGTAATATAATAAAATAATATTATCACCCCATAAGGTATGAACCTATGGATGATTATGGCGATGGAATAAAATAATCTAACAATAAGGTGTCAACTTATGGTTCGAGTAGTTTAACAGCGAGCCATAATATGGAGGAATATGGCGATGGGATAAAATGATCGAACCATAAGGTATGAACTTATGGTTTGAGTAATTTAACATTGAGCTATAATGCAGAGGATTATGGCGATGGATCGATCCATAAGGTATGAACTTCTAGTTCACATAATTTAACATTGAGCCATAATGCGGAAGATTATGGCGATGGAATAAAATGATCAAAGCATAAGGTATGAACTTATGGTTCAAGTAATTTAACATCGATCCATAATGTGGAGGAAAATGGCGACGTGATAAAACGATCAAACCATAAGGTATGAACTTATGGTTTGAGTAATTTAACATCGAACCACAATGCGGAGGATTATAGTGATTGAAGAAAATGATCGAACCATAAGGTATAAACCTATGGTTCGATTGATTTAACATCAAACCATAATGCGGAGGATTATAGCGATGGAATAAAATGATCGAATAATAAGCTATGAACCTATGGTTCGAGCTAGTAATTTAACATCGAGCCATAATGTCGAGGATTATGGCGATGGAATAAAATGATCAAACCATAGGGTATGAAACAATAGTTCGAGTAACTTAACATTGAACCATAATGTGCAGGATTAAGGAGATGGAACAAAATGATCGAACCATAAGGTATGAACATATGGTTCGAGTAATTTAACGTCGAACCATAATGTGGAGGATTATGGTGATGGAATAAAATGATCTAACCATAAGGTATGAACCTATGGTTTGAGTAATTTAAAATCGAGCCATAATGTGAAGGATTATGGCAATGGAATAAAATGATCGAACGATAGGGTATGAACCTATAGTTTGAGTAACTTAACATCAAACCATAATTTGTAGGATTATGGCGATGGAATAAAATGACCAAACCATAAGGTTTGAACCTATGGCTCGAGTAATTTAACATCAAGCCATAATGTGGAGGATTATGGAGATGGAATAGAATGATTGGACCATAAGGTACGAACCTATGGTTCGAGTAATTTAACATCGAGCCATAATGTGGAGGATTATGGTGATGGAATAGAATGACCAAACCATAAGGTATGAACCTATGGTTCGAGTAATTTAACATCAAGCCATACTGTGGAGGATTAGGCGATGGAATAGTATGACCAAACCATATGGTATGAATCCATTGTTTGAGTAATTTAACATCGATCCATAATGTGGAGGATTATGGTGATATGATATCGATTTCAACAATAAAGGTTAAAGAACGAAAATATTGTTTTCAAAGTTAATAATCGTTTTACATACAAAAAACGATTCATTCCTAATGCTTGTCTGAGCATGGTTCTTGCTAACACCTTATATTTACTTTTCTAGATGATGGTTTGAGAAGTGGAATCATTGCACATATTCCATGTTCAAGGAAAGTGGATCATTTCCATCGTTGCTACAACGTCTGACCCGTTGAATCTACCCTCAATCACCAAGTATGGCCCCTCCCATTTTGGGCTTAGCTTGCCGATGTGTTCTTGTCAAGTAGCCTCGTTTTTTCAGAGAACCAAGTCGCCGACCCTGAACGCTATTCCTTTGACCCTTGCATTATAGTATCATTCAGTCATGGCTTTATAACTTGCCTAACGTATAGTTGCTTGTCCTCTTTTTTCTTCTAGCAAATCCAGGTTAGTTCGCAGTTTTCCCTTCGTTAGTGCATACACTATTGTTCGATATGCCCAAAGCCCATCGATTTTGCTAAGTGAGTTCATGTTGGTGATGATTTGGGAATTTTAGTTGACATGACATATGAAATCGGCTACAGTCGGTTGGGATGACAAAATAGACAGGTTGATATGTTCTTTAATCCCTTAAAAAACAAGAAATTAAATTAAGGTGTTGAATCAACCAAAACCCAAAATATCATAGGGCTAAAACCCAAATATTATAGGGCTACAGTTACATTTACTTAAAAGTTATTTTAGTTTATATAGATAAATAAATGAAAATTGGAAAAATTAAATTTATTAAATTAATACATAGATTAGTTCGAATAAGTTTGGTGTCATATAACAATTTAAGGCTAAATGGATATTCTAGGTTTTTTATGAAAATAAACAAACAATTAGAAAAACTATGTAGGATACGCAAACCTACATTTTTTGGCTCAATTTTTTTTGAGTAAATTACACGAATGATGCCTATGGTTTAGTGTAATTTCTGTATTCGGTCCATAACTTTTATTTTTAAATTAGAAGGTTCCTATTGTTTGTTTTTGTTACGCGCTTAGTCTCTATGTTACCTAAAAAGACTATTTTATTCTTGATTTTTTAATTTATATTAAATAAACACAACCCAAAACCCACCCCTCACTTTACCATACCTATCTCACCATTTTTTTCTATTAAATTAATAATCTTTTTAGGTAAAATAGGGATAAAATGTGCAAATTACCCCAAACCATAGGGATTATTCATGTAATTTACTCCTTTTTTTTTTTTTTTAAATCTAGTGTATAAATATTTGTTATTCGAATAGATTAATTTACAATATAAGACGTAAGACGGACTTTTGATTTATAATATAATTGGAAATGACTTTTGATTTATAATATATGGAGAAATCATTTATAATTGGAAAATGACTTGCGTTGGCTGTCAATGTAACCGGCCGACCTTGTTGGCGTCGAGTGATATCGTTTTGAAAAAGGAGGGGGTAACTGTGGCCATTTCTCAAATGATGGTGGCCCCCTAGGTGCTATCGTGATATCCAACAGCACATTAATTTACGATATAGACAAAATTGAAAAAATTGTTTTTATGGTTGTAAAAACTTTAAGGTTTTTGTTCAAAATAATTAGATGATCCAATTTTTAATATTTTTAATGGTTTTGGTCCTATACGTTTAAGCAAAAAAAAAAAAAAAAAAGATGATTATGCCCATTGTATTTGTTTTTTTTTATTTTTTTTTTATTTTAATGGTTTTATTAAATATTTAAAAAAAAAAAAAAAAAAAAAACCATATCTCTCTCTTTCAACCTATCTACTGAGAGAGAGAAAAAAAAGAAAAAAAGAGTTAGGTTCAAATGTTTTTATTATCTATTATGTATATGTAGGATTGATTCTGAACCACCTAAACCTAAAACACTTTTATTACTCATTGTCAAGACACTTGTTTTCAGCCTCCGCAATAGGAAAATGTCATCACCACCGCCAGACGCCGCTCAGACACTCGTTTTCATAAGTGAATAACGAATGTACTTTACTAAAAATTTAATGGATTTTTATTCACTTATGAATAATGATAAGTGAAACTATAAAAAAAACAATTAATTTATCTTAAAACTATATTAATATTGTTAGGGTGCAAAGTTATGCATGATTGACTTTATAAATGTTTGACTTTTGTAAAACCCACTTGCATGTAGTTCATTAGTCTTTAGACCCATGTGTTAATGAGAGTAAGAGAGAGACATGTAAACAACTCTATATAATGTGAGTTTGTCCAATTGTAGAGGTGTGTTTGAGAGATATAGTCATAGTGATTAGTGAGTGACATATTTATGAAGCTCTAGACTAGATCTGTTTTTGTACTCATTTACTATGATCAAATATATCTTTTAGCACCCAAATTATCATGTTTAATTGTGCAAACTTTAATTCCGCATGTCAAACCATGTTCTTTGTCACTACAAATATGGATGTCTATTTATAGAAAATAAAAAATTATTAATTTAGATATATTTAAAATTATTTTTTTGATAAAAATAGCTTCTTAAAAATTAAAAAACCAAAAAAAAAACTATATTTTGTATATATTAAGGTAATTATTGGCATAGTTTAAGAAAACATGTTTTGTTGGATAACACATGTGTATTCCTTCCCCATTTCTGCATGTACGATGAAAGTTTTTGCGACAAAAATAAACGAGTGACTGAGAATCATTCCCACATTCTCAACCTTTTTTATTTTTGTAATTGAATATATATATATATATATATATATATATATATATATATATATATATATATATATATATATATATATATATATAGTGAGGCTCAATAGAGTACCATAATTAACAAGGAACCATAGAACCAATCGTGAACATGAGAAATCATAATGAACAATGGCCAACGAAATAAATTTAAATTCGTACATTGGACGTACACCAGATTATACAAAAAAATTCATCTCTTTACAAAAAACTCACTTTTTTTCGTTTTAAATTTATTTAGGCCACATTTTTTTTCGTATAAAAAAATTATAAAAAACCACTTCATTATGTTATTTTTTTTTAATATTTAAGTTTATTTTTATTAAAAAAAACCTCATTATACCAAAAAAATTAATTTTTTGTACTCTATTAATAAACATAAACACCGAGTAAAAAAACCTTGATGAATGTAGATTTACACTGTGAATCTAAATTGTAAATATTTTAATTTTTAACATTTACACTGTGAAAATTTTCGATTAGTTCAGATTCACAATACTTACTATTATGCACACTGTAAATCTGAGAGAGTTCACAATGTAAATCTGAAAAGGTTCACAATGTGAATCTGAACATGTTGAACAGGTTCATAATGTGAATTTCAGTATGAACATGTTGAACATGTTCATACTGAAGTATCAATTTTTTTTTTAACATCAATATAAATTTATGTTTAAATAGTACCAAAAAGTATGAATATTGATATATTTATTAATTTTTTTTTCTATTAAAAAAATAGACCTATTTTTCAACAAATAAATAAAATGAAAAGGGTTTTGTTGAAAAAAAAAATTATATTTTATATATCGATTTCGTCCTCTATGGAAAGAGGACGAAAAATCACGAACAATGGTATATCTGTTTTTTTTTTTTTTTGATAAAAAACATGGCCTAAGAAAATTAAATTACAAAAAAGGAAGTGGGTTTTGTTATAGTCTAGTGCTAGTGTATCCATTGTAACAGTCTACAACCCTTCTTTTTACCATTGATCGCTATAAATTTCGACGCTTTGGATTGCTTCCGTGGTTCCTTTATTATTAATGGTTATGTGTGTGTGTGTGTGTGTGTGTGTGTGTGTGTATATATATATATATATATATATATATATATATGTATGTATATATAGTTAGTTAGTTAGTTAGTTTATTGTGTTTTTTATTAACTATTATGTACCAGAATGCACAGATCTGGATCATCATATGAAATAGAATCAAAGTTGATCATCTAAGAGTCTATGATATTACAATATGGTAACATGTATCATATAATCATATAAATTTCAACATAATGTTTTTTTATCAAATAACCTACATTAAAAAAGAAATTTTCGGATTTTAAGGGATAATAAGATCTCTTACTTTTAAACGTTTGTTTTTTAATTCATTCAAATTTAGTTTTAATAATGATATTAATAATAACTGATTTTATTATGTCATAATGACAAAGTCAACCATAAACCAGTAAAGAAATTTTCGATTTTATTCTTGCAGAATATGGTTATATTCAAGATATTTTCTTATAATTAATATGCTTAAAAAATTGTACAACATTTTTTCAAGAATAATATTTTCTAAAGAATACGAATTTTATTCTTTAAGAATCATTAATTACATTAATTCATAAATAATAAGACTATAAACAATTATTACATTCAATATGAAAAAAAAATATAACTAGTAATGGTTCAAGAATTTCATTTATTCTTAAAGATTAAAACTAAGAATAGTTTATATATATATATATATATATATATATATATATATATATATATATATATATATATATATATATATATATATATATATAACGAAAACACTAATCCATTCTGAAAGAATATTATTCGACAAAGTAACACTTTATACATTGTGACAAAATACATTCTGATAGAATACAGTCTCGTTCTCCATGTTTTCTTTCTTTTCCACATCAATGATAGCCTCTTCAAAACCTAAATCCACAATGAAAACATAATCAACTATAAAATATTAAAAAATCCAATGCAATCTTATAGAATAAATATAAATTCTAATATTAAATAATTTTAATTTATTATGATATAATGTAATCCTCAAATCAGTAGATTAGAAAATAAAGTGTATGAAGAAGTGTGAAGTTGTTCAACGATTTTGATAGAATGTAATCCTTGAATCACCAATTTTTAATCGAAAAAAGACACAAAAAACATAAAATACACCAAATTAAAGAATCTAAATTTATCTAAAAAAAAATAATTAATGGCAAACAAAGATTCTATAATAACAAATATATTTTTTTCTAACAGAATATTACTTAGAATCTAATAGCTATCAAGAAACATATTTATTCTACAAGAATGATACTGTAAAAATTCTCTAAGAATGGTTTTAAATATTCTTAAAGAATTTGTATTATCAAGAGTATGAAATAAATAATCATAATAAAATTAAATCATCATGTTTATGGAATAACTAATCATAAGCAAAATCAAAATAAAGAAAATAAACACTTCATTAGACCAACACCAGACCAGATTAAAAAAAAAAAAACTACATTGGCTAATTTTCAAATTGGTATAAATACTTATCAGTAGACATCATGTTTATGGAATAACTAATGATAAGTGATGAGATTAAACAAACCTTTAATCTATAAAGATCGATTAGATCTTGAACAAGTAAGTAAACAAAGACGATAAAAACACAATAATAAGAACGAGACAAGATTGAATCAAACGTGTCGAATGATTAAACAAAATCCTCAGAAGAGCTCGATTAAGAACATCAACTGTAGAGGATTGGAAGGTTACAAGAAAGATCAAAGAAACCTTTTGTCGTCTAGATGAATCGTTATTTTCAGATCTCTAAAACCTTAACCTAATATGCATGCAAGCGTAAACATATATACAAAACATAAAAGGTTCACGGTTGGACAGGCCCAAACCGGTACACAAAAAGCCTTATGCTTGTCGCCCCTGGTGAACATAACTGTCAGATTGGAAGAATCAATTTGCCCCAACTTCATTTTATGAACATCTCCGGTCTTGGAAGTGGGCTTGACAGTGGGTTTCTTGTTCATCACTTTTGCTATTTCCTGATCCATAGTGGCAAGCTCATGGACGTAGGAAGCCAACATTCTTTTAAGATGAGAAAGAATTGGTTCATACTCTCTCTGGTTGGAGAGAAGAATGTTGTATAGCAAGATCCAATCGTGGGGGTTCAGACTGGGAAGATCTGCCAGAGAAATAAGATGTTTGGTGTTGGCCGTTCCTCTGTTGATTTTGAAATTGACGTTCACAAATTTCCCAGCCTGGGTTGGTTTCAGTACCTTGACTTTAATAATTTTCTGGGCACTCCATGTCAAGTACTGTGGTTGACCGAATTTCAAATAGAAATCGATGAGCTCTCTGTCAACCTTCGGGTTCGGATGAGGGACATTGGCAGTGACATCAAAGCAGTGAAATGTGAAGGCTTTGTGCGTAATGGGCATGTCGAACTGCGAGTCTCTTGAATTTTCACACTCAAAAGATGCAATCGGTTCCAACCAATAAATAGAAGGAAACTCAATCGCTTGAGTGATGAGTGTGTCTCTGTCCCAATCTGGGAACAGAGTCTTTTTAGCTTGAATAGCCTCCTCATCCTCCCTGATTTTCCTTTCTCTGGCCTCGGCCTCACGAGCTATCTTTAACGTTTCATCAAGCTCTTTGTCCCTTTTCTTGCGTTGAAGAGCTTCAGTGATGGTTTCGTCTGATTCTGATTCGCTCTCAACTAGGACTTGTTTACCAGAACCCGAAGCTACATTACCCTTCGGTTCTGTTTTGGACACACCTTCCTCTCCCCCTTGTCTCGGAAGAACAAGCTTCTCCGAGACACCCTTCATTTCACTTAAGAGAGTAATTGCAGGAAGGAGTTTTGCCTGGAGATGCTGACGAATAGTGAGGGTTAGGAAGGGATCATGTGAGTCAAGAACGCCTGTTAACATATTTTTAACATCACCAGCGCAACTTTGAAGAACTGCCCGCTGAGTTTGAAGCAAAGTTATTTCTTATTGTGCCTAGGCCAGTTGGATCTTTTGTAAATCAATAGTTGCCTGGTGTTTTATAAGTTCTTCCTTCAGGGTGCTCTCGGCTGCCAGAGAGGCAAAACGTGAATCCAAAGATTTGAGGAATGAAGTGGATTCAGTTTTGAGGTCAGCACGCAGAGCCTCAAATTTGCTAGTTTCTCCCTGAAGGGTAGCTGAAAAAGAGTCCACTGACGCTTGAAATTTGGAAGCATTAGAGTCAGCATGAGCCTTGAGAGAATCAAGAAAGATCTGAGTTGTATGAACAACCTCAGAAACTTCCTTAGTAGCTTTGGAGCATGAGGCCGCTGAATTAGCTACGGCGTCAGTGGAACGATCCAAGGCTTCGGTGTAAGTCTGGATCGCAGACTCTATAAAGGCTTTCAGCACAGCACCCCCATAGGCTTTACTGTCAGCCAGCAGACTGTCAAGTTTGGCGTGAATTTCCTGAAGCTGCTGACTTGACGCAGGGGTATCTGCATCGGTGTCGGTAGGTATCCGGTAGGGGCTGTAATAGATGGAATCGAAGTCTTCATCATCACCCCCTAAGGTAGCACCGGAGTTGGAAGATGGAGAAGGGGAGGAGGGAAGGTTGATGACTGGGGTTTCAACCACAGAAGCAGCCCCCGTATCAGATACGTTGACCGTTACTGGTGGTTGGGTAGTGGTGATGGTAACAGATTCGGTGATAATAGGCTTGGAGATAGAGGATGAAGGTTGAGAAAGAGAGAAGGGAATATTAGGTTCTGTTGTGGTTTGGGGGATGGATGATGGAACAGAACTTGTGACTTTCTGTTTGGGTGATTGGGTTGGGGTTGGAAATTTTGGGGAAGTAGGAGGAGAAGGTGATTTGGTTATTTGGGGAGAGTTGGGAATACGAGGAGAGACTGGTGAGGATGGTTGTTGTGGAGACGAAATAGGTGTAGTTTCGGTTTGAGGATCAGCAGCTTCTGTTTCGGATGGTCCATTCGGTTCTGATTCAGAAGAAGGAGATCCTTTGGCTCTTTTAGCCATCTTCTTTACCTTTTTCGATTTGGATTGAGAAGGTGCCTCTGCCTCGGATTTGCGTTTGGAGGACCTTCTCTTTTTCTCCTTTTGTGGTGCGGTTTCTTTCTTCTCCGCCTTCTCCTTTTTGCTCACTCTCTTGCCCCGGTTAGCAGGCTGATCCAGGGCCTCAAGAGCAGCACGTTGTTCCTCAGAAAGAACCCTAGGAGGCAAGGGGGTCCTTGAGCTGTAGTCCGCCATGATCTTGCTGTGGGGCGTGACGCATCTATACATGGACTCAGGGATTAGTCCATAGTGAAGGAACTTGCTTGGATCTGAGACTATAATTTTCTTGGTGTGGTAAGTGGCAATTGAAGCTGTAAGAACATCCTTCATTACTGGGATGTCAAGAGAATCAATAGCCCTTCTGGTGATAAGGGTCCAAAACCTGCTGCAGGAAATCTCGGAGTGCCTGGCAGTAGTGTTGAGACTCTGCACCACTTGAGCCCAGATGATAGACCCATAGTCAAGATTAATGCCATTGTAAAGACCGTACAGGATTGTTAGAAACCCTTTGCTGGTGGTGTCGGAACCACCACATCTCTCCGCTAAACCCTTAATCAAAAGGGTAAGCAATCCGTTCCACTGAGATGGAAGACAGGATTTCTTGACTTTGGCAATAGATGTTAGAACATATGTATACCCCATCTCATACATCATCGTAAATATCTGGGCAGTGGTGATGAAGTCCGGTGAGATGAGAGAGGAGTCGACGGCAAGCCCTAGAAGAGAGCAAAACCGTGTTTTGGATACTGAAGTCTTCTTGTCGTGAATAGTGAAGAAGATGCGGTCTTTGTGCCTGTCATAGCTGGCCGTGGTGTAGACTTGGGAGAGCATGGACATAGGAACGGCCTCCACTTGCGTAAGTGCTAACACCAATGGGGAATATTTGAGGCATTCCACCACGTATAGCATGTATGAGTCATAGAGGAATGGAGACATCTCTATGATCATGTTCTGATTTGGTTTGATTGGGAGTAAAGAAGAAGAGGCAGATTGATCGTGAGCGGAAGAAGAAGTCGCCATTGTTGAGTTTTGGAAGAAGATGAACAGTGGTAACGTTTTTCAGAGAGATAATGCTTGAGAGGTAACTGCCAAAGAACACGATCACGTCTTATTTATACCGTTCACAGGAGAGAGAAAACCATGATCATGAAAAAACCAAAACGTCGCCTGAAAAAGCGCGATTGGAAGTTATGGTGTATCCCAGGAATACGTCAGCACACGTGGGTGTGAAATGAATCCTTTGCACGCGCCCAAATCTTTTTTGTACCGTTTGAAATTCCTTGTGCCCTTGTTTGGTTACAACTGAAACTTAGAACCATGTGCCAAACAACAATTAGAATGTTGGAAAAAAAAATTCCGTGCATAAGAGTGTGAAAGACAAAGAAATAAATCAAATGTGTTTGGAAGTGGGTGTTGTCTAGATAGAAGACAGAAAGCAGAAGATTCCGGGCAAGAATCGCTTCCTTCAAAGCCAAGAGTGACCTGAAGTGTTTGTGTGGTTTCCCGAGAAGTACGATCAGTTGTCTTTAAAGAAACAATGAAAGGCATCTTTAGTTGATGGCTAAAGGGTGGCTGAACTCAAACCAAACATTAAGTCTTGACATAAAACTGAGTGTTGGTAGAGTTACCTGTGAGACCGATGAGATCTGTTGAACAGGTAGGTGGGAAGTATTTCGTGATAAGAATGATATAGACAGAAATCTCAAAAAAAAATTAAACTGGACCTCTTTGGGAAGAAATGTCTTAGGACGAGACAATTTCATAAAAGATCACACATAAAGAAAAAGAGATTTCCAAGTGAAAGCTTGAATTAATTACTCACCGTCAATTCATTTTAGGTGTTGGATTTTGGGTTTCACTTAGAACGTGGTTAACGAATCTAAGATCATAAACACAGATTTTGTGCAACCATAAGCCTCAGTGGTAAAGACCGAGAGCATCAAGGGTTACTTTGGGGAGCGAATGCAAATGAAGAAGTTGAAGTGATGGTTAAGAGACCGAACGTACCTTCTGCTACAGAAATGGGACAAAGCAGAGCAACTCATGGTTCAGATGAGTAAAAGAAGGTAGCTCTAGACCGAGTATGAGAGAATAGCCTGATTGGGAAGAAACGATAGGTATTGATCGAATCATTAAGGCATGCTCGAGGTCATAGAGGCTTGAGACAACATACAGCAGCATGCATCTAGGGACGTCTAACTAGTCTGATAAAAATAAAACATACCTAGATGAACATTACATAAGGAGATGCTTGTATTCATTCGTGCAAAAAGTACACATACTAGAAATATGAAATGTTTTTGTAGTTTTGAAATTTACTTAGAGATAAATAAATACTAAAAGACAACATATTTTTGTAATTTTGGAATTTTCTGAGAAATAAAGAAAAACAAAAGGATAAAATATTTTTGTTAATTTGGAATTTTCTGAAAAAGAAATAAAAAACAGAAAGATAAAATTTGTACAAAAGAAAGAAGCAGAGATAGACCGAACGATCTGAGTATATCGGTGATGGTTTTACAATCAGGAAGAACCGAGCGGTCTGTTTGGATTGGATCCGTGAATCTTTTAGAACAGAGAGAGACCGAGCCTTCTGAGCGCCTTTAGATTGCAGAAACAGAGAGGGACCGAGCAGTCTGGTTGTTTCGGTTCCGTTATTTCACCAGAGCAGAGAGTGACCGAGCGGTCTGGTTGGTTCGGTTCCTTTATTTTACCAGAGCAGAGAGTGACAAAGCGGTCTGGTTGGTTCGGTTCCTTTATTTTACCAGAGCAGAGAGTAACAGAGCGGTCTGGTTGGTTCGGTTCCTTTATTTTACCAGAGCAGAGAGCAACAGAGCGGTCTGTTGGCTTCGGTTCCTGATTCTTAAATAGAGACTTGAGGATTTGGGACCGATTATGCAACCATCATACCTAAGCCTTGCAATATTTGATTGAATGATGCTTCAGGAAGAGCTTTTGTAAAGACGTCAGCCAGTTGATCAGTGGTTCGTACGAAGTGAACTTCGACGTTTCCATCTTCCACGTGATCTTTGATGGAGTGATACCTCAGTGCTATGTGTTTGGTTTTGGAGTGTTGCACTGGGTTATGACAGATCCTAATTGCACTTTCAGAGTCACAATATAGTGGGATCTTCTTCATATTTAGTCCGTAATCTCGAAGTTGACTTTGGATCCAAATCACTTGTGATGTGCAGGATGCAGCTGCAATATATTCCGCTTCGGCAGTAGACAACGACACACACGTTTGTTTCTTGGATTGCCAGCTGACTAGCTTCCCGTCAAGAAATTGACAACCCCCAGTTGTGCTTTTACGGTCAAGTCCACATCCTCCGAGGTCAGCATCAGAATAGGCTTGAACAAAGAAGCCTGAGTTGGATGGATACCAAAGACCTAAGGAGGTGGTTCGCTTGAGATATCGTAAGATATTCTTCACTGCAAGCATGTGAGGTTCACGTGGGTTTGCCTGAAATCGAGCACAATAACACACAAAAAACATGATATCAGGTCTGCTAGTAGTTAGATAAATTAATGAGCCAATCATTTGACGATAGAGCGTGATATCAACAGGCGGTTTGTCTAGGGATGGGGTAAGCTTGGTGCCGAATGCCATTGGGACTTTAACTTTTGAGTCTCCCATCATACCAAACTTTGCTAGGAGAGTCTTCGTGTAAGCTTCCTAATTAATAAAGATGCCTTCGGGTCCCTGTCTTATGTTTAAACCAAGGAAAAAGTTAATTGGACCCATTGAGCTCATTTCAAACTTAGTCTCTATCAGCTTTCTGAATTCAGCCGTTAAGCTGGGATTCGTGGAGCCAAAGATGATGTCATTGACATAAATTTGAACTATCATAAGGTGGTTACCTTCCTTTTTGCGAAAGAAGGTTGGGTCAACCGAACCTTGTTTGAATTTAGACATCTTTAAAAATTTTGTAAGCGTTTCATACCAGGCTCCCGGAGCTTGTTTAAGGCCGTACACAACTTTATCCAGAATATAGCAATGATTTGGATGCTTTTCGTTCACGAACCCAGGAGGTTGCTCCACGTACACCGTTTCTTCGAGTTCTCCATTGAGAAATGCACACTTGACGTCCATTTGGAAAACCTCAAAGTTCTTGTGAGCAGCATAAGCCAGAAATATTCTAACAGATTCTAGCCGAGCTACTGGAGCGAAAGTCTCTTCATAGTCTATCCCTTCCTCCTGACAATATCCCTTTACCACCAGACGAGCCTTGTTCTGTATAACATTACCTTCCTTGTCCATTTTGTTCCTAAATACCCATTTGAGACCAACAACCGAAGCATCTGGAGGAGTTGGAATGAGGCGCCTGACTTTGTTCCTTTCAAATTCGTTCAGCTCGTCTTGCATTGCTTGAACCCAATCAGAGTGATCGAGGGCAGTATTAACTGTCTTTGGTTCAACTTTTGATACGAATGAGTTGAACATGCAAAACTCAACCTTTGAAAATAAGGAAGTCTGTTTTGCTTTCAATTGTGATCGGGTCAAGACCTTTTCAGAGACATCTCCAACTACTTGAGAAACAGGATGATCTCTGGTCCATTTGATAAGAGGAGGGTAATTTGGATCAAAGGTTGGGTCTAGTTCAGCATTAATTATTTCGTCAGGCTCAGATTGGCTATCGTAACCGAGTGTCATATCATTATGTTCCCCCTCAGTTGATGAGCTTTGAAAGACATGAGGTTCAGGTGTTTCGTGTGATTCTGAGCTTTCAGGCGTTGAGACCTCTTTGGTTGAAGTTGTAGAACTTGGCTCCCCCTGGACTTGAGCGCTTGGCTCCCCCTCGACTTGAGCACTTGGCTCCCCCTCGACTTGAGCGTCGTTGGAAGGAGAGTCGTTAGACATTGATGCTTCTTCATGCATTCTCCTTGCAGCGTCTTCGACAATCTGCTCCATGTGATCAACTTTGTTGTCTGCTGCACCTGCTTCTGAAAGTGAAGCGTTCTCCGGTTCGTCAAAGATGTCCATTAATGTCTCGAATAAGTTGGCGACCGAGACTGTAACCTGGCCATTTAGAGGAAAGATTTCCCCAGTGATGTCTTCTTTAGCCTGTAGCTTCTTGACATAGTTGTCGTCAAAGGTCACATAATACGTCTCTTCAATCTTTCTCGAACGCTTGTTTAGGACCCTATATGCCTTGGATGTGAGCGAGTAACCCAGAAATATTCCCTCGTCGGCTTTGACATCAAACTTGTTGCGGTGTTCTTTAGAGTTGAAGATGAAACACCTTGAGCCGAACACATGGAAAAATTTCACATTTGGCTTCCTGTTGTTCAGTATCTCATATGGAGTGAGTGCGAACCTTTTGTTGAGATATGACCTGTTCTGTGTAAAACAAGCAGCAGAAATAGCGTCAGCCCAAAAATAAAGAGGTAAGGAAGCGAAACTTAGCATAGTTCGGGCAGCTTCACACAAGGATCGGTTTCGTCTTTCGACTATTCCGTTCTGTTGTGGTGTGTAGGGAGCTGAGAAATTGTGACTGATTCCCTTTTCTGCAAGAAATTCTTCAACCTCCCTGTTCTTGAATTCGAGACCATTGTCGCTTCTGATGTTACGAACAACCTTCTTAAGCTGTACTTCAATTAGCTTGATAAACACTTTCAGCTTTTGAGTCGCTTCAGATTTGAGCTTTAGAAAGAACACCCATGTAAATCGTGAAAAGTCATCAACAATAACAAGAATATACTTGCTACCACCGATGCTTTCGATAGATGAAGGACCACACAAATCGATATGAAGTAATTCGAGTGGTTCAACAACTTTTGTGTTGATTATAGATGGATGACTTTGACGACTCTGCTTTCCCATTTCGCATGCAGCACACAGATGATCCTTGTCGAACTTGAGCAATGGAAGGCCCCTTACATGACCTCCAGTAACAAGACGGTTGATATCTTTAAAATTAAGATGAGATAATCTTTGGTGCCACAGCCAGCTTTCGTCGGATTGAGCTTTTGACAACAAGCATATAGCTAGGTTTCCTTTGATAGGTTTGATGTTTAAGGGAAACATTTCACCCTTTCGCTCTGACTTGAGAATCACTTTATTTGACTTTTTCTCTATGATTTCAGACCCTTCATCATCGAACGAGACTTTGAGACCTGTACCTCCAACAAGCTGAGATACACTAATGAGGTTGTGTTGGAGTCCTTCCACATAAGCCACCTTCCTTATAGTAAAGTCTCCATTTGTTATCATCCCGTATCCCTTTATAGTGCCAAAAGAATTGTTTCCAAACTTGACGTTGCCACCATTTGCAAGAGATCTGTATTCCCTAAGCTCCTCTTTCCTCCCTGTCATGTGACGTGAGCAGCCACTATCGATGTACCATTCTTCATCGAACTGCTCGTCACTTATAACCTGCAAAAATTAGACAGATTTAGGAACCCAAAATTTCTTGGGTCCAAGTGAGCTTTGCATGGGAACGGGAACAATAAGAGAGACATCAACAAGATAAGTTCGTTTTATAAGAGTTGTTGCATCTTTCCTTTTAATGGTGTAAACCTTTATTTTGTTAAGATTAGGTGAGTTAGATTTGGACTCTGGAGTGGATTTATTGACCTTCTGCTTCCACTTTTGCTCAGCTGAAGAATGAGATTTTCGAGAACAAGAAGAATCAGATTTAGAACGAGATTGAGATAAAACAGTGGGTGAGGAAGAGTTAGAAGAATGAGAAGAATTAGAGGGAGAGGAAGTCTTGGAAGGAGACTCTAGGTGACCCTTTTGTTTTTGATCATTGGAGAGAACGACCTTAGAGTTTTGTTTTCTTTTGTCTTCAGAACCGAACCTTTGCGTTCGGTTGGAGCTGTCTTTGAAACCGAACCTTTGGTTCTGGTTGAAGTCCTTTTCAGAACCGAGCCTTTGGTTTCGGTTGATTTCTTCTTGTGAACCGAACCTTGGCTTTCGGTTTTTGTGACTTTCAATCTTTCCTCCTGGATTGTTTTCATACTTCAGATTCTTGTCTTGATGAGTGAAATATGCATTCTGGGAATACCAGAATTGTTTCCTTTCCGAAAGGTTCTTCCGGTATCTGTTGTTTCTTTCTCTCTTCATGTTCCTTATCTGAGAAGGTTGATGATGAACATTTGCTTTCGTATTCGGCGTCTCCCTGGCTAATTCCTTTTGAACTGTAGGAGTTTTACTTTGAGCTGAGGAAGCAGAGGGAACGTCTTCTTTTGCCGAGTGATCATTCTTCTGAGGAATATCTTTTGTACCACTGGTGCTCGGCTCATCGAAGTTGTTCGGTTTATTCAAGGGCTCAGGTATGTATCTTCCTTTGCTCTTCCGGGAAGTTCTTTCAGATAAACCAATGGTTTCGTCTGCATTATCAATTGGAGCTTCCCAGAAGTACTCATCACAGCCATCAGCATTGTCTTCGTTGACAATGGCTACAAGTTCAGCTGTTTGATGTTCAGTTACTCCTGTCACCTTGTAAACTTGATTTGGAGTGGTCCTGACCTTTTGATACACAACAGCTTTCTCAACTAAGTTTGGGGACTTTTGATGGGACAACCGAGCGAACTCCACTGAATTTTCAGAAATTAGATTCTTGTGATTTTCAGGCTCGGTTTTAATAAATTCTGAGCAGTCAACCGTGTCCTCTACAGAAATTTCGCTCATGTTATCGTCCTCGTTAAGCTCAGATGCATTTTCAACATCAATTTTGTTTTCTGAGCTTACGTTGGCGTTTAAAGAGTCAAATTTTTGCATGGTTTCGGTTCTCAGTTTAAGTCTGTCATTTTCATCCAAAAGATTTTTAAGCATGTTCTTGTGGTCTTTGGATTTAATGAAGGACTCAATCTTGTCCAGTCCATACATGTAGGTTGGATTGACATCATCAGACGATATCACACTCTCACAATTATAGGCTTCGGCATCGATTTCATCTTCCTTAAACTCTAGGAAGGGCAAGATCATGCGGTGGATCTTTTGTCCTATTTCACAATCCAAGTGAAGCTGAGTTATATTAGAATACAGACGTTTAGCAATTAAACAAAAAACATTTCGTTGTTTTAACAATTTCAAATTGTCTCTTTGCAAATAAATGTTTTCATCTTTAACTTTGACTAATTCCGACTCCTTTAACTCTATCCACATTCTCCGCTCCTCACTCTTCGACGCCACCCTGCTCAATTGATCAGTTAGGTTAGAATTTGTGACTCGAGTTTGAGTTAAGCTACTATCTAGATGAGATATTCTTGTATTGACGTTTTTTAGTTCTTTCTCATAAGAGGATGATGGTACTTTGCATGAAATAAAAACAGATTGTACCTTCTTTATCAGTTCATTGAGCTCATTGAACTGCTGGCTGAGTGGTTTGGCCGTAAAGCACATATCCTCCTTTGCCTTCGGTCCATCACTGCCTCCATCGGTGTTGTATCCCCTCATTTGAGATACATCAGAAACCATGAGGCATTTTCCACCACTGCTTTCTTCTTTAGACAAGTAGGCCTTTCCATGAGTAGGCTGCCTCACTTCCTCGTCTTCTGAGTCGGTAGACCAAACTTCCGTGCTACCGAACTCATCACCTAGAACAGAACCCTGCACAATAAGAGCATTAATAGGCGGGTTAGCAGCAGACTTCTTTTTTCTCAACTCATCCAATCTTTTCTGCAACACGGCTTCCTCGTCGTTCCCATCATCTTTTTCAGCCATTTTCTTAAGGACACAGTCCTTAGCATAATGATTTTTCCCACCACAATAGAAACAGCTCACTCCAGAGTCGTCATCCACCTTCGGTTCCTTCTTGTGCTCCTCAGCTTTCGGTTCATTAATCACCTTTTCAGAGCTGTAACTCCCCTGCCAGTTTCGGTTTTTGTTGCTGGGGAATCTCTTCTTTATGAACCTTTTGGGATTGGATACCATCAAGGCATAATCCTCTGATGTGAGATCATATTCTTCCAGGTTGAGGTCTTCATCCTCCATAACAGCTTTACTTTTTGACAGGAGGGCCAACGAACCGAGACTGGAAACGACGTTCTTTTCTTGCAGCACAATCTTCTCTTGGGACTTGAGAATACCCACCAGTTTCGCCAAGGAGTATGATTTAAACTGCTCATGGGCTTTAACTGTGGAAACCACTGCTCTCCATTCAGACCTCAGACCATTCAGGAATGTAACCTTCTGTTCGATAAGCTTCCTTTCAATATCGTGTTTGATCATCTTGCTGAGAAGATGATTGAAGCGATCGAACGTCTGGGTCACAGTTTCTTCAACCCCTTGCCTGAATTCTCCAAACTCAGATAGGAGCAAGGTTTGAATAGAATGTTCAAGATCCTCGTCTGTAGAATACAGTTCGCGAAGTCTATCCCAAACATCCTTTGCCGTCGTGCATGAGCTAACCAATCTGAATGTATCGGACTGAAGGGCGAATCTGATCAACCTTAATGCCTTGATATTGCACTGGAACTTATCCTTTTCATCTTGTGCAATATCTTTCACGTCCTTTAGCAGATCATTGTATTCTTTTTGAGTCTTGATGATTCTGGACGTTGCAGAATGAGAAAACGGTCCATTGGTGATGGCTTCCCAAATCAGATACCCATTCTCCTCCGATCCAATAACATAGTCTTCGAAGTGATGTGCCCATACTTCATAATCATGGGTGTATAAGATCGGAATCTTTGTCGTCGAACCAATGTTGTTGGAAATATTAATAAGGTTTGATTGTGTCGCGTCCATTATGATCGTAAAAACCTGTTCAAAGATCAGACTTGTAATAAAGCAGATTAGGGCAAAGTAATAAATATCAAGATACGTCAATAAAGAGATGACGGCTCAATAAATATTGATGATTGCGGAAAAACCCTAATGGAAATCTTTTTCACAGAAAAGATGTGTATCAATTACACAGCCTCCTGCTCTGATACCAATTGATGAGATTAAACAAACCTTTAATCTATAAAGATCGATTAGATCTTGAACAAGTAAGTAAACAAAGACGATAAAAACACAATAATAAGAACGAGACAAGATTGAATCAAACGTGTCGAATGATTAAACAAAATCCTCAGAAGAGCTCGATTAAGAACATCAACTGTAGAGGATTGGAAGGTTACAAGAACGATCAAAGAAACCTTTTGTCGTCTAGATGAATCGTTATTTTCAGATCTCTAAAACCTTAACCTAATATGCATGCAAGCGTAAACATATATACAAAACATAAAAGGTTCACGGTTGGACATGCCCAAACCGGTACACAAAAAGCCTTATGCTAAGCGAGCCCAAAAGACGCAATCTTCAAAGCCCAACAATAAGAAAAGTCAAAATAGCGAAATATAAAGACCTCATTAGGCCAACACTAGACCAGATTAACAAAACTACATATTCTAATTTCCAAATGGGTATAAATACTTATCAATGGACATCATGTGCAAGTGAATGGATAAAATATTTGATTCAAGCATTTTAACAAACAGTTGAAGGGAAAAAATTAGATGCCTTCTGAATTTTAGAAATTATAGTAAAAAGAATGGTGACGCTGATTTAGCGATTGCTGATTTCAAACTTTAGCAACGATTAGACATAAAATAGATACTTAATTTTATAAAATATAAATAATTAGGGTTATAGTGAGACAAATTAATCCTGAAATGAGCAATAAAAGATGCTAAGATAAGCCTCGCCATACGTCAATTTTGCATCAAAGAGGTCGCAAGATACATTGGCGATGGGGAAGGATGTGATCATCTTGAATATGGGCGATCAATATTCTTACCATTGAAGAAGATATGGGATAGATTGAAGGAGTTATATTCCACTGATGAGGATCTTGAGCATTCTATCCAAACTTTACTGCTTTCAGAGTTTGGGGACATCAAGCAAAAACCAGAATAGAAGCTCATTCAAGCCTATGATCGTTTCAATCATCTTCTCAGCAAAATGATAAAGCATGGCATAGAAAGGAAGGTAATTGAGCAAAAGGTCACATTCATGAATGGCCTTAGAATCGAATGGATGGAAGTGGTGTCCACAGTAAAAGCTCATGAACAATTCAAAGCTTAATCCTTAGCAAAGATAGTGGGGATTCTAAAATCACACGAAAGTGCAGTGACCAAAGAAACGAATGTGGTTTCAAGCATGGGATCTTTAGATCTCATATCAAAAGGAAAGAACGTGGCTAAAGAAGAAGAAGATTTAGATCTATCCGAATTTGATCTAACCTATGAAGAATATGCTTTGATGGTATCTAATCCAAAGAAGTTTGTGCATAGAAAGTTTCCTAACTCCAAGAACTGAAACTGGAAAGGAAGCTACAGTTCGGATAAAGCAAAGGAGGAACCGAAGAACTCTCTTCAGCATGAAGAACCGAAGAAGGATAGTATGCTTGTTGGTGACTCTGGATTTGATTGTCACTTCTGTAAAGGAAAAAATCACTTTGCCAAATATTGTTTCTTGAGAAAGATGTTAGAAAAGAACGAGAATGAAGACAATGAAGCCTACTACCTGTGAAAGCTAAAAGAAATGAAGAAGAAGAAAGTTGCTGCTAATAACACTATGAATGCCTTAATTGTGCAGAAAAATCTCATGGATGGTGAGTTTGGTGGTGTAGAAGTCTGGTCTACAGACTCTGAGGACGAAGAGGTTTGTAAGCCCACACGTGGTAGGGCTTTCGTGGTGAAAGAAGCTGAAACTGAAGGTGTAGTGAAGTGCTTAATGGTGACTATTGGAGTGTCATAGATGAGAGGCTACACTATTGATGGGGGTTGTGATGAAGAAAAGGAGAGAGAAGACAGGTGGTTCGCTACCAAACCAGTTGGTGAGCAGATCAACGAATCCGACCAGTTGATTAAGAAGTTACAATCACTTCTCGAATCATTAAAAATATCTATCACAAACTATGAAAAAGAACTGAATGAATTAAAATTTAAATTTTCTAGTTTAAGTGGTAGTTTAGCATAAAATTGCATCACAAACTCTAACCTAACTGATCAACTCTGCAGGGTGTCTTCGAAGAGTGGGGAGAGACGGATCTGGATAGAGCAAAAGGAGAACAACTTAGGATTAAGGATGAGACAATTTATTTGCATAGGGATAATGAAGCTTTTAAAATAGGGAAATGTTTTTTGTTTAATTGCTAAACGTTTATATTCCAATATTACCCCATTGCATATAGATTGTGAAATAGGCTAGAAAATTCATAGTATGATTCTGCCCTTCCTTGAATTTAAGGAGGATGAAATTGATGTTGGTGTATATAACTGTGAAGTTGTTTTATCTTCTGATGAAATTTCTCCAGCATACAGAATTCGTCTTGAAAAAATAGAGTCCTTCGTCAAGTCCAAAGATCATAAGGACATGCTTAAGAACCTTTTGGACGAAAATGACAAATTAAAAATTAAAACTGAAACCATGCAAAAGTTTGACTCGTTGAATGTCAAGTTAAGTTCAGAAAATAAAATTGATGTTTAAAATACTTCTGAATTTGATGAGGATGATGATATGAGTGAAATATCTGTAGAGGATGAGGTGGACTGTTCTGAATTTGTCAACAGCGAACCTGAACCTATCAAAAATCTCATTTCTGAAAACTCCATTGAGTTCGCTCATTTGTCCCAAAACAAATCCAAAATTCTGAAAGAAAAGGTTGTGGTATATCAAAAGGTACAAACGGCACCAAATCAGGTTTGTGCAATTACAGGAGTTACACAGAAGCAAACAGCCAAATTGACAGCAATAGTGAACGAGGACAATGTTGAAGGCTGTAAGGAGCATTTTTGGTCAGCTCCAATCGACAATGTTGATGAGACGGTGGGTCTGTATGATAAAACATCATGGAGGGTCAAATGAAGATATGTAGTAGAACCACTCAACAAGCCTACACGTTTTGATGTGCCAAGCACAAGTGGTAACAAAAAGATTCTAAGAGAAGTAGTCAAGGCGACAAGCGAAACCTCCTCGCTAAAGAGCGAAACTCATAATAAAAGACTGAAACACAAAGTTAACATCCATAAAACTCCAAAGCAATTGTCATAGTAGAAACATCAACGTAATAGGAGATATAAGAAGAATCTCTTTGAAAGGAAGTAGTTTTGGAAGTCCCAAAACCCTAATTACATTCACTCAGACAAGTCTTCATACCTTACAGAAGAAGCAAGATCAAAAGGCAACTCTACACCTTGTACTCAATGCCATTTTTGCAGTCAAGAAAACCGAAAGAGTAGTTTCGGCTCTCAAAATGGAAGCAAACGAAACCGAAGGAGTGGTTTCGGTTCTCAACCCAATAGCGAAAAGAACCGAAGGGGGAGTTTCGGTTCTCCATCTTCAAACAAAAAGATCTGAAAGCAAGGTTTCGCTCCTAAAACTCACCCATCTCACTCAAAGCAAAATCCAAAAGTGGATGAAAAGGGAAAAGGGAAGCTAGTCACGGAAGATGAAAAGAAGACAAAGAAAACAACTGCTAACTCTAGGAAACAGAACAAAAAGTTTGTGAACAATAAAAACGCAATTCCAAAGTCTGAGGCTAAAGAAACAAAACCTAACAAAATCAAAGTTTTCACAATTAAAAGAAAAGATGAAACTACCTTCATAAAACAAACTTGTTGGTTGATTATTCTTTTACTATTCCCTATTTTGTAAAAGGATCACAAGGACCCAATAAACTTTGGGTTCCTAAATGTGCTTGATTTTTGCACGTTATACATGATGAGCAGTTCGATGATGAATGGTATATTGATAGTGGCTGCTCATGTCACATGACAGGGATAAGGGAAGAGCTACGGGACTTTTAGGCCATGGAGGATGGTGGTTGTGTCAAGTATGGAAATAATTCTTTTGGCACAATAAAAGGCTAAGGAATGATCACAAATGGCGATTTCTCGATCAGAAATGTGGCATATGTAGAAGGCTTACAACACAATCTTATTAGTGTTTCACAACTGGTGGTGGGAACAGGACTGAAGGTTTCGTTCGATGATGAAGGGTTAGAAATAATAGAAAAGAAGACCAAGAATGTTCTGCTGAAATCTCAAAGAAAAGGTGAAATGTATCCATTGAACCTTAATCCAATACAAGAGAATCCATTTGTATGCTTACTAACAAAAGCACATTCTGACGAAAGTTAGCTATGGCACCGAAGGCTCTCGCACCTCAACTTCAAAGACATCAACAAGCTAGTTCTTAGTGATCATGTGCGAGGAATTCCACTTCTCTAGTTTGACAACGAACATTTGTGTGATGCATGTGAAATGGGAAAGCAAAGCAGGAAGAGTCATCCAACTCGTGTCAACACAAAGATCATCGAACCGCTTGAGCTACTACATATTGATCTGTGTGGACCTACGGCTATTGAAAGCATCGGTGGTAACAAGTATATTCTTATCATAATTGATGATTTTTCTCGTTTCACCTGGGTTTTCTTTCTTAAACAGAAATCAGAAGCAATGCCTAAGCTCAAAGTCTTTATAAAGCAAGTTGTCTTCAACTGCGAAAGATGCTTAGAAACATTCGCAGTGACAATGGGTTGGAATTCAAAAACCAAGCATTTGAAGATTTTCTTGCTGAAAAGGGAGTGTCTCACAATTTCTCTGCTCCATATACTCAACAAAAAAATGGGTTTGTTGAAAGGCGAAACTGGTCGTTGTGTGAAGCAGCCCGAACCATGCTCAACTTTGCTTTGTTACCCCTGTATTTCTGGGCTGATGCAATTATTGCGGCTTGCTACACCTAGAACCGGTATTTTGTCAACAAGCGATTCTCAATAACTCCTTATGAAATTCTAAACAACCCGAGCCTAACGTCAAGTTTTTCCATGTGTTCGGTTCAATATGTTTCATCTTCAATTCTAAAGAGAACCGAAACAAGTTTGATGTGAAGGTAGACGAAGGAATCTTTCTTGGGTATTCGCTTACTTCAAAAGCGTATAGGGTTCTGATAAACGCTCGAAGAAAATCGAAGAAATTTATTACATGTCGTTTAATGATAACTACGTGAAGAAACTCAAGTCAAGGAAAGAACCAATGGATGAAATCTTTCCTCAAACAGGTAAAGTCTCAATTCCCATCTCCAACTGCTATTCTCTCTGAAGCGAAAGCGGCTGACAACAAAGTACATAATCTGAAGAAGGTAATTGACGAAGCTGCTAAAATCATGGAAACCAAACCTTCAAGTTCAAGTGGATCTCAAGAATTTGCCAAATCTCAAAATCCAAGTGAATCTTCCCATTCTACTATCCAGGGGAGAATCCATCAACCACCATACCCAATAAACGTCCAATCGAGGGGAAAATTCTGAGCGTGAAGCTGAAACTCTTTCATCATTCGAGGGGGAGAATGTAAATACAAATGATGATAATGATGATACACAGTCAGAATTCAAAGTAGAAGTAAATGCTGAACTGGATCCCTCCTATGATCCAAATTACCCTCCCCTCACCAAATGGACAAAAGACCATCTAAAAACCCAAATCATTAGTAAATCATCGGAAAGAGTTCTCACATGTTCTCAACTGAAAGCAAAGCAAACTACATTATTCTCTCAAATGAAATTTTGCATGTTTAATTTGTTTGTCTCCAAAGTTGAACCAAAGACTGTTAACACTACACTCGATCACTCTGATTGGGTACAGGCAATGCAAGACGAACTCAATGAATTTGAGCGAAACAATGTATGGAGGCTGATTCCTACACCAAAGGATGCATTTGTGGTTGGATTGAAGTGGGTTTTCAGAAACAAGATGGACAAAGAAGGGAATGTGATTCGTAATAAAGCAAGGCTGGTTATGAAGGGATATTGTTAGGAAGAAGGAATTGACTATGAAGAGACCTTCGCTCCAGTAGCAAGATTAGAATCGGTACGAATCTTTTTGGCCTATGCTGCTCATAAGAACTTTGAAGTATACCAAATGGATGTCAAGTCTGCATTCTTAAATGGAAAATTAGAAGAGATGGTGTACGTAGAGAAAGCACCTGGTTTTGTGAACGAAAAGTATCTAGATCACTGCTATATTCTGGACAATGCGGTTTATGGTCTGAAGCAAGCTCCTAGAACCTGGTATGAATCACTTACTAAATTTCTAAAAATGTCTAAGTGTAAACAAGGTTCTGTTGACCCAAACTTCTTTCGTAAGAAAGAAGGTCACCACCTTATGATCGTCCAAATTTATGTCGATGATATCATCTTCGGTTCCACGAATCCTGGCTTAACAGTTGAATTTAGGATGTTGATGGAGAATAAGTTTGAGATGAGTTCAATGGGTCCAATTAACTTTTTCCTTGGATTGAATATTATACAGGGACCCGAAGGCATTTTTATTAATCAAGAGGCTTACACGAAGACCTTACTAGCCAAGTTTGGAATGACGTGAGAGTCAAAAGTGAAGGTTCCTATGGCATTTGGCACAAAGTTAACACATTCTTTGGAAAAATTGGCTGCTGACATGACCCTCTATCGCCAAATGATAGGGTCTTTAATGTATCTAATAGCTAGTCGACCAAACATATTGTGCCAGGTTTCAAGCTAATCCACACGAACCACACATGATGGCTGTGAAGAATATTTTTCGATATCTAAAGTGAACCTCATCTCTCGGTTTATGGTACTTTGGCGAAATCAGGATTCTTCGTACAAGCATTCTCTGATGCCGATCTAGGTGATTGTGGACTGGACCGAAAGAGCACAACTGGAGGGTGTCAGTTTCTTGATGGCAAACTTGTTAGCTAGCAATCAAAGAAGCAAACATGTGTATCTCTTTCTATAGTCGAAGTCGAATACATATCCACTGCATCTTGTACCTCATAGGTCATATGGATACAAAGTCAACTCAGAGACTATGGCCTGAACATGAAGAAAATCCCTGTGTATTGTGACTCTGAAAGCGTAATAAGGATGTGTCACAATCTAGTGCAGCACTCAAAAACGAATCATATAGCACCGAGGTATCATTTCATCAAGGATCACGTGGAAGATGGTAATGTCGAAATCCATTTTGTTCGTACCACTGATTAACTAGCTGACATCTTTACTAAAGCCTTACCTAAAGCAAGCTTTAACAAAATTTTACAATGCTTAGGAATGATGGAAGCTGAGTCAGTACCGAAATCGTTTTCGCCTCAATAATAGTTGGAAAGCGAAATAGAGCGAACACTCGGTCTATTTCGGGTCCGAATTTTTTAGGAACCTAAATAAACTGAATGCTCGGCCCATTTTGCCTTGTATCTCATGGTGAAGTTTCGCTTGTATCTTTTGTACACTATCTTTTCCAGTAATTTGTTTCTGTTTTTAATTCTTTTTAGAAAACATCATAAAATTCAAAAATATTTTCTTTTCTGTTTTTATTTCCTTTTCCGAAAAATCAAAAAGTTTCTTTTATATTTTAGCGCCTTTCAAATTATAAAAAAGTTCAAAAGTACTTACGTTTGTCGAGTCTTGTTCTAATACAACTTAATGGGCCACTTCTTGTGATGGAGTTAGGATAGGTATAAGTCTTGTTCTTTATATTAGTTAAGTCTCCCTAGAAGCATTCTAATGCATGTTGACCAAAGGCTCCAAATACTCTGAATGAAACCTTAATGACTTGATATACACAAATCATGTTTTCTGTCACACCCTAAACCAGAATGGCAGAAACATTCGGGGGTGGAAGAGTTCACGTAACACCATAAAAATTGAATATCGTAAATAAAGTAACACAACCATCATACATATAATAAAAATGTACATTGTTGCATTATACATGTTTCCAAAAGAATATTACGATAAGATGGTTTAAAAATGTTTGATAATAAATGCCCATAGCGTTCCTTCTTCAAAAGCTGGTAGTTACTTGTATTCCTGATTCCCTGAGAAATACAAGTAGTTTCGAAAAAGTGTCAACAATAAAGCTGGTGAGTTCATAAGAGTTTTTGTATTGAAAAGTATGTCATTTTGGAAGAAAGTAGATGAATGTAGTTTCCAGAAAATCCAATATTTTCCACATATAGTTTGAAAAGTTCCTAAAGTTGGAGGGCGTTAGTATATTTCGTACTTAAATGATAAAGATAAATCTTGTGCTCAAAATAAAGTAAATACTGAATGCATTTATGAGTCTCATAAATCAAGTTTGTTTTTGTACTTTCGTGTGAGTTTTATAACCTTACTATCGACACAGACTGCTTGTAACAACATTCTTCAAGTGTTGTAGTGTTATGACATTTGTCACCCTAGACCTACCTGTCTAACTGTAGCTAACAGTTTAGGTGCAGGGTTGTCAATCCTGTATAGATCCATACACAAGTATCACGCTCTCCCTCCAAGATATTATGGTTTATAATACAGTACTTGAAATGCATACTAGAAAGTACATTGAAGTTGAATATCTCACATCACTTAGTATAAACAGATTCACGATAAGAAAGTCTTTGTTTTACTTTAGGTGAAAGTATTTCGTTTTTCAATATGTATACGTAAGAATGTATGAATAACTCGCAAACTATACCCATTATAGTTTTTCAGAAAGTATGTTCCATTTGATGAAAATAACTTGGTAAAATACTAAACTTTATACATAAAGCATGATAGATGTTGTATTTATAACAATACGTTTTCTTGTATTGTACTTGTATTCCCCCCTAAAACATGAAAAGACTTGAAAAATAGGGGTATGAACTCACTTGTTCGGTTTGAAGAGAGTGGGGCTAGAGTCAGGCAAAACTTCGACTGCAGAAAGTTGCGTCTTCGAGCTTCTCGGGGATCTCGGTAGCGTAGAACCTTCGTCTAGGGCTCGAGTATGGAACCGAGGGTGTCGGTATGGTCTCTGCTACATAAGAGTGTGTGAGAGTGAGTGAAATTTTGAGAGAGGTGTGCTAAAATCTGGAGCTTATGCCTTCTATTTATAGGGCTGAAAACGCGAGTACGCTGGGCGTACCACCAGAGTACGTTGGGCTTACGCGTTACGCTAGGCGTACTTCGGTTACGCTGGGCGTAACTTTGCATCATTGCTTACGACTCGGGTCTAGCTAGGCGTAGAGCTTGCAGCCGATGGGACTCGACCCTGCACCTGAGTACGTTGGGCGTACTCTTGAAGTACGTTGGGCGTAATCCCAACTTCAATCTTCTTAATTCCTTAACTTTTACGTACGGGCTCCGTTTTTCGCGTTCTTTATATCCACGTGTAAGTGAGACTATGTTCTACAACTTTGAAAATTCGTAACTTCTTCATACGAGGTCCAATTTGGGCGATCTTTGTATGCATGTTCACCGTTTAATGTAATCTACGACTTTTGTTTAGATACTTAAGGCTAAAATGCATTTTATTGAAATTTCTCTTTTTACGTTAAATAATGTTTTACAGGGTGTGTCGTGAGTATTTTGAGTAGTCGAAATCTTTTCATTATAACTCGGTTTTGAATGTTCTTTATGTTTTTGGAAACCTTGGCACGGTATTCGTCATTTGATGCATCCCAACTTTAGATTTTTAACATTTTATTTTTGAGGTTAATTCCGTTGATTCCAAATAGTTTCGTTGTATTAAACTTTTGAGTGTTACATTGCTTTGGAAAAATATGGGGTTGTCACATTTTCCCAATTAGGCTACCAAATTTACTCTAGTAGTGAGCTACCTTACTCTTCTCTTATTGAGTTAAGAGTTTTCTGCTTGGTCACTCTATTACAACAGAGGTACTATCGGTTCTCTAACCATCTCAACACTTTTCTCCATCAATTTTCGTTTCATGATCGTAACCCTTGAGACTCTCAACACTTACCACTGAGGTTTATTGTTACACAACGTCTGTGTTAATGATCTTAGTTTCGTTTCACCACAAACTAAGTGAAACCCACAATCCAACACCTTAAATGAATTGACGGTCAACAATCTAACATTTCACCCATGAATTAACGAAACCTCTTTGCTGGTCTGTACCGAGAAATCTTTTTTTTTTTTTTGCATAGTCTTTATGAAATTGTCTAACACTAATACGTTTCTTCCCAAAAGATCCAGACTTTCATTTTTTTATGCATTTCCAAATTTATCTCATCAACTCACTAAATATCCTCTCCTGCCTACTTGTTTAGTAGGTTACACTGGTCTCACAACTACTTCATCTAACTTTCGGTCTTATATTAAGTATTGCGGTTCGATTGAAGCAAACCTACCCATTAATAGGCTTCTAATAAAAAGATGCCTTTCAGTGCTTCTTAACAAATATTTAATCGTATTTTAACGGGGAACTACACAAGCACTTTGAAGTCTCTCTTAACTTTGAAGGAAGAAATTTGTGCCCGGGGTCCATAGTTTTGTGTCAAAATAGACATCTCTTGACTTTGATTTATTTCTTTTCATTCACACCCTCTTGCACGAGAATCCCCGTGATTCTCACAAGTCTCATTCATGGTACTAATGGCTATTTTCCGATTTGCTGGTTCAGTTACATATGCTATCATGGTGTATTTTCTTAAAGATAGAATGTTATGAACCTTAATTAAAACGAATGGCTGGGTCACAGTTGGTCAATGAATTTGAACAGTTTTCAGAGTTGCAAAAGAAGTAACCAGATAAGAATTCAAACTGGCTCACCGGATAAGAATTGAATTGGCTGCGTGAATTTGAAACAGTGATTACCATCACGCCTAATGACGTCTTCATAGGGAAACACAGTTTTCAAATCGCGCTTTTTTAGGCATCGTTTCAGAAGATCGTGGAATCATTACTCAAGATCATTTCTCTCTCATGGTAATCATAGAAAAGGTTTACACATACCTCTTTTACCTCTTTACCATTCACTAAACTCTCTCAAGAACACACCAGCGATATTACTGTTCATCGTCTTCACCAAACCTGCAACTATGGCCGAATCTTCTTCCGTTCATGAACAAACTGCTTCTTCTAATTTGCTGGTCATCAAACCCAATCAGAATCTTCTTATTGATTTACGTCCTTTCCTCTATAATCCGTATATGCTTCAAGTGGTTGAATGTCTAAAATATTCACCACTCCTCACTGCTCTCACCAAGGTGGAGTCTGTACCAATGTCTCTACTTTCCCAAGTGTATTCCTCTACTGTCTATGATAAACGCAAGGACTGGATCTTCTTCGACATCTTCAATCACAAGACTTCAGTCTCCAAAGCCTGCTTTTGTTCAATGTTAGGGGTTCTTGCTGATGATTCCTTGGTGAATCTTGAATCCATTACCACCACTCAAGTATTCACAATGTTCTATGATATGGGGTATACCGATATCCTCACCACGGTAACCAAGTTCAAGAAATCCTGCCTTCTACCATAATGGAAGGGAATTTTTAATCTTCTAGGCAAGGGATTATCAGAAAGGGTAGCAGGTACATATGGTGCAAGCAAAGGGTTTATGACCATTATCTATGGTCTTTACCATGGTCTAAACCTGGATTATGGAACGCTTCTTTGGACTCAACTGGTACGGAGTCTCAATTCTTCTTCAAGCATCTCAGAGATTTCTTGTGGTAGGTTCTGGAATCTTATCACTCACAGGGCGATTGAGTACTTTCAGGTTCCTGTGATGGTGGATGCTCTACGCTCATCATTTAAATGAATCATTAAAAATCAAAGGTAAACTTAGTAAAATATTTTAGATGTTATCAAGTGTTATTCCTTAGTTGATGGTGGAAATAATATATATTTTTTTAATTATATATTTTTTTATAAGAAATGCCATTTTTTATACCTTCACACTTAATTATTGATGATTATCTTGCCTAACCATCCAATTGATAACAATTTGAAGCTTCAACATTTCAATTTCTTACAATGAAAAAGAGTTGCGCCTATTGGATTAATTCGAGGTTTGCACTTACCTCACTATTGTCATAATCATTCATCATTGTTTCACATCTTCTCCACCTCCTGAAGCTTTATTAGCAGAAGAATTGGAGCACTCTCTAAATTTATGTCTTCCAATTTCTTTCAACTGTAACAGAAACAAATGGATATTATAACCTCAATCAACAATGAAACCCCAGAATTCCAAACATTCTCAAACTAAAACAATAACAATAAAGAACACCATAAAATATTTTTTTGATAACTTTTAACATTCTGTTTTTAGCCAAGCTTTTTTTATTATTATAAAGTATAACCTTTTGATTCATTAGCAATAAAATACTACCTAATTGATCATTTTTTACAAAAAAGAATGTAAGAAGAATACATATAGTAATATTATAGTACCTTCACCAAGGTTGTTAAATGTTGATGACTGTTGCTTTGTAGACTTCCTGTATATTGAAAGCATCTTATCCTTATGCTCAAGAATGGCAAACCATGGTTTTGTTTCTTTTTGCCTAATGAGATGAATAGGCTAGGGTGCAGTAACAGTTCTCCCTTAATCATAAAGAACAATGGAGTCAAGAGTGAAAGGGAATATGAGAAACATATCATTTCTAAGTGTAACATCAAAAATTGTATTGATTTGCATTAAATTAAAAAAAAAAACTCATTCACACATTTCATCAAACATGTGATATGCATCTAAGTTTATAGTTTTGTTTCCTTTTTTTTTTCAAAAAAGCAGGCTTAATTAAACAAACTTAAATGGAGTTTGGAAATTCTAACAACCTTGAAATTAGATTATCAGAAGTCGTATAATTATAAAACAATACTGAAATGAAACATAAAGAAATTCAGATAATGGATAATCTGACTCTTTGTAACAGGATTCCCTCCCATATTAAACACTGTCAACCTAAATAGCGTCATCCTGATATCACAATATTAGAAAATCAAGAAAATTACAAAAAATGAATAAGTATATAAATAAAAAAACACAAATTTGTAAACAAAGGTATGATAAAATAACACGCATCTGAGGCAATCCATATGTTATAGTTGACCAATGCACATATATGATAGTTGACCAATGCACATACAACAATCAGCTCGAGAAATCTAAATTGGTACGATAGAAATCAACAGTTGAATCCTGTCAACCAAGTCAACAACAAACCATAACTCAAGAGTACGATGGCGGCTTTAGGGTTTGTCGTCCTCGTCATTTATCTGCTTTTCGTCCATCTCAAATTTGATTTATCACGAGGGAGCCGCAGTTGGAAATCGGAGGAGTTGCAAGGTGGAGACGATCGATTGCAGTCATCATCGTTCTCTTTTGTAACTCCATGGAGGAACAAAAGGCAAGAGAGTCGAGTGTCATTCGAAGAACGATGAAGAAACAGAGGATTCAAATTCTGAAGGGTTTCCAAAGATATTTGAAGCCGAAGACGAAGTGCAGGACACAAAAATTGGAGAAGTTCTATAGCAAAGGAAAGGAATAGAAGAATTTACAGATAGAGGTATTGAGGGAAGAGTGAGAAGCGGTGGATTTCAAATTCCCCACACACCGCAACCGACACCTCCAAATCATTTCCCCATCACCCATAGTTTTTAGCAATACCAGTTACAGAGGAAAGAAAACATAAAAAATAGAAGCCAGCCGGTGAAAAAATTAGTAAGCCCATAAAAATTAAAACTTAAAAGCAAAACCGACATATTTACCCAAGTTAAAAAATTACTGTTCATAAAAGCATTGAGATTTAATTGTATATATAATATAATACAATAGTTACAAGATCAAAAATTGTTTGCTCACGTTGACAACACATATTATCATAATACTTTTAATTTCACCCAGAAATCCAAAATCCAACTTTTACCTACCTGCTTTATAACAAGTATTTGATTAAAATGTTTAAACCGTTTAACCCACAAGCTAAGACACAAGTTGTGTTTTGTGGTTGTTAAACAAAGCCTTTAAAGTTGAATTATGAAGATGGATGTATAATTTTTTTCTTTCTTTTGTAAAATGAAATGATTTCTATAAAAGGAATAAAAAAGTCTCATTTGAAACAAAAAGATCTTGAAGGAAAAACATATTTACACAAATCCTATAACTATAATGAAAAATTGCACCCAAATCAAATATTCAAAATATATTTTTTATTTTCCTAATTAATTTGTAGAAAAAAAAATTAGAGTAAATTACACGACTGGTCCTTATGGTTTAGGGTAATTTGCGCCTTTGGTCCCTAACTTATTTTTCTAACTTGGAAGGTCCTTAATGTTTGTGTTTGTTACGCGCGTGGTCCCTGTTTTACCTAAAATGACTATTTTACCCTTGATTTTTTAATTTATTTAACTAAACACACCCCCAAACCCATCCCGTTCACCTTACCTTATCAACCCCACTATTTTTCTCTATTTAAATAATAGTTTTTTTAGGAAAAATAAGGACCAAACGCGTAATAAAAACAAACAGTAAGGATCAAGCGCGTAACAAAAACAAACAGTAGGGACCTTCCGAGTTAAAAAAACAAGTTAGGGACTAAGCGCGAAAATTACCCCTAACCATAGGGACCATTCGTGTAATTTACTCAAAAAATTACAAAGAGTAACCCCAATTGATTCCAGAATCATAAATATAAATAGACTAGCTTATAACCTGTGGAAACCACGGTTATAAAATTAATTAAACTTTTATATTAAAAACTCAAAATTATTAATCAGTTATTTTAAATAAGTTATTAATTTAAGAGATATTTTTTTACTTATGCGAAATTATAATCGTTAATTCAAATAAATACGTAATATTAATTTTTAGTATATATTAGACATTTTTTATTCGTGAATTAATGAAAATATTAATATAAAAATTAAATTTAAAATAAATAATAAATACATTGACAAATAACATCACATTAATGAGGATGTCTAAAAAATTTAAAATAGAGAACTCATATATTGACAAGTGGCAACACATTAATTAAGGTGTCTAATATGATGACACATGACAAAAAAACTACTCTTTTATTAGTATAAAGATAATATTATCATTTGGAGCATTAAACACTATCGATCTAGAGTGTAATCACGAAAAAAGAACAAAAAGAAACAAACCATATATAACACAATAGGTTTTGTTTCTAATTGAGGGAGAGTTAATGCGCCGAATATCCATATAAATTTGAATAAACGAATGATGTTTCTTCTCATTTCTTCACCAAAAACAATAATCCCTTCTTTCCTATTAAGCATGATCGTCTGGAGGTATATATGAAGGAAAACACCTTGAATGCTTGTCTCTAATCCATGGAATTAAAATATGTTTGTTGATTTATTGGGATATTAAATCAAGAAATGTTAATACGAATATAAATTTTCATAAAAGCCACTGTAGTTTGTGGATTTTTTTTTCAATGTTAAACGAAGCTTTTTTTCCAAATAAAAACCACTACATATAACTTTGTATTCTATAAAGTTAGATGGAGTGGTAACATCCTTAGCATCTTATCATATTATTTTTTTTGTCTGTCACATCATCTTTGTGTCTTAACACTTAAATCTTAACATTTCATAAAGAATGGTAACACTACTAACACTCTATTTTTTTTCAAAATTAATTAAATTATACTTTTTAAATGGTGCTAATTATTATTTTTTTAATTTATTTCAATTAATTTTCTCCCTAACTTTAATTGATACCAAGAAATCACTCATCTACCTAACTTTAATTAATATTGAAAAATCCTTCTGTGAAAAGTCTTTTTTCATGCTCACCACTTCTCTCTTCATTTATCTCTCTTCAAATTAACGTTTCCTTTAAGAAACTTTTTTTTTTTCAAAATCATCCTCGTTGCTAAACGATTTCATCATCTTCAGAAAATTTAGATACACTATGACAATGATATTTTCCATCACCGGCGATTCAAGACCCACCAACGAGGACTCCATCTCCGTCGCGTTCTCCATCCCTGACCACCTGCAACTTCCTTTTTGATTTAGATTTCTTGGATTTGGCTTTCTGTTATTTGAATGGGGTTTGAATCGTCGAAGATTGAGAACTTGTCGTCGGTGGGCCTTTAATCACCTGAAATTGAATCAGATTCTTGATCGTTTTCGTGGAAAGATTCTGGATCGTTTTTACCAATCACAGTCTCCCTTTTCTTTCTCTCTCATCTCGTCAAGGATGTAATGAGAATGGCTTAGCGAGTCCCTTAGCGCTTGCTAAGGGGCGGTGTTTCAACGAGCTTAGCGAGCCTAGCGACCGATTTTAACGTCTCCACTCCGTTCAGTCTAAAAACCATGAGAGTTTGAATATTTTTGATTTAACCACTTAAAGGAATTTTATTTTCGATTTAACCTCGGATATTTTGAACTTTTTCTTAACAAAACCATCATTCACCGTAAAAAATAATTTTTCGTTTGTTATTTGCAACTCACTAATAGGGAAAAAAAATATGGAGTGGTCTTTTGAAAAAAAAAATATAACTTTCAATGATTAAACTAGAAAAAAATAAATTCCATGGTTAAATCGAAAAGAATTCAAACTATAGTGGTTTCTATAGAATTTAGCCAAATAGGAATATATTTAATTAGGTTGTGTTTGGCGCGCCAAAACTAATTAAAAAACCAACTTTTTTTCGAGTTTTTTTAAGTTGTCGTATTTGGCAAGCCAAAAAGTAGTTTAAAAGCTAACTTATAAGCTAGCTTTTTAAAAAGCTATTTAGAGTATCTTTTAGGAGTGTTTTTAAAAAAATTTAAATATACTCCTTAATTTATTATAAAAACACATTCTTTAAATGTCTATTTATATCATTTCATATTTTTCAGTTAGTTTTACCAAACATCATTTTCTTTCAACTAGTTTTTCAGTTATCAGTTAGCTTTTGATTTAACAACTAAATTATCAGCTATCAGCTACCTTTCAGCTAAATGCTAACTTTTTTAGTTAGTTTGTCAAACATAACCTTAATGCCTTACTATTTGTTTTTGTTAGTATCCTACTCTTCATTCAAAATATATTCACTCTGTGTTCAACTATTTTAGGGATTGTTTATTTAAACTCTTTATTAACTTATTATGGTTTGAAACTTATAATATGTAGTTTTTAATAAGTTATTCCTGATTATACACACACACACACACACATATATATATATATATATATATATATATATATATATATATATATATATATATACTATTTGCTAAATCTTAAAAAATAACTAATCAACTTACAACGTTTTGGTTCCAGATAAACTAAACATATCTTTTCTTTAAAAAAAAAAATCAGTTTTAACACTAAATATGATAATAAACATTTTTATTACATAAACATAAGTTGTTTAAATATATAATCCCAAAGACCACAAAAATATAGCATAATTTGTTGCAAGGTTGTAGAAATCGTTCGATGTAGGCTAATCGGTGGACTAGATCAATGGATTAATCGACTAGGCGGGGATTAATCGGGGACCATTACTTATTTAAAAAAGTATTAAAATTTTAATAAATATAATATTAATCATAAGAGTATAAGTAAATAAGAACCATACAAATACATGGTGTGACTCTTTTTCTAGTATTCTTGTGAAACAAAACCAATTCAAATACATGTTACATCTATATCACTATCTTATGTTAGAAGACCATATGCCTACCCATCAAGCGTGTTGATGCAGGATGATCATTAGGTGAACCTGGAATAAATATAATATTAGAGCACCGTTTGGGTATTTAACCTTTAAGGTTCCATCTCTAACCATATTAGGCATTTCATCAGGTGAACCTGGAATAAAGAACAACATTTTAACCACATTAGACATTTCATCGAGCACATTGTATGCATGTTGATAAACACAAAATATAATACACAAGCATCAATTTCTTTTTTCCAAGTATAACCAAATAGAATGATACCCAAACTTACAGTTAACAACACAAGATTTCCACTCCTTCAAAAGAGCAGTTAAGTTTATAGATTAGAGTATAGCCATGGTGAATGGTGACATACAATCAATAATCATATATGAAATTTAAGTTATAATTTGGGATACTTTGGGATGTTATATGATAATTGATTATAGATTCAAAAATTCACGAATTTACAAATAAATATAACAAGAATAACGAGAAGAAGGAGCCTAATCTATTGAACTACAATTTGTTATTGTTACTCAGACAATAAGATCAAAATCTAAATCTTATCTGATTACAAGGAGTAAAAGAACTGAAACACATAAATAATGATACTAGAATAATGAAAAACTTCAGTTTATGTGTTTTATGGTTTGATGGGGCAGGGGCGACTGGTCACGATGATTGGGAACGAGAACAACCAAAATTGCGATCGCAGTTGATTGCTCCTCAGTGTTTCAAAGAACAACAAATTAACAATCACTTCATCTGATTAAATCGCTAACGAGAGCGAGACAGAGTCGAGCATGTGAAATCGACGAATTCTGATGAAGCGATGATACATGAAGCGATAGGTGAGGCTCCGTTGATTTCGACCAGCTCTCAATTCTGACTATTTTGAGTTTGAGTAGGTCTCAATTCCGATGCTTGTTCTTCAGCCCTACGTTTGATCCCGGATTAAAGAAAAAAACAATCCATTATCTTAATAAAAACATATGAAATCGTTGGAGCAGGCTTTTCCAATCAAACTGAGAATCCCAAACATCCTGTGAACATACAAATAAGAAAACAGAAGAAGAAGAAAGAATGAAATGTTGATTTAGAGTTTGAGCAGCTCTAAACTCCATTAAACTGTGTTTCTTCAATTGAGTATCCGACATTGTTGGTGGGATAAAAAACCAAGGGAAAACATTCCTATAAAAAAAGGTAGAAGGCCTCACTGAAATTCAGATCCAATTATGCTTTGGGGAAGCGGTTTCTTTTAAGCCAAAATTTGGGTTCGATTTAGTCCGATTTGGACCGGTTTTGACCAATATTTACCAACGCCGATTATTTTACCCTCTAACCCTTATTCGTAGGTAGTTGGAGGCCGACAATTAATCGGCCGACTAGACCAATTTTTACATCGATGATTTGTTATAATTAGTTTATCTGTAAGTGTATCTTACTATAATTTCTTAGTGATCACTAAACATATTATTGGTCGTGACTTTTTTGTGTATTTCATTACATATTAGTTTGTTTTCATTAATTTTTATTTAAAAATGAGAATGACTGTAGAACAAATTTACAAAGATGATAATATTAAAAAAAACAAGGACCAAACACAAATAAAACTCAAGGACTAAAGTCGGATAAAATGAAGTGCACCGACACTATGATTTAGATAAAAATAAACCATGGAAACGTACACAAATTTTACCTCGAAACATAAGAAAACTCGAATTTATATTGACATATCCATAAAAACAAGTGAGATTTTTTTAAGTTAATAAACAAAAATTCAAATAATAAAAAATGTACCATGTCTATATGTGGTCTGACGTATACGTAGAAAACATATATAAAAATAATTCAAAATATATAAAAAATCGAATTTATACTGACACATAAATTAAAAACTTTTTTTACAAAAATTAACGAACGAAAATTTTAAATTTACGTCGAATATGTTAAAATGTTGACCACTTTGAAATTACCGAGACATACATAAAAAACACGTAAAATGTTATATATATATATATATATGTATATATATATATATATATATATATATATATATATATATATATATATATATATATATATATATATGATGGATCAAGTATGCTCAAGAGTCATATTAAAATGATATTGCTAAATAACATATGATCCTAAGGGTCACATTAACAACAACTTGATGTATGAATTAATAAGTCATGTACAACATTTTAAACATTTTGTCTTCTTTTAGAGGGCATGGCCAAAACTTGTGTAGAGTAGTGAAGGTATGACCTTTTGTATTTGTTGAATGTATAGAATACAAGCTAGAAGAAACAAACTCATGATACAGGGACATGCTTGCAAAAGTATTAAGATCTAGTGGGTATTGTCTTTATTTTAAGACTATATAAAGATTCCACTCTTGTAACACCCGGTTTCTGGTACGCATTTAATTCCAAGTATTATTGTATTTTAACCTGAGACTTGGTGAGTGGAAGGTCCAACTCGTCGAGTAGGCTCGACTTTGCGCGAGGATTTTAAGTGACCGACTCGGCGAGTAGGAGCTGTTTAAGTAAAACCCTAAATTTGAGGGTTTGCACCATATTTAAACAACTTATCTCCTCCCATATCAGCCTCCATCGTCCCTTACACTTGTAGAAGACCTTAAACTGAAACCCTAGCCTTGTTTGAGTGCTCTTAAGCCAATTTTGTGCATTTTTGGTGGTTGTGATGATTGAGAAGAAGAAAGGAGCTTGGGAGTTCAAGTTGAAGCTAGAAGATCCATAGATTGTGTTCCATTTCTAGCTTCTTTAAGGTAAAAAGCTTCAATCTTGATTTTCCATGTGTTTAATCAACTTTAGGGCTTCGATTTTGGTACCTTTAGGGCATTATTTAAGCCATTTTCGGGTTGTGGGGTGTAATGTCGAGATATGGCTTCAGATCTTGGACTTTTAAAGATTCTCATGGCATAAAGGTGCCAACTCCATGGCCATGAGAGCCCCATGCATCTTGTAGGTCTCATTTTTGGTCCTTTTGAGCTTAATGTGACAACCTGAAATTATTCCGTCACCGTAACTCGTTTTCTGTTAATAGAACTCGTTCTTATTAAACTTTTCCGTTCACATTGGGATCAAACAAATAAAAATTTGAACGTTTATTATGACTTCATAAGGATCAGAATAAATTAGGAATGCGGAAACACCCTAAATATCCTTTTAAGAAGTTTTAGTTACAAACAAGTTAAAATACGACCATTTAATCGGGTACGACCATAAGCCCCGTTTAACGTCGGTATCGGGTAAAATTCCACCTGGCCGCAAACTCAAACCCTATATAAGGGTTGAGTGGTCACCAAGTTAGAACTTTTACCACTCTAGTCTCTCTCTTTCTCTCTCTCTACTCTCTCTCTCTTCAAGGCCCGGTTCTTCCAAAATCTGCTAGTTTCCGCTTCCAAACTGTAAGTACTCTTACCCTAGATTGTTCTATGACCAATTTCATGTCATTACAGCTTAAAAATCGTCCAAGAAGGCCAAAAGTAAGGAGTTTACGGCCCAAGAACACTCTAGGGCCGTAAACCCCTAAAAGTGTGCCAAAATGCCCCCAAATCTCTTCCTTAGGCTTAGAGGCTAACTTAGAAAATACCCTAGAAGGGTTTTAGACATTAAAGCTTATGTTTAGAGGCTTGGAAGAGGGTTTACGGCCCAAGAACACCCTTAGGCCGTAAACTCCCTTAAACTATGCAAATTGAGCCTTTAACCCCTATTTAACCTTGGACCTTCACATAGAAACTTGTAGGAGTAAGCCAAGGACCTCAAAAATGAAGTATAAGGGGTGTCCAAGAGTTCACAGCCGTAAACCATGGGGTTCATGACTGTAAACTCCCAAGGAGTGGTTCTAGGACCGCAAACTCCAAGGGAGTGTCCCTTTTGAACCTTAAACACCCCTCAAGCCTTGTAAATTGCCTTGGAACACTTCCTAGAGACACAAGAGACTTGAAAACACATAAATGCACTCCTCCCATGAGTTTACGGCCGTAAACTCATGGGGGAGGTGGTCCCTTAGCCGTAAAATCACCTAAGGTGAGTATGTGAAGAGTAAACTCCATAGTGAGGCCTAAAACTCCTTCCTTGCAACCCAATAGCCTTCTAGCACTTAACCATAGAGCTTTTATTCACATTAAGATGTCTATATGTGTTTAATTAGTGACTTAATCACTAATTACTTGTAAACATATGTCTTCATATGTTACAAGGGTCATAGAGTGTGTACAAGTCTTTACTTGACACCAAATGCTCATCTGACACTTCCACCCGATCTACTCGCTACATGTGAGTTCATACCCCTTAATTAACCTTTTTAAATGTTTTTACATGCTTTAGGGGGGGATACAAGTAAATGCAACAAGTTCTAGTTCCTAATCATATGTGATTTATAACTTACAACCAAAAAGGATTTTCTATACTTTTAGCTATTTGTCAATAAAACTGTTTTAAATATTTATCAAACGCATTTTCTAAGTTAAATTGTTGTTAAACTATTTTCAAACTGTGTTTAAACTACTTTTCTTTTAAACTATATCGACATCAATATATTTATATAAATAAGACTTGAAGGACTTAGGATCGATAGCTCACCTTATTTCCTGTTCTTGTTTGATTGCGGTCTTAGGGTATATTCTTATCCGTCCGACTGTCGTTGATTTCTTAGTTATTTATCATATATATTGGTGTTAGATATGAAAGTTTTCATGTTATTCAATACCTTTGTAAATCAAAGGCATGCGAGTCCACACTCTATTTAACTATAATAGGTATAGTTAATACTACTGCTCGTTACCTCTATCACTATGATACCCGCTATAATTACTACTATCATGAGTTAAGACACGTTTAAGAGAACACTCTTTATACTATACTAAAATTCACTATACTATAATACAAGAGAATACACTAATCCAGAATATAGCATACTATCCCTCTATACGGCACTCTACTGCGTAAATACCATGTAACCAGGGCTTCCCGGAAGGAAAGCAACACTACATGTATAGATCTATACAGGATGGATGCAATTACATCCCGACTGTTAATTACAGTCCGAGCCGACTAGGCCCAGGGGTGGCACTATATCACCACACTACGGATGACCGGGAAGGTCATCGGGCCCTTTATAATCACTCAGTTTGGTTACATGAGAAATCACATCCATATCCAAATTAACACACTAAGACTTAAAGTCTAAGCTAATTTCCGGAAGTAAATAAATATATATTGAAGTTTGCAACACTACTACAGTCAACCAACAATACTTTTACTCATCTACGTTACTTGTATGAAATTATTACCTTAATTTTATAACTGAAAGTTTCAATGAAAGTACTTCTACACACTCAAAGGATTTAACTTACACATACAATACTGGAAAATATAGGATTTTCTAGGGATTTCTACTACTCTCAACATTTATTTCAGCTTTTATATTACATGATTGTAAACACTTTTTATACAAGCAATGACACTAAAATCTTATGAACTCACCAGCTTTATGCTGATACTCGTTTTCAAAATAAATTGTATCCTCAGGTCAAAGATATACAGGTACTGGTGCAACTTTTGAGAAGATGGAGCATATACAAGACCCGTCTTTTATTTTTGTTATACTTTTGGTGTCTACTAACTGTACAAAACACATTTGTATTTACAATTACTATATTAATGCAATGGTTGTTGTCGCTTGTTTTTACTATTATGCAATAGTTATGATACTGTACATGACGTCCTCCACCCTAGAACGTATTCCGCCGTTCTCGGTTTTGGGGTGTGACACTTAAAGACCCATGCATGGACGTGAAGTTCGTAACTTTATGTGTTATATCGACCCTAGGAGGTCAGATCTACCCTTTGGATGAGATCAGCTCAACATAAATCGAGTTTATGAACATGGACTTTAGGAGACTCAGCGAGTCGTTCTTGGGACTTGGCAAATCGAGCGTTGGTTCTGCAACCTTTTGTTTCGGAGGAATCTGGTTGAGTTTACAAGGGGGACTCAACAAATATGTACGTGATTATAGACCTGGATATCATGGGACTCGACGAGTCTATGAACAAACTCTACGAGTCCAAGGTAATCTCCCAAACCATGAAAATGGACTTGACGAGTTGTTCATACAACTCGGCGAGTCATAGACTGAACACATTCTTATGTGGGAGATGAACTCGACGAGTTCAAGGGGAACTTGGCGAGTCGATTGAAGATGGTCCCGATTTTATGGTTGAAGGTAGACCTGTCAAGTTGTTGCTAGACTCGAAGAGTGGAGTTGGGGTTGGATCATTTTGAAGGAGTAGGGACTCGATGAGTTGGTAGACCAACTCGACAAGTCAAGTCAATTAGAGGTTGACTTTGACCAGGATTTGGGTTGAACCCTTGTGAAGGTTGTAAGTATGAATTAATAACTTAGTAGAGTTGTCATTTAGGAATTGAGGAGTCGAGGAAAGTCGATTTTCACACCGGGGACAATGCAGACACTATGAAACATTAAGGTGAGTTACCTTCTAGTAGAAGTGGGTCTAAGGCACAAAGGCCGACCCAGTAGTAGTTGATTACAGTTGAGATGATTGTCTTTGTGATAATTGTTTGGTTTGCTAATGTCGTCAATGTTCCAGTAGGTTATGTTATATGTGATAGTGGTATTAGGAAGGGAATAGTCCCATGATCGGTTGTTAGGACCGAAGGGTAGGTCGGACACCCCAGATATGTCTGACAACATGTTTATGATATGTTATTATGTGATAGTAATAGGGGTGAAATAGTCTTCGTGACCGGGTGAGATAGATCGGAGGGTAGGCAGGCATCCTAGAATGGCCTGACATGGGTAGTCAGCACCCCAGAATGGCTTGATACGGGTATTCAGCACCCCAGAATGGCTTGAAATGGGTAGGTTGGGCACCCCAGAATTTCCCAGCAGCATGTATAATTGTATAGTATGTGGTATTATGAGGGAACTCACTAAGCTTTGTGCTTATAGTTTCAGTTTTGGTTTCAAGTACCTCTTCATCCAAGGGGAAGGAGCCGGCGGCATAGCAACGCATCACACACACACACATGACTTCCTCATTTACTTTTTTGGGATTGTACTATGATTTTTATTACTATCAATGATATGGTTTTGAGACGCGTTGTAACGGTTTTATGAACTGATATGACATTAGATATGTTTTTGATAAATTATTTTATAAGTTACTTAATTAAAAATGAAATTTTTGGCCATGAAAATTGGGATGTTACAAGTTGGTATCAGAGCTTTGGTTTTAGGGATTCGGACACACCTTCGGGGGTGGCTGGACTCAAATCGAGGGCTTGAAGGATTTTCATAAGAAATAGTTTTATAAGATCTAAGTTAAATAATTTCGAGAAAGAACAAGGTGTATGATGCGTGCGACTAGCCGAGCTCAAGTAAGTTTCCCCAAATACCCATACTTGATACGTTATGTTATATGATATGATTATGAGAAGTGCATGATAGATTAGGGCTAAGGATCTAGGAAGATGCCTGGTATGACTGTAATATGATTCTGTGAACTGCATGCTAGATTAGAGCTAAGGATCTACGTAGGATGCTATATATATCTATTATATGACTTTATCGAGCTATGTGCTAGGGCTGGGTAGTCAGCAGTATGGTAGCCTGATTAGGTTATGTTTGGTGTTGGATACGCAATGCACGAATGCTGCTTGCTTTATGCTATAAGGTTTCCGACTAGCTTTAACTAACCAGTGAACGGATATGTAGTAGTATCTGCAAGCTAGTTAGGGAAAGATGGTAGGGACTACTTGAGCAGCTGTTGGTAGAGAGTAGGTCGGAGAGTGCCCTAGGATAAGATTAGGATGAGATTAGTTGGAAAGTTTTATTAGTAGACATGGAATTGGTGAAGTCAAGGCAATCCGTGAGGAAAGTATGGATATATGTGGAAGGTAGTATGGGCCTGTACTACTAGAAGTAGAGGATTCGTACTCGAATCAAGGAGGGATGAGATAGAACCAGGAAACTTGGGGACTGTATGAGATCTCTCGAGAGTATGTATGACCCTGACATCATTGTGTTTGTTTTCAGTATGGAGATTACGCGACATGGAGCAGGATCTGGGTCAGGATCAGAGTCAAGCTCGGGTGCGGGTGCGGGGTCCGATCAGGTTGGTGACGGGCTACGCGAGTTCATCGCGTCTGAGATCATGAGAGGTATCCTTGAGGCCCCCCATTAATTTTCAGGTTGATCAAGGAAGGGATTATAGAGCTAATGGAGGATCGCCTCCGGAAATTCAGGAGTGAATTGGCGTCCAGCCAGTCGGCTACGCACACACTGTCCTTAAAGGTATTTAGGGGGAGTGGTCTGTAAGACTTTCACAGGGTGAAGGACCCCATTACTGCCAGGAGATGGATCACAGACATTGAGTCTGCACAGTTGACGAGCTTCTGCCTGGAGGGGTCGAAGGTCCGCTTTGCTGCAGGGTGTTTGAGGGATAGAGCGAGGGATTGGTGGGAGTCAGTTGGTGACTCATTGGGAGCCCCATCCATCGTGGCTATGACTTAGTCAGATTTCGTGACCAGGTTCAGGGATGAGTTTGCGCCAGCTATGGAGCTACAACAGTTGGCCAGAGAGTTTCTTGACATGAGACCAATGATCGAGACAGTGGTAGAGATCATTTACAAGTTTGGGAGAGGGCCTTGTTGGTACCTCAATATGTAGGGGGTGAGGAGATGCGTAAGACCCGCTACCATGATATGTTGAGGGATAAAATCCGGGAGCATGTCATCTATTCAACTTGCCTGACCCTGGAGTCCATGATTGCCTGGGCGCGAGAGAGGGAGATTGATTTGGATCACCTCAATAAGAGGAAGACAGAGACTTACCCGGTTACGGGAGTTTCGGGGAAAGAAACACAAGGAACCCGACATTACGTCGAAGGGACAGTTGAGAAAGAGCCGCTGCAGTAAATGTGGCAGGGTGCATGAGGGAGCTTGTACAGCGGGATTGTCAAGCTGCAACAAGTGCGGCAAGACGGGGCACTTTGGCAGGGATTGTACTGCCCCGCCTCCAAACTTCATACATCAGACCTGATTTTCTTCCATTGCAATCAGAGGGGCCATAAAAAGGCCAGTTGTACTAGATTGACAGCAGCAACAGCAGCAATGCCAGTGGTGGCACTGACTCCAGGGACTGAACGATTTACGGATGGCTAGAAGGTGAAGTCAGAGGCTCCGGTGGTGAAGAGCTGAGCTTTTCAATTGACAGTCGAGGAGGCATGCGCCATACCCGATGTGGTGACATGTATGGTTTCTTCTCTCTAGATTTTATTATATTTTCTCGTGTTCTTGATGTGTTATGCTATATGTTATGCTAAGGATCGATCCATGTGAACGATATTCCTGTCCAGGTGTTGTTTGATTCGGGTGCTACCCGATCATTTGTTTCTCTTGTGTTTAGCAAGAGGTTTCCTGAGTCTTTTGGGCATGTAAGAGTGCCCCCTAGAGTTTGAGATTGCAGATGACTAATCAGTGTGGGCGTCATTCGATTTTAGAGATTACGTTATGAGGTTGTATGAAGAGTGCTACTTGGTAGATTTGGTTTCCATACAATTACGGGGAAACAAGGTTATCATAGGAATGGATTGGTTGAGCCCCAATGGGTTGGTGATCGATTGCACACGGCAATTGGTGCGGGTCAGGACCCTAAGTGGGGGAGAGTTGGTAATTCAAGGTGTGAAGCCACAGCAGGGGCCTGCTTTTTGTTCAGCAGCGAGAGCTAGGTGCTATCTCCAGCAAGGGTGCACAGGGTATGTCGCCTATGTCTTGGATAACAGGGAGGCGGGTAAGGCGACAGTGAGTGATGTGCCAGTGGTACGAGAGTTCACAGATGTATTTCCAGAGGAGTTTCCTAGAATACCTCTGGAGATGCAAGTAGAGTTCAGGATCGACCTAGTCCCTGGTGCGGCTCCGATATCCAAGGTATCGTATCAGCTGGCTCCTCTTGAGATGCAGGAGTTGTCTACACAGTTCTAGGAGCTATTAGAGTAGGGATTCATTAGACCAAGTAGTTCACCCTGGGGAGACCTAATTTTATTTGTGAAGAAGAAGGATGGGTCGCATCGGATGTGTATAGATTATCAGGAGCTGAATAAGGTAATCATGAAGAACCGTTACCCACTCCTGACGATTGATGACCTCTTTGACTAGCTTCAGGGAGCATCTTGGTTCTCCAAGATTGATTTTTGTTTAGGTTATCATCAGATGAGGGTCAGAGAGGAGGATGTGCAGAAGACTGCTTTTCGGACGCGTTATGGTCACTATGAGTTCGTGGTGATGCCTTTCGGGCTCACCAGTGCTCCTGCCGTGTTCATGGATCTCATGAACCGTGTGTGCTGATCGATGTTGCATCGGTATGTGATAGTTTTCATCGATGACATCTTGGTTTATTCCAAGGCACAGGAGCAGCATGACGAGCACTTGCGGGAGGTTCTGGATAATTTGAGGAGGGAGAGCTTGTATGCTAAGTTCTCCAAGTGTGAGTTCTGGTTGTGCAAGGTGTAGTTTCTTGTAAACCTTGTTAACTAAAACGGGATTTTGGCTGACCCGACCAACGTGGAGGCCGTGATGAGCTGGGAGGTTCCGAGGTCTCCATCCGAGATTCGGAGCTTTCTGGACTGGCAGTCTATTATCAGATATTCATTCAGGACTTCTCCAAGATTGTTGTGCCCCTGATCCGATGGATGAGGAAAGCCATGGTCTTCCACTGGGGGCCTGATCAGCAGGCCACATTTAAGACATTAAGGTAGAAATTATGCGAGGCGCCAATCTTAGCCATGCTAGAGTGCATGGATGATTTTTTAGTGTATTGTGATGCGTCCATCTCGGGTTTGGGCGCGATATTGATGCAGAGAGGGCATGTTATCACTTATTCTTCGAAGCAGCTGAAGCCTCACGAGGCGAACTATCCGACGCATGATTTGGAGTTGGGGCTTGTTGTTCCCGACCTCAAGATTTGGCGTCATTACGTCTATGGGGTTCGTTGTACCATTTACACGGACCACAAGAGCCTGAGGTACCTCATGGATCATTCAAATCTAAATTCGAGGAAGCATTAGTGGCTTGATGTGGTAAAGGATTATGATTGCAAGATCCTCTACCACTCGGGGAAGGCCAATGTCGTGGCCGACACACTTAGCCGTAAGGCAATGCCGAGCAGGGACATTTGTATGAGGATGACGATTGTGGCTCCGCTGTTGGAGCGGATATGGGATGCCTAGCAGGAGACCAGGAAGGAGGAACACCATAAGAGTGAGCGTATTGTGGGTCAGGTTTCCTCCTATGATTATGACAGTCGTGGATTGTTGATGCTACACCGTAGAGTGTGGGTCCCATCTCATGGGGGTGTGCGCTAGGTCTTAATGGAGGAGCCACACAAATCCACCCGGGGCGATGAAGATGTATATGGATCTTCCTCTTGATTATTTGCTGCATGAACAGGGACGTAGCTTAGTTTGTTGAGAGATGTTTGACCTACAGGAAGGTCAAGGCCGAGCACCAGAGGCCATGGCAAGACCCAGCCATTGGATATTCCACTGTGGAAATGGGAGGACATCACTATGGATTTTATCACGAAGCTTCCCAGGATCGCACGAGGAGTGGATTCGATTTAGTTCATTGTTTATCGATTGACCAAGAGCGCCCATTTTATTCCAATTGAGGAGAGCATTTCAGCCGAAAAGTTGGCCAACATCTATATCAGGGAGGTAATGGAGCGGCACGGGGTGCCAATCTCAGTGATTTTTGACAGGGATGTGCAGTTCACTTCCGTGTTCTGGAAGAAGTTTCATGAGGAGATGGGTACTCATCTGCACTTTAGCACCGCCTTTCACATGTAGACGGATGGCTAGAGAGAGTGGACCATCCAGACTCTGGAGGATATTCTGTGGGCGTGTACTTTAGACTTCGGAGGTAGTTGGCATACTTACCTTTCTCTAGCGGAGTTTTCCTATAATAACAACTATCATGCAAGTATCGACCGTCCTCCCTTCGAGAGGTTGTATGGGAGGAAGTGCAGGATCCCGATATGTTGGGGTGAGGTTGGTCAAAGGGTCATGGAGAGTACCAAAGTGGTACTCAAGACTACAAAGAGGACCCAACAAGTTCAGAGAAGGCTTCAGACAGCTCAGAGTCGGCATAAAAGTTATGCCGACAAGCGTCGATCGGACCTGGAGCTCTAGGTCAGGGATACGGTACTCCTAAAAGTGTCGCCTTGGAAGGGTGTCATTCGATTCAGGAAGTGGGGTAAGCTAGACCCTAGGTATATTGGACCTTTCAGGGTTGTAGTCCGGGTGGGCAACGAGGCATATAGGATGGACCTACCAGCCGAACTCAGTTAGATTCACAGTACGTTCCACGTCTCCCAATTGCGGAAGTGTCTGGTGGATGATTCAGCAGTGGTGCCTTTGGAGGATATTCAAGTGGATGATAGCCTGAACTTCATCGAGCAGCTTGTAGCTAACCTTGACAGCAAGTCAAAGGATTTGACGAACAAGAGGGTGGAACTAGTGAAGGTGCAATGGCAGCACCACAAGGGCTCGGAATGGACCTAGGACTCGGGGGACGAGATGAGGGAGCACTTCCCCGAGTTGTTGTCGGATTCAGCAGCAGACTTCGAGGAAAAAGTCTAGAATAAGTGGTGGAGATTCGTAACACCCGGTTCTTGGTACGTATTTAATTCCATGTGTTATTGTATTTTACCCTGGAACTCGGTGAGTTGAAGGCCCAACTCGTCGAGTAGGCTCGGCTTTGCGCGCGAATTTTAAGTGACCTACTCGATGAGTCGGGAGACCAACTCGACACTTTGAACTAGTTCGGTCTTTTGTCTTTTACCTAAAGGCAAAGTTTATATTTTATAAACTTGGAGTTTATAAAATTTAAACATTTTGTCTTCTTTTATAGGGCATGGCCGAAACTAGTGTAGACTAGTGAGGGTATGACCTTTTGTATTTGTTTAATGTAAAGAATACAAGCTAGAACAAACAAACTCATGATACAGGGACATGCTTGCAAAAATTATTAAGATCTAGTGGGTATTGTCTTTACTTTATTACTATATAAAGATTGCACTCTTGTAACACCCGGTTCCTGGTACGCATTTAATTCCAAGTATTATTTTGTTTTACCCTGGGACTCGGTGAGTGGAAGGTCCAACTCGTCGAGTAGGCTCGACTTTGCATGAGGATTTTAAGTGACCTACACGACGAGTCGGGAGACTGACTCAATGAGTAGGACCTGTCTGAGTAAAACCCAAAATTTGAGGGTTTAGACCCTATTTAAACAACTTATCTCCTCCAATATCAGCCTCCATCGTCCCTTACACTTCCAGAAGACCTTAAACTTAAACCCTAGCCTTGTTTGAGTGCTCTTAAGCCAATTTTGTGCATTTTTGGTGGTTGTGAAGCTTGAGAAGAAGAAAGGAGTTTGGGAGTTCAAGTTGAAGCTAGAAGATCTAGAGATTGTGTTCCCTTTCTAGCTTATTTAAGGTAAAAAGCTTCAATCTTGATTTTCCATGTGTTTAATCAACTTTAGGGCTTGGACTTTGGTATCTTTAGGGTATTTCTAAGCCATTTTCTGGTTGTGGGGGTGTAATGTGGAGATATAGCTTCAGATCTTGGACTTTGAAAGGTTCTCATGGCATAAAGGTGCCAACTCTATGCCCATGAGAGCCCTATGCATCTTGTAGGTCTCATTTTTGGGCCTTTTGAGCTTAAAGACCCATGCATGGACGTAAAGTTCGTAACTTTACATGTTATATCGACCCTAGGAGGTCAGATCTACCCTTTGGATTTGAAGAGCTCAATAGAAATCGAGTTTATGAACATGGACTTTAGGAGACTTGGCGAATCGAGCGATGGTTCAACAACCTTTTGTTTCGGAGGAATATGGTTGAGTCTAGAAGGGGGAATCAACAAAGATGGACATGATTATAGACCTGGAAAACATGGGACTCGACGAGTGTATGAACAAACTCTGTGAGTCCAAGGCAATCTCCCAAACCATGAAAATGGACTCGACGAGTTGTTCATAGAACTCAGCGAGTCATAGACTGAACACATTCTTATGTGGGAGATGAACTCGACGATTTCAAGGGGAACTTGGCGAGTCGGTTGAAGATGGTCCCGAGTTTATGGTTGAAGGAAGACCCATCAAGTTGTTGCCAGATTCGAAGAGTGGAGTCGGGGTTGGATCATTTTGAAGGAGTAGGGACTTGACGAGTTGGTAGACCAACTCGACAAGTCAAGTCAACTAGAGGTTGACTTTGACCAGGATTTGGGAGGGTTGTAAGTATGAATTGATAACTTAGTAGAGTTGTCATTTAGGGATTGAGGAGTCAAGAAAGGTTATTTTTCACGCTGGGGACATTGCAGACATTACATGACATTAAGGTGAGTTACCTTCTAGTAGAATTGGCTCTAAGGAACCAAGGCCGGCCCACTAGTAGTTGACTACAGCTGAGATGATTGTCTTTGTGATAATTTTCTAGTTTGCTATTACTTGATGTGTTCTATGTGCTAGTAGGTTATGTTCTTTGTGATAGTAGTATTAAGAGGGGAGTAGTCCCTTGATCGGTTGTTAGGACTGAAGGGTAGGTCGGACACTTTAGATACGTATGAAGGTAATGATCTTCATCGTTTTGCTGTAAGTAGCAGTGGAACCAGCAAACGATAACCAAGAAATAGGAATTACAAACAAAATGAACATAGTAGTTGACAAGACTGAATTTTGAAGAGAAACGATGAGCATCTTCAACTCCTATGGATAAGAATCAAGATCACCAAGAACTTGATAATTGATACTCCGGATCTTCATGATTGGTTGGGAGTTAAAATCATCAGTGGTTTGATTTTGTCTAGCAGGCATGATTAGTGTTTTGAAGTTCTTGAATAAATCAAAGAAACTAAGGGCACAAATCTCTTTGACAATTTTGTGTAAACCTAAAGTTGGAATTGATCCCCCAAATCCTTTTTTATACGTACAACATTTTTTAATTCCAAATTTTTTTTGCATTAAATGATAAGCCAATTGTAGCCTTGAAAATCAAAACTAGTACCGGAAAGATAGCCACGTCTGATAAAATGATCATCAATTTTCCTTGATAACTGCATAGCAACCAAAACGTCACATCAAACAGTCTGTTCGATAGTACCAAGTGTATAAGAATTGTCAAAAACCTTTGGAATGAAGGTTAGGCTCTTTCACTTTTTGGGTTTAAAAGCGAAGTCATATTCCAGAGTTGCGAAATCATCAGTCTGAGTTGGTATTACTCGGAACCTCAAGGATTTTGTGAGTGGAATGTGGACCAAAGAAATAGTTAAGAAGCAAGATAAGAAAATTTGGATCTATGATTTCGAAAATAAAAATTTCGACATAAAAATAGTTAGATCCTAGGCAAAGATCACTACGCTAATTATCAAGAAAGATAATCAACAACTTGTGTGGTCTCACGTAAAGTACAATCGAATACTTGTAGAGAAGTATCGAAGGGCATCTTTTTATATGGCTACATGGGTTGGTTTGAGATTTCGTTACATATTACATGTAAACATAAGAGTGGTACATTGTAAACAAAATTACTTGTTTGAACAGTGTATTCAGAGACAAGTATGGCTTGGAAATATATTTGAAGTAACGAAGAATCAGATAGATACTTACGCAAAAATCATATTCCACAAAACAAAAATGTATTTGGACTTTGTTTGGTAAAAATGACATGGGTTTCCAACATTTTAGCAAGGCCATGCAAATAGACAGAATATGATTTTAAGTATCGAAATTTGATACTGAAACAAAAGTTTCGTTAAAATTTGGAACAAAGTTCCCCATAAATTCCTTATGGTTCGAAAGTTTGGGTTTCACTTCCATCACGTTCTCATGATCTCGAATCATAAACACACAGTTTTGATATGTCTAGATCCTGATTGGTATATACCATAAATCTCTTCGACATGTCATAGTTTGTGATCCTAAAAAAGACTTTACGATGAAAAAATTGGTTTAAGGATTCAAATGTACCACTATTACACATTGACCAAGCATAAAACTATAAACTCAGTTGAGTAGAGTATGGTAGCTCAATGACTAAGGGGAATATATCCTAGTTGGGATGAATCCTCAAATGAGAGATCCATTAAGGCTTCGAAACCCATTGAGTCTTGGAGGGTTGGGTCGACATGCTGCAACATGGTTCTAGGGACACCCTGGACAGTTTCGAAAATATACCTTTCCCTTGAGCAGCGAGCATGAACCACCAAAAATCTTTGCTAATACCTACACATTAAAAGATTACCAAAAAAAATATTTTTGGATTTTTGAGTTTTGGAATAACAAAAATAACGAAATATATTTTTGGTATTTTTTGATATTTTAAAAAGAAAGACATGAATGAAAATCTTTTTGTTGTTTTTGATTTTTGAAAACGAAATACAAAAATGAAAATCTTTTTGGTTGTTTTTGATTTTTGATAACGAAAATAATAGAAATAAAAGAATTGTACTTGACTAACGAAATTTGAAACATAGGAAAAGTAATTAAGATTTTGTCAAACCAGTGAGCATGATGTCGAAAGCGAAGCATGTCGAAGTGTTGACTATGAACATTAAACACTGACTCATGAACGGTAACCTCTGAATTAACATCTTTTCGACACTTTGGCTTGTCACTCTAAAGAAAGCTGAATAGGAACAGAATTTGTATTCATCATTCCTAAGCCATTTAGAATTCTTACAAAAGATTTTTCATCCAATGGTTTTGTAAAGATACCAACAAGCTGATCAGTTGTCTTTACAAAATGAACTTCTATGTTTCCATCTTCAACATGATCATTTATAAAATGGTAACGAAGAGCAATTTGTTTGGTTTTCGAATGTTGTACAGGGTTATGGTAGATGCGAATGACACTTTGTGAGTCACAATATAATGGAATTTTCTTGATGTTGATTGCATAATCACGCAGTTGACTTTGTATCCATATGATTTGTGAAGTACAAGCTGCAGCAGCAACATATTCTACTTCTACTGTGGAAATTGAGACACATGTTTGCTTTTTTTGATTTCCTGCTTACTAACTTCCCATTCAATAGTTGACACCCGCCACTTGTGCTTTTTCGATCAAGATTGTAACCCGTAAATCAACATCTGAGAATGCCTGTATGAAAAAGCCTGACTTCGAGGGATACCACAATCCTAACGAAGTTGTTCCTTTAAGATAACGAAATATATTCTTGACAACAATTAGATGAGGTTCCCTGGGATTCGATTAGTACCTAGCACAATTGCACACATAAAACATAATATGAGGCCGATCGATTAGCCGTGAGGTAAAGTAACAAAATTATCATGCTCCGATACAATGTGGGATTAACAGCTGGTTAATCTAATGATGGACTAAGCCTTGTTCTAACAGCCATTGGTACTCTCATCTTTGTGCTATTCGTCATTCCGAAGTTTTGCAGCAGATTTCGTGTATACTTCTCTTGATTGTTAAATATGCCTTCTCTGCTTTGACGAATGTTTAATCCCAAATATTTTTTTTTTTATTTTCCCTATCATACTCATCTCAAACTGGGTTTTTATCAAATTTTCAAATTCTCTTGAAAATGCAGGGTCAGAAGAGCCAAAAATAATATCATCAACATAAATTTGAACAAGCATTAGCTGATCCCTAACTTTCTTTCAAAAGAGAGTGGGATCAACTGATCCTTGTTTAAATTTCAATTGATTTAAGAAATTGGTAAGAGTTACATACCAGGCTCTTGGTGCTTGTTTTAACCCATAAACAACTTTGTCTAAGATATAACAATGATCATTGTATTTTTCGTTAACAAAACATGGAGGTTGTTTAACATACATCGTCTCTTCGAGTTCACCATTGAGAAAGGCACACTTGACATGCATTTGGTAGACCTCAAAAATCCTTGTGTGCTGCATAGCCTAAAAATATTAGAACTGCATCGACTCTTGCAACGGGGCCGAAGGTTTGCTCATAGTTTATACCTTCTTGTTGCGATAACCTTTATCTACAAGCCTAATTTGTTTCAAACAACGTTACCTTCTTTATCAGTTTTATTTTTACAAATCCATTTTAATCCTATCATTGACTCGTCTTTTGGTTTAGGAACTAGATGCCAAACTTTATTTCTTTCAAATTCAGCCAACTCAGATTGCATAAAAACAATCCAATCAAGATCTTCCATTGCAATCTTGATTGTTTTTGGTTGAATTTTTCAAATAAAAACATTGAACATGCTAAATTCCTTATGAGTATTGAGTGCCTCATTCATTGCACGAATCAGAGCTCTCATTAATACTCCAGCTTGTGGATCACCAAGAATTTGTTCATGTGGATGATTTCGAGTCCATCTGTCCATCGGAGGATATGATGGATCAAAGTCCAACGGTGCATCTTCGAATGTTTCATCATTCTCTGAACCTGAAATTAACACATTATCAGTCGAATCATGAAAAAATTTGTGTTGATTATTTGAAATATTTTTTTGATTATCATTTTTCTTACCCTCGACAAAATTATCTTCTTGATGCTCCCACTCGACATCAACATTCATTTTCCTATCCCCCCCTCGAAAGTATGCTCCCCCTAAACATGAGTAGTAAAAGTCAAGTGCTCCCCCTCCACTTGATCAGTTTGTAAAACTGGCATACTTTCGTCATTATGTTGAAAATTTGTTGTCGAGTGTAAATCAACAATTTGTTGTATCACAGTCGAATCAGTAGAGTGTTTTGATGCTTTTGGAATTCGATTATCCTCAGCATGAATTTCTGCATATATAGGCCTATCAGAACTAATCTCTAAGCCCATTAGGGTTTGCTAGCGGGGCACCACCTACTACCACCTCGGGTAGTGGTAGTCAATGGCGGCTCGCGGCAGCGGCCACCACCTTATGGTGGTGGCTTTGAGTTTCTTTTTATTATTCATTTTGCTAATTACAATTACAGAGCTTAAACCAAAACTAAACACACACACTAACACAAACACACACATACACACACACAACCGCCCTAGTGGTGGCCGGCGGTGGCTGCTCTTGATTTTCCGGCTAAACAAAACACACACCATAAAATACGTCTCTTGCTCGGGAATGCACACGATCACCCACTTCACGATGGCGTACGAAGGTCCAATAGTCAACAGCAGCAGCACAGCGGCGGCAACCACCATTTCCAACGGTGGCGGCGGTGGTTCCTGCCCAAAATCACACATACTACATCATAATTAATAAGCACACACACACACACAGCCACCTCCTACGGTGGCTAGTGGTGGCAAATGGGGCAGAAAATGGTGTCTACCACCCCCATGAGGTGGTGGCAGTGGATTTCAAGCGAAATGGCATCCGGCTTACGCATACAACTCATGGAAGCAATCCATGCCCAAAAAAAACACAAGACTAAGACTCCCAACCACCGACTAGGAGGCTAGGGTCGTCGGAGTGAGCATAATTTGCGGTTCAAGGGCTATCGGTGTTCACAGCCTTCAAACATGGAGTCAAAACACCAAAATAAATGAGAATATGAGAAAATAAGCGGCATATGACCTTACCAAGAACCTCCCGGTCATGCAGAACCCACACAACAATGATGTAGCTGTAGTCGCCGGTCTTGGTGGCTCTTCCGGCTTCCCTTATGTCACTGGCAACAGCAAGAAGGGGGTGCTCGTCGGCAAGGCAGCAGGCGACGGCCTCGTTTGGATGGAAGAAGAAAAAGGAGATGTCGGCCAATGAAATCGTTCAATGGGTAGTAGTGGTTGCATCTGATTCTCTTAGGGTTGAAGATGCGATGTGGGGAAGGGATAAGGGTATATCTTGTGTCCATTAAAACTTCATTCCTTTATCCAAGATTAGTCCCCATTATTTCAAAATCTTTACAATTTAAATCCAAATAATTACCAAGCATACCCTTACTTCTAAAATCCTTCTCAAATAAACTCTGTAATTTACTAAACAACCCCCAACTATCAAATTTCTTCACACATTAGTCTGGGACTCACATTTATTAATTTATTTAAATAACTAGGGCATTACAAGTCTCCCCCACTTAAATTGGATTTCATCCTTGAAATCATTCCTTGCCATCTCTCACATACCAACCTACTCTAGTAAAATGGTCACCATCCTGGGCACACCCTAGCTCTACTAGGGTATCCATGACCAATCTTCGCAAACCCTTAAAACCCTCAGGTGAATGAATTCCTCTCAACAAGATTACATGTACTCCATATGAAATTTGCTATCTCTAGATGATCTGAATCCTTAACAGACAACTCATACTGAGTCATTATAGATGAATCCAATCCACTTATCTCTCAGCTTCCTACTCATCTTCTAATAACTCAAGGCTCCCACTAGAAGAACAGCATCATAGACCCCCTTATCCCTGCAATTCACTTATACGTAGCCAAACTCATATAATTCTGCTGTAAGTAACTTAGCATAACCCAACCTGTCTGTGACTCTAATCATACATGAAATCCCACAGCATCATTACTGCGTGAGACCCAAAACTGTCTGAATCACTGGTCTGCCTGGAAACACTGAGCTATCTGAACACTGAACTGCCTGACTCACTAAACTGCCTGAACACTGGACTGTCCGAAACATTGTACCGCCTGAAACACCATGCTGCTACATGGTTGCTTTCCAACATCTATCGAGACCTTATTGGTCTCAATTCATTCGTCATTCATCTAAAATATCGGGTTCCAGCCCGGCTGCGGAGTCAAAGGACTCGCTATCTAGTCACCTCACACGACTTCTGAACAAAATCCTTCTCTGGAACTAGTTGCCACTAGTTATAATGTCACTGAGGCTCTAACTACATCCTGACCCAACCGATCGGGTTCGTATGTCGAATCCTGACGTCACTAAATACAGACTAAAAGTGATTGCTACGCAACCAATGGTAGCCCTAAATCACAAGCAATCTTATACAATCCATTGCTTCCCTGATCCCACAACTGCAGTGGCACTCATGCAGTCGTATGATTGAGTCAACCTAATCTAGTCCTTTTGGGTAATTCCGAAATCTAATCCGTGGATTTCCATATCCTTACTGCTACACCCGAACTGGTGGGTATTACTATTCTTTCCGCACCCTAACAACGCTATCACGCTATCTACCAACCCAGTGAATGCTACGGCTACACCCGTAGACTTACAACACTTTAACACTATCTAGCTGCTAGGGAATGCTACGGCTACACCCGCAGACTTACAACACTCTAACACTATCTATACTGGATCGAACATGCACTTGACCCGCACTGTGCTGAACTCATGTACCGACTGGAATCCCCAACCGGATTCCCTAAGGCTTGCTAGCAACATTCCGAGACCGCGATCTCATCATTGAAAAGTTTTTTTTTAACTTCCATCTCACACTATCCTCAAATCATACAGCTGCTTGGGCTTTCTTCCTTCCTGGCAAGGATGCGAAACTAATTCCATCTTCATAACTGCTCTTGCTTCGGAATTCCTTGGGTGATTCTCCCCCACTTTGATTCAGCTAATGCCCTACAACACCCAAAACTAGAAAAATTCTCAATTCTTCATACCCTCCAATGACCAATTTGCTAGAACTCACGCTTATCCTTGCTAGGGTTTCAACACCAGCTAATCCAAAAGATCACACAATTTCTAAAAAATCCGAATAAATATCTGGTACTAACCCACTAGACCCAGGAAGCTCTGAGTCTCAATTTGAGACCTCGAAATCTCCCACTGCATCACTGCCTCTATCTTGGACGGATTGACTAGAATACCCTGCTGATTGACATGGTGCCCAAGAAATTGCACCTCGCGCAACCGGAACTCACATTTGGAGTAGCTTTCAAAAAGTCTCTCCCTCCTCAAAGTCTCTAGCACCTCCTTTAGGTGCTTCTCGTGCAGCTTCTTAGTCTTGGAATAAACCAAGATGACGTTGTCCTCTCCCAATCCCGTTATTCGGAAAATGATTTTTCGCTATCCGCTAATAATTCTCGGTATGCAGTTGGCATATGCCATTTTTTGGAAGTATAATTCAAACACAAACGGAGGATAACCTAGATTCACACTTACTCAACCCCTGGAACGAAAGACTCTATCATGCAGTTTTCCTGCATGTTCTGTACTGAATCTAACCCTGATGGTCTCTCAAAAACTGATCGAAAATCTAGGGTCTTCTCCCGTGACACCTTTATATAAGCAACTGATCAAATTCCGTCACACCAATGTGCTCCAAGTACATATCTCGTTCTCAACTCAAGAAGTCATATCATTCAGGGTCTTGCACCCCGAGATACTCACAATCTCCATGATAACACTGATATGTTTTGATAAATTACCTTCTTCATTTCTTCATCTGTTGCATTCTGTGGTACCATATAAGCTCTTTCCCGAGACTTGGCAGTGAGCTCTGCCACAGTCTCAGTCATCTAGCGGAAATCTAACAACTCTTGTGATAACTGTTGCGCCTCAATCGCATGGGCACGCTCTGCCCAGAATCTAGTCTAAAATTCATCCCATGACATAGCATCAACCACATCATTACTCAACTCACTACCAAGATTTTCCTATCAACCTCGTGCTCTATCCCCCACGAGACAGAAAGTAAGTCAGATCTTGTCTCCTTTCGAGATGACGTATGGTACGAAAAGTATTGGCGACATCTGCAAACCATCTGCTGCTAACAATGGGTCCCCAACCCCCATGACTATTTGAAGTCTCACAAACTCTGAATTCCCGAAACATCAACGTACGAGCCTTTTATCATGACTGCTATCTCAGTGCATAATGCACTCGGCTTCTCATCACAAATCTCTATAATGTCCTCCTTAATCACACTGAGGATCACATGAGTCTGGTCAATGATATTGCACGTAATTCTCAGATGGAATGAACTCCCTCATCTGATCATCAACCTGCCCGGCTCCATAGTCCGAGCCTGATCCCTCATCGACACCAAAACTACCATTTGGTCTACCACATAGTGTCACTATATCGTTAATACACCATTACTAACATCACAATACTTATCAAAACTTGAGGGATCTCACACACACTACAATTTTCCTGGTGTTATCTCAACGTTCCTTGATTCGAGTACGGATCCTCTGCTTTCAGTAGTACGGGCCCATACTACCTTCCACATCTATCCATACTTTCCTCAAGTACTGCCTCAACTCCACCAAGTAACTTCTACTGCTACTCTCATCCTAGGCTTGCCCTAGAGAAATCTCTGACTCTACCCAATCCAGTCCTCAGCTGCTAAACGCCTCCTTGTAATGCCAAATAGCCATTACCTGAATACCATCACATGTGCGAGGCTTAGATAATCCTTCGAGTAAAAGACTCGTCCCTACAACGGTTATACTCAAACAAGAGCTGCGCAATAGGGCCAAATCTTTCACTCTAAGATTATTCAACCTTGATCACATGTGACGTGACATATTCACCTAATGGCTAGCTCCCATCACTCTGAGTCCCACAAAAAACAAAGCAAGCCACATTCGGACACATGAGACTACTCAAGCAATTCTATCCTCATAACAAGAAACTGTACTGGCATACAATGTTGGACACATACTATCAGGCATAACCTAATTAGGCTATCCTACTGTTGTCTACTCAGTACTAGCATGCAATTCTCATAGAGCTAAACACATAGAGCAGGCACATAAGGCATCCTCCTAGATCCTTAGTCCTATACTAGCATGCTGTTCTACTAAAACTGAAACTGAAACTGATAATTGTAACATAAGTTGTATGGGTAATTTGGGAGTACTTACTTGAGCTCAGCTGATTGCATGCACCATACCCTTTTCTATTTTCAAAGTTCTTTTCTTTCTAAATATTCTTTTCTCTTTTTCTAAAACTCTTTTCTTTTCTCAAACTCCTATTTACAAAAATTGATTTTCCTTTTGAAAATTTATATACCAATTCCTTAGTTTGAGTTCAGACACACACGAAAGTGTTCCCAATTCCCTCAAACCAAGGCTCTGATACCAACTTGTAATATCCCAAAAACACAGTCTGAAAATTTCGTTTACTTTAATTATATAACGATAGTCAATAAACCTCATATAGAAATTATAAGCAATGTATCTCAAAATATTATAACAACTGTCAAATATATCAGAGTATAAACATTCCAGGATGAACAAATGGTGTGTACTGCAATCATCCCGAGCTCCTCTTTTGAAAACTAAGTACCTGAAACCAAAACTAAAACTGTAAGCACGAAGCTTAGTAAGCTCCCCCCAAACTACCACCTACCATACAATAACATATAAACACATATTGGGCCTTGCCCACTGCATCGGACCAAAGTCCGGAACTTACTGGGACCTTGTCCCCTGCAACTGACCGAATTCCAGAACTAACTGCATCGGACCAAAGTCCAGAACTGACTGGGACCTTGTCCCCTGCATCAGACCGAAGTTTGGAACTAACTGCATCGGATCGAAGTCCGGAAACTAACTGAGCATAACATAGCATAGCATAAACATATCAACTAGCATGAACACAGAAACTGCATACTGCATCGGTTTGTAGCCCGAAACACATAACACATAAACACTGCCTGAGCCACGAAGGCATCAAACATTCTAGCTACTGCATTGGACCGAGGTCCGGAAACTACTACTAATTAAACGAGTCAACATTGTGGCCTTAGACCTGTTCCTATTGGAAGGAAACTCACTTCACACTATTGAATTCCCACAAGCTCAATCCCACACTGCTGAAGTCTTGCAGACTCGACCCCAGCTGCTAGATGACAAATTCCCGATCTGTCAACATCAAAATATCACCCAATTAATAATTGGGTTCCACTACATAACTATAATTACATACTTTGGATAATTACTACATTACCCCAAGCTTGGCTTACCCAAGCCCAAGGTCCAAACCATAGGCCCAAAGTCAACTAGGGATCAAAGCCCAACATATGGCCCAATTTTCTAAATTGGGCCCAAACCTCTACATGGACTTCCCTTAAGGCCTAATTGCTCAGTCCGGTCCAACATGTCTCATTCTAAGGTCCCAACATCATACAACCATCTAGGCCCAAACTATGGCCCATCTATGGCCCAATTTTCCAAATTGGGCCCAATCCTTCATTAGGGTCTTACCCTAAAGCCCAACTAAATATTCTAGTCCATAATCATTCTTGGATGGCCCATTATTGGCCGAATTACCAATTACCCAATTGAAAAGCCCAACTCAAGGCCCATGTGACATTAGGGTTTCACATCAAATGACAATTAGGGTTAAGTGTTTCTCACTTAACCCATTAAGGGATTAGCCCACTAAGGACTTAATCCACTAAGGACTTAATCCATTAAGTCCATTATTGCTTAGATAATTTTTTGCCAATGATTATTATTTAATATTTCACTTATTAAATAATTCTTGTGTGTGTCCTGATAATTTCTCAAATATTAGTATTTTCTCAATTAGCCCATTAAGGACTTAGTCCATTAAGTCCTTTATTCTAATAGATAAATGACATCAAATAGTTTGGGCTTAATTCACAATCCAATCCTAATGGCCCAAAAGTGGGTCCAAATAAGTCCAAGGCCCAAATACTCATAAATATGGTTTTCCACCCAAACATGGCCCAATAGGCCCAAAACTAATCTCTACGCCCATTAGGGTTTGCTAGCGGGGCACCACCAACTACCACCTTGGGTAGTGGTGGTCAATGGCGACTCACAGCGGTGGCCACCACCTTATGGTGGTGGCTTTGAGTTTCTTTTTATTATTCATTTTGCTAATTACAATTACAGAGCCTAAACCAAAACTAAACACACATACTAACACACACACACACACACAACTGCCCTAGTGGTGATCGGCGGTGGCTGTTCTTGATTTTCTGGCTAAACAAAACACACACCCTAAAATACATCTCTTGCTCGGGAATGCACACGACCACCCACTTCACGGTGGCGTACGGAGGTCCAATAGTCAACAGCAGCGGCACAGCTGTGGCAACCACCATTTCCAACGGTGGCGGCGGTGGTTCCTGCCCAAAATCACACATACTACATCATAATAATAAGAACACACACACACACACACAACCACCTCCTATGGTGGCTAGTGGTGGCAAATGGGGCAGAAAACGCTGGCAACCACCACCATGAGGTGGTGGCGGTGGATTTCAAGCCAAATGACATCTGGCTTACGCATACAACTCATGGAAGCAATCCATGCCCATAAACAACACAAGACTAAGACTCCTAACCACCGACTAGGAGGCTAGGGTCGTCGAAGTGAGCAGAATTGGCGGTTCAAGGGCTGTCGGTGTTCACAGCCTTCAAACACGGAGTCAAAACACCAAAACAAATGAGGACATGAGAAAATAAGCGGCATATGACCTTACCAAGAACCTCCCGGTCACGCAGAACCCACACAACAACGATATAGCTGTAGTCGCCGGTCTAGGTGGCTCTTCCGGCTTCCCTTATGTCACCGGCAACAGCAAGGAGGTGGTGCTCGTCGGCAAGGCAGCAGGCGACGGCCTCGTTTGGATGGAAGAAGAAAAAGGAGATGTCGGCCAATGAAATCGTTCAATGGGTAGTAGTGGCTGCATCTGATTCTCTTAGGGTTGAAGATGCGATGTGGGGAAGGGATAAGGGTATATCCCGTGTCCATTCAAAATTCCATCCCTTTATCCAAGATTAGTCCCCATTATTTCAAAATCTTTACAATTTAAATCCAAATAATTACCAAGCATACCCTTACTTCTAAAATCCTTCTCAAATAAACTCTGTAATTTACTAAACAACCCCCAACTATCAAAATTCTTCACACATTAGTCTGGGACTCACATTTATTAATTTAGTTAAATAACTAAGGTGTTACACACATAATACACTCAAAGGGGGTTGATCATAGTCTCTGGAGCTCAATATCTCATAAAGTCTCCAACTTTTGGGATAAAACCCTAAAATACTCTACAATGATGCACAAATCAAAAGTTTGAGAAAGCTTTGAGCTTTATACCTCAAAATGATGCTCCAAACTCGGATAAGCTCAGATCCAAAGCCAAGAATCCCACTCCTTCTTCAATGCTCCTTCTTCACTCCAAAGAAATACAAGAATACTCTCAAGGCTCTCAATTACACTTACAAGTTCTAAGAATGAAAACTAGGGTTTAAGAGAGTTGTTGTCTGAGAATGGTGGCCATGAATGAGGCCATCATATCCTTTAAATAAGGGTCTCACCTAAAATTAGAGTTTTCATTTTGGGCCTAGTATGCCCAACGTACTAGGTGGCTTCTACGTCAAATGCACGCATATGAGTACGCTGGGCATACACTCGCGTACGCGTTGTGTACTCATTCACTACCTTATCTAAAATAGTGACTAAAATGAACATGTACTCAAAAGACCAAGGGTAAAGAGGTATACCTGGACTCGTGATGTTACAATTCTCCCCCACTAGAATCATACTTCGCCCTCGAAGTCATGCTCCAAAAATAACTCAGGATATTGTTCTCACATCTCTAACTCCGGCTCCCAAGTCGACTCGAACCCTTTCCCATGTTTCCACTGGACCTGAACTAGGGATACCTATTTGTTCCTCATAACCTTACCCTTTTGGTCCAAAATCGCGATCGGCCTCTAAATGTAATTCAGGCTCGCATCTACCTGAATGTCCTTTAGGGATACCAATGTCGTCTCATCGGCTACACACTTTCTCAATTAGGACACGTGGAAGGTGTCATGAATCTGACTCAACTCTACAGGTAGTGCCAACCGGTATGATACCTTACCCACTCTAGCGGTCACTATGAATGGACCGATGTACCAAGGCCCCAACTTGCCTCGTTTCCTGAATCGAATCACCCCTCTCTAAGTGGATACCTTTAGGAGTACAAAATCTCCGACTTGGAACTTCAGCTTGGATTGTCGCCTGTCTGCGTAACTCTTTTGACAACTCTAGGTTGTCAGTAACCTCTGTCTGACTTGCTGAATCTGCTCAGTTGTCTTCAGCACTATCTCAGTGCCACCCATTACTCGTTGCCCTACCTCTCCCCAACAAATGGGAGTCCGACACCTCCTCCCATAAATAAGCTTAAAGGAAGGCATACCAATACTCGAATGATGGCTGTTGTTGAAAGAAAACTCAGACAAGGGAAAATAAGTGTCCCAACTTCCTCCGAAGTCCATAACATATGCACGCAACATGTCCTCAAGCGTCTGAATCGTCCGCTCACTCTGCCTGTCTGTCTGTGGGTGGTAAGCGGTACTGAAATGTAACTGGGTACCCAACTCCTCATCAAATTTCTTCCAAAACCTGGAAGTAAAGCTTACATCTCAGTCTGATACTATCGAGGTCAACACTCCATGTCGAGCTACCACCTCTCTCATATTAACCTCGACCAGTCTTTCTACATAAGAACTCTCACTGATAGAGAGGAAGTGAGCGCTCTTCCTCAGCTGGTCCACAATCACCCAAATCACGTCAACTCCATGTGCAGTCCTCACTAACTCTGTGATAAAGTACATGGAAATCTGTTCCCACTTCCACTGGGAGATCTCCAGAGGATGCAATGGACCCTGTGATCGTTGGTTCTCCGCCTTAACCCGACGACACTTCAAACACCTTTCTATAACCCATTTTGCGTCCCTGTTCATACATGGCCACCAATAATCTCTCATCGGGTCCAAATACATCTTAATGGCCCCTGGGTGGATTGATAATCTCGATCTATGTGTTTCTTCCCACAATACACGACGAGCTCCACCTGTGTAGGGCACCCAAATCCACCAATGGCAGGTCATAAGCCCACGATTTTTTGTCACAAACTCAGAAACCTGCCTAATCACACGCTCTCTCTGGTGGTTCTCCAGTCTCACAGGCTCCACCTGAGCTTCTCAAATGGTATCTAAGACTGGAGTCATCACCGTCAGCCTCATACACACATACTGGATCTGAGCGCTCTCGGCTCTGCGACTCAAGGCATCAGCTACTACATTAGCCTCGCCTGGGTGATATAAGATCTCACAGTCGTACTCCTTCACTACATCCAACCATCTCCTCTGTCTCATATTAAGGTTTGGTTGATCCATTAGGTATTTCAGACTCTTATGGTCCAGGTATATGGTACACCGGATACTATATAGATAGTGGCGCCAAATCTTGAGGGCGAACACCACTGCTCCTAGCTCCAAATCATGGGTAGGATACCTCATCTCATGAAACTTTAGCTATCTTGATGGATATGCTATCACGTGACCCCTCTGCATCAACATTGCACCCATCCATGAAATAGATGCATCACAATAGACTACGAAGTCCTCCACTCCATCTGGAAGGGATAACACCGGAGCTTCACATAATCTATGGCGAAGAGTCTGAAATGATGTTTGCTTCTTAGGCCCCCAAACAAAAGTAACGCTTTTCCGGGTCAATCTGGTGAGTGGAATCGCAATCTTGGAGAAATCTTTGATAAATTTCCGATAGTAGCCAGCCAATCCCAAAAAACTCCTGATCTCGGATAGGGATCTCGGCACCTCCCATCGCATAACTTCCTCAATCTAGGCCGGATCGGCCAAGATTCTATTCTGATTAACGAGATGTCCTAGGAACTAGACTTATCGTAACCAGAAATCACACATGGAGAAGTTGGCATACAACCTCTCCGACCTCAATACCCTAAGAACCTCTCGTAGATGCTCCTCATGCTGATCTTTGGACCTCGAATACACTAAGATGTCATCGATAAACACGATCACTGACCGGTCCAACATAGGCTTGCACACCCAGTTCATGAGATCCATGAATGCTGCTGGTGCATTGGTGAGCCTGATAGGCATCACCACAAACTCGCAATGCATATAACGAATTCTAAAGGACATCTTCTGAATATCCTCCTCGCATACTTTTAACTGGTGATATTTAGATCTGAAATCAACTCCCGGTAATCAATACACATCTGGTGTAGAGCATCCTTTTTCTTGACAAAAAGGATCAACGCTCCCCACGGTGAGCTTCTTGGTATGATAAATCCCTTCCCCAACAGCTCCTGGAGCTGTGAGGATAACTCTTGCATCTCTGGTGGCATAAGGAGATAAGGTGCCTTGGCAATAGGCGTCACGCCCAAAAGTAAATCAATTCGGAACTCCACCTGCCTCGTCGGAGGCACACCTAATAACTCCTCTGGAAAAACATTCAGGAACTCGCACACTATTGGAACATTGGAGATAGAACTCGGCCTCTCTAAAACAATCCACGTATCCATCATGTACGCCAAGAAGCCCATACAACCCTACTGTAAACTCTGCCTCGCTCTGGTAGCAGAGCAGAAGGATGAACCAGATCTGGTACCCTCGCCATAAACTATAAGTACTTCCCCACTGGGGTCTCGTATAGTCACCAACTATCGCTCGTAGTCAACCACGTCTCCAAAATGGTTTAATCAATCCATGCCCACGACAACACAGACATCCCCATCCTAATTGGTACCAAATCCATCGGAAACTCGACACCGAAAATCTCCAGAACACATCCTCGAAACACATCAGTAGCGAAAACCACATGCTCGTCAGCTATAGAAACCCTCAATGGTCGACCCAATGCCTCACGTCGGATACTGATGTGATGATTAAAAGCTAAAGACACTAAGAATCAACTCGAATCCGAGTCAAATAACACTAAAGAAGGTACAAAACTCACATGAAATGTACCTAAATATAGAACAGAATAAGCACAATAAATTTCAAAATAAATAAATAAGGAAATGCATACCAACCATGAAGAATCGACTCGCACCCTCTTGTGAAACATCCGTGCAATCTCAGTCACCGACTCTTTCTTCTGCTTAAGAGACAGAAACTCCTGGACCAATCGTTCCATCTCTACCGGCGGAATATACTCATCTAGGAACATCACAATAAACCTTTCCCAAGTCACTGCAGTGTGCTCTGCAGGAATAAAACTGGCCGTCACAAACATCCACCAGTCCTTCACTCCCAAGCAAAGTTGGTTCAACTCGAACCGTACCCTCAAATGCTCTAGGCATGAAATAGTGTAGAAACACCCCTCAATATCAGAGATCCATCTCATTACAGCAATCGGATCCTGAGTCCCATCAAATTCTAGTGGATTCGTGTTGCTGAACTCCCAGTACAATAATGAGTCACCTCCTTATGGCCTGGCAGCAATGACAGCTGTGGTGGTTGCGATAACAACCACCTGAGAAACTGCAACATACACTCGTCAAAAGTCTCGATCAAAGTTGTCTTAATAGACCCAAACATCTTCGGAATAGCCTCTCGTATAGCTGCGGCTACCTCGTTGAGAATCATCATGCGAATCTCATCATCACTAACTCCACTACTCTCTAGGGTGTGGCCTGTACCCACCATGATGTCTCTGAAACACAACACAAAATCATCAGAGACTCACTCGAGCATACTCACACTCGACTACTCATCCCTACTTGCTCCTTAGCATCCTAAGGATTCTTACTTGGGTTGCATACACATTGGGTGCTTTCAGTAGTACGGGCTTAATACTACCTTCCACACTGCACCCGTAGTCACCCCAAGTCCTCCTCCCCGGATTCTAATTTACAAGTACTCTATCCCTCACAAACTTCAAAGTACTCTCTCATTAGACTACTCAAATGCTCATCTATGTATGTCTTCCTAGATTATCTCCCGACTCAGAAATCAGCACATACTCAGAGCAAATAACAGATAACACTAATCAAAAACATGTCCTAGGCTAAGACATCACAAATTAGGCAACTCTAGCCCTTGAATATGAAATACCTAGCCTACTCTCTAGCATGCAATTCTAATAAAATATCTCATAAATATATCATAACACAAAAGTAAAGGTATTGTAATAAATCACTGTTCGGACTCTGGCTGATTGTACACACCGCTCCAACTCGTTTTCTATTAAAACTCTTTCTCGTTTTAGAAAAATTATTTCTTTTGAAATTTTTTCTCAAATCCTCAGTTTGAGTCCAAACACACTCGGAGGTGTATCCGAATCCCTCAAACCAAGGCTTTGATATGAACTTGTAACAACGTAAATTATCAAACAAATTTTTTTTCATTTTCAAACACGATAAAACACATGTCACATTTTCTCAAATCTCTCAAGTATTAAATTTCAACATATATTTCAAAAATTGTTTATCACAAATCCAGGATCCTATAAAAACATGTCTCCAATGCGAGTGTGTATACAATCAAGCCGGTGCCTGCCTGCAATTTTGAGAAGTACCTAAAACACATAACACATAACACGGTAAACACAAAGCTTAGTGAGTTCCCAAAATACCACACACATCACATTAGCCACTCGAGGCTAACTCAATACGACCCTCCGGACAATGTGTTCCAGTGGAGACCCTGCGATCCCACAACACGGGTGGACCATCCGGTCCTAACTCATTAAGCTCATAATAATAATACTCATGATAGATCACAAAGACAAAATGCAGAATATCACAATACACAGATAAGAACATAAAACATCTCGGTCACACAAAGATACCACCCTTGGTAAGTATAGTGAGAAGACTCACCTCACAAGAAATCAACTAATTTTAAACTCAAATCACCGGTCTAGCCTCCACCTAACACATACGATAGTTATCCCTAATTAATCACGGATCTTAATAAGCTAAAGTAACACTTCTACAAACTCATAGAAGGGTAAAAGACTATTTTATCCCTTAATGGCCTTAATAGTCCACAAATTGACCAAACCATAAAAGTCAACCAAAAGTCAACGGTAGAGAGTATTTTGCACGTACCAGCTCTCTACGCTGGGTGTACTCTGATATCATGCATGCATCGGGGATGCTCGACCCCTATGATGTGCGTACTAGGATTATGCCCAACGTACATCCCAATTTCACTCTTCTCACTCATTTGGTCTTAATCTGTTAAGACCTTGTCTCATATCACATATCTAGACTCCCTAATAGCTCTTACTCCATAAAGTCAGTGTCTTTAAGCCTTTGCATGGATGGAATGGTCACAAAAACACAAAACACTCACTCTCTTATCTCAAAAAGCCCATATCTCATGCATGGCTTGATTCCAACGTCGAAGATTATATTCTTATGACACTACACCCTAAATACACTCAAAGGGGGTTGATCATAGTCTCTGGAGCTCAATATCTCATAAAGTCTCCAACTTTTGGGATAAAACCCTAAAATACTCTATTATGATGCACAAATCAAAATAGTGAGAAAGCTTTTAGCTTTATACCTCAAAATGAAGCTCCACACTCAGATAAGCTCAGATCCAAAACTTGGAATCCCACTCCTTCTTCTTCAAGTCTCATTCTTCATTCCAAAGAAACACAAGAATACTCTCAAGGCTCTCAAATGCACTTACAAGCTCTAAGAACAAAAAATAAGGTTTAGGACGGTTGTTGTCTAAGAATGGTGGCTAGGAATGAGGCTATTATATCCTTTAAATAGGGGTCTCATCCTAAATTAGGGTTTTCACTTTGGTCCTAGTACACCCAGCGTACTAGGTGGCTTCCACGTCAAATGCACGCATATGAGTACGCTGAGCGTATACCCCGGGTACTCATTCACCACCTTTTCTCTAAAAGGGACTACAATGGATAAGTACTCAAAAGACCAAGGGTTACAAGGTATACCTGGACTTGGGATGTTACACTCTTCATGTTGAGTGTTTCACTGTTATAGGGACACAAAGGTCAATATGAAGAAGTTTCAAAGGCTCGATGGTCTTTGAATCAATTACAATCGAATGACATTGTTTAAGTTGTTTTCCTTGTTCACAGGCTGCACAAAGAGAATCATTAGCAAATTTTAACAAAGGAAAACCTCGAACAAGATCTTTTACCACCAATTTGTTCAGATTTTTAAAATTCAAATGTGACAATCTTCAATGCCACAGCCAGCTTATATCAGAGGAATCCCTTGAAAGTAAACAAATAGAAGGCACACCAACAATGTGTTTGATGTCAAGTGTAAACACATCTCCTTTTCGTATTGATTTAAGAAGAACTTCTTTTGTTTCGATGTTGGATATGACACTTCCTTCTTCATTCAAAACAACTTGATTTCCAGTGCCCACAACAAGTTGCGAAACACTAATCAAATTGTCTTGAAGACCTTCGACATAAGTAACTCTGTTGATTGTAAACTTCCCATTGGGCAGCTTCCCATAACCTTTGACTTGACACTTGTTATTATTTCCAAACTTCACAACACCATCATTTTCCAAACATCGAAAATCTATCAGGTTTTTCTTTTTCCCATTCATGTGATGGGAGCAATCATTATCGATATACCATTTGTCATCATATTGATCTTCACACAAAACCTACAATCATTTAAAGAATTTAGGTCCCCAAGGTTGTTTGGGTCCTGGGTTATTAGAATAAAAAGCTTGATGTATCGAAGATCCAATTATCCAGTTTCAAACTTTTGTTTTGATACTTTCAATTATGTACACATCGTTATTTAAGGGTATCGAAATGTAATCATTCGAAGATTTAAAGTCAACATCAACATGCACCACATTTTTCTTAGATTCTTTCTTACTGACTTTTTCTGTCGAAATTTCTCTCCATTTTTGAACAGAAGGGTTTGATTTTTTTGAAGAAGAACTTCCATTTGATAATTCATTCAGATAGTTCTGATATGCATCCTTAATTTTTTCTTGAGAGAATTTCCCAGATTGAATACACTTTGCCTTTCCTTCCAACCAATGATTAATATTTTGCACGTTTGTTTTTCCTTTAACAAATGAAGCTTTTGCAGATTGTTTCGAAGGTGGGTTTTGAAAATGAGGTTGATCAGGCTTGAAAGATTCATTTCTACTCCCTTGAATTTTGAATTTCTCAAAGTGTCTTGTTGGCTTTCTTGTCAAAACATGAGGATTATAACGATTCTGAAATCATTTTTGATAACTAAAATTCTTCTTTGGAAAAACTGTTTGTGAATTTGAAAATTGATTTTGATAAAGAACACGATGATATCTCTTTTGCTCATTTGATTGAAAATCACTTATCTGAAAATTATTTTGTGAAAACCTTTGATTGTTAGAATTCTTAACAAAACTTTTTTGTTGAGTTTTCACATAATTCTCAAGATAAGCAGTTTGGACATTAGATTTTTTGTTTAGTTTTGAAACATATTCCTTGTCTTCAGAAAAATCTTTTTGTGATTTTGAAGGTTTTGGCATCGATTTCTTTTCACCAAAAGATGGATTTTGGGATTTTATCTTAACAGATTTATACTTTTTTCTTTTTAGACTTTTTGGAAGAAAAACTATTTTGTTCCTTTTTAGACACATAAGTATTCCAATAAGCCTTATTTTGTGCTTTATTCATTGAAATCCCATTTTCTTGTGAAATCTTCTGAATATTTTCTTTTTGACTTTAAAATTTTGCAATTCGTTTTTCTGAAACTTTGACTTTTGTTTGTTTTTCAACTTTTGACGTTTCATTTTTAACCACCCTAGTTTGACTTGGCTTTTGTCTTTGAAAAGTGTATGCGTTTTTGGTAAGATTGTTCTCAATGGTGCTTTGATTTGAGAAAAATCCTTCCTTCAAAGCTTTCTTGTTGTTCTCTTCAACCATTTTGTTGATATCTGGATTCACACTATCTCCATTACCTTTTGCGATAAAACCTTGGTTTGGAAAGACGACATTATCAATGCATTTGAAGGTTGGATAAACCACAGAATTAAGTTCAAGATAATGAGAACCTTTTTTTCATGATTTTGTCAAATTTCTTTTTTCTATTCATACACCTGACCTTCAATAATTATAGAATTGCTTGTTTCTTTTGAAACATTCGGATCAATTGTTTACTTCGAAACATCGTAATCATCATGACTGTCAGTCTGACTATCTTTGACAGTCACATGGTCAGGATAAAAACTTTCGAAGTAGAGGGTTGGTTTTTCTTCAACTTTAATATTCGAATCATGAAATTTTTCTTTACCCTTAGCTAATGAATTGACATTAATGACAGATAACTGAGAACAGTCAACAACTTCCTCTACTTGAATTTCACTGATATTATCATATACGATATCAGCAAAGTTGTTTTGGGAGTCAGAAGTTGAATTCTCAATCTTTTTCAAAATTTTGATTTGTTCATTTACAGTCAAAGTTTTGTTAACTATATTAAAAAGATCATTAGCATCTAGATGTTCATCAATTTTCACTATTCCATAGGGATATCTATTATCGGGAACTTTATCAAAGTCAGAAATAGTCATCTCACAGTCATAAGAAGTTGCATCTACTTTTTCTCTTTCGAACGATAAGAATGGTAAAATCTTCCTATGTTGTTCTCTACTTATGTCACTAGAGTGATGCAATTAAATCAATGTACAATAGAGTCTTTTAGCAGAGTTACAGTAAATATTCCTTTGTTTCAACAAAATCATATGATCCGTATTCAAACTATCTCTATCAATCATCATGTTCGTTATTTACATCTCTAGATGATCTATCTTAGCCTTCTTTGCCTCCAACATCCTTTGGGTTTATAGTAATTGAGTACTAGCTTTTTTAGCCTCATTGCTAGCACAGATCGCAAGATTATTAACATAAGTAATAGAAACATCAAACTCAGTTAACACGAAATTATAAGCACTTGAAGGAATATTAAAGGATTGAAGTAGAGAACTTACCTTCGAAGTCATTGGTGCATTGTCACATGATGTCAAAACAAAGAAACTACCAATGACTTTCTCTTCTTCATCCTTCTCATACCTTGAAAACATGGCTCCATGTGTTGGATTCGTCATTTCTTCATCATCCGAGCCTGAAGACCATATTTGGTATTTTTCCTTCATCCTCATCTTCTCCTCTCGCTCCCAGTGACATGCCTTTCGACTTTGCCCTCACTTATTCCAGCCTTTCGGAATAGCATGCCTCATCCTTAACCATATTCTTCTTTTCTTCTTTCTTCTTCAGCATGTAGTCATTGTCCATGTGATTTGCTCCATGACAGTAGTGACAATCAATTCCCGAATCACCCTTTCACTTTTTCTCTTGTTTCTAATATTCACCCTTAACCTCTTTATTCTCAAACTTCTTCTCATAACTAACTTTCCCACTATTACTTCCTTTCATTTCACCAGCTTTCGACTTAGCATTGAATGGTTTCTTATAAGACTTCTTTACTCTGTTGTTGGAGTAAAAAGCAGGCGCTTCATCATTAGAGTTGACGATAAGACCTTAGTCTTAAGATCTTTCCTTCTCAGTAGCTTACATCTCACCTACTCTTCCCGATACATTCAAAACCAATGCTAATGGACCTCTATGATTGATCTTTGACTCTTCAGTTATTTCATTCACTTCAGCTTTGTGAGCTTTTAGAAGGTTGTAAAGATCATTGAGGGTCAAATAATCGAAGGTTTGTTGTGTCTTCATCATTAAACTTACATTCCTCCACTCCTTACCAAGCCCCATTATGAAAGTAAGGTTGTAGTCCACACCAAACTTGGTAATTCCATACCAATTACACTTGTAGATGAGCTCGTTCAGACGATCATAGTACAATTCGATCGATTCACCATCTTTTAGCTTAAACTCCCTTAATTGAATTAGACATCGCTTGAATGAACTAATTTTGAACTTCTCACTACCCTGGTACTTTTCCTTTAGTGTATTCCAGATTTGTTTTGAAGTTTTTCAGGTTCGAACGTAATTATACACCACAGGAGGAAGAAAACCACGAAGCTCTCTCATGCATCTTTTTTCATTCTTTTGTAGCCTTTCAGTTTTTTCAGTAACACTTTGAGTTAATGCATAATTACCAATGCTTTGAACAAATGGAGGTGGATGAACATCATCAGTAATGCACTTTCATGGCTCTTCATCAATTCCGTTCATGTAATCCTCCATTCGATCAGCCCATTGATCGTAATACTTTGGAATAAGCATAGGAATCTTAGTTGAAGATCCTAACAAATGAGAGAAAGAAGTCATGGTATTCATGGTATTTAACAAGATGAATCAAATAGAAAATGAACATCAAACACTCGATTTGTCAATCGAAATGCAGAATCAAATCAAAACTGAAGATCTACAAAGATTTTCAGTATCAAAAGTGTGGAAACTATTGAATCTAGAATGAGATTCAAAAATCTTTTGAAACAAAAGAAAATCATATCAAAACAGTTTGATTCGTGCTCTGATACCAAATGTAGTTCCGATTGAATCGAGTAATCAAAAATATAATATGTTTGGCATGTTATATTGCTTGATCAGTTGAATACAAGAGGAAAAGAGAAATGAAATACAACCAGGATAAGTGCTTAACCTCTAAGCACAAAAAATATAAGGACATTCAACATCTAAGCTTCGAAACTTAAGTAGTCCTTACAATAAACTACAAGAAAACATTCATCATTACAAATAACAAAGACAATTTTGACATCTCACAACCTTCGAACCCCAACAGGCTGATCCTTCACTATTTATCTATAAGCTTCATGATTCCATCTTATATTTACTTGTTGGTATTGATGATCTCATCCTCACATGTAATCGGCCTGAACTCATTTTATCCTTCATTGAAAAATTGGATAATGAGTTCAAAATCAAAGATCTGGGCAGCCTAAACTACATCCTTGGATTTGAGGTTCTCCACACATATTCAAGCTTACTCCTTAGCCAATCTAAATATGCCCATGATATTATTTCATGTGTGGGGCTTCTTGATTTTAAACATGTTTCAACACCTTTGTCTTTTGTGACGCCTCTTGTTCTTGATGGTCCAATCTATGATAATCCAATCTGTTATCGCTCTCTTGTAGGTGCCCTTTAATACTTAATGATCACTCGACCTAATATCACCTATGCGGTATATCAAGTGACCTAATTTCTTCAGGATCCCACTACAGCTCATTTTGACGTAGTTAAAAGATTAATTCGTTACATCAAGTGTAAGTCCCTAATCTGTGTGTGTATCAATCAGATCCGTTTAATGGTACGGAATCCCAATCAAACGGGTGATGTCAGATCAAAAATAAAAGAGAAAGAGAAGAAGAATAATATGAATCTATGTATGATACGATTAGAATGATGATCCGGATACAAGATTCACACACACAAAGCTTCTCTCAAGTTTCTCTCTCTAGAACACCTTCAAATGCACACACTTAAGCTCCTTGGTGTTCATCCATTATTTCCTCACACCCCTCACCCCTATATATATACATGAGAATATGGGCCGGTGGACATGGGCCGTAAACATGTTTACGGCCGTAAACACCTCCCTGGCTATAAACTTGACTGTAAACACATAAGATATTACATAAAAATACAATTTCCTAGAAAAGCAAAGTATAAACCATAATATTGACCCAACAATCTCCCCCTTGGTTTATAGCTTTCTTTTCTTTTCTTAAATGACCCAACAAGCTCCCCCTAAAAAGTAGTTGGCTCTTCTTGTTAGTCTTCTTTGGGAACTTGGCTTTAGCATTAATCTTCAATGAATAACTTCATATTGAGTAGTTGAGCTTTTCTTCAGAGTTTGGCTTTGAACGCACATCGGATGAGGAGGTTTCTTGTACTGATTCTTGAAAGATTGCGCTTTCAGCTTGAGAATCTTCAGAGAGAACATCAGAGAGAACTAAACTTCAAGATCACTTCAGCAGGTACAAAGATAGCAGCAGACCGATTGAGGAGGCTTCAATGCAATCCGTCACATATTCTTCAATTTCAGCTTCACCTTACTTCTGGGGTTGAAGGATTGCATGTTGAAAGAATAATCTTCATTTCTTGCTCCTTCGAATGCGAATTCTTCGATGCTCACGGACGAGGCTTTGGCTCATAAATCTTCAACGCAAACTCCATGAGTCTTATCTATACCTGAAATCACTTTTCAAGACAAAAAAAAAACTAAAAGAAAACTTAGCACAGAAACAAAAATATTTTTGATTTTTCTGAACAAGAAATAAAACAAAAATAACACTATTTTTGGATTTTTAATTTTTCTGACTTTTCTTTGATTTTTGAATTTTTCTGTTTTTTTTTTATTGTTTTTAATTTTTAATTCTCCCCTAATAGTTAAATTAGAAGAAACTATGACAAATTTAACAAAAATAAAAATGATATCTAACTTTAAGAGTGATTTGGGATCAAAGTTTTTAGACAGCCTTAATCTACTTATCGGTACCTTTCATATTCATATCTTTGTCTAGTCGATCGTCGGTATTGTTGTCCACTTAAACACGAAAAATTGTGACAAATTTAGGACATACTATTTATTACAAGACAAGGTGAACTTAAGTTCCTAGATATTATATATGATCCTAAGTTCCTAGATACTATATCTTAAGGACCATTCAGCTGACGACGACCAGGGGTATTGTTGTCCACCTAAATTGAGCAGCGAGATCTATAGACAATCTGTATGAGTTCAATTTTAAGTGTACTGGAACATGTTTCCCGCTTCCAGATATGCCCCGGTAATCAAGGACTTCCAGAGTAATCCTTACATCGGATGAGCAGACCATCATTAGCAGAGAAGATAGATTCAGAGTATTATCATTTATAGTGCATATGCTGTGTACCAAGTCGGATGGTTAGTCACGCAAAGGAGACAACATATGGCTAATAGATAAGAGGAATTTCATATATGTATATATATATATATACATACATATATATATATATATATGTATGTATATATATATATACATGTATAATATGCAGAGAGATAGATTTGCATATGTTACAGTCCAGGTCGGATCTCTTCCAATCACACAGAGGAGGTAACATATGACTAACAGACAGAAAGAAAGAAAATGATTTTCTACAGACCTAATTTATCGGAATTTTCCAGTTGCCCCATCAATACCGGAATTAAGGACAGAATCCGCACATGGAGGAAAAGTTAAACCACGGTTCCAAGTACGGGTTCAATTTGTGATGAGTAGATTCCCATATATATCTCCCTGCTCAACCTATCTGAGCGTCGTATTGTTAGGCTAAATGGATCTAACTAGGTCAATATTTGTCAAGTCTATAAAATTCCTAAGTTCAACTTTTCCTAGTCATGTCCATTTTTAAAAAAAAAAATCGTGCCTACCGACGCATCAAACCAGAGCATAGACCCTTCAACTTTGGGTACGTTACGCAGACTCAGGTTGCCTGTTATCACTTGATAATATCACTTCCCAAAACATCTCCCTCAAGCACATTTCATAACCAACATATATATATATATATATATATATATATATATATATATATATATATATATATATATATTTGATTTTCTGATTTTCTAATGTTTTTGGATTTTTTAAAATTTTAAAATTTTTGTTTTGTTTTAATTTCTCCACCTAAATTTGTGGATAGGAGAGAAATGAAAGTAGATGCGCAAATTTAAACTATCCCAAAACAAAAATTTGTCTTTGAAGCGAATTAGAATAAGATAAAATCAGGAGTATAGAGAAGAAAACGCAAACCGTAAGTCACCGACTGAATTTGCATCCAGAAGGTCTGAGAACAGCACGCGTAATCTCAGAACAGATCCGAAAATTCTTTATGTCATTAAGCACAAACCCCGTGAGTGATCCCTTCCTTTCTTCCCTTCCCGAAAAGGATACATACTCTCAAATAAAAGTATGAATGTTGTACAATTGAGTGATGTACCCTATCATGTGCCAGGAACAGCCACTACCAACAAACCGAAGTTTGATGATATGCCTCCATGGCTGCTCCAACACAGATCGGGATCAGTTGGTCTTTAGAACCCAATCCATTTTGAAACTGGGTCGACCTTTGTTATCCTTGCACAGTACTTTCTCCCATGACATGTCCTACTTATCACAAACAAAAGATGTAGAAATATTAGAGTCATTAGTTGATTTGGGATAGTGAGCCATTGGTACCCATTTGTAGTTGGGTTTAACCCATTTCTTTTTTGATCCGATGGGTGCCACGGTACTTGCTTTGGATCTTGATGTCGGCCGTTGAGATGACTTTGACCTAACCGGTCTTTGTTTCACTGGAGCATCTCTTGGATTGGGCTTCTTGGCCGACATTCTCTTCTTGCCCTTGGGATTTTGATTCTTGGCCTTGTGGGTTTAATTCTTGGCCTTCTGCGCATTCCAGTCATCATGGTCTGAACGTGACCTTGAGGGGTTTCTTTTGGAGCATCTCCCTCTTGGCGCGTTCTGCCATCCTTGCGCATAGTAAGGAACGTATGTGCGATTTGGAAAATTTCGTGCAATGTGACCAGGTGTTCCACAGTGAAAACAAGACTTTTTCTTCACTAGGAAATTGTTTCTTCCTGCCCCTGGTGGCGTAACCTTGCCTTTTCTCTTGTTGTTCCCACATGCACACTTGCAACAAGAACTCTATTGCGTTGGAATTGGTGGTATGTATTTCTCAACGGCAGGTTGATCAGAAGCAGTTGAGTTCGAAGCAGCAGATTCATAGTTCAATGAGATGTTGGTTTGTTCAATGGTGTTCTCCTTGTTCTCATCCTCTGCTACTTTACCTGCACATAAAGTAGAAGCATTAGTATTTTCAACTTGAATGCCTCCTGATACAAATCCAGCTGGTTTTCCATATCGAAGATGTCCCTCCATGTCAATTTCTTCTTGTGTCATAGGGATGGATGTGTAGTTATGATTGAAAGGTGGAGGAACACTATCATACCCTAGACCCTTGTTTTGATTATCTTTAAATTTTAATTGGGTTTCGAATAAGGACTCAACTGTCTGATTTGATGCAGTATAATTTTTGAAACTAACGTCTGTTTTTCCACACTTAATTTTCAATGCGTCAAGTTCTTCAGTTACAGCATCAAGTTGTCTCTTAATATAGTCATAATGCTCACATTTTTCACTGTATTATGTCTGAATTCTCTTAAAATCCTTTGTTTTTTATTCTAACTGGGCCTTCAGGGGTTTCTGTCCTTTCCTGAGTTGATATCCTTCATATCTTAGGTCCTCAACTTCTCTTCTTAATAACTCATTATGTTCACGAAGAATTTTAATCGTAGCTTCACATGATTGACAACATGAGACTTCACATGAATGAGAACATGACATTTCATTAAACGGAAGGTTTGCGGAACTCATTGTTTTTTGACAATTCAAAGCGTCAAGTTCTTCAATTATATCAGCAAGACTAAGACGATTAAGATCTTTTGTCTTCTTCATGTCAGCCACGTCCATATCCCATGATTTCGGAAGTGCATTCAGAAGCTTTTTGTTTATCTCAGATTTGGTCAAGAAGATCTCAGCTATATTCATCTCAGTAGTGAGTGTGGTAAATCGCTGCAACTGAGCTTCCAAGGTTTCTCCAGGGATATAATCGAACATGTTGAAATTTTGTCTTAACATCTCCTGACGACTCTCTTTCATGTTTTCAATTTGTAACATCCCGAAATATCAAGAGTAGAGTTGAAGGGCTAAAAGAGTAAATTGGGAAAGAGCGACTCGGCGAGTCCATGTGTGGACTCGGCGAGTAGAGTCGCGACTTGGTCGCGTGTTAAGTGGCCGACTCGGCGAGTCAGTGTATTGGACTCGGCGAGTAGGCGCTGAGTGGAGAAAACCCTAATTCTCGGGGTTGAGCCTTATATAATGATCATTATGTCTTCCTCCCAGCCTCTTTATCACCCCTTGAGCCCCAGAAAACCCTAAATCGCGGAGAAGCACCATTCTTGAGTGGATTGGAGCTTGGAGAAGTAATGGTTGAAGGAGTTTTGGGAAGATTGAAGGCTTGGAGCAAGGGGCTTTGCTTGGATTCGAATTGCATTGCAGTTGGGGCATCACTTAGAGGTAGTATCTCGTTTTTGACCTGTTGATTATGTTGTTTCTTCATTTTGGGGTTTGTGAGAAATTGTCTATGGATGAAATGGGAAGTCTAGAGGTTAGATCTGAGGTTGCTACCTCAAATCTGGAAGGGAGAAGAATCAAAGAGCATGAAAGTCCCTGTGTTGGAGTGTTTAGTGAAGCTTGCATGTCCCAAACCCTAGCCCCAATGTGCAAACGGCTTAGATCTCTTTGGATTCACGTAAAGGTTGCCACTTTACGTGATGGATGAGTGGTAGGAGGCTAGATCTATGTCTTGGAGCAGTTCCATAGCCTGGAATGCTTCGGAATGTATTCAGACCGACGGTACTCGGCGAGTCACATGGGTGGACTCGACGACTTGGATGAAGATGGCCTGGAACTCGGCGAGTTGTATGAACAACTCGGCGAGTAGGTTGAAGATAGCCGTAGACTCGGCGAGTCTGTTCTTGGACTCGACGAGTCTTGACGAAGAGTCCCAAATATTTCCTGGTTGAGTCGAGAATCGGTGAGTCAAGGGATGACTCGGTGAGTTGGGTGTGAGTGGACTCAGAGTTGTGGGACTCGGCGAGTCTCGTGGTGACTCGATGAGTTGAGTCGCGATATGGGGAAGTTCTGATTATGGGAACTCGACGAGTCACAGGGTTGACTCGGCGAGTAGAGTCAGTCAAGGGTTGACCTAGACTGAGGACTTTGATTTCGACCAAGGGTTGGCCGTTGAGTTTTAGGGTTTGGACAGCGATGTGGCCTTTGGGCCAAGAGAGAGGTAAAATAGTCTTTTACCCATAAGAGGGTGTTATGAGAGGATTTATTCTAGCCTCGAGAGTTATACTCATGAGAGTATTTGCCTTACGTGTTAGGCGGTGCGAGTTCGAGATTCAAGTGTGGGGATATCTGCTTTCTGCTTGCCAGGTGAGTCTTCTCACTATACTTTACCTTGAGTAGGTAACCAGAGTTATGTGATAGAGTATTTGTATGCTATGTATATTATGTGTTGTACTGCATTATTTCTATGTGATTTATGTGGTGCATGTCTATCAGAGCTAGAACCTGAGGGTTCACAGAGTTTGGGTGCACGGACCCACAGAGTTATAGCCTAGAGTGGCTAATATGTGTTGTATATGGTATTTTGGGGAACTCACTAAGCTTCGTGCTTACAGTGTTTTGTTTGATGTTTTACAGGTTTCTTTCAGTATCACGGGACGGCACCGGCTTGATTGTACACACCAGAGAAAGAGTCATATTTTGGAGGATCTTGGTTTTCTATGCAAGTGAAAATGGAGTTATGTTTTGTAAATCGACTATGAATAAGATTTTAAACAAGTATTTCTAAGAGTAAAATGATTATTTTAAATGAAAATTTTGTCTTGAAATTTACGGTGTTACAGGGTAGAAAACCCTAATTAGGGTTTGGAAAATCCTAATGGCTTAAAACCTTAATTTTGGGAATTGATCGGGACACGCACGTGAATTTGTTAGTAAAGTTAAAATATTAATTGATAATCATTCGCAATTAATCTAAAGCAATATTGGACTTGATGAATTAAGTCCTTAATGGGTTAAGTAAGGGACACTTAACCCTAATCATCATTTCATGAAAGAACCCCACATTTGGGCCATTGAAATGGAATCGTGTATTAAGCCTAATCATACCATATGACTTATTTAGTAAAGTGAGGGACTTAATGGATTAAGTCCTTAATGGGTTAAGTGAGGAACACTTAACCCTAATTTTCATTTTATGTGAAACCCTAATTTCTATTGGGCTTTGTGTTGGGCCTTTCTTTTGGGCTTTGGTAATTAGGTTATTAATTGGCCATCCAAGAACAAGCAAATGGACTAAAATAATTTAATGGGGTTCAAGGTAAGGCTCATATGAGGGTTTGGGCCCAATTTGGAAAATTAGGTCGTAGATGGGCCATAGTTTAGGTGTTGATGATTATATGATATCGGGCCATTGGAAATGCCAAATGTTTGGGCTGGACAAAGTAGTTGGACCTTTAATTATAACCATGTGAAGGTTTGGGCCTAATTTGGAAAATTAGGCCATTTGTTAGGCTTTGGCCTATTACTTGACTTGTGGGCCTTTGAAGTGTAATTTGGGTGTTTTTTGATGTTGGCAGTTCGAGAATCTGTCAACCAACAGCTAGAGTTTCATCTGCGGGACTTCACCAGTGTTAGGTGAGTTATCCTCACTATATCAACAGGGTCTAAGGCACCAAGGCCGGCTCTTTTGGATTGTTATCCTGGTTATATTATGCTGTTATGATTTGTATGATCTGTACCTTCTTGTTGATTAATTATGTGTTATGCATATGTCAGATATGTATCTATGTTTCGGTTGAGGTGGTCCTGCTTGTGCTGAAGGACAACATACCCAAGACGGCCCGGATAGGCTGTAAGCCCTATGACACGGTCCAAACGTGTTGAAGGCTTGGAGAGTGGTTCAGATAGGCTGAAGGCCTGCGAGGCGGTCCAGTTTGGCTAAAGGCTCGTTAAGTATACTGTTTGGTAGGATTGATGATCTGTTAGTTCTGCATCCTGATAGATAGGAGGGTACTATGCTTATTGATATGTTAGATCTGCATCCTGGTAGTTAGGATGGTGTTATGATTGATGATCTGTTAGGTCGGTTTGACTATTATATGATATGAGCTAGCATATGATATTTATGTGCACATGTTTGTTTGATTAGGGGTTGGGTTGAGGCTGTCTTGCTTTGTGCTGTAGGCCAACATACCCGGTGAGCAGTCCAGGAAGGCTGTAGGCTCTGCGTGACGGTTTAGTCTAGCTGAATGCTCATTATGTATGTTGTTCTGTATTGTTATATGTTATGATTATATTTGTATGGAGTTGGTATTTTGGGGAATCTCACTAAGCTTCGGGCTTACAATTGTTGATTATGTTTCAGGTACTTCTGATGATCGCGGGAAGGCGAAGGCGTGATCGTACAGCTCCTCATATCTCATGATTTTATGATTTGATTCTGGGGATACTATGATGATTAAACTATTTTGAAAACAAACTGTAATAACTTAATGGTTTTAGGTGTTTTGAAAAGTTTTAAATTGGCTTAAATTTTTTGAATGTTACAAATATAGTTTTTGAAAAAAATAGAGAGAATTTTGTGTTTGTTGGTGATTTAAAATTGAGAGTTGAAGTTTAATTTATAAAGAAATTAAAAAAGAAAAAGAAAAAAGAAAATAGTCGATGGTTATTTCCCAACGTTCACATGTGGCAACACCATAACCCATATCTTTCATACCGCGTTTTTTACCTTAGGTACGATGTTTACTGCATACTGCGCTTAGGCTGTTCGGTTTGGTATGCGGTTTGGAACCGCGGTGATGCCACGTGGGCCGCGAACACCGCCCCCAGGGTGCGGTTTGGTGCGGTCGAGACCGCAATGCGGCCATTGAAGACCGCGTGTGGTGATTGGTTGTGCCCTTTTTCTTTTGACCGTTCAAAGATTCGTGTAATTTATTTATTTATTTAATTATTTTTTAACCATTTACTCCATCTATATATATATATATATATATATATATATATATATATATATATATATATATATATATATATATATATATATAATACATTTACACAACCTTTAAACACATATAAACACAATCATTACATCCAATTTTCTTTGAAAAAATATCTTCTTCCAAAAGACCAAGCAAAGAAAAAACACCAGTCAGAAACACCAACACCCCAATATCTTCCTTTGATCAACCGATTTTCTCACCTTCGTATTACCACTAAAACGATATGTTTACTTGTTTTCCACAAAGACCTGGGCAACCACATCCACAAACACCACCACTACCACAACCCGACCCAGATTTTAATCCATTTGATTTTTTGTCCCAACCTGAGTTTGTTCAACAAACACAAACACCAGAAACGGTCATTTCTGATTCTGAACCGGATTTTGTTACAGAAACTCAGCCTACCCGAGCAGCAACTAAAAGAAAAGAAAAGGCGGAGGCTAGATGTTGGGAACCTTTGGAAGCGTTAGTGTTGGCACTATCTTGGATCGATATTTCAGAAGATGCGACGGTTGGAAAAGACCAAAAGCATGACCGCTTTTGGATTCGCGCTTTACACAGGTTCCATAAATGAATGAACTGTGGAGAATACCGTTCAAAACATCAAGTGTACTCCAAATGGGGGAAGATGAACAAGGAAGTCATATTGTTTAATGACTTGTGGAACAACATGAAACGTCAATGGAAAAGTGGAGAAAGCGATGAAGTCATTTTGAAGAAAGCGTTGAAAGTGTATCAAAAAGAAAATCTGAAGGCTTTCAAGTTTCTTGAAGTTTGGAATTTTTTGAAAGATAAAAGGAAATGGCTGAGTAGCAAAACATCTGACCAACATATTGATAGTGGGTCAAAACGCAGCAGAACATCTGACTCCGACCACACTGCACCAGATGCTCGTGTTCAATTTGACCTGAACGAAGATGAACCTGTTCCAGTTTCACCACCTTCCTGACCATTGGGAAGAGACACATCAAAAAGCAAATGCAAATGCAAAGTGTCGGATTCAGATGATTTGAAAGAAATGGGAAGCGACATGAAGGGTATAAAAGACAAAATGGACAAGATTTTGAAAATTGCTTCTGAAAGAGAGCTTCAGAAACAAAGGGAGAGCGACATGCGAATACTAGCGATGGACACGTCGAATATGACCGGGGCCGAGCTTGAAGTGGTTTTGGTGATGAAGGAGTAAGTGAAAAACCGTTACATCAATCGTGGCTAATTTCTAGTTTTTTTTTTTTTTTTTTTTTTTTTTTTTTTTTTTTTTTTTTTTTTTTTTTTTAAGTGGTTTCTTTTATGTTTTATTTTTAAGTTGTAGGTTTTATGTTTCTATTTTGTTTTTCTAAATTTTTAGGTTTTTTTTTTTTTTTTTAAAAATTAAGTAATGTATGGTATTTGTATTTTTAATTAATGAAATATTATGTTTTTAAAATTATGTTATTTTATTAAAAAAAATAAGTTTTATTAAATTAAAATAGTTAACAAAAAAATTAAATAAAAGTAAAATTGTGGCACCACACCCTTAGTGTGACAGAAACCACACTTGAATGGTAAAAAGTGACATGACGCTTACGTGGTGGGGGAGAGAGTACGGTTTCGGTGGCACCACTCCCTCCAACCTTATCACTGTATGTGGTAAGTAGTTCACTGTCCAACCTAAAGTGGAGTTTTTTTACCAAAAGGTAGCATGTAGAAAAGTATTTACCATAATAGGGTAATTATAAATTTATTTACCATTTAATTGTAGATTTTATTTTTATTATTAAATAAAACACATAAATCATTTTTAATCATATTTTGTGGTTCGTTTTTCTTAAAAACTATTACCACCACTATAAACTACTAAACTCCACTCCCTCTGGGACATGTGTGCCTACACATGGGTGCTATCTTAAAAGCCTTTGCCATGCTTTAACGATGGAATTCTGAAGATGATTTGTTAACTAATTGGAGCAAACTTTCTTAGATCATGATAATTAAGATGATGAAGTTTACTTCACCATGACGTTCATACATGTTTACTGGTTTTCTGCTTTCTTCTTCACAAACACCACTAGAAATAGCTAGTCTACCCGATGAGGAGTGTCGGAGAACACTTATCTCACCACCGCTACGTGTACCTGTCACCATCAACTTTAAAGCACTGCTGACACAACGAGGCCGACCATGCATCTACCTTCAACACACCACCGGCGATTCTGTTCATACCCCTCCGTACAGTTGGTGAAACACACCTCCTCCTCAATATTCCTATTTATAACACACTGTTGAACAATCAATGTTTGAAACAATCCTAGAAGTGTTTGGAATATTATCTATGAACGTTGTTCATCTCTAACATTACACTTCAGATTTCCAAATTGATTTTGGTTGCTTTCATATTCCGGCGAGCAAATTCAAAGCAAATAATTTGCCTACATATTCAAATCGATTTTGCTTGTTTTTATTTTCATGCTGATAGTGTTTCTTCTTATTTTCTGGCGAACAAGCAAACAAAAGAAGAAATATTTTTCAATGTTTTGGGTTATTTTTATTTTATCATTTTTCGGAGACAAACCAAACAAAGAGGATGCAGCGAGGAGGCCTCTTAGGCACAACCCATAAAAGTCTAATTAATATTCTTTTATGTTTGGTATAAAAAAAGATGGAATCGGCATTTAAATTTAAAGTTTATTATGATTTGGTAAATAAATCTAAAAATACTATGGATATGTAAATATTTTTTAAAAACACAATGCCCTTGTAAAAAACTCGCCTAATAAAGTGCTAGTCACGTTAACGGTATTCATAAACAAAACAATAGGTAAAAGACACTTTTGTTTCACAAAAAAATGAATTTCGCTATTTTGATGGGGCATTTTATTTAGGACATATATTTTTCAAAGTGCGTTTGTATTGAAAATAAGAAACAAAAATTGTCTTTTTGCATCCACTCACATGAAAGTAGACAAAGTAACTGATGTTAGTTTGACATTAAACCATACTAAAATATCCGACTTTGGAAACTGATACGGTTAAATAAAAATTATTAAGCATGTATTAGTTTCATGAATATGGGGTATTACACAACACACTGTCAATTCGTCTTTCAGTTCTTCATACCTATAGGTAAAGCCGACAAAACAAATCAAATTTGTCAATTCAACCCGAACCCAATCGAAAATTAACGGGTTGCGTTGTGATTTTCAATCCATTTAAGTTTAATGGATCAACCCGTGTAATCAAATTAATTAAATAGTTTGGGTTGAATAAAAATTATCTACCTATTTTCAACTTATCCTTCAGTATTTACGGATTTGACTGGATCTTTATTATTATCATCATTTATTATGAGCAGTTTGTTGATCTTCTTATATTGCGAGACAAGATTGGTTTATCAGATTTGACTGGATCTTTATTATTAGCAGACATTGATCTTAAGTTAATTCAAGGTTTGAGTTCTCAAACCTTGTTTGTGCAGTTCTTTGCTTTCAAAATTGGTATTAGAGCCTAAGTGATTGTCCTTTGAATCCATAAGAGCAAATTATAGTTGGTTGTAAATTACCTTGGTAACTCAATCATTTCTTTTTTCAGGATTAAAGTTCTTGTATATATCACATCAGCTCTAATATCTTAACTTCAATGGTTGATTCTATTCAATCTCAACAAATGTATTCAATGCAAATAACAAATAGTGTGGGTTGCCCAACATGTGCCACCTTGCTAGTTGTTAAAGAGTATGATCACTAGAAAGTTAGTATGCAGAGATTTTTGCTTGGTTAAGAAAAAGGTGAAGAAATATGGAGGTCAATGAAAGAAGGCCCTCATGTTCTGGTAAGATAAATTGTTAAAGATGTTGTTCCTACTCTCATGGGTCAAGAAGTTTTTTGATCAGCACCACTAACTGCAACAGACATTGAGAAGCTTCATTCATATCAAATCGCCTTCTCTAAAATTGTTTTAATGTACCTCCATCTCTTTTTGAGCACATCAAGTTGTGCAAATCAGGTAAGGAGATTTGGGTTATGCTAAAAGATTTGTTTGAAGTATTGGAGAACAAGAAAGATAACCGTTTGGCATTTGTTGTAAACGACTTCAACACCTTCACTACAAATCCTGGTGAATCTGTAGACACTGCATCAAATCGGTATAAGATCGTGGTGAAAAACATGAAAACACATGGAGTAGGTTGAAATCCACTTGAGTACAAACTCAAGTTCATTAACAACCTTTGATAAAGATGTGGAAATGTTAAGTCATGTCTTCAGAGTAATGGGTCTCTAAAGAAACTGAAGCTCTATCAGTTGTTTAACGAACTGCAAGGTCATGAATCTAATGTTTCTCAAACATTGAGAGATCTTTCAAGAGGTCCTCTCCCTTTAGTTAGCTCGGTCAATCCACTGATTCTGAACGTATCTGTTTTGGATCCATTTGGAGTCATCGCACATGTTCCACTTGTTGAACCTACACCACCTGTTGCACCTGCTTCTCCAATTCCGAACTATTCATTTGAAGAAAACCTTGATACAAAATCCACTAATTCCGAACTTCGTTTCCGACAAGAGATTGTACTTCTATCTATGAAGTATAGATGTCCTTGGAATCCCAATAAGAAACCTTCTCAAAATAAATTTCAAGCTCCTCACCAAAGCAAACCTCAAACTTACTCTAAACGTATTGAAAATCCACCGGCATATCAACCCAACATTCCGAATCGCTCTTCGAAACCGCAGGAAGTTCCGAACCCAGCCAAGCCCATGATTGTATGTCACAAAGTTGGTCTCAGAAACCACTATGCTAAGGATTGTTTGGCTGAAGTTCCTCAAAAATCAAAGGTGAAACACTCAACCTCCTATGCTCGCAGAGCACAAGAACTTGCTGAAAGTGAAAAGGCTTTTGTCACCACCGTTTTAAGAAATGTTGATGGGTATTGTTCAGGTGATAAGAAGAAGGAAAATATAGAAAAAACATGTGTCTTATGTCTAGAGAGTCTATTGAGTGTGATAAGGGTTACTAGTCTTCCGGTTTAGAAGTTGATGATGAGTATGCTAAGCCACATTATTGTTACATAGCAACCAATGATCCACCTAACCGTAACATCATCAAGCATGTAAAATCTATGATTACTGATAATAACTTTGATTTATATGTCTATGAGCCTTATCTAACTCAAATTCAATCAGATATGACAATTATCCATAAAACCTAGGAGTCTGCCACAGAATTTAGTGAGAAGTTGGATAGTGATTTGACTAGACTTAGATTACATTTTGAAGACTGCAAGGATTGAATCGTGAGAATGAGAACTTTTAATGGCTAAAGATGAATGTATTATCTTGAATGAAAATATGAAATATCAATTAGTGAAAGAAAAATCTTGGTTACTGATAACAAACGTCTTAATGCGAAAATCGATGTTTTGCATCATTCAATTGACATTCTTAAAGCTAATGAAAGAATGACACACAATCCTCGTCATCCCTGGTCCAAAGAACTTGGTCTCAAAAGCGAGTTTCCAAAACCAAATGTTTTTCTCATGAAGGAACTTCAAAACTTAATGTTTATGGGAGATATTTTGAACCATACTTATTCGGATACCCTGTCTCACCATTTTCGTCCATTCATGAGATCTCATACAAGTATTAGTCATTGATTCCTGTGTTCAAACCAATCACTATTACATGTCCTAATTCCACCCTCATATAGCACATGCAGTATTGGAGTTTGCATTCAGAACTTCGGCCCTCTGAATAATTATGTTACTGAGGAAATCATTCCTGAGACAAATGTACATGACTTGGACCAATTCAATTCCTTTTGGGCGTCTCTTAATAGTGATATAGAACTTAAGAGTGATAACGACGCTTTGTCCGATTCTTGTGTCTTCAACTATAATGTGATTTCTAAATCGACCTTTGTTCCAATTAAGCATTTTTTCAGCAATCCATCGGTTGGATAAACTTCCAAATTATCATATGAATCTCGAAAGAAACCTTTGTTAAACAAGAATGAAATTGTTCATAGAAAGACCAAAGCTAGGAAAGTCCTTGAAAAAGAAACTAGGTCTAGGCACTGCTCTAGATTCATTGAGAAATTCGAGAAGAAAGTGTCTCAAATAGTTAGTCCTGCCACTAGAATCACAATACTTTAATGTCGGTTAAGATTCTTAAGAGACCATATGTTTATTGCTACCTTGGATGGCACTACTTTTAAACCAATACAATTTTTGAAATCAAATATGCCTACGAATACAGTGAACGAAGGAAAAGATGTTCGGAACACTGCTATTCAGAAACCTTCTAAAGGTTTAAAACAAAATTTTGAATGGAAAATCAAAAAATCTGAAAACTCAATTGAAACACCTCTGAACACAGTTTTTCCTACAACATCTCGAAAAATTGTTCCTCTGACAAAAGCGGTGCACAAACAGCCAATGGTTGAGTATAATTTTTTGGATAAATGAAAAGACTCTAACATTTTGTGTTTTCCCAAAAGAATCTCCAAAAAATTCTTCCGAGATACCAGCTTTTAAGAAATCACAAGTCAAGTCCAAAGCCCATGTTAAAGTCCCTAAATCTAACTCGGAGCCTAAAAACTCCATAACTCACTGATTTTGTAGGCTTTTTGTGCTACAGAACAAGATATAATATGATATGTTGATAATGCTTGTTCCATTCACATGAATGGGTAGAAAGATTTTCCGCGTGATCTAAAACTTACTCCAAATGATGGTTATGTTACTTATGCAAGGTTGTAGAGCTCGTTACTCGATACCTGTTTGACTGACTACCGAGTAGCGAGTACTCGGGGAGTACTCGGATTTGGAAAATTGTGGAGAAATTTTTTAGGGAAATTATATATGTCAAAATTATAAGATAAATCATAAGTTTATTTGAATATATAACAAAATTGGATACATGTGAATACACAAAAAAAAATGAAAAACACATAATGGTCTCACTTCGTGAATAATTACTAAAAATTTAAGATATATACATATATATATATATATATGTGTGTGTGTGTGTGGTAATAATCACATGTGTGTGTTAAATAATAAATCATTAAGTATATTATACATATTAATCACCAAGTTGATCGAATTTCACAACACTACTCAGTTCGTAACGGGCCGATCGAGGAGTACTCGGGATTATGTAACTCGCCTCGGCAGGGGGGAGTAGCGAGTACTTGGAGGAGTAATCGGCCAACTCGGAGAGTTTTACAACACTATACTTATGGAAAATTTTCAAATTATCAAATTCGAGGTTATGGTACCCTGACCAAAGACAGTTTCTCTGTCTCCAATGTGGCTTATGTATCTAATCTCAAACATAATCTGATCAGCGTGGCCCAACTAACTGATGCAAATCAGAGATTTAAGTTTTCTAAGTAGCACAACTATATTATGACACAAGACAAAAAATAATGTCTTATCAAATCATGTAACATCAAGAATATGTATCCTTTAGACATCAAAATGATCATTGGAAAGCCTCAACTCTGTCTACTATCAAAAGTCGTCCCTGACATAAGTTGGCTATGGTATCTGAGGCTTGCTCATATTAACTTCCAATACATGAATGATTTTGTTTCTGGTGAAATGTTCTGAGGTCTGCCAAACCACAAATTTGAAAGCAATCATCTTTGCGTTGTGTGTGAATCTAGAAAAAAATCAAAGAAAGGACATCTTTTTTGATTGAAAAATCCATTTTGGAACCCCTTGAACTTCTTCGTATCGATCTATGTGGACCATCTACCATAGAAATCTTAAATAACAAAAAGTACATTCGTGTGATTGTTGATGATTACATAAGGTTCACCTAGGATTTCTTCTGACGGCTAAACTCATAAACTGTCTCCGAGCTCATCAAATTTATCAAATGCATTGAAGTTCTAATTAAACTTCCTGTTCGATGAATTCGAAGTGACAATGGACCCGATTTCATGAATGCCACATTTGAATATTTACTTACTGAGAAAGGAATTGAACACAATTTTTCTGCTCCCTACCCTCCTCAGCAAAATGATTTTGTTGAAAGAAGAAAATGAAATCTAGTTGAAGCCGCTTGGTCGATGTTGAAATTTTCAAAACTTCCTCTTTATCTTTGGGCCGAAGTTGTCTCAATAGCCTGCTTCACTCAAAATCAAAGCATCATCAACCATCATCTCAACATGACAGCATATGAAGCAATGAATGGTCGGAAGCCAAGTATCTCATTTTTGCACATTTTTGGATGTTGATGCTTTATCAAAAACAATCATGATCTACTCACCAAGTTTCAATCGAAATCCGATGAAGCCATCTTTTTGGGTTACCCAACTAAATTTAACACTTACAAAGTTCTAATCGTAGAACTCGTGTAATTGAAGAAAGCTTTGATATCTCTTTTGTTGATAATTTTGTTCGGAACTTAGTTCCTACTCATGTTACAACACATATCATGGAGTCCGGTGCTACACCTCCTAGAGCTCCGAATCCTCAAATTATTTATGAAGTTGATTTCGAAAGCCTATTTGGCCCAATAGAAATTGCTCTTGATTTTGAATGTCGATCAAGATCGTCCTCATCTGCCACTCTGGTTTCTCAAAATATTTATGATCCGACGCCAATCTTTCCTCCATTTGATTCCGATGCATTTCAACCTTCTTAGGTTGAGGGGGAGAATACTAATCCGACCCTCAAATTAAATGTAGATGGATTTCAAGATGCAACATATATCAATTCGTTGAAATCAATCCAATTCTGAACAACAATGAAGATGATGTCAACTTCTGTGACTTTCCAAACTCTAAGGATGCTAACATATCCGATTTAGAAGTTTAGGGGTAGTATCATCCTCAAATTCAAATTGTTTGGTGGGAGCAATACAACCCCGTTCTTGATATCGAATCCTATTTTGCTCAAGAATTTCCGAGATTGCATATTTGGACAAAGGATCATCCTTCGAAACAAGTAATTGGAAATCTCAATGCTGGAGTTCAAACTCACCTTGCTACTAACATTTAAAAAGAGTGTCACTTCTTGACATTCATATCAATGGCTAAACCTAAATCCATCAAATAAGGCTTAGAACATTCGGATTGGATGATAGCCATTCAAGAAGAGCTAGCAAAATTTGACAAAAATCAAGTGTGGAATCTTATCCCTCCACCTCAGGAACACCCTATTGTTTGTACGAGATGGGTCTTCTGAAGAAAGCTCAATGAACTTGGAGTTATAATTCAAAACAAAGCAAGATTATTAGCTAAAGGATTTACTCAGATCGAAGGACTAGACAACGACGAGACCTTTGATCATGTTGCCCGTCTTGAAGCTATCCGATTCTTTCTCGCTTATGTTGCTCACAAAGGCTTTAAATTTTATGAAATGGAAGTTAATAGTGATTTTCTCAATGGTAAACTTGATAGTGAAGTATATCTTCCACAACCTCCTGGGTTTGTGAATCTTTCATATCAAAACTATTGCTACAAACTCCAAAAAGTTGTTTATGGCCTCACAGAAGCTCATCGCGCCTGGTATGAGACTCACTGATTTTTTGAAGCGTTCCGGTTTTCAACTAGGAATTCTTGATCCCACATTATTCCGAAGAACAAATAGGAAACATTTCATGTTAGTAAAAAATTATTTCGATGATATCATTTTTGGACCAGTTGATCCGATGATGGTTGATGACTTTTCTAAACTAATGGTTAGTCGATTCCAAATGAGTATGAATCGTGAATTAAGCTTCTTCCTCATATTGTAAGTTAAATAAACCAACAAATGAATCTTCATTCATCAAGAAAAAATACATTACTGAGCTTTTAAAGAAATATTCAATGGACACATGTGCCTCTGTCAAAATTGAAGCTATTCCAAATTGATGATATGCCTGAGATACATCTTAGTATTGAAGTATTTGGTTTCTGTAATTCATTTAATGTTGCAAGTACTTTTTTGTGTGGTTCTTATTGTTTTGTAGTGTTGTACAAGAGACAATATGAACAACAATGGATGTGCCAGTCTATTGATCTTCAGGTGTTTCTCAACCCATGCGCACTTTGTCAGTCTATTGATCTTCAAGGTGTCTCTCAACCCATAAGAGAATTAGAGTAACTAGCTCCCCCTCCCTTATTTGAGTTAGAAATTGATCTATAGAGGAGAAGATTTATACATGATGATTGAGACGGGAAGGGGAAATTAAAGAGGGACTTAAATGAAACTAAAGCAAGAGAAGCTATGTTGAAGTTGTAAAAGCTTGAGAAGGTATACCTCTTCACTTATTATTTTAAAATTTGATCTAGGATTTGGTTCCCCAAATTAAATATGTAACTGTGTAGATTAATGACGTTACAATTGAGTTTCTATCTTAATTTACTTTTTAGTTCCTGAATCTAAGCTTTAATATCCATTCCATTAGTTTTTTTGGATTGAAGAACTTGGTGAAGTTATAAAGCTTTCTAATGAAATTTGAGTTTCAAGATTTAATAAAAAAGTTGTGTAGGTTTTGATGCTTGAAAATAGTTTTAAATCACGAATGTATCAACACTTCTCCATAAAGTGTTTGATTCGAACACTAAGAATGGAATTAAGGATTTGGAAGTATGTAAATTAGCGTTAATGGCTTGTACATAAGCTTAATATCAGAATTTAAAGTAATTTATGAATCTAGGGTTAGATTTTGTATAATGATTTTGTTATGATATTTCTTCTATTGTGATTCAATTAATCATAATGTTTATAAGATTAGTTAGTGATTACAATGGTGTAATGCCATTAGAAACGAATGTAATAATTTGTAAATGAATTTGATTCATTAAATGTTTTTATATAATAAAATGGATGCAATTGAAATGGATTTGTAACGGTTTTAAAGTACTAAAAAGGAAAAACAAATGTCTTGATCTCATAAACATATTTGTTGGATTCATGCCTCTTAATTCCATTGGTAAGACCAGAATCACGTTTTAAGGAATTTAATCATGAGATAAAGATAAGATTTGGATCAGAATCCATTTTTTGATTACGATTTGGAAGGGCGAGTTATGATCATCGAATGAAATGAACAATTAGGTATAACCATAAGTGACTAAGGATATATTGTTATGTGGGCATTTTATGTTTTCATGTGTATACTTTTGTACTCATTGAATCATTAAGTTATTAATTTGTTAATTAATTAATGTTATGAGATATAAATAACATCAAATGAAGTTAGTTTTTGTCATAATAACTATTGGACATCATCAATAAATATTCAAAAAGTATGGATGCAAATGGGAGAAAAGTGCAATGCTAAAATAGAAGATTGGGTAGACTAACATCTAAGTGGATGTCTGGATTCCATATTAAGACTTTTTGGCATATTAGTAAGGTACCTTGACTACTTAGTAGGCATCTAGGACCCTAAGCTTAGATGTTTTCTTCAATCGTCATAGAAGTATAACATGTATTGAGAATCCATGTCAAGGTATATGCTCATTTTGTAACCATTTGATTATGTAAATGGGTGGTAATTAATGAGTAACATAAAATATAAAAAGATGGAATAACATTCAATCTATTAATAATATTTAAGAAAGATGTTTTGATTATTTAAAAACATGTTGATTTTAGAATATTTTGACATGCTTATGTGTATTCAATTAGGATGAGAGACCTTAAGAGTCATTCATGATATTCATAAGCGATTTGATAAAGTTGGAGTAATTATATTTCTAAATAATCATCAATATTGAAAAGAAATGTTCGCGACCTCTTTTTTTGGGTCTTGTGAGATGGTTAACAAGATGCCTAGCCTAATAGAACATGTGTGATATGGTGTACTGAGTAGAGTGATTCCACTATATATTATGACTCTATACTAGACTAGCCCAAAATTGAACCATCATTTCGATCTTGGACTTTTAAGATTCACTTGGGAATAGGATATATATATGCATATTGCATTTTTGTTTTTGTTATCGTTGAATGAATTATCCATTTTGACTTGTTGACTTATTTGAGATATTTTAATCTTACTTACCTAAATGTTGTTAACACTTGTTTATATTGGAATTATTATTAATCTTTTGATCTTATTTGGTTAAACACTGTTAGTACTTTTTTTTATATTGGAACTTCATTATGGATTACGAGTTAAAAAACCCTTTAACTTTGGTTTTAGGGTGATTAATCCCGTTGAATTGGTTTGTGGGTTATTAAACACGTGTACTTTGGTTTATGGGTTACTAAACCTTTTTAACTTTGGCTTTGGGACTATAGCACCCTTTATTCAACCTTTTGAAACTTTATTGATTGTAATTTGATTTTGGAGGTTTGAATCGAGTGTAAACATCATTACTACTCTAAATGATTCTACCACTTTTATATGGGTGTTGCTAATAAGACACTTCTTAAACACCCTATAATATGATGATAGTTTGATGGCCAAAAATTGTTTGGTAATCTTGACCTATGTAATGATGTTAAGTGATTCCACCTAGTTATTTTAAACAAGGTAAAGTTGTTTTGGATTTTGAATTGTATTTTTCGCACTATTTAAACATGAAAACCATTAAATCTAAAATAACATGATTTTGAAAGTATTTTTAAAACTACCTTAGTGAGGGGTGTTTCAACACATTCTACTAAAAACACCATTTTGACATATGGGCGTTCATTTAAGTTAATTTTCAAAATATGAATATCAATAGTATAAGAAAATTTAAAATATGATATGAACCATCCAAATTACATTTAAGAAATGTTTGGTCTAACACCGATTATTATTTTAAATTTCATATCATTATTTTTCAAACTTAATCGTCTGCAAAATAGTATTTATAAATTTTAATTAACAAACAAATTATTTGCATATATTTCTTATATTATTGTTGACTAAGATAACATGACATTGACTTATTTGTGGATTTATTGTTGAGATTTTCTATTTTTCAAATGTATCGACTATAAATGTTGAATTATAAAAATCAATCCAAGTGAATTTTAATTCGAACTTTTAGATAAAATTTTAATTTACTTTAAACTATTCATATCATTATTTTGAAAATAATATGAACTGAACACCCATGGTCAAATTGATAGTTTTTAGTAGAGAATGTCACTTTAATGAAAAATCATTTATAAAAAAACCAACCATATACACATGACATAGTTTCTTACTGAATAAAGTCATTAATCCACCTAAGAAGTAATCGGAAACTTGTAAAACTTGCTATTGCCGATTAAGGATGTGTTATTTTAATTAAGAAGTAATCGGAAACTTGTAAAACTTGCTATTGCCGATTAAGGATGTGTTATTTTAATAGTTGAGATGACTTTAATGATAGTCATGCACAAAACTATAATAGTAACTGAATGTAGTCATGCACACAAATATAAAAGAAGGTCATGTAGAAACACCAGGCAGAGAAGAGAAACACAAAACACATACATTTTTTTGTGTGCTGATGTGACACACACACATAGATGGAAATGGAGCCACCATCTCCACTTGTTTACAAATCTACACTACAGATGGTGGTTGTCACAAGTGGCTTCATTTTCCCTTTTCGAAACCGTCTTCGCTAATATACAATCCAATATATCAGTTAGTAAACCAATAGATCCGATGGTGACCCAACAAATCCATTGATGATGAATAGTTGTTTCTGGTGGTTCCAGGGAAGAATTTTCTGGTTGTTTCTGTTGTCACTATTTATGATCAAATGTATTTGTGTAAGCCTACTTTTACTTACATTCAATCATTATATGCTCACCGTGCAGATGTTGATGGATTTCCTGTGATGCTTGGAAGTTTTTGGGCATAGAGTAGTTGTCCTAATTAATGATAATGGCAATTTACACGAGATGATAAGGATCACCCTACAATCATACTTGAAGTTGTTGTGTCAGAAGTTCTTTTTATTAGGAATTCATATCTTTGTCCTCCTGGCTTAATCAACAATACACATGTTTTATACATGTCACATATATATTCAATAGCTTTTGTGGTGGGTCCACACCTCACTATTAATTTCAAGTAAATTAAACAACATATGACTATCGGTATTATCTTGTCGATGTTATATACCCTGAATTTGTTGTGTTTGTAAAAATACTAACATGTCTAGGTAATCTGAAATGCATAAAGTATAAAACATCTCAAATTCAAATCGAAAGATTTTCTATTAGACTAAATGTAATGTTTTTAAATTTAAATGATATATTATGTTATTTTAATTAATATTTATGATTTTTTTTGTTTTAATAGTAATTTTTACATTTTTTTTAAAAAAAAAAAATTGGTAGTGAAAAATATCCCCACACCTATATCTACATTGTACTATAAAAGAGATATTTTTCATGCAAAACATAAATTGTAATACTAAATTAACTGAAAATATTTCTAAAATTATTTTTCATAATCATTAAGTTCTTCCAAATAAATATCTTAAAGATAACTTACAACAATAAACTTAAAATGTAATATTATATAAAAAAAATTATATTGTTACTTTTATAAACAAAAACAATGTTTGATATTTTAAATAATTAAAATGAAAAAAATTCAAATGTTAAGAAACCATATTTTTTTAAATAATTAGCCATAACAACTATAAGTAACATTAAATCGTCTAGTGTTATATTTAATTTGGTTTGTGAATAATTTGTGGGTATATGTCATTGAGACCATTGAGCTTATATAGTTTTGATTGATATCTATTTTATCGTATAATTCAATATAATCAATATTTTATATCAACTTAGTATAACAATTATTAGATCAAAATTAATAACAAACACATTCTTATATTTGAAAAACATATATTTGTAAATATTTCAACTATATAGTTGCATTCTGTGCAACGCGTTGGTATTTGCCTAGTAATCACATAAGAACATAATATCCACTTTTTTAGATTAAAAATAAACTTTTATCTTTTTTGAAAAAGATATTGTTTTTTTTTTTTTCATTTTTCCAAAAACCATCGAAAAAAATTCCCATAAAAACCTTCACAATGTACAAGTTTTTTCAGAGAAAAAATCAACTAGAACTAGGTGTATGATAGAATACCAAGAATAATCAAACCGAACCAAAATCATGTTTGGTTTATTTGGTTCGGGTTATTCGGTTGTGCGGTTAATTCGATTTGTTTAACCGAATAAGGATAAATTATTTAGTTCGGTTTTGGTTAAATTTTCATGATTTTTGTTAAACAAAAAAAACCCAAATAGACTATTTAATTAATATATATTTTATATTTTATATCTGTAATTATCATTTTATATTTAAATTGGTAGATAGTTACTAAAAAATATTTCCATAACCAGGGCCAGCCCAAGGGCTGGGCGAGCTGGGCCACAGCCCAAGGTAGCAACATGTAAGGGGCAGCAGTGTAACGTCTACATGTTGTACATAACATATGAATTTGATCCACTTTTTTTTTTATCAAGGTAGACCGTATACTAGAAATACAAGTCAAGTCTAGGGCATCGCCGAATCAGCTTGAAGCAAGCGGTAAAAAAATAATAATTACAAATCTAGTTTAGAAGACGAGGAGATGGCGCATCTTCATGCCATTTTAGAAAACAAGGAGACGACTCTTGCTGCATTGAAATCCAGAATCTATTGCAACAAGCTAGCATAGAATCAGTTTCGATTGTGTTTCCCGTTTTCGAGTTCTTAAAACTAACATTCTTAAGTTTTCTAATATATGATTCTAATTCAATCATTAAATCCCGTTTCTTCTTTCAATTCTGAAATTTTCATGAGTTTTCTAATTTTTTATTTTGATTACCGTGTGATTTTGCTGACCAGCTTTGTGATTATGTTGACTAGCTTCATGTAATTATCAATATCCATATGCTTATTGAGCAAATTCTACCTTTTTGGAGTTCAAACAACCAAAGACTAAGTGATTTATTCTCTTTTTGGAGTTCAAACATCTAACAAGTAAGTTTTTCGATTCCTATCTCTATTGTTTTTCCATTGTTCTTAGAACTCGAGGTGCAGTTATGTTTTTTAGGTTGAGAGAACACTGCATGAATATTTGTTGTGTTTGGTGTTAGGATTTATGTCGTTTTCATATTGAATGAATAGCTATTTTGCTTCCAAAGTTTGTTTTGTATGGCTTCAAATAGTTTGGTTTGAACTTCTTTGAAGCCTTTAAAAATTTATGCCAAATTTTTCTCAAATTTTCATTATTCTTATATTAATATGTCTAATGAAGCAATATAGGTAATTACATTTCCTATAAATTTATAAGCTTATTGTAGTGTGAAGATATGGTTGAAGTAAATAATGCAGGACAATTGGATCCTGAGCATCTTTTGAAGAAACAAAAAGAGAATGAAGAATGTGCTTAAGAAAAGAAACAAGAAAATCAGTTCTAAAGGAAGGACAATGCTGCTAACAGGAAACACATAGTTGATCATCAATGGAGTCAAATAATGTCTAAAGATGTTGTCAATTAGTCATATGCCTCTTTTCATAATATTTATATTTAATTGCTTATGTACATTGATTTTAATTTAAATTTAGCAAACAAAGTGAAGTCAGCTAAACATGAAGCAAGTTAAAACATGAAGCAAGATTGGATAGCAGATCTAATGTGAACCTAAAACTAGAGATGTTCATCATTCCGATCTATGAGTGGGTGTTATCATTGATTTAGAAATGTTTATTATCGAATTTTGGTTTTATTTATTATTGGAAATCATAAAGTAATTGATATATTTGCTTCAAAAATGTATGAACTGTTTAGACGATTTTTGCAACATTTTACATGATTTTTGGTTTATTAAAAAATTTTACGAAAACTTTTGTTTTATAAATTTTTGTTGTTTGTGTATTGTGTATTTGACGACACAAAAAATGGGCGTTAATATTAGACTTGCCCAGGGCATCATGGACCAATGGATCGGCCCAGTACATAACTCATTAGTTAATTATTAACTATTATAAATCTATAATTGTTTATATTTTGTATTAAAAAGAAACAAATAATTAGCCAAATCTCAATTAACATTTGGACATTTATTTCATCTTCGTATATGAATAAAGTTATATTAATATGTATCTATAACTTGTGTGGCTACATTAATACCTAAAGCAAATATATCATTAAAAAATGAATATAATATGTTATGTATTAATATATATATTTTTTCATTTGGTAAAACTTTAGCAAAAATTTTATTATTATACTTTGGTATTTATTGTTACATGGGAAATTTTAATTGGCTTAACCGGCAAACCGAACCAAAAAAATTGTATCCGAATTAATCAAAACCGATTAACTGAAATTTGTTTGGTTTTGGTTATGGTTTGTTTTAAGATGTAAAAAAACAAATAACACCGAACCGTATAAACCAAAAACCAAAAAAACCAACTGAATAACACTCCTAATTAAAATGGCCAAATTGTAAAAAATGAAAATATATAAGGTCTTTTTCATAAAAAAATGTTGATGTTTAACCTAGAAAAAAATATTGATGTTTAACCTAGAAAAAATACAATATATAAGGTTTTCTATAACATTAATCCATATACTAATAAACTAGGTGTAAGACCCGTATGTTATACGGGTTTGATAAACAAAAATTAAATATAAAAGTTTAAACAAAAACTTTATTTAACTTAAAAATTTTAGGTTTTAAATTTAAAATTTTTAAATTTGAATTAAAAGGAAACATATTAAATACTATATGAGTACTAATATTATAATTTATTGGTTATTTTCAATTATAGTAATTATTAATTGAGGTTTAAATATAATATATTAATATTAATTAAGAAAAAATAAAAATATAAAAAAATGACAAATGGAAAAAACATTTAATTAAAATACCAAAAAATAACATGTGTCCAAATTAATAAGAGAGTGACATGTGGCAAAATTATTTTCATTTATTAGGAAGGAAGAGTAGTTCTTTTGCCATGTGTCACCATGTTAGGCATTTTAATTAATATCATTACACTTGTCAGACACTTATAATTAATATCATGCTACTTGTCAATATATTAATTCTCAATTTCAAATTTCAAATTTCAAAATTTAAATAACATTTTAATTACATTAAATTAATAATATTAGAATAACAATAAAATAAAATTTATACCAAATATAATAAAATAAAATTTATATAAATTATAAAATGATATATTTTACGTATTTATTTGAATCAGTGATTATAATTTTATATATAACTAAAAAATATCTTTTAATTAATAAGATATTTAAAATTATTAATTAATAGTTTTGAGTTTTTACTTAGAAAGTTTAATTAATTTTCTAACCGTAGTAATCACGGGTTATAAACTAGTCTATAATAATATGCTAACAAATTGTTCTCTACATATACCTAACAGTGCAAGTATTTTAAATTTAAATAAGTTACTCGTTAAGAAGATATCATAATTTTAGTTTTTATAAATAAAGAAAATTGGTTATATAAAGAGACTGTGAATAGGGGTGTGAAAAAACCTAAACCGAATAATCAAGTCGAACAAAATTATGTTTAGTTTATTTGGTTCAGGTTATTGGTTTTCGACTAATTAAGTTTGGTTAACCGATTAAAGATACCTTATTTGGTTAGTTTTAGTTAAATCTAATTGTTTTGGTTAAACCGAATTTATATATATATATATATATATATATATATATATATATATATATATATATATATATATATATATATATATATATATATATATATATATATATATATAACCATGATATAAATGGAGAAGATGACAATATTATTTTTATGTTATTATTCTGCTATTAATTTAATATGTGTAGTATGAAAGTAAATTTTAATATGAGTTTTAACATATAATTATTAATATATTAATTTTTATTTTATTATTATATTATGAATTTGATAAATATGTAGTATTGAAGTTATTTTTAATGTAAACATTATATTGTTATTTTTAAGGGATAATGACTTAAAAAGGTAATGAAGTTTTAAAAATATACAAAAAATACCATTATTTTATTTTTAGTACTCAAAATACCATTAAAGTATATTTTTTATACACACAATACCAATAAAGTACACATGTGTTCAAATAATACCTTGTGGGTAACCTACAATAGCCGGTAAAATGGTATTTTGTGTACAAAAAAAAAAAAAAAAAAATGGTCTTTTTTGTACATTTTTGAAACTTCGTTACCTTTTTAAGTAATTTTTCCTTCTTTGAATGTAATGGAAATTTAGCTACTTTTTATAAAGAACCATCCACTTCACTTCGGCCACTACTGTTGTTCATCGCCACCTTCCACCACCATGGCAAAACCCTTTTTCTTATTCTTCCTCCTAATCATCTGCCTACTTTCATCAACGCGGGAATCTCACCGGCCACCTCCGTTTCTCAGTAAATCCCCACGACTTCTCAAAACCCAAAAATTCTTGTTCAGCCGAAGTACACTTACGAGACATGATACTTTGATCAGACTCTTGATCATTTCAGTTTCAATGATCTTCCCAAGTTCCAACAACGTTATCTCATCAACTCCGATCACTGGGTGGGCCCAAGCCCTAGTCGTTTGGGTCCAATCTTCCTTTATTGCGGCAACGAAGGCGATATCGAATGGTTCGCTGCCAACACCGACTTTGTTTGGGACCTCGCCCCTCGTTTTGGTGCCATGGTCATCTTCCCCGAAGTAAAAGCCCTAATCACTCTACTCTACATTAATTTGTTCACTTGCAGACCTTTAATAATACAATTTTATCAAAAGCTATGTGATTTGATCTAGCATCGATATTATGGTGAATCGATGCTATATGGAAGCCAGAAAGAGGCATACAAGAATGCTTCTACTTTAGCATATCTAACAGCCGAACAAGCACTTGCTGATTACGCTATTCTCATCACCGATTTGAAGAAAAATTTATCAGCCAAAGCATCACCTGTAATCTTGTTCGACTGATCATACGGTGGAAGTAAGATCTTTTCCAACAATTTCAACAAAAATTAAACAAGCACTTGCTGATTACGCTCATGTCATCCCATTTACCTAAAGTACCTGGTTACCACAATGTTTTAGTTGAACACATGTGTGTTTTGTTGGTATTTTGTGTACAAATAGTAACATTAATGATATTTTTTATACTAAAAAAAACAACAATGGTATTTTTTGAACATTTGGAAACCGGATAACCTACAATAGCCGGTAAAATGATATTTTGTGTACAAAAAAAACAACAATGGTCTTTTTTGTACACTTTTGAAACTTCGTTACCTTTTTAAGTCATTATCCCTATTTTTAATTTTGGTTTAATATTTACTTGTACCTGCATAATTTTATATGTTTTAACCGGTAATAGAACCGAATAAAACATAACTAAATAAATTGAAACCGATTAAACCAAGCCTTATTTGGTTTAGTTATAGTTAAATTTAAAATATAAAAACATAAAACCAATAAAACCGAAAAATCGAATCTACATACGATTTCTTCTATTTAAAACCACGAGGGAGCGTGATGGTTAACTTGATAAACCAAGGGACAAAGAGAGTTTACACGAAAGCAAGGACCACTTAAAATGATGAAAGTTAGTATTATTTTATACGATAAATGCGTTTCACATGTTTATCATTCATTTAAGTCCGTATACTTGACCCGATGTGTTAGTTTTACATGACAGAAACATGCGCCTTGCTATTACTCAGTACTCACAACCTAAGATACGTATCAAAGGTAAAAGAAACTAGAAATATATAGTGCCTATTATGATTATGTTTAATTGACTAATAATTACTAAAATGTTGGATATAGATTTAAAAATATCCTTACAAACATTTAATAGTAAAACAAAATGAATCGTGTAAACTCAAAATTATTATCAGTTTATTCATAAAATAATAGATTTTTTAGAATATTTCTAAAAATATGAAGAATAAAATTCACATATCTTATTGGTGTTTTGTCTACCAAAATTATGGCTAAAACATCAATAAGGCTTCTCACCGATAAAGTTACCAGGAGGAAAATAATTGCAAGTGATGAAAACGCCTCTACCCCCAAAGCAAGTCACTCTAGCACACCCAATCCTCTTGGTAGTTTTCCACACTATTTGTGTATAGTGACCACATTCCTTTCCTCCACCACAAGAATTCGAGCCATACCTATACCACCGTTGTTCCGCCACCCATGCGAGTGATGCTTGAGCAGGAGTCCATCCATCACCACTACCCCAAAATATATTCTCCCCGTAAGGTCCATTGGAATGTTTCAACAGACAGTCGTTTCGTCTTTGCCTGGCATAAAGGTCTGCATAGCGTGCAAGCTTTGAGTCCCACACCAATGGCGGCATACGGAGAGCGGTCCGAGCCTTGTTTTGAAAAGTTAAGAATTGCTTGATGACATTGAGTTGAGATTGAGTTGGGGTTGGTGTTTTGATGGCATTGATGGAGGTGGAGATGAGGAGATTAAGGAAGAAAAACAAGAAAATTGTAGGAGATAATTTTGGAAAGAACATTATGTGATTCTGTTTAAGGTTTTGTGTGAATTGGTACAAAATGGTAGACTTATATTGTATGTTATTAAAATTAAATAAAAAAAATATATAAATGGTGGTTGGATTTGGAGAATTTAAGGCGCAAATGAAGGTGGCACCCATGTTCGATAATGATTACCACTTTGTTTTTGTTCTTTATTTTATAGAGAATATGAGTTGAATCGTAGCCGCGTTTAATCATTATTATTGGAATATATTATGGTAAACCAAATAAATGTTTTGTATGGAATATATTATGGTAACCCAAATAAATGTTTTGTATGGAATATATTATGGTAAACCAAATAAATGTTTTGTATGAAAATATATTATATTTGGATTTCATGCTTCTGTTTCTAAAACATCGACCTCATTAAAATGTTTTGTGTGGCGCACCTCTATGGAGAGAATTCTTTCTTTTGGAGCTCTTTCGAGAAGGGGTATTTCGGTCCACAGTTTTCATTGTGGTTTCTGCGATGCTGGGAGTGATGAAGGTGATCATCTTCTTATTAGATTCTAATTTGGTGTAACCTCTCTCCTACTCAGTTTCATTCGGTTAGAAAGCTCTTGGAGTACGCTGCGGTCTAGGGTAATTGTTTCAAAAAACGAAAAAGCCTCTTGGCTATTCTTTATGGTTATCTTTGGTGCACTTGAAAGCCAGGAAATGATATGGTATTTAATAACGTAAGAACTAATATTCCCAAACTGATAGATAATATTTGTTCGGTAGTTTTTAATTGGGTGAAACATAAATGAGTGTAAATGGGTGTGTTATACTTTTGATGTTTTGTAAAACTTTGGATTTTATTGTTTGCTTGCCTTGCCTTGTTTCTTCTTAGGCTGAGTTGTTTTAATATATTTTCCGCTAGTTCCAAAAAAAAAAGACAAATTTATCTGTTTTATTTTTTAATCGAAAAAACAATTAAAATCAAATCTACCAGTTATCCCAATAAATGTTGTTATGTATCCCATCATATATAATATGTATGTGGTTGTTTATATTATGTGTTTGGAGCCGGTCATAAAAATAAAGACACAAATGTGAAAATAATGTTTGGTGGATCGTTTTTTTTTCGGGCTCCAGCTAAATGGGTTTGGTTTTTTAGATTCGGGTTATACGGGTTCGTTTTTTTGCAATTTAACAATAGCTACAAACTTTAAATTCTATTTGTATCACTAATTAATTTCAAGATTCAACAAAGAAACTTGATTTCAGTAACAAAAACAAGCAATAACTAAGTGCTAACCTTAAGCAAACAAATCTAATGGCAAATTTCTAGTTTTTTTCAAGTTTTCAAGAAGATAAACAATAATTGAAATAACACAAAAAAACTTGTTTCAGTCTTGTAGGTGGAGAGGGAGGTTGAGGAGGTGTGTGACTAACTATTAACCATAGGTTTCTAATTAAATAAACTACACCGTTATCTACAACATTTTTTATTTTGAAAAATTTTCTAATGGAATATAATGAAATGATTTCATCAAAAACTTGATTTCAAGTTTCAATAACAAATAACAACCAACTATTAGCAATAACAACTAAATATTAACGATAAGTCGTTGATTTAATGAAAAGAAATTGAGTAATGTAACCACTTTTTGGTGTATTTTTTTAAAAACAACAAATTTAATTTGATTTTTGTAAAATAACCATTTTCTCTGGAATGAGTCGTTTCGAAAACAAATTCAGACTCGTTTTTTTATGGGCCGGCCCATCAAGTATCCTTCAGAATGACCTATACCAGACTGTCTTTTTGAATTTCATTTTCTGGAATATATTCAGACAAAATCGGGAACTCGATTTCATTTCAGATCTCAATCTTCCGATACACATCGTGTAACGTCCCATTTTCATGACCAAAAATTTCATTTTATTTAAAGTAAAACTTCCCAATTATAAAACCATTTTAAGAAAACCATATATTCTTGTTTACAATTATTGAAAAATCAGAGTATTATAATGAATGTGAAATCCTCAATGATGTTCATGAGTGTAGAGTCCCTCCTTCGCCTTCCCATAGCCATCAATGATACCCGAAACAAAAATAACTAAATAAACATAAAACTTAGTGAGTTTCCCCCAAAATACCTCATATGATAAAGATAAAAGCATGCATAATGGCCCACAACCTTTCGGTTGGAATGCCCATGCCCAATCAAACCTAGACTGGAATGCCAAGATGCAACGGTCCAATCAACCATCTAGTTGGAATACCCAGGGTTTGTTGGCCTTCTGCCTCAACCTAACCATTCCTCCCGAGCCTCCGTGCCTACGACTTATAACCAGCCTACACCGGGTATCTTGGTCTACAACACAAAGTAGGACCGTATCAACCCACTACCACCATATGTCGAAATATAAACAATCTGGATCAAGAAGGCAAATAATACAAGGAAACAACAATCATACAACTTACTACCGCCTACTAGGCCTCACACCGTACAATGTCCCACTACTAGCCAACCTCAATGAAATGCGAAAGCATAAGTTACTAGAGGTGAGATAGCCACCCGAACCGATGATCCTACTCTAGAGAGACAACCAAGCAAGGAATGTGCAAGAAAGTCTAGATGAAGAGTTCTCAAGCCATACTACATGACTAGTTACAGTCCCTAGGGCACTCCACTAGATGATAACCAGAAAGTATAGATATACATACATATATAACAGATCACTACAATATAGAAACATCTTATGTACTAGGATATAGATATAACAGATCACTTTAGCATAGCAACATCCTATATACCAAAAAACAAATCTAACAGATATCTACAACATAGCAACATCCTATATACCAGGATAGAGATCTAATAGATTACTACAGTATAGTAACATAATAAGTACCAACAATCCAAGGAATACATGACCGTATACACTTAGAGGTGAGAGAGATACTCGGACATGTGATCCTACTCTAGAGCCCAACGAAAAAAGGAACAGGAAAGAAATCCTACATCAAGATCCTCAGTCTATCATACATGACTATATACAGTCCCTATGCCATTTTCTACTTAATGATAACCAAAACTAGTGGGCCGATATTCATGCCTTCAACCCATGGGTACAATGCGGCAAAACTTGCCTGAATTGAAGAACTCTAAAACATTATGATACTATCTGTTTTCAGCATTGGTTACCCACAAATCCACTAATACCAGAACCATATATAATCTTAATCAATAGCCTACAATCCTCAAGTTTAACCTAAAGTCAAACTTTGTCAAAAATTCAACGGTCAACGAAAGTCAACAGTTAATAAAGCCTCATGACATCTATAGTTCACGTCGTGAGCCACCACAAGACAAAATAATTGGGTCATATAATCCTCACGACGTGAGAGCAGGCTAAATGTCATTTTGATCCAAAAACTTTGTAATCCATTAAGTCACGAATCCATCTTCTCCCAAAAGCTTCCTAACACTCCTAGGATCATAAAAATCGATGCTTTAAGGTTTTTTATGTCCAATAGAAGACTTGATCTCAAACTAAGTCATTCATGAAGAAAACGGAGATAAATTCTCATGCATGAACTCAAACATCCTCCAAAACTCATATCCATAACATGCAAGCACCAAGAGACCCTAAGGACCCATAAAGTTACCATGTTTATAGAGTACCAACACTCTAACTCTTAAAGTTATCGTTAAATATGCATAAAACCTTAGATCTAGCAACAAGGAAACATAAATCTTGGATCTTGGTTACTCATATTGGTCCACATTTGTAGCTAGAGGTTGCAATTTGAACTTCCAAGTTGAAACAATGCTTCAATGGTGATCTCTTCTTCTTCAAACCACCAAAACTCAATCAAAATCTCAAGAATCACAATGAGAGGCTAGGGTTAGGGTTTTACTGAGCTTAGGGACAAAGGAGGTTATTTTGGAACCCTAGAATGAAGTTTATGGGTTTTAAATACAAAGGATACCCTAAAAGCTCATGGTCTTGGGCTTCAACCCTACTCATGTCGGGAGCTCCTATTGATCATGTCATTGGCTCAGTTTAAAAAAATTATTACTTTGTCACTAATCACGTCGTGACCTCTCTATGGTCACATTGTGAGCCATTGTTTTACCAAGAAATTGTGCCTTTGACTCCGCAAAGCTTTAAATCAATTTGATCTACAAACCGGGTGATACACTTCGACTTTCTGATTCGATCTATGACACAATACTCCAGCTTCCCGATTCCGATCTTTGATACACTCTGTATTCACGCATTCCAAACTCCAACTTAAGATATGGAATACGATCGTGATGACCTTATTGTTTTACAAGTATTTTCTAAGATTTTTTTTATATTCACATCCTCCAATTTGAACTGACTATGTTCTAGAGTTTCAAGAAAAGATGCCATGGCATTAGGACTAAGCCTAAATCTAGTTTAGTTGTTATATAATGTGATTATTCATTGAAAATTAGTGTCCTGAAATAAAAAAAATTGCATTCGGAATCCAAAGAACACCTCCAGAATGAACTGCCCACATTTCGGAGCACCAATAGTTGAGGATTGTGCATTAGGACCAACTAAAAAAATAGTTTAGTTGTTTATAAAATGTTATTATACATTGAAATATTGCCCTGGAACAATAAATTGCTTTTCGGAGTGCGCTAAACTAGTTTAGAACACGAAGAACTCGCACGGAACACAAAGAACATGTCAAGAATGGTGGTTACTATTCGTTGTGGATTTGTTTTAAAACAAGTATTATATTTGCAGCACGATAGGGTTTCTGATGCATCCATTACACTTTCTTGTAAACCAAAATTTCGTACATATATTTTTGTGACAATCAAAGACAGACCAACACGAGATACTATGTTCCGGAATTCATGTTTTGGGAGGTGCTTAGACATTCCAAATGTAAATGAGGACCCTTTAATTCTACATTATGTGTTTTCCACTCAGTTATCTTGGAACCCCAAAGCGAAGTAAAGGGCATGGTTTTTGAGATTAGGGCTTATGAACTGTCTTTCGAGAAGAAAGAATTTTGTCTTGTCATAAATTTCCGCTTTGGTGATTATTTTCTTGCCTCCGCTTTTGGTGCCGAATTCTGTTCCCGTGTGTTTCCTACAATCACGAGGAATGTCTATGTGAAATCAGAGGATGTGATGAATGTGTTTAAACATTCGCTTAATTACTTATCAGACGAGATGCATTATGTGTATGTCTCATCTATCTGTTAGAGAAGGGTTCAAAATAGCCTGTAAAAGAGGAGTATTTCTCTTTGCTATCTAACCTTGATGAATTCAAAAATTATCATTTTGTTAATTTATAATTACATATAACAATTACGATTACTAATATTTTATAGAAATTTAATTGGGAATTTTTTATGTCTCAAATATCTATGGGGGGGATAATTTGGGATCTATTGTACTCATAGCTAGATGTTGTATTCAATAAGGTTGAGAAGCATATACATCCAGTCGAACCAAAAACTAAACAACTTCAAAAAATGACCTGCACCCTAAATGGTTTTAACACGCTTTTAAGGTAAGGTACATGATTAACAATTTTCTATTTTTTGTTTGATAATATTCTAATACATGATTCTTTTAGATATGGATTCTTGAGAGTTTTCCTGGAGCAATTTGTTTGATACACGGCAACTGAATGTGATCCCTTGGGCTATTGCATGGCCGAAACAGAGGCCTTTACATGTGTGTAAGTGCAACCAGTTTATAAACATCAACGACGTATGATTACTTATACATTTTAAAAATTTCTTCTTCAATATGTTAAATTTATGTTTATTTATAATTTTATAGCTTCCTTTTGTACACAAGTTGGACCCGGCAGAAGCTGAGAGTTGTGCAAAATGGTGGATAGTTAGCTCGGTGTGGATTGATCGCCCTAATTTTTGTGACTCATAAGTTCACATGGCACCTTCCCTAACACCATCACCCAAACACTCCCCCACCCATGATCCTTGAATAAAGAAGGAACGGATAGATGTTTAATCTCACCCAACACCACCATCACCGTTGGCCACTGAACCATCAACTAATAAGTACCAAATTATTACTGATTTGCAAAACAAGGTCAATGAATTCCGTGCATAGTTGATGTCACAAGATAAGCGTTTAGCAAAGCATAACGCTACTTTTCTTATAAAACTTATCAATAAAACTCCCAAAGATGATGTTGGTACCCAAAGGGGGTGGATGTATATTGGTACCATAAACTACAATGACTTATGGGAGTATGTTAGGGACTCCCGAACAACCGTTGACTCTTGTTTCTAGGTAGTCGTACGCATGTATTCAATCGCCAAATATAAAATATATTTCGTGGGATGAGTACAAAACACCAACAACACCTATTAGGCATACTACGCGCCAAAAAGTTGTGTCCATATGGTATAAGTTCCCATGGATACATATGAAGAGGAAAACTTTTGCACAACAAATGCTAGCACAATTGGACAATATTTTAGAACCTAACATACAATCTATATAAATAACGTCATGGTTCACTGTTGTTTGCACACAATTTTTTTAGTGTTATTGCGATGACTAAATTGTGGACGTGCTTATATGCAAATAGTCACACAAGATGGTTGGAATGTGATGTAAGTGAAAGATCTAGTATGCTCAAGAATGATCTTAAAGTGATATTGCAATTTAACATATGATACCAATAGGTCACACAAACAACAACATGATATAATTGATTATTTAATAGTAATTAGTCTTAATAAATATTCAATAAACTCTTATAATTAACTTGGAACTTATTTATTTCTAGGAAATAATAATTTTCGTTAGCAAGTAACATTACATAATTCATATGGTATGAATTAATAAGTCATGCACAACATTTTGGCTTAGATAGATTCTTTTGTTTTAAAAAATATAAAGTTTTTATCGTCTTTTGTCTTATTAATTTCAAAATTATGGAAGCAAAAAGGATGACATTGTCTTTTGACTAGTTTATTCAAAAGAAGAGTGTGGTCTTATACCTATTTAATGTATAGAGGATGAGAGGCAAGGTACTTTCAATTTTTTAATTCATAAGTATTAAGGGACAAGAGGCATCATGTATTTTGAATTAGTTTATTATGGGAGATATGATTTAGAAGCATGCCTTAAGATAATAAAATACAATAGGGATAGATGTATGGTATATTAAGAACTCTTGGTTAATATCTTTACTATAATAAGGCTTTCACTACTTCCTCTTTTGTTATCCAAAAATCCAAAACATGCATATGTGTATGTATTTTCACCCATGCTTTGTTTATGCATGAATATTACTTGCTTATATTATGCTATCTTGAAGTTTATATTGGTTATGAACTTCAAGCTCAAGAGATTAAGACTTTTTCTTACAAGACTAGCATCTTAAATCAAGTTGACAACTTGCTGGTGTTTATAAAGTTCATCATTCTTCATCAACATGCAAGCCTCCTAAGATGATCCAGAGAACTACAAAGGTTGATATTTCTCCATCTTCTTCTTTTGGTTGGTGTTTAATCTTTATACTTTTTGCAAGAAGATCAGTGGTGAGCTTAACTTGTTTATGTTATTAAAAACTGATTAAGTATTTCATTGCTAGATTTTTGTTTTTAAAACTAGTTTTTGAATAAAAACGCAACAAATGGTACCAGAGCCACCTTGCAAGTTTGGTTAGATTTTTTGATTTTTGGAAATCTTAGTTGTTGGAGAATATTCATAACTTTGTTTTATATAAAAACAAGTTCATACATGTTTTTTATGACAACTTTATAATTGTTAATTTATGTGACAAAAGTTTTCATGAATCTTTGTCATTTAAAGTTGTTTTAGAAAAACAAAGGTTGTTTTATGTATATGTTGATATGCATGATGTGCATAAATTAGCTAATGACCATTATGTTTTTTGTGTTGTTGTGTTGGTTGTTTTATAAAATTGGTTGTAATAATTGATTTATGAATATGGTATGTAATAAATTAAATAGATTAGTTTTCATGGTTTATTTATGTAAATAATATATTAGTTGTTAGAAATAATTTATGTGTACAAAAATATAACAAGAATAGAAGTTGGAGCCAGTGTGTGAAGTCAAGAAGGCAATTTTCGAGGTTTTGAGGTGTGTAAGTACACATGCAACCTTTTTAGCAATTTGTTGTAAAAGGTGTTGCTGTTGACAGCCTCCCTTGGAGCTGTTGAACATAATGCAACCTTTTCTATGACTTTTTTTCGGAAATATGTTGCATATTTCTGAAATATTGCTTTGAAGAAGTTTTTTCAATCTTTTGCAAGCAGGGAGTGTTTTCTCAAGTGGGAGCTTCTACAACAACATTACATGAAGTTTTTTGGTCCCTTAAAATGTCCCTTTAGGAATAAACTTGGCTTGTTTTGTGTTGGCTCACAAAAATATTATTAGTTGGTTATATTTATAAACACATAATTTTTATACATGCTTGTGTTGTTTATTTTATGCAATTATTATGCGTGGTCGATAAATTCGTTTTCACAGCTAAAACAATTTTGGACAAAATAAACGTTACATGAAGTTTGGTTTTAAAATTTATAATATGGACATTAGATGTAATACGTAATGGTTTTAAAATAAAATCCAGTTTTATAAAAACGTTAATAATGTCAAATTTTGAAATACTCAATGATAACTTTTAAAATGGTGATTTTTATAACTTATACAAACTTCATATATATAAATAATAAAATGAATTTGTATTAAAAATATAAAAGGGTTCAAATGCACAAATTAATACCGATTATTAAAATTGAATCAAGTTAAAGTATATAAAAACTAGCTTTTTATATAAAACCTTCACAACTGATTTTTTTTAAATGGTAAGATGGTTTATGATATACATGTAATAACCATGATATCATATGTTTTTAAAACTAGAATAATAAAACATATAAAAAGCTCTTTTTAAAAACCTCAAATCTATGCAATCCTTTTTGAAGAGCACTCGCACTTCTCTCATATGCACTAGTGGGATAAAGGGTACATAAATGCTTAGTTTTATCTTTTGATGGTCGGGTTGTCTTCGCGATTTCTATAACCAAGTTATAGGCCGATTACACAAGTTTTTCAAATCGGATGATTTGATTGAAAATATTTTGTGATAAAAGGATACTTAAGCAAGAGAGTTCCGAGGAATAGATTGAATCAAACATGTCTAAATAAATTTGCTATTAGCGATCCCATAAATCTATGAATTATATAGTAAGATATAATTGATAATCAATATCTATTGGGTTGAATTCAAATGGATGGGATAAATGATACCTAACCATATATTTGTTTTGCAACTTAGATCATAGACTTCGATAATTAATGTTTTTGGAAACTAAAAGGGTATTAATTATTAAAGCGTTAAATATTGAAAATACTAATTGAATTTTGTTAAAATTTTGTAGTTAAATAATCCATTCTCATTACCATTAAATTGTCATTTTCTTTAATGACTTAATGAAACAATAACATTCAATTGATACAACTTCAATGAATAGCTTCATGTCTTACGAAACAATCTCATGAGAGATATGAAATTATATCCACATAAAGTTCCAAGTCCTAAACTATTTGCTTTGAGCAATAAGCCTGAACATGATACTTAGTAAAGGCATGACTATGATGCTAAAGATGTTTCTAACATAAAACTAGGAATATTTCAATGCCGAAAAGGGTCACCTTGTGTGATCTAGGAGGCCTATGTTTTATGGAATGAACACCTTTATGCCCAAGAATTCGAATAAGGCCCACATATATGGATCTTGTTTCTTTTGAGGAGAAACTAGACAATGGAAGAGGATTTTCTCCTCTTATCTGGAAAGAAAGTATGAAAGAGACTAGTACTTCAGGTATGTACTAGATGGAACTGATGTTTTTGTAATAACACTTAGGTACTTGTGTAACATACACGTTTTGAAATTGTGTTTTGTAATGAATAAAATTGTGATATTATGTAAAATTGAGTGTTGAGTTCTAACAGATGGTTTTTACTAAAAATGAAGTAAAACTATGTTTAGAATCACTCAGAAAATATAGGAAATCTTATGAGATTCCAATTAAAAGCCAAATAGTGAAATTTAGCGAAAATATGAAATTTTAAATAAGTAAAATTTTATTATTTGATGTTGTAGAGAATCTCGTTAGAAACTTATAGACGAAAACCTCGTCAAAATCCGAGTTATAACGAAGAAGTTATGACCAACCGGAGATCCGCGACAAAACCGGCACGGCGTCGAATGACGTAAAAAGTGAGTTTTTGATAAACTACTTTTTAGCCTTAGTAATCTAAATGAAAGTCGTAGTATTCGTTAAACCGAGAAATTCTATAAAAAGAACGCCAAAATCTGACTTCGTATGAGGAAGTTATGATTTTTCGAAATTTCAACTTAGTAGTAGACAGCTAAAAACTCGAATTTTAGATCGAGCGATATTTTACCGATACATCCAAAACGAGAATCAAAGGTCTCATCATATGTAGTACAACAGTAAAAATTCTGACGAAAACGAATGTCGGATGAAGAAGTTATGAATTTTTAACGGATTTTCCTGTCCTGGTCTATTAAAAATAATAATATTAAAAATAAAGTCAAAATTAACCGATGAAGTCTAAAAGAAAGTTGTAGAGCGTAATTTGAGCTACGCGTTCATATAAAGAACGTCAAAAACAGAGCTCGTATGCGAAAGTTATGGATTTTAGAAGTTCGGGGCCCGAAAATCGAAAAATTTCGCATGAGTAGTACTGGCCGCGTCACCTCGCACGAAGCAGGTGCGTCACCGGAGACGTGGCCCAAACCGAGCTACTTCGCTGCTTGCTTCCGGAGACCGATGCGTGTTCCATTTCGATTCGCCGAGGCCGAGGTCCAGCAAGAGCGAGACACGTCTCGCCTACCAGCCTCGTATCCGAACCTCACTGTCGAACCTCGCGCCAGCTGGTCCGAACCTCGCATCCGAGCCTCCCCTTCTCGCCACCTTCCCTTTGCTGCTGTGGCCACCGAGCCCTTCGCTGCTTAGCCGACTCCGAAGCTCGGCCCTATATAAAGGGGGCTGCGAGATCTTCCGACTAACTTTGAAAATTTGCCACTTTTAGCCCCTCTTTCCATATTTTCTACATTTTGACTTTCCCCGAAGCCCTGATATCAATTTTAGCACCCGAAACACATCCCGAGACCCCCGAGAAGCCCGGAATTTTATCTTTTCGGTTTTGAAGCCCTACCTTCGCAGAGCCCGGTTTTCAATTAAGCTCCCGGTTTTCAACATAGAAAGACATATTTAAAGCCGAAGTGTTGTCCAAATTACTATTTTAACCCCCGGTTAACTTAAGGTGAGTTCAATATATAGGAACAATTGTATGTTATGTGTTATATGTGCTATGTGCTTTTCAGTATTATTATTCTGAGTTATTTTCTCGTGTGATTCGCTATGTTTATAGCAATTGTAATACCTTTGACCATGTGATCAGTGAAAGGACTTAGATTCACATTGGTACTGGTATGTAGCCTCTGGCCATGTAGAGCATGTCTCCGTAAGAGAATGACTTCTATTCTATGGCATTGGAAAATGGTTATACAGGACTATAAACCTGAAATCTAACATGATGTTAATCAGAAATTGCATGTCTTCTATGCTATTTGGGCCAAAGCTTTATTGATGTATATCAAGAATTGAAAAGAATATCTTTGAATAATGTCTTTGATTGATATGAACGCTTGTCACATGATCTCACATACATCTTGTTGTTCCTCTTTGCTTTTGCCACATTGAAGTATATATATGGAATAACATTATATTGTATCTATTTTTCAACTCACTAAGCGTCACCGCTTACCCTATCAGTGTTTAATAATTGCAGGTGATAAATAAATGATATGTTTACATACTATTGAAAGATGTAGAATAGTTTGTAATAGTACTTTTGTACTACTTTTTTATGTTTGTATAAATTACAATATCCTGGGTAGTTATGTAATATATATAACACTTTGTAATAAAAGGTTTGTATCCAATAGTTTGTAAATCCTTTATATCAATGTAAAATATTGCTTTTATGAATATGCAAATAGCATGTTTTGGAGTAATGATAATGTGAAATATGAAAGTTTGGGTCTTTCAAAAAATATGAAAGTTAGGGTCTTTCAACTTAGTACTTAAATGTTAATCTATTATTTGTAAATGGCGTGTAGATACTTACAAAAGAGTAACCAGTTGAGCACAATCAAGTTGGAGCTACACTCTCGGAGCTTAGTTTATTAATTATGCTAGGAATATAATTCACTTGTATTACAACACAATGGTTGTTTTGGAAAAATGTATGTTTTAATGTAGCTTGCTTAAATATATGTCTCAGTTTAATTTATTAATGATTAATTAAAATTCTTTTATTAGACAATATCTCTTAACTAGAATTAACAAGTTCTATATAAATAACAAGTTCTATATGCAAAATACTTTTGGCGTAAAGTTGTTTTAAATCAAACTCATCTTAGACATTGTTATATTTATTATATAAATAACATTCACATATTCAAACTTCAAGAAAGGGATCCTTCAAGGCAAGTAATATAGTTTATTTGACATATGTAAATCCAATTCATATATAAAGATTCGCATTGATTTTTTCACTAAGTATTAGGGAAAATAAGTTATTAAGGAACTATACACTATGGTGTATGACTTCCTTTCTAATAAATGTCTAAGATTTAGCACAAGATTCAAAATCAACGTTATTAATAGCTATAGTAGTTTCAGTTATATTTTACATGGTAAAGTATAATTATGAAACCTTTGTTTACGTTTTCAAATGTAACGTTGAAATACAAACTGGTAAGAACTATCTAAGGCCTTAATGATAATAAAAGATGAATTAAATCTTACTTTTTATGATTAATCTCTAATCCATAGAAATGTCCTCATTTATTTCCTTGGGATAACCCTAAAACACTATCAATTGTACATTGACTACAAACACCAACTAACTACTAGATATAGCATTTTCTTTATAAGATTTTGTATGGAGAGGATCTATCCCTATCTTATTAAATGTTTTATGGATTTAAAGCTTATGTTGAACTAAAGCTTTTTAACCCAAAATCTATTAGATACATATTTATATAATACTCAAAATGTGGATTAGATTATTATATGTAAGCCAACTAAGAATAAGTTTTCTTATTCCCTTGATAGCTACGTTTGTAGAAAGCAAGCTTCTAATAACAAAGCAAGTGGGGCATACATGGAACTTGAAACACCTAAAGAACCATAACCTGATGTAGTTACAGTTGGCACTAGATTTAACAAAGATTGTTAAACTTTAATAATAACTATTCACAAACACAAATTGTTCTCATTAGTAGTATGAATCATCTATGACTTTAAAAATGTACAATCTTTAATTGATAATCTTTTATTAATGATTTCTAGCAAATCCATCAAATACCAAGATACCATGATAGATGTAGAATATGATTAATGACTTAAATTCATGAACATGAGATGTAATCCATGTATGATAATCAAGTATGGTTTTGATTGAACTTCCTCCCTATATCTAGGCTAGAAGGAGTAAGTGACTCTTCTAGAAAGAATATATTACATGGATAACTATATACATCTAAAGCAAGACTTGTTAATAAAGATTTTTCTCATACATATGTCATTGACTGTGGTCCTTATTATACTCAACACAATGACTATGATCAAACCTTTTTCACAAGTCGCTACGATTAGATCAACAAGGATATTGTTTACTATAAATTCTTATTCTTAATATGAGATATAGAAAATATATTTCAAGAAAGACCGCTTTTCTTAATAGATATTTACTATAAGATATCTATATAGTTTAGCGTGTAGGTTTTTTAATACATGTTATCCTAACAAAATGTGCAAAGCTTCAGATCCACTTGGTATTGTCACATGGCACTAAGTTTTGAACCAGCCTCAAATGAACCTAGCTCATAGGTTTGAACTAGCTAAAATGATTTATATTCAACTCTCTTGGCAAATTAATCCATCATTTATTCCATATTATGCATAAGACCTGGTGTATGATCATGTTCTGAGCATATCATAATATACCAATTAAATACATGGTTAAGTCACTGGATGACTGTAGAAACATTCTAATAGTACATTAGAAGAACTAAGAGGATGTATATGAGACATAAAAATTACAATAAAATCTACATGTAAAGAGCTACATAAGATTATGATTCTAAACAAGTGTATATAGTTATGAATTAAAATTGGATTATGACGTATTGAGGGATGAAGAGTACGTTTAGATGGAATGAGGTCTAAGCAGAACAAAATGACACAACATACTACAAAATAAGAGTGCACAACTTTAGAAGTTTAAATCTAATATGATTGGATGAATGAGTTCATTGAATACTTATGTTGATCTATGCCATTCAAGGACCACATAGAAATCTTTGTAACTTCGAGAGTATACTTAATCGAGCTAAGAGACTTTATGTTATGAAAGAACACCAATCATATACTCTAATATATTTAAGTATGCTTAGAGTAAAGTCAAATATGGAGATGATAGTACTCACATAATTCATGCAAATTAATTCTAGTCGAAACCCATTGATAAAGTGCTTCTTAGCTAAGTATGAATGGTCACACTTCAACCATAAGACTTTATTATTCTAGAAAAGGGATTTTGATTTGGATTTAATATTTGGATATTGGAAAATTGTAATAACAACTATTATATAGTTCTTTGATATACTGGGATATGATCATAACATCAATACATGTTGTGTTCTATATAAAAATGTTTAATCCATGAATAATCTTTTTATTCTAAAAGTTCATAGTCGGCTATAATTGCGGGAGAAGTTATGAAATAAGACTAATATGAATTGGATTGGTTGATTTTCACTGGATAAAGGTAGGCAATGGGTTTTAACCAGGTTTCATAGGTACTTGTTAGAGAACTGGTATTGAATTGACCTGCATCAAGATCATCTCATGGATCGCTATCGCGAATGAGACTTGATTAAAAGGTACTATATTTTTGTCATTAGTACATGGGATATATAGTGGGACTTATGTGTAAGTAGTATCGTTGTTAGATATGGTCAAACACTGGACCTTAACTGGACAGTTAAAAAAACCATTTTTCAGATATGGTATGAACTATGCAAGAGGCTTATGTAGTCAAGATGGGATTTGTTCATCTTATATGTTGAGAGTTAGACATCCAAAGTGCCTTAACAAAAGTTGAACACAATATGAGATTGATTGCAATCCGTATCTCACGTTTAACATGATGTCTGTGAAAAAGATATAACTGATAAACTTACCTTATATACACCAATTGTAGCTTGAAGCTTTTTGGAAATTGTGTTTTGATTGAATTGCACAAAGTCGTATGTTGATTGGGGCAGTGAAAAGTTTCTAGACGTTCACCACTGTCTATATCAGTCTAATATGAATATTGCATAAGTGGGAGATTGAAAGATCTATTATGCTCAAGAATAATTGTAACACTCGGGTTTCACGGCTAAGCATATTTGTCAATATAATAGTCTAGGTCAACTCTTGTAACTCTTTTTGAAGTAATAAAGATGAAATAATTGAGTATTATGTGAATTATGTGTATTTATGTGCTTATAATTTAATTATAAATGTAGAATTAATAAAGAATAAAAATAAACATCAAAATTAAAGTGTGAGATAAGCCCTATATCTCTACATAAAGTTGTAGAATATGTATCAAGGTTTCCGTACATATAAGGAACGCCGAAATCCGAGTTATAACGAAGAAGTTATGACCTATCAAAGTTTCGGAATAGCAGTGTACAGCCCAAAGTTCGAATATTAGATCGAGTGATTTTTAGCCGAAACGACCTAAACAAGAATTGAAGATCTCGTTGAGAGTAGAGTAACGAGAAAAAGATGGGCGAAAACGGATGTCGGATGAAGAAGTTATGATGATTTAATGGACCAATCCTGTCCCGGCCCGTTAATAATATAAATTTAAAATCGAATGAAAATTAGCCAACAGAGTCTAAACGAAAGTTTTAGAGTATGTTTCCACTTTCGTGTGGATATAAAGAACGTCAAAAATGGATCTCGTTTGTGGAAGATACGAATTTTTGAAGTTAGGACTCGAAAATGCGAAACCTGGTGCGAGACTGATGACGTGGCACGATCCCAGCCGTCGCTTACGGCCCACGGTCTGGCCTTCGGATTCGGACACCTGGCCTCGCTACGCCCCGCGTGCGAGAGGAACGCCCCGCGTCCGATGTACGCCCCGCGTCCGAGAAATGAGCGTTGCGCATACCCTTTCTACTTGGTCCGAGGAGTGGCCACGATGCACCACCAGCGAAGCGACGCGTGTCGTACGGAGCGAGCACTATGCCCAACGTAGGTCCAAGGTACGCCCAGCGTATTGAGGCCTCGCAGCCTATAAAAGGGGACCAAGGGCAGCTTCATTTCTTGCACCTTTCCACCTTCTTTCTCTCACTACTTTCTCTCTCTAAGTGCTCTAAACCCCCTAAGCCCTAGATAAAACCTCTAGCACCCTAGGGAAGCCCCGAGGCTCTTGGAGTGCCGAGAAAAAGGACTCTTTCAGTTATGAAACGCTGCTCCAATTAAGTTCGGGTTTTCGATAAAATTCGCTGTAAGTGTGCTACGCTTACGCAATTTTTAATATAGCTTTCAAATAATTATTGGAATGTTATTAGGTCCTTAAAATAATTATTTGGGCTATTATTATGAGTTATATTTATTGTTATTAACGCTTATATAATAATAATAATAGTCAGACAATTAATTTGTCACAGTTATCATTAGACTAAACCCTAGTGGTATCGATACTAGGTTTTATCGAAGGAAAATCATTGTGACAGTATCGAAGCACTGTCCGAGTGCTCAGTCACCACCTTTCAGGTGAGTGCATAGTTACCTTCAGCTTACACATAGATATAAATATTTTATATAAATTACGTGCTATGTGTGTGCATATTATCTGAATACTTGCTATCTATGCTGGATGAACGTTTTTATACATGTTTTCAATGACTTAAACTGTATATGTATTTTATATCTACAAAAATGTTGGGGTAAAACATGGGTAGATGTAATAGGTGATGTGTGATAAAATGATGAGAGGCCTCGATGTTGTTGTTGTTGTTGTTGTTGATCCAGTCATCTAGAGGAGTATAGATGACGACCACGGACTCTTCTAGACAGTCCAGTGGAACGCTGGTAGGCTCGCAACCTGTAAATGTTTGTGAACGATGTGTTCACTGGTGTACTCCATCCCCCACATGGTTGCCTTTAGTACATTTATTGCTAAGGAACCCCCTTAGCAGTAGTGTCCATCCCGATGATGATCCTTAGGATAAGTCCCTTATGATAGGTGTTTAGGGACGTAATGTGAGGATAACGGGAACGGGTAATCGGGTTATTGTTGATTGATGGAATTAATAAACTTATTTATTGTGGGTTGAAAAACCTATGTGCTCACCAGGCTCCCAAGCCTGACCCACTCAGTTTTATGTATTACAGGTAGTGGCGCCTGAGCATAGATATGATGTTTGGACGAGGGATTACGGATATAGGCCTGTAGATATGAAATAATGTAGTAAAGCTTATATTGTACTGTTTATGCTTTTGATCTGTACGAACATGACATCCTGAGTCTTTTAATGAAATACATTTCTATGGAAATGCTTTTGATAAATCTTTATCATATTTTGTTTTGGGAAAAATTCCGCAACACTTTTATTTAAAATGTTACTCTGATTTTTAAACAAAGCATAAACAAAATCGGTCTTTTCTGTCCGTGATTTTGGGGATGTCACAATAATATTAAAATGATATTGCAATTTAACATATGATACAAATGGGTGACACTAACAACAACTTGATATAATTGATTATTTACTAGAAATTGATTTTAATATATATTCAATAAATTCTTATAATTAAATTGGAGATTACTTTTTTCTAGGAAATAATTATTTTCATTAGCAAGTAACATTATATAATTCATACGGTATGAATTATAATACATGAACAACATTTTGGACTAGAAAAATTCTTTTTTCTTTTACCACAAAGTTAAAGTTTATATTTTATAAACGTGGTTTGTAAAATATATAATATTTGTCTTCTTTTGTCTTATTAATTTCAAAATTATGGAAGCAAAAAGGATGGCATGGTCTTTTTACTAGTTTTTTCAAAAGAAGAGCATGGTCTTATACTTATTTAATGTACAAAGGATGAGACGCATGGTGCTTTCAATTGTTTAATTCATAAGTATGGAGGGACAAGAGACATCATGTCTTTTGCATTAGTTTATTATGTGAGACATGCTTTAGAAGCATGTCTTATGATAATAATAAAAAATCGGGCTAGAGGTATGGTGCATTAAGATCTATTGGGTAATATCTTTATTATAAGAAGGCTTTCAATACTTCCTCTTCTATAATGAAAAAATCTAAAACATGCATATGTGTATGTATTTTCTCTCATCTTTTGTTCATGCATGAAGATTACTTGCTTATCTTACGCTTTGTTGAAGTTCATATTGGTTATGAACTTCAAGCTTAAGAGATTAAGAGTTTTTCTTACAAGACTAGCATCTTAAATTAAGTTGACAACTTGTTGGTGTCTCTAAAGTTCATCATTCTTCATCAACTTCCAATCCTGCCAAGAGGATTCAAAGAACTACAAAGGTTGTTATTTCTCCATCTTCTTCTTTAGTTGGTGTTTAATCTTTCTACACTTTGAAAGAAGATCATTGGTGGGTTTAACTTGTTTATGTTATTAAAAAATGACAAAATCTTCCATTGTTAAATTTTGTGTTTTCTTTTATTAAAACCCCAATAGTAAGTTATAGAATTATGTGTTCATTACGTACTATGCTTCTAATAACAATAGTTACTTTACTGTAAAAAAAATTATTGGCAGCACATTATGATGAGGATCCCATTATTGTTAGAGCGTTAGATGGCAAGATGCTTGGTGGATGGTTGTAGCGTCAACTTTCAACATAGATGCATTTGATTGGAGTAACTTGGCTTACAAATTCGTTTATCTAGCTTGGACAAACTGTGATGCGGTATAAGTATGTTTGGATTATATTACCTAAGTAATAGTAATTTATAAGATAATGTTATTTGATGAATAATATTTCTATCCTTTTGTGTAGATTCACATCCCAATCAATATACCAAGTGCTCACTGGTTTTTAGGTTCTTTGGATTTGAAGACATTCAAAATAACTATATACGATAGTCATTAGAAGAGTGATTGTTGTTCAGAAGAAGATGAATGGTTTATTGGTATGTGAACCCACATTCACAAACTACTAGTGGGTGTCAACTTCTAGGGTATCAAACCAATTAATGCAATCCCAATTGAGATTTACAACATGACCTTTGAAAGGCCTCAGACATACCGCAACAGATTGACAGTAGAGGAGATTGGGGGTGTTTTTTTGTTGGTTCTTGTAAATGTTGTTCACTAGGAAATCGTATTTTATCGAGGGTGACAACGGTCCAAGGGCTATGTCATATTATAAACGACCAGCGGAATTTTTTAGGGTACAAGGGCCAAGTCCATTTGAATATTGTAATATCACTTAAAACAAATCCCTTAAGTTTATGTAATTATTATTTTTTTGGTGATTTCAATATTACATTTTCATTATATATATATATATATATATATATATATATATATATATATATATATATATATATATATAACTTATAGAAAAAGAAAATGAAAAAAATTAACACAAAACACATTTTACACATAAAAAAATCTATTCTGGAACGAGTGTCTAGGATCCTACTCTGATGTTCTGGAGACCTCTCCGAAATGTCTCCGAAATGATATATCCGGAAAAAGTGGTTAACCTAAAAAAAGGAAATTGGGTCAGTTTTTCAAGGAGTTCATTTATATCGTTCAGATTACTCAATTTCCCTTAAATAAACCTAATTGCTAAGTTCAAGTATATCAATAAAATAGACAAATAATGGAAATATGAAATAACCTAAACTAATAATAGGATCGAGAGTTGATACTTGTGTGGTTCATTATATTAGGAGTGGGGGTTGCCGGAGATGATGCCATTAGAAAGGGGTCGCTAACAGAGAAGGTCTGATAGCAAAAAGTCAACGTCGACAACAATGGGTGTTGCTGGGGTAAGAGTGATATAGTAGGTGAGATTTTTTTTGTAATGTCTATTGCTCTCCATCCTAGTTCAGCAAACAAACAACACGGATTGGACATCTGAGCTTCTTTTTTTCATTTTATTTAAATGTTGTTGGATTGTTTTTTGGTATTGTCAACCAAGTCTTGTCAATTAATATTTTTCTACTTTATGGTTTGAGTTTTCAGTTATAAAAAATAATATGACATGTGCGGATAGTTAACACAATGTTTGGTTTTTGAAGATAAAAATGTGGTTTTAAAGGCCATAAGCTAGTTTGTTACATCTTATATGACATCCAAGCACCTTGGAGAGCTTTGGGAGCGATTTTAAGAGTCAAGAAATATCAGAAGATTCAAGAATCAAACTCCATAAATGTAATATCATATTCTTAACAAGATTGTGTTTCCATGGTGAAATTTGAAAAAGTGAGAAACTTTGTTCTTGCATGCTCCCAAGAGAAGAAAACATGATGATGTTGTAGTAAGTCTAGTAATCATATTTTCAAGTGTTTAATGGAAAATAAAATCATGGTAACTCTCTTGAAATTGAGAAAGATGGTGATGATATTGAATTGCTATAATTAATAAGTTAATATTTTATAAATTTACATTAAAACCATGAAATAGTTAATGGTCGTAATAGTTAGTTTCTTTTTAAGGATACATCGTACTGAGAAGGACTGATGAAGATATCTAAAAACTCAAATGTTTGGTAGTTAATAAGCATCGATGGGATCAAGGATATGTAACAACGTAGAAAAATATCCATATTGAATGATCAACCGAGCTATCAAAAGTAATCCTAAAAATATGATTTTATAGTGTAAAACCATCAAAAATACCCACTTTGGAAGCAAGCATTCGGAGTCACTTCTATGCTTCTCAAAAAATTATGAACTCTCTCTCTCTCTCTCTCTCTCTCTCTCTCTCTCTCTCTCCCCAAACATCACATTGGTCTTCACAGTTAATCATATGAAGAACATTCACTAATGTCATAATCATCCAAAAATTTCATTTGGTGAATCAAAAACCCGATTCACAACAAAACTCGATCAAGAAGAGCCAAAGTCAATTCAATCAAAGCACGTAGTCATTGCAAAAAATAAACTCCGATTTATGCTCATCGAGAAACAAAAAAATCCCAAATTTAATAAATCTTTCTCAAGCTTCAACAAAAATCATGATTTTGAGAAATAACAATATTCATTCAAGTGAGTACCGGATTCCCCCCTTTTGATCTAGTCAAGATCATAAAATCTTCAAATGGTCATAAGAATGTGCTCGAATCGGATATGTCAACGCAAAACTCCCCTTTGACGAGAGAATAAACGTGAAACACCAAATCCCTAAACAAAGATCATAAAATCCTCAAATGGCTCTTGAATTAGAATCAAGAGACATACTAATCAACTGAAATATAATTGTGGAAATATCAAATCTAATCATCCTGAAAATTAACCCCAAAATGTAAACTTTTCTGATTTTTTGCCAAAATTGAAACAGTTTTGAGAATATAGGGACTAAAAGTTAAACTTCAATGTTTCTTCCCATTATCAGTCACAAAGAAAGTTAATATATTCCGGTTCATCAATGGAGTGTACGAAGTAGATCTCATATTTTCACGAAGCAATTAGAATTGAGTCTAGCATGCTTGATTGAAGAAATCAAACCGTGTAGCAAAATTTTGATACAACCCGAAGTAAATTTCATTGCAAAGTAACATAACATTTCAGGATCTTATCCATCGCTTGCAGAGGTGATGTTGAAGTGTTGATTTTTATATCACGAAGTTCATATAGATAGTATTTCCCAAAGAACATATTTTGCCAAGCCCAAACAGATGAAATTGCTAGAGTAGAAAATATATTATGCCTATTTTTGATTTAGTCCCTTTGCTAGACCCTTTAATGTGATGTGTGTGTGTGTGTGTGTGTGTGTGTATATATATATACATATATATATATATATATATATATATATATATATATATATGACGCGGCATCAACCTCCGACTTCTTTTTTAGGCTTCTGTTGCGGTGGAGATCTGACCATCACGAAGCAAAGTCGTTAGAACAGCCCCTAACTATTGTCCAGGGGCAGCATCCGACAATTAAGTTAGATCGATTGGTAGAGATTGGATAGTTCTCCTTATGTGGAGAGAAACATCTTGGTACTGGTGGTAGTGTTTGGCACCTGTAGGTGGAGGGTGGTGGCTTAGTCACCCATAGTCTAGTGTGGTGGCTGATCTAAGGGGAAAGGATAAAGTGGCGGCTGAGCCACCAGGGAGAGTCCTCATCTAAGGAGTAGGAAGTATTCACTTTATAAGGGACCATTAGATCAAGGAGAATTAGGTCAGGCCTTGGGCCAACCCAATTCAGGCCCAACTAGCATGGAGCTGGACAAGGCCACCCAAAAGCATCGGGCGAGGATGGTAGCTGCACACAAAGAAAGGCTGGAAAAGGAGCGCCAGACAATGTTGGCAGGACAGTGTCAAGCATGGCTGGATAGGAATCACCAGGTAAGGTTGGTACGTTAGAGCTGTCTAGGCTATGCTAATGCACCTAATATCATCAAGTGCCCACAGTCCAATGTTATTTGTACATCGTCAATGACATTGGACTGAACTCAGTCATATAAACGATGCGTTGTCAAGTCCTCCTAGTCTGATGTGATTGGATTACGGACAATTGGATCAGACTAGACAAAGAACCAATGAATAAAAGAATAAAAGAAATGGCCAAACCTTGCCTACGAGAACCGTGGCGTTACACGATGAGAAAACATGGGTTTATGTAGCATGAGCTAGCTTAATGGTCTTTCCTTGTCACGAGTATGATCCAGTTGTGGAGATGCAACATAAGTGTTGCTGCCATTATGCAGAGTAAGGTTGCCGACGATGTTATGTGGAGTGGGGTTGATATGAAACAATGATGTCGATAAGGTATCAAGCCAAGGTAGCTATGAAGCATAAGCTCGACATTCAGTCCCTGAGACTGTTATCTTATGGTTGTTGTTGTAGTCACACGCATACGGAATGCCATCGATAACCATCTACATAGTCTGCTTTGCATGAGCATTAATAACCGTCCTGAAGGTATTTCCTTCTTGAGTTGTACCTAGCTGGATTCCCCCAGTCCGATGTGGGTAGCGTAGGTAGCCATATTAGAATATGGTGAATAAGGTAGGGTTGCTATAACTATACACGACGAAGTTGTTGACATAATAGCAAAACTTTTGTCTGAGATGGATGTTATCAAACTGATAAACAGTAAGGTTGTTGACTATAATATAAATAGAAGGGATTATAGGTCAGGAATATGCAACAAGATAATTGCGTAGAGTGAGGTAATAGAGATGCTGAGGGATAAGCAAGGAGGCTATAGGTAGGGGTTACATAGCAACACCATTGCCGAGAGCTAGGCAACATAGATGTTGAAGGAGAAGTGGCAAGGCTATATGTAGAGAATAATACATAGCAAGACTGTTGTCGAGATCCAGACAACAGAGATGTTGATGGATAAGCCGTGAGGGTATAGGTAGGGGTTGCACAACAAGACCATTGTCTAGAGCCAGGCAAAAAAGATGCTGAAAGGTTGTAGGTAGCAGGGTTGCTGTTATGATAACGTTCTTGCTGGAGAGTAAGCTTACTATAGTAGGACGCTTTATTGATCGTCTGAGCAGAAGAAAATGATGATGATTGTAGGAGACAAGAAACCAAGAGCATAGTGCTAGGCATGGTATAAACTTATGATGTGCGACTTACGGTGCACGACTTATATTGTGCGGCTTAGAAGAATAGCACGGGCTTAGCAATCAGCATCGTGGATACATCATGTGGGAGAGCATCGTATGGAATAGAGATACCTTAGCAGTCAACAATCAACGAGATGTGAAGCGGGGGAGAATTGTGTGGAATAGATCAAGCTTAGCAGCCAACGATTGTGGATACATCACGCAGGAGAGCATTGCATGGAACAGATGATTCTTAGCAGCCAACGATTGTGGATACATCACGTGGGAGAGCATCGCGTGGAATTGATTGGAATTAGTAGCTAGGGATCATGGATACATCACGTGGGAGAGCATTGCATGGAATAGATCGGGCTTAGCAGCCATCTATCATGGTACATCACGTGGGAGAGTATCACGTGGAATAGATTGAACTTAGGTCATAGCGATCGTAGATACATCAGGCAAGAGAACATCACATGGAATCATGTAGGTAGAGGTAGCGAGTCTTTGAGCCTTGTTGGTGGAGCATGCCGCTGCAATGGACTCAAGGCAAGGATGTTGAACCTTGTAGAAAAAATTGTCCACTATAATGGAGTTGGACTGAAAGGCCAAGCAACTCAATGAAAGGGTGCTATAAATTACAGGCGGAGCTTGCCGCAATAAAGGAGACGAGCTGGGAAGCTAAGAAACTGAAGGCCAGGGTGTTGGACCCTGCATGTGGAGGTTAACACAATAATAGAGTCGAGTTGAGAAACCAACTGACTCAAGGAAAGGGTGTTAGACCTTGTAGGTGGAGCTTTCCGTAATAATGGAGTTGGGTTGAGAAGCCAAGCAACTCAAGGCAAGGGTGCTGGACCTTGCAGACGGAGCTTGCCATGATAATGTAGTCGAGCTAAGAAGCCTAGCGACTTATGACAAGGGTGTTGGACCTTGCAGGTAGATCTTGCCACAATAATGGAGTCAGGATGAAAAGTCAAGTGATTCAAGGAAAGGGTGTTGGACCTTGTAGGTAGAGCTTGCCGTAATAATAGTGTCGGGCTGAGAAGCCAAGCGACTCAAGGCAAAGGTGTTGGACCTTACAGGAAGAGCTTGACGTAATAATGGAATCGGGTTGAGAAGTCAAGCAACTTAATGCAAGGATGTAACCGTGGAGGACTTAGGAAAAAGATACGGTACAAAACTACAAAAAAAACTTGTTTTTTCTTGGTCGATTGTGTTCACGTAGAGAAATCATTGATTTTACTTTTTTTTTTTGTGTTTGCAGAAGGATATAACAACTATTTCATGTTGAAGATACACTATAGTGGTGTCTTCACCAAAGCACCTGGAATGATATAGATTGATGGTGTTGTAGCATATGTTGATAATGTTGACACTGATTTATTTTCAGTTCATGAGCTTGAGGACTTGGTCCGAGAACTAGGGTACAAAACTAAGAAAACCCTTTACTACTATTTCTATATCCCTAAATACCCTTTGGACTATGGCTTAATGCCTTTACGTAATGACCAAGATGTACTTAAAATGGTATCATATGTCCCTAAACACAGACTTATTAGGGTGTATATAGAAACTGGTCAAACAAGGGTAGCTAGTTATTACAAGTCTCTATCTAAAGTTGTTATTGAAGAGTTGGAGCCTGTAGTGTGTCACTGTCACACCCCGAAACTAGAACGGCCAAATTGTTGGAAAGCGGGTCACTTCATGTAGTATCGTAACAATTGAATACATAGTAAACAAAGTAATACAACCACCATATATATAATTTAAAAGTTTACATTGTTGAAAGGTACTTGTTTCAAAACAAATTACAATATGATGTCAAAATGAAACAAAACTAACGCCACAACGCCCTTTCTTCAAAAGTTGTTTGTTTTCCTGTTTTACTGAATTCCTGAGAAATACAAGTAGTTTTGAAAGAGTAGATCAGCATTTAAGCTGGCGAGTTCATAAGTATTTAGTAACAATGTTTGTATGAAATCGAATGAAATGGTTTGTATATGTTTGAATGCTCCTAGAAAATCCCATATTTTCTGCTATAGTAGATGGTAGTTTAATTGTTCCAAAACTTGTAATGCAATAGTGCTTTTTCATGCTTAAAACAATAGATTTATGTATAAATCGCTAAGGCATTTGAAAAACCCTGTAAATCAATGTGTTTTTAATACTCCATGTGAGTCTTATAACCATGCTGTTTTGACAAGGATGCCTATAACAACGTTCTTCAAGCGTTGGAAGATTATGACGTTTGTCACCCCAGACTTGCCGACCTAGTTGTAGCTAACAGCTTAGATGTGGGATTGTCAATCCCGTATAGATCTATACACAAGTATCACACTCCCCCTACAAGGTATTTTCGTATATAATACATGACTTAAAATGCATACTCAAAAGTACGTGAAATGTCTCACAAAACTTAGTATAAAGCAGGTTTACATACAACAATGTCCATTTGTTCTTGTGTATGAAAATATGTCTTTGATATAGTGTTTCTAGTATGTAGATGTTCATGATTTTCTCGTAAACTATACATATTATAGTTTTTCAAAAATGTGTGTTTCGTTCGTATAGAAAACCCTAGTGTAATGCTCACTTGTTATGTGAAGTATAATATTTATAGCGACATAAATGATCACATATACTTAAAGTATAAATAAAGTGTTTGATTTGTGTGTATATATATATATATATATATATATATATATATATATATATATATATATATATATATATATATAAACATGCTTTATTTCCAAAAGACAAGATGTTATCGAGAATATAAATTGCATACGAAAGTTCCCATGTAGTAGTTATGAATCACATATGATTTACTTGATAAACAGAGTATATAGTGAAACTTTATGTTACACACGATAAATGTCCGTGTGTTTAATTGTATTCCCCCCCCCCCCCCCCCCTTAAAAGTGTATAACAAGCATTGATAAAATAGTTAAAAGTGTAGTTTATAGGGGTATGAACTCACCTGATAGATTGAAGAAGGTGAGACGAAAACCGAGCAAAATTTTGACTCGAGAAAGCGGATTATCTCGGGATTCTTAGGAATCTCGGGAGCGTAATCTTCCTTCGGGGCTTTGGGATATTTCTTGCACGCAAAACAGAGTAAAAACGCAAGAGAAAGAGAGGAATTGAGCAATTTTACCCGGAACCCTCGCATCCCTTTTATAGGTGTTGGGTTTTGAGTATTCTAGCACTCCTAAGTGTACATGCAACCCTAAATACCTTGGATCTATGTTTTCTCTATTATACATGCAAATATGAACATCCTAGGAATTATACTAATCTAGCATATAAAACAATGAATATAACACGATAGAATACATACCTCTTTGATGTAGAATGTCTTCATGAAGCTTGAGTGCCTAGTGCCCCAAGTGTGACACCTCAAGTGGTTCACACAATATCAAATACACTTGGAATAACTTGATCGAAACTTGAACACTTCTAAAATCGGCTAGCCCTTTCTCTTCCTAACTTAGTGGCCGATTTTGTCAAAGAATATGATCGTATATAGTTGTTACAATTAGGGTAAACCCTAATTTTCATGGCTTTCCATTTCCTTGGATCCATGGGTTAAAATACACCATGGAGCATCCATGGAGCATCATATGGGTTTTAGCCCAACTTGATAATCCATGGAGCATTAGCCCACTATACAAGTATGGATGATTTACACAATCAACCCATATATTTAATTAGTCTTCTTTTGATCACTTAATTAACTCTAGATTAATTCTTGATCAATACTAATTAAATAATCTTATTAATATATTATAACTTATAATATATTAACAAACCTTAAGTGTTATTTCTATCATTATAGTCTATCCAAATGCACAATGCCATGCAACCCAAATGGACCATATTGGGTCGAGTCATGTCTTACCAATTATAGTTATGGACTTAGACATTAATCCAATAGTCTCCCACTTGGATAAGTCTAAAACTATTATTGCATATGACTTCAAGAACCGACTGGAAATCGTAGCTCTCAAAAGCTTCCGTCGAACTCTGACCTTGCCGATGATCTCTAACCTTTGTCAATGACTTTTCCTTTAGATAAAGGATCATATATTCCTCCATTCTAGATATCATATAGATTGAGACATGGATTATAAATCATTCTCTCTTTCCATTTGTTGTTTCCCGATTTCCGATTTATGACGACTGACTGATTGAACAAATCAAATCAGTCCTGACTTGGACAACCACTCACATGTGTCATCGCTAAATCATCGAGTGGCCCACAGATATCGCTTTTATCCCGAAGGTAAAAGAAATGGATAAACTTCGACTCATATGGCTTGCTCTGCTACTTGTTGAATCATACACAAAGACACATTTTATAACATCGAGTTACCAATGCGGTTCCGCGCAATCAATAAATAACCAACTCATAGTAACAACTCATATCACTAGGTTTGAAGAATATAAGATATTATTGTCTCATGATCACTCATGATAAAATCCATGAAGTGACTCAAATGAGCGCCGGTTGAATCCAATACTCAGAACTTATGAGCACTCATGAGTGTTGTAGCACAACTTTGTCCACCAACTTGGACCTCTACAAGCCAACCCATGACAGTCTTGATTCGTATCTACTTCCAACATATGATCGACTGTGGATGGTTTAAATAACTTAGTCATTCCAGATGAATAACCTAGTTATTATGGAAGTCAAAACATGCAAAGTGAAACACAAGAATAAATGAATCAAATATGGTATCAAACCCTATGAATATAAATATACCACTTCTATTTATCACCATACTGATTTCTCATTATTCATTGTTTCGATTTTATCAACTTTATACTTGAATTAAAACACTAGGTATCCCATGCTCCAAGCATGTACACTATGTTTTCCTAAACAATAGCTTATCTATACACCAAGTATGCACTCTATATTTATCTATGATCCTTTCTTTGTGAAATAAACCAATTGAACAAACTTTCAATGATTCTAATTTCACACTCCCAAATCAAAATCTTGTTAGGATTTAAAATCAAATGCCATACCCTCTTGAAATGAATGTGTACAAAGTTACAAAGACTTGTCAACAACCTTTACAGGGTATTCCAATGAAGACCTACTCCATCGACACAAAGCCTTATGTTCAAAGTACGCATTGCTTTGAACATGGTTCTTGCACTAAGTTCTTTCTAATCTTAAACAGATTGCTTCTATCTATAAAGACAACTCTATATTCCCATTTTGACTACCACTTCTAAACAAGCGTTGCCTCTTTTCAGACTATGTCAATATGGTCCTACCAATATTAACAGTATACTTCCAACTGTCCTTGAGCAACCAATCTTTGGTAAACCTTAGATTGTCCTCGACAATTGCTTAATCACATTAGTCATATCCAATTCTAGACATTTTCCTCCTTAATGCCCCAAGGCATTTGGAAAATTCAGAAAGAATAAATATTACAGCACAAGTAATCGATCTTGTACCCAAAGTAAATGGGACACAATTCATGATGTTTCACATAAAGACGTTGTTCTAGACCAGTCTTTTGCCATAATAACTTTTTGTTTGCCATATTCTCAAAATTTTACTATGAAAAGGGATTTCGTAATCATAATCGAATTTTGAGAATGCAATATATAGAATTTTCTTAAGTTGAACCAATCCAACATGAAATTCATATATATATTCTTGACTAAAGGTGATTAAAATCTTAATATAAGCTCTTTAGAATGATTATAAACTCAATCTAAGCTTTTCATAATTGAAATGAAGTATAATTTCCTCTCCCTTAATTATAGCAAAAAAACTTTTTCAACCCCTGCAACCTCACGAATTGAAACTTTTGTTTTCTATAATTAACATTGCCAACTTGCAATACTTATCATAATTATCATAATCCCACTAACTTGATGATTATTAGCATAACACTTATGCTCCCACTAGCTTTGACATGTACTCAGAAATCAGTTATTGACTTTTTTTACCAAAGTCACTACTAGAAAACAGACCTTTAATGACGCGCTTTTTACGACACGCACTGATTAATGATACGCAAAAGGACGTGCCCTACAAATAATGTCAGATCTTTAGAAATTTGAAGAACGTAGGACGCGCATTTTTTGCGTGCCCTAAATTATTGTCCCACAAAAAAAAAAATACAAACACGGAGGGCGCTTATTTAAAGTGTGCGTCCACTGTGAGTGTCGCTTTATAATTTTTCACTCAAAACGCGCGTTCAAGGGGGGAAATCAAATCCTCTTAAAATTCTAAAATTTTTAAATACCCCGCTTCAATTCAAGATCTCCCTTCATTCTCTTCTTCCCTTCTCTCTACAAACCCTAATCATAGATACCATATCTTCTTACTTTGGTTGCTATAGTTTAATTGGACCAAAATTAATCATATATTAATTTTTTTAGCCCTAGCCAGTGGAGCTGAACACGAACACATGGGAAATTACAGCATCTCAAGCCTAAATCGAAGCAATCAAACATATTTTAGTCCTCCATGTTACATTGAGAATCATTTCCCCTCCCATTGCTGACCCCTTTTGAGCGATTTCTAGGGCTTGAATCAACATTTACCCATGTCGACACTCCATCTAATACCCTCATCGCCTTTTTTTACTTTTTGTGGAGGGGGTGATTCTAATTAGGTATATGCTATTCCATGTTTAGATTTCTGTAATTTCAATCCTCTCCTCCCATCAATATGATAATAAATGAAGATGAATAAGTCAAAATTTTGTTTTATTTTTTGGTCCCAATTTCTTTTTCTCTCACCCCTTCCATTCCATGGGCAGAGGTCAGCGGGTCGTCGAGCCTGGTTTTCGATCGCATGCCATAATTCATGCAGGTGCTGGAGTTCAAGCCCTGACAAAAGAACACTTCAAAACTGTTCGATTTTGGACAAAAACGACATGGGTAGCGATCGTAAGTCGAAAAAGAAGGGGTCTCCGGCTGAGTCCTCGTCGGAAGGTTTTTGTTCTTTCTCTTCGTTACCAATATTTCTCTGTTTATACAATTTTCAATACGAATTGATGAGGATACTCGTGTTATGTAGACGGAGGGAAGAACAAAAGGCGTAGAAGTTCAGAAACAAAGAGTGATAAGAAAGAGAGAGACTCCGATAGGAAGCACAAATCGCATAAATCTTCAAGTACTAAAGGTACGCTTCGCTACATCATGAGCTTACATCCAGTTTTAGTTTTGTTGTTGATTTGTTTCTGTAATGGAGGAAAGCTAGGGTTTAATTTGTTATCGAGTATCATCTTAGTATAAACACTCTCGATGCGATTAGTTACAGAATCAAGCTACTTAGTGCGATTAGGGTTTTTCAGCTGTCTGTCTGTGCATTCTGTTTTCCATTCACTAAGATACGATACCCATTTTTAGTTTTCTGATGAATCTGATACCTTTGTTCTTGTGCAATTGGGATTTGGAACTAAGAATCCAGTTGTAAGGACTTGTATCCTGCCAATAATCCCTTTGATTTGAACAACAAGCTGATATTGTTTCTCAATTGTTGTAACTTTGATTTGAACAACAACCTGCTTCCCTTGTATATAAGTAACCTTAGAATTCCTCCTCATATCCAGAACCCTTAATATTCACCCTAAGGCATTTTTTTTTTCAATAAGCACTAAATAAATGTCTAAAGTCTGATTAGACTAATAGACAAACTTGACATCAAATTTTGTGTTCTAAAGGTATCAATTAAATATGCTATTTAACAGACAAACTTTTTACAAATATGTCACGTTATTTTTGCATTTTTTGTCTCACTCCCACCCACAAAGGTGGATAGACTGATAGAGACTCACACTTGATCTTTATATGTGTAGAAAAGACATAAATACCCTCCTATTGAGTCTTGAGTGTTTCATATTTGTTCTAATCTTATTTCTTCTACCCTCTAAAAACACACAGATGAATGGGTGTCAAACACATGTTGATGACACTGAAAATCTAAAGTAAGTTATCAGTTACTACTTACTAGTTTTTGTTCTTTAAGCCTAAATGTTTTTTTTTTTTGCATAATTTAATTATTTTGCATATTTATAGGACACATCGAAGCATATTGGTTGGAAATATACGTGTGCTTTTTAACCCAAGTCGTGGGGATATTAAGCTCGGTCAGGTACTTAACAAAATTATTATTATTATTATTATTATTATTATTATTATTATTATTATTATTATTATTATTATTATTATTATTATTATTATTATAACAATGATTAAAAAAGTGTATTGTTTAACATAATCATACTGTTTGAGCAAATTTTGACACATTTGACTTTTTTTTTTGACCAATAAGGTACGATTATTTCTTGCAAAGGCTCATAGACTTTTGGAGACATGGGGCAATATACCAATTATACTTGGTGGAGATTTTAATAGTATGCGTCAGGTATTAAATTAAATATGATTATATTGTTTTTTTAATAGTATGTATAAAGTAGAGTTAAACCTATACATTGTATTTAAATATATATTATAAAGAATTTAACCAATCTATATTTTATTTCACTTAAACATTTGTGTGTCCTCATCTATTCATATTTTTTTTCAGAGTGCAATGTATCAGTTCATAGCTTCATCAGAGGTTTTTTTTTTTTAGATGCAGAGTTTTATTTACTATGAATCTATGATGAATATCAATGTTTAATATTTTATGTTTATTGATTTATTTAATTTTTCTTCTCAGTTAAACATCCAACACCATGAACGCAAAAAAATATGTGGGCAGAATTGTCCATTACATTACCCAACATTTCAGTGTCATAGTAATTATTATTCTTCTAGGTCTATTAATCCAATTATTTTTTCACCTCTTATCTGTGCAAAAGACGTAAATGCCCTCCCCTCCCCCTCATCGAAAATTGCCTTAGAAAGCTTCTTCACTGTCTAGCTATTTTTGATAATGAGAACAAGGACATTTACATCTTTTGCACATATATAAGAAATTGCATTTTGTAGTATTTGTCCCATTTACATGAGTCCTTTTTTAAAAGGTGGAATAAAGAAGAAATAAGGTTAGCAACAGGAACAAAACACTCAACTTACCTTAAACACAAACTAAAACTCACAAGTGCATATCATGGAGTTCCTGTAAGTTTATTATTTTCTCTAATTTCCTTTTTATCTTTTTAAATTTTGTTTGTGCTTCAGTGTAATTATGTAATTTACAGTTTCTATATGAGTTGGTTATGATTTTTTTTTCAGGCGACACGTTTGACAAGAGATGAATATGGAGAACCCTTAGCAACATCTTTTCACTCCAGATTTATGGGGACAGTTGATTACATATGGTAAATCTAATTACATATAGTTTATCCTAAAAGTTGAGTGCATATTTTACCTTACTTATCTGATGTCAAGTATGTCTAAAAATGCAAAAAAAAAGTTTGTCAATGACACTATCATTGACTTTTATGTCAAGTATGTTTACCTTACTTATTTGATGGAATGAATTACTTTCATAACAATGCATTTTACAAATATAAAAACTTAAATGTACATCAGACTAGAATTCATTACATATGAAATTTTATTCTAACTTTCTAACTGATGATAGATACTTGAAGAACAAAATCAGGCCTGAAGAGAGACAGAGGTTTCATTTTTTCAATAGTTTTTTTCTTCCGGAAGCTAGCTGACCCAAAAAAAGAACCTCTAGATGCCCTTGAAGGGAAAACAGCTTTTCAACGCGTAAGAAAGTGGACATGAAAAGTTAATCTTTTTGAGAAAGACTTTGTCTTTATTCCTGTAATTTACAAGTAAGTTGGAAAACAGTTTGCTTTCTATACATTTCATTTGAACAGTTGACAATTATTTCTGTTGTTTGACAGCTATCATTGGAGTCTTATTGTGATGTGTCATCGTGGGGAAGTTGCGAAATACAAGGGTATATCTGTCATTTCTCTTTGACATCTTCAAGTATTTTATGAGGCATGGTTATCCCTTTTTTCTAATGTTATAACCTGGTTTATAGATGAAGAAGATGTAACTGAGTTGATTAAAGTGCCATGTGTTCTACATATGGATCCTATCAGAGGTAGTCATACTGGTTTGAAAGGTCTTATGCAAAGGTAACATTTTTTTTATTATATAAACATTTTATTTTATTTTTAAATTATAAACCTTTAAATATGCCATTCTAGCTATATGAAAGAAGAGTGGAAAGGGAGGCAGCAGGAGGCATCGAAAGATATATCATCAAGATGCGATAATCTACGCTTTATTTCACTTGAGGTATCATCTGGATAAATAATGTTTCAAAATTATTTGAGAAATGGAAAGGAAAAATATACGAGGGCAAAATTGTGAATTTGTATTAAATTCTAAAATCTGAATTTTGTGTTGCTTTTGCAGTTACCACAGCAGCCGAATTCATTCGACTGTGGTTTATTCTTGCTCCATTATGTAGAACTTTTCTTGGAGCAAGCCCCGATTAATTTTAATCCATTTAAAATCACAAAAAGTGTCCACTTTGTAAGGACATGGACCATTTATGTAAAAATTAATAGTATAAGTGAGCTGTTGTTTGTGAATATGTGACTCAGCTAAATACGGATTGGTCTCCACCTGCTGATGCATCCTTGAAAAGGGTGGTTATTCAGAGACTGGTGTATGATCTCCTACAACAACCTTATGATGAAGCTGAAGCCTTTTACAAAGTATTTTCCCAAGTAAGTGCAAAAAGATTTCTTTTGGCAAAGTTTCATATCAATTTTGATCCTTGTGTTAACTTTAACAACCCTTTTGTTAAATTAATAAATATGACTGTTTTGCCCTTATCCGATTCTTGGATTTTATATTTCATTGGATGCTTGCAGCTTTGACCAGCCTTTTGAAGAAGTTATATATCCAAAAGAGGATGTTGATGTTGTTTCCATTAGTAAGAGAGACGTTGATTTGCTGCTACCAGACACATTTGTCAATGACACCATCATTGACTTTTATGTCAAGTATGTTTATCTTACTTATTTGATGGAATAAATTACTTTCATAACAATCCATATTACAAATATAAAAACTTAAATGTACATCAGACTAGAAGTCTTTACATATGAAATTGTATTCTAAATTTCTAACTGATGACAGATACTTGAAGAACAAAATCAGCAAAATGAAGCCACTTGATTTAAATCTTGCAGCATTATCAGCAAAATGCAATAAAGACTTGGAGTTGAATTTGGCTAAGTCATTATTGAGTGAGATGGGCCAATGTACAACTGCTTATCCATATAATCAATTGTTTGGAGCATTAGTCTTAAAGAATTATGAAAGGAAAGATGCAACGTTGGAATTTGATGTACATAGTAGATTGGATGCAAATTTATATATTGTAAGAAATAGAATTGTATGACATTAGATTTATGCAATGGATTCTATTTTTTGTATATGGTATTTTATTTGCTATTATGAAACATTAAATACAAATTTAATTTGAAAATACGTAAATATATAAATAATATATTTTTTTAAACATTTAAAATTATGATACGCAAAAATGTGTGTCATATTCATTTATGACATGGCCTTTCTTGACAGGGGCTTTCTTGATACGCATTGCGTGTCATTAACACGCGCGTCGTAAGGTTACGACACACGAATGCGTGTCGTCTTCCTTTATGACAGGGCCTTCCTTGATACGCCTTGCGTGTCGTAAACGCGCGTCGTAATTGCACGTCGTAAATGAGCGTCATAAATGCGCGTCGTCTATAGACGACGCGCAAAAGCGCGTCGTCTCTCTTTATGACAGGGCCTTCCTTGATGCGCATTTGCGCGTCGTCTGAGCCTTTTACGACGCGCAATGAGCGTCGTAAAAGGCTGTTTTTCTAGTAGTGAGTTCAGATTTCTGATACTAGATTACTTTGATAAGACTTTATCAAAATCATACACCTTATCTTAGATAGCTCACAGGTCTGTCTAAACAATTTCAGAACTATGAAAAGGGATTCCATAATCATAGTCTTAATTGTTTAGACCTTTGCTATTTCTCATAGGTCCATGTTAGTGTGCCTACTAACAACTTTGAGAATGCAAAGATTACTATCTACTTACAAATCTACTTAGTGGAAGTGTTTCCTCACCATCATTTTCATGAATCGGAGAGAAACCTTATGACACTTAGATTTTTATGGTGTATGAGTTCCGACCCATATGAATTTGTCAAAACCTTAGTCACAGCACACGGATAATGGCAAATCCAAACACATATGGACCGAACTTATGCAATTTTAACTTCTTTCCACCTGGAAGTACAGGACCTGCCATTGCTTCCAAGTTGTTATGCAACTAATTGAGAACTCTAAGAACTCATATGCCAAGCCAACTTTAACTGGAATGGGCACAAAATATGTCAACACGATAGGTTATAAACCTCAAGTCGTGTGCTAGTGAAGAACCTCAAGTTTTATTCTTGATTATTTCTTGAGACTTTCAAGATCTTTAAGACTCCCACTGTCCTCTTGACATATAAGACTCTCTTGTCAAATATTCAAGGGATAGTGCAGATTCTTTATCAAAACAAACACTTCACACAATTGGCCTAAGTTGGTCTTTGTTTTATCCAAAACATCACAACTTACCAACTTCAAGTGTACAAGAGTAGGAAACTTTTACTCTTTACATTTGACACATGTTTTTAAACCTTTCTTTAAGATATGTCACTCAAGTTATAGTCTTAGAGTATGACTCTAAGACTTGTTTTGAAACGAAGTATGACTCATCTTCTTTATTTGACCGCTTCAACAATTCATAGCTCCTCTTCTTAGCTATCAGAATGCACTTAGAGGATGAATTGTGATAAGGTCTCTTTCATTAAGATGATCATATAACATGATACTAAAGTACTCTCCTATCTTTTCAGATTTGAGAAACTTTTATCCTTCTGCCTAATTTGATTCTTCTCATTCGTTCTACCATACATCAAAAATTTTCCAATGTATCAGAATTACACTTAAGCCTGTAAGTATAACCATATTTACTAAACTTTAGTAAATCATGACGAATAGTCTTAATGATTATTTGTGGTGGGCTTGATCAGTGCACAAAACTGTGTACTCGATCTTTTAGTCCTTTACTTGACTCACACATCCATGTGAACAAGTTATTAGTCTTAATTTTCCAATGCTTGAAATTCTCATTCATCATACTATACAACTTGCATGATTCCAAGTTTCGGTCGAATTGAAACTTGGGTGATGAAAATCTTTCCTTATTTGGTAAATTTAGACATTACCACAAATGAAAGAATCAATTTCATATTTCCAGTCTTGCTATTAAGGGAATCTTATAAGTACAAATATTTTCACAAATGCCATTGTAAGGATATTTTAAAATAAATAAAATCTGAAATTTTCGTTTTATTAAAAAATACACTTTGCAGAAAAACTAATCCTTACATTGCAAATGTATATGAAAACTTGTTGTTATGTATTCCTAAGCAATTTATCATAACTCTTAAGTAACAGCCTCAAAACTCTGATGCGATTGAAGTCCATCTTCGCGATCAGAAGCAGCATATACTTTCCTTAAGCTTTCTCTCCTTTTCTTTGATTCTTATAACATTACCATGTGACTCAGTCACATTATGTAATAAGAATCTCCAAATTGGAGCTTAGTAGAGTTAGACAATGGACTTTACCTGAAGTAGAGTCAAACTTATTGACTTTAACATTCTTAGGTAAGTTTGGCAGCTTCGTAACCAAAGCCCCTTCCTTTGGCAATAGAAACATATGGACCCTTATGTAATTGTAAATGGGACTATCTCAGACTTAGCATTTCTGTTTACCATTTTGTCAACGAAGTTCACTATGGCCAATCCCGATTGGGAAGAGAATGCTTTTCTGGATTTCCTGTGTCACTATTGCCCTGTCCATAAAGTTTTGGAAAATTGATCTCCTAATCACATTTGCTTTACTAGCCTTCCAAATCATTGCTGATTTAGCAGTACCAAGCAAATAGATAAGATCATTAAGGGTCATGTCATAGTCTGTTTCATAGGAGTCCCAAAGGAACTTACTATGTGACTTAGAAAGTGATTGAACATCCAACTTTCTCAAGACTTTGACACCCAACTCTCCTGGCTTGTCAATATGTGACTTCATCTCCAAGATGTGATCACACCTAGACCGTGCCTTGCTAATAGGGCTTGAGTGACCTTGAACTTGTGGGTTAGGAAGAATAATTGGAAGAGGTGGAGGAAGTGAAGTTCCAAGAGATTTGGGAAGATCATAGATGTATGAACTAGACATCTTTTGGGAGATATTCAAGTTTAGTTGATTATAAGTCCTTAATATAACACCCAATATGAAATATTAAGGCTAGGACCCTACAAACTATTTATAACTCGGAAGAGGGATGCCGTAATCCAAGCTATAAAATATTTGAAGGTAGGTGAATGACGATTCACCAATTTCCACCATGGAAAAATGAAATAATTTATTAAGTTTTAACTGGATTTGAAACTCCTAGATCTTTTGAGATTCATTGGACTTTTCAATGACATGTTTCAGTCCCGAGTGTGCCCTTCAGGTTTTGTGACTGGGATGCCGAGGATCACAAAACAAGGTGTGAAATAACCATGCAAATTACTTGGTACTCTTAAATGTTTATCACCCAACCGATGTGCCAGTAAACCAAACACGCTCCACCGGCCAATGATTAAACTTTAAGAAACCCTTTGCCTACCTTGTTAAATCAAGTCAGTGTGCTGGTAAACCACACACGCTCCACCAACCGACTTAGGAAAAGTGAAAAGTGTATTTTCATGGGTTAGCACCTTATTCACATTTTCCTAAGTAACTAAGATTGGGAATTATAAGTGTTTAGTTACTTAGTATTTATCATTAATACTTTTAATGAAGGGAGAACTTATAGTCTTTGTCCTACTCGTTCGGCTAACGACCCTCCACCAGTCAAGGAAACGGTGGGTGAGAGTGGACACCCATTAAACTGCCATTTTATAGGTAGTAACCTTATACCCCCTTATAGACCGTCTTCGTGAATGAGGCCTACTAACGGTAAGACTAAATTTTACTCTTATACATATATATAAATATTAATAACTTATAATATTATAAAGTATAAGGGTTGAATTTTAACTTTTAAAATTCTAACGGCTAACTTGGAATTAAAGTATTCATAAGTGAAACTTTTCAAATTCCAAAACTTGAGGGCAAGTTTTGAAACTATTCAAAACTAATTAATTACATAACTTATGAGTTTAAAGTAGTCTTAATTAAAAAAAAAACTCTTCGAGTTCCATAACTTGAGGACAAGTTATGGAAGACTTTAAACTAATTAATAAAAAAAAATTATTGTAACTTATGGAACTAATTAAGGATACACTTTTTTATTTATTATTTAATGAAGAGACTCTTGAACCTCTATAACTTGAGGACAAGTTATGGAGTCATACCACCTTTTAATTAGAACTAGACTCTTCATTTTGTAACCTTTGCTAACTTTTATGAGTTTTATGATTCTTAAATGTGACTATTCATATAACTTGAGGACAAGTTACAAAAACACACTTTGGAATCAACTCTTAGATTAAAATGGATTAGAAACAACTATTTCACACAACTTTTCTATTAATCTAAGAACAAGATAACTCAAATCATTAATCTTCAAGAAATTAGCATGAACATACAAACTAATACAAATCTTGAAATTATGACAATTATCTTAGAAATTGGATTAGCATGAACATTACCACATCAAAAACAAGTTTATAAGTCCAAAAACATCTTAGGGTAATGTTCCTAGTCTAATTCCAGCCAAAACAAAAGTCGAATATATGATGTCTGGGGGTCCAACTCGTCGAGTGCATGAACCAACTCGTCGAGTTTGATGCATTTTGTCTTGGACTCGGCGAGTCCATTCATGGACTCGGCGAGTCTGCTGGGCAGACAACATCAAAACTCGATTTTTCAACTACTTTTGCAAGTATAACAAGAAAACAAGCCTTGGCTCTGATACCACTGTTGGGTTTTGAGGATTCTAACACTCCTAAATGTACATGCAACCCTGAATACTTTGGATCTATGTATTCTCTATTATACATGAAAATTTGAACATCCAAGGTATTATACAAATCTAGCATACAAAACAATGAATATAACAAGATATAATACATACCTCTTTGATGTAGAATGTCTTCATGAAGCTTGAGTTCCTAGTGCCCCAAGTGTGACACCTCAAATGGTTCACACAACACCAAATACACTTGGAGTAACTTGAGAGAAACTTGAACCCTTCTAAAATCGGCTAAACCTTTCTCTTCCTAACTTAGTGGCCGATTTTGTCAAAGAATATGATCTTATATAGTTGTTACAATTAGGGTAAACCCTAATTGTCATGGCTTTCCATTTCCTTTGATCCATGGGTTAAAATACACCATGGAGCATCCATGGAGCATCATGTGGGTTTTAGCCCAACTTGATAATTCATGGAGCATTAGCCCACTATACAAGTATGGATGATTTACACAATCAACACATATATTTAATTAGTCTTCTTTTGATCACTTAATTAATTCTAGATTAATTCTTGATCAATACTAATTAAATAATCTTATTAATATATTATAACTTATAATATATTAACAAACCTTAAGTGTTATTTCTCTCATTATAGTCTATCCAAATGCATGATGCCACGCAACCCAAATGGACCATGTCGGGTCGGGTCAAGTCTTACCAATTATAGTTATGGACTTAGACATTAATCCAACAATAAGGGGGTTGGAGACCATCGGTACGCTGGGCGTACGAGGTTACGATGGACATACCGGACGTCATGCATGACCGCATCATCGTCTGCTGGATCTCGGATGGGACAGGACGTAGAGTCGTAGAGGGGCGACGTGGACGTTCCGAGGCCTAGCACCTGAGTACGCTGGGCGTAACTCGGATCAGTCCGGTGACTCCTCCTTCGAATAATATCGGGTTTTAATTTAAATTTTATATTTTAATTATTTAATAAACTTTAAAAATTCATATTTTTTTTCATACGAACTCCGTTTTCGACGTTCTTTATATCCACGCGTAGGTGAGATTACGCTCTACAACTTTCGTTTAGACTCCGTCGACAAATTTTCAAATTATTTTTATTATTTATTTTTAAAAGGTTGGGACAGGAAAAGTTCGTTAAAAATCCATAACTTCTTCATCCGATGTCTGTTTTCGCCAGACTTTTTACCATTGAAATACCATTGTCGAGACCTTCGATTATCATTTAGTTCGTTTCGGCCAAAAGTCGCTCGATATCTGTTTCGAGTTTTTAGTTGTCTACTGCTATACTGAACTTCGAAAATTTATAACTTCCTCATACGAGGTCAGATTTCGGCGCTCCTTGATTCCTATATATCCACCCATGTGGTACTTCATTATACCATATATATTGATAACTATGACTTTTATTTAAATACCTAAGGCTAATGAGTATTTTATTGAAATTTCTCGTTTTACATTTAAACGTAATGACGGTTTTTGTTGTGAATCTTTGGTTGGTCAAAACTTCTTCGTTATGACTCGGTTTCCAGTGTTCTTTATATTTCTGAAAATCTTGACATGATAACTATCATTTTAGGCAACCCAATAGAGACTTTTGAACATTTTATTTTCGATGCTAATTTCATTATATGAAAAAAGATTACAATTTTTGACTTTTTAGGTCATTACATTGATTCAAAATATCAGGTTGTCACAGTCACCTGAAATGAATAGAAAGAAACATTGTAGGAGAGAAGCAGGATCATGTAGTAGAAAGCTTGATCTAAAGAACTCTATGAACCCTGATTATGAGTAGTCACAAGTATTAGATGTTGATAAAAGGCATGATTACTCAAAGAGTATTCTACCATTTATAAGGTCACAAGCTAGCAAACAAAGTCATGTCATTCAAGAGGAAGTGGCGAATCATGAACTTGAAACTCAAGAAGAAGTGATCAGTAGTGCAGTCGAAATTGAAGAACCATTAGGAGCTTACCATGTACAAGAACCAAGCTGCCAGGTTGATGATGGAGCTAATACTGAAACAGTTGATGACTATGAACCATTTATAGAGGATTACTCGCTTTATGTTGATTATGATGCTGAGTTTAATGTTCAAACTTCATTTGAACAACAACCAGAAGTGGATTATCTAGAGGGTATGGTGAGTGATGATAGTGGAGAGGCTTTCTATCCTAAGAGTCGCCATGGTTCTAAGGATAGTGGAGATGATTCTGATAACAGTGAATGTAATGTCGATGAGTCTAACATACAATTTGATGTAGATGTAGACATGAGTGAATTCCATAATACTGTTGATGTAGATGAACATGGAATCTTGAATAATCATTAAAAAGATGAATGGAATGACATGGTTGATGATGAGTTGGAAGTTATTACCATGGATGATTATCAATTTGCAGGATTTTATGAAGATGATAGGAAGAGACTGCTAAAAGAGTTAAGTAAGTAAAGTACATGCTCACATGGAGAGGTTCATGTAAAACCATTTCAGATTGACCAGGTCTTCAAAACCAAGCATGATGTTAAAAACTACATGAACCCACATGCTGTAGCAACAAGGAGGTCTTGTACCTAGCAAAAACTGACAAGATCTGGATTAGGGTGAAATGTAAAGGTGTTGTAAGTAAGCCATCTAAAGTAGGTGATGGTGGTGGGCCCTCAACTAGAAGTAGGGCAAAGTGCAAGGGTAAAGATGTCATTGCCAATAAAGGTACATGTCCATGGGCATTCCAAATATCGAGGGCTAATGAAAATCAGGATTGGTTGGTGAAAACAATATAGGATGAGCATAAATTTTTGCAAACAAGGGCGGTTAAAGCTTGCACTTCCTGATATGTAGCAAACTTAAATTTTTAACAAATTTAGATTAACCCTAAAATTCCAGTGAAAGCTTTACACGAAGAGTTGTGCAAGAAATTTGAGGTAGGAATGTCATTGCAAAAGGTTGCTAGGGCAAAGTCAACGGCTGAATGTATCATTAGTGGGGACTACTAAGTACAGTATGGATTTTTGAGGGATTATGTGTTGAAGAAACTCAACACTAATCCTGGTACAACAGTTCGGATTGATGTGTATCCATAAACCTCCCTATCTATTACCATAAGAACTTTTAGAAGAATATATGTCTATCTGGGTGCATTGAAGTTAGGATTCAAATGTGGGTTAAGAGATTTTCTAGGTCTGGATAGTACGTTCATGAAGGACCCTTACCCTGGGCAAGTGTTAACTGTTGTAGGGTTGGACTCAAACAATGGCATATACCCTGTAGCATATGTAGTGGTAGAGAAAAAATCAACAAGTAGTTGGACCTCGTTCTTGGAAATGTTTGGAGAAGATCCGGATCTAGGAGCAAAGTCAAACTTTACATTCATTTATGATAGACAAAAGGTGTGTATCACCTAACTTTTTTTAGTACCATTTCTAAATACATTTGGGTAACTGATGTTGCATACATTGACTTTTGTTTAGGGAATAATACCAGCAATGGAGAAGATATTCCCTAGTGAAGAACACATGTTCTATTTGATGCATATCCAGGAAAACATGAAGAAATAATGGAAAGGAAAAGACTTAAGTGACCAGCTTTGGGAGTGTGGTAGAGCAACAACAGTTAATCATTTTAACAAAGCAATGGATGAGTTGAAGAAGATCAATGAAGAGGCTCATGCTTGGGTGTGTAAGATCCCAACAAACACTTGGGTTAAATCTCACTTTAGTGGTAAGTTTCTAGAAATTTATTTATAAAATGTTAATCTTCCTTGTTGTGTGTTTACTATATGTGTAATTGTCTTCTCTTAATATCTATTATTCAGGAAGGGCACATACTGATTGTTTGTTGAATAACCTTTGTGAGGTATTCAATTCTAAGCTAGATGAAGGTAGGGATAAACCTATTATCACTTGCTTATAGTATATTAGAGAGTATCTCATGAAGAGGTTATGTGTAGTGCAAAAGGAAATCGAGAAGTGTGAAGGACTTCTAACCCCTACTGCAACTACAGTGTTTGAAAAGATTAAGACCGATGCAACTTAGTATATGGCTAAATACAATGGGGGTAGGAAAGTATCAAGTGGCAAGCACATGGCAAGACCAGTATGTGGTAAACTTGAATTACCAAAGTTGCAGTTGAAGGTTTTGGGAGATTACAGGTTTCCCATGTAGACATGTTGTTTGTGCTATATGGGACAAAATTGAAAATGGTGAAAATGCCCCACATGTTGATGAATGGGTCCATCCTTTCTATAGATTATCAACATGGAAATCCATGTATTTCAACAATATTGATCCATTGAATAGATGTTCAATGTGGCCTAAAAGTGACTGCCCATTCACTTTACTTCCACCAAAACATAAAACACAGGTTTGTATATCAAGTAGACCAATTATATAGTAAACATGTGAACATGGAATGAATTCAATTTTAACGATAATGTATCAATATTTGTAGGTTGGAAGGCCTAAGAAGAAGAGAAAGAGGGGTGTTGATGAGCCAAACAGCCAAGCTGGTAGATTGAGCAGGAAATATCTGGCTGTCACTTGTTCTAAGTGTCATAACAAAGGGCACAATTCAAGAACATGTAAAGGGCAGGGAGATAGTGGTGAAGTTGGAGGGGCTGAAAAATATTTTTAGTAATTGGACCTGGTGCTAGTGTTGTAGGTCTTTTGAAACTAAAGTCATGTGTAATTGTTTGAAGATGTGTTAAGAACTTTTTAGGAATTGCATGTAATGCTTGTGTTGTAGGTCTTTTGAAACTTAAGTCAAGCTTGTGTTGTAGGTCTTTTGAAACTTAGTATGATGGTTGTGTTAAGAACTTTAAAAATTTGCATGTAATGGTGTGTATGTAGTATGCACATTTTGGTAATTAATTAATCTGTTTTGTGTACTAACCTTCACAGATCAATTAATAACATTGTACATTTCAATTGCAAATCAAAACCATCTTAAATGAGCATTTAAAATACAATTAACAATTGCATTTCAAAAACATTCAAGAAATTGAACAATCAACTATTACAAACTACATTCCGTTACCATTACCATTACCACTCCATTACATAGTAATCTAATACATAAACCAAATACAACAACACCAATTTCAAAACCCCCTACATAAACTGAAAGCAAAAAAACCCCTATTCGATTAAAAAAACCCTGCAATGGTTATAAACCAAAAACCAAAACTCTATTACCATCCAAACCTTCACAAGATACTTAGAGATTAAAATAATACAAAAAAAAAAAAAAACACCCATGAACATAACATCATCAGCGGGTAGTTCCACAATTCTGCACTTGCAATGGCAACCCTCTCTTCCAATCGGTTCATTGATCTTCTCAAACCTGGAATCACCACCAATGCCCTAGCACATATAAGAGGATCAGACCATCAAAGGAACCCACATCTTGTACAGTTCCAAAATTGTCTTCCAGGGTTACGATCCATCCATGAAGTGATCTTTATTGCTTCATTCCCACATCTGCAAGTCACCATCTTTGAATCAGAAGTGCTTGGATGTCATGATGGGTGCAACGGTCGAGCAACAGTGGAAAGGAGAAGAGAGATGACAGCCGATTAAGGTAAAGGGTTTGCTCAAAAATCGAACATGCAATTTCTTTTAAAGAGAGAAGGTTACAACTGAAATGATAAAATTGCCCTTGCAATATAAAATTAAAAAATGAGTTAACGATGAAATGCTAACGGAGTGAGCCGGAATGATCAAATATTAAAAGTTTTGAAACCACAGGGACCATCTGTGAGGTTTTTTAAACTTAGGGATTAAACTTGATTTTTTTGAAAACCACATGAACCATTTTTGAAGTTTTGTCTTTAATGCGTGTCCTACTGTGCAAGCTCTTTTGCTCAAAGTTTGTACTACTAATCGAATGTTTATATAACTATTATTTTCAACATTTTCTTAATTTAGCGGATCAACATTTCACAATTCACAATTAAGGTTGAAACATAAGAGATAGTTTAATGCGGTGATTCTCACGAATTTTTTTGATCATTAGGAGGTTCTGAAATAATATTTGTTTAAAGAAGATATATAATGAGCTCCAAATTAATTTTCCTAATGAGCACTTGTGGAGAATGAAGACACTTTTATATATATATATATATATATATATATATATATATATATATATATATATATATATATATATATATATATATATATATATATATGCCTTGTTCCACTACACTAAAAAAAATATATATTGAATTTTTTTTAAACATTATTTTATATTTTACCTTATGTTTTAGATTTTGCACTAAAATTTTAAGCTTATTTGATATATTAATGTAGGTTATTTATTTAACTTTATATTCAAGTTAAAAATTAAGTATATTATAGTGATAAGTTACAAATTCTTCCATTTATGATAATGTTTACAACTAAAAATATATTTAAGTTAATAAATTAAGTATATTGTATGGAAATATGAATAATTGGAAGTTTCAAATGAATGTGGTCAAAGAAAAAAATTATTCATTTATAATACAGTATGATGATTATAGTTTTAATTTTTAATTCAGTGTGATATATGTGATTATTTGATAATTTTATAAACCGTTTAAAATTGTGTAAATTATATATCAAACGTATGATAATCTATATATAATGGGTAACAAAATGTACGAACAAAAATATGAACTATAACTTTTAGTAACATAAAAATACAAAAACATTTATTATAACGTTTGTATTAAAAAAGAGATATATACAACGAATAATAAAAAATACGAAAAATAAACATTACAACTTTTAATAATATAAAAACACTAAAACATTTATTATAACATTTATATTAACTTTTCATATTTAAATCACAAATCTATTCAAATATATTAATTTTTTAATGAACAAAACCTTACAACCTTATAAAAGAAATGAAAATAAAAAGTTATTAGTGATTACTAATTAATAATCATAAGTTAAAAATTCTTGAGTTGTAACTAATAAATATACATATATTAGAAAAATCTTATGTTATAGTGTGAGTTTCAAATTAATACAGTATTTAGAAATGTGTATTTATTATTATTATTATTATTATTATTATTATTATTATTATTATTATTATTATTATTATTATTATATTCGTCTACATAATTGGTTTTGATGCATCGTTTTAATCCCTTCAATTATTAAACATAAAGATATTTAACTATAAATTTATAACATACATAGGTGCATATATATGTTAATCAAATCACATATAATATATATTTTCATAAATATCATATGTAATTCTTATCGTAGTAATATGGATAAATTATTTTCATATGAAGAAGATATCATGATAAGTCGTCATAATTACATATCAAATGTTAAAAATTATGTTATCTTTTAAATTTTGTCTTGTAAATATGTTGTATAGGATAACCCAACATAAAAATAATAGAAAATAAATATAATCAAAATAGAAAAAACTACAATCAAATAAATAAGAATATTGGGTGGTTGAATATATAAATAACAATGTTACATAAATATATGTTTATATCAAAAGAAAAAACTAATATTCATCTACTTTGCTCAAACAAAAAAAACATATATCCGTTTTTTGAATCTTCTTTCTTTATTGAACACCATTCAACCATAGAAGATTGATGACAGTTCTTCACTAATCTGCAATTAAAATGTTTTTCTTGAAAAAAAATGAGAAATATATTCCAAGCAAAACATTGATGTTTGGAGAGTCACATTCAAGATTGAGTAATACATACAATTCACATATAAAGGTCAAATGAGAAATTGAATATAAAGAAAGAATAAGAAAAGCTTCATTTGTTTTGGTTGAAAGAAAAAATCATATTACAATTACCATCGATGCGACATAACTCATTTCTTCAAATCATCATATTTGGATCATGAATGCTTCAACTATATGAAAACTTTTGAATCATAATATCTTCAACCAAATGATGACTTTTTGTAAGAAAAATGTACTAATATAACTACATATATAATGAAGGTGAAAGGGTGTGGGGGTTTGAAATGCATGCAGTGTTGAACTTATAAAGTGTGTGATTTTTTTGGAATCGATTATGTGTGATTAATTACTTTGAAGGTGAAAGGGTGTGGGGGTTTCAAATGCATGAGGTGTTGGCAAATTTTTATGGAGGTTTCAAATGCATGAGATTCAAGAAAACATGCTAGCTTTATAAGTATGTATGAAAATGTGTTTTTATGAGAAATCAAATATATTTTTTCTTTTTGTTATATCCATTTTCTTACATATTAGATCAACATAAGGTCCACAGAAAGGCCTAAGGTCTAGCAGTAAGTTGAGTCTCTCTTAGCTAATGTTGAGGTTTCAAATATTGATATGGACAAAAAGTGTAGATTTAAGAGTATAGTATCATGCATGTATAAGTCATTCCAAAAGAAAGATCAATATAAGAATCAAAATCAAGAAAGATGATTAAAAGATATATTCATTATTTTATTTGAGTAGGAAAATATGACTAAGAACAAAAGACATAAAAATATTTATTTTGTCTTTTTTATATTACTTATTGTTTTTTATTTCTTAAATATGTAAGAGATTTTACCATTCATGTCCATCGACGATATAACTTTGACATCCTATGCAAAATCACATGGAATAATACAACATGAACACATAAATGTATGTGTCCTTTTCATCATTATTTGCAAATGATGTGTCTGGACCTTTAGAGTGGAGGGATCATGTTCTCGTTCTACCATGATAAAACTCTCTGTCTCATCTCCACCTCAACTCCATATAAGATTTTCGTGTGACATTCATTTTGAAACCATGAGCAAGGAGTGGTGAAGAAGAAAAGAAGAAGAGAGATATAAACACTACAAGAAAAAGTTGAAATAACTACGGAAATTTTCTACGAAAATAAAATCCGTAGTTACTCTGCTACGGATTATGCTACGGAATGGCTTGTCATAGCTATTTTGCTATGGAACTTGCTACAAAATTACATTTTGTAGGTAATATTTGATAACTACGGAATTTTGCTACAAAATTAAAAACCATAGCTATTCTACTATGGAATATACTACAAACTAGTTAGAAATAGGTATATTTGCTATGGAATTAACTACAAAATTGCATTCTATAGCTAATATTTGAATAACTACAGAATTTTGCTACGCAATCGGGGTTCGTAGTTATCATGCTACGAAATCTGCTACAGAATTATAATCCGTAGGTATTTTGCTACAACATTGCTACAGATTAAAGTTTGTAGTTACTTTGCTACATAAATTGTTACGGAATCAAAATCTGTAGCTATTTTGCTACAAAATTTGCTAACGCATCTAAGTTTGTAGCTAGCTTGCTACGACATTTGTTACGGAGTCAAAATCCGTAGCTATGTCGCTACATAATTTGCTAAAAGATCATAGGTCATAGCTATCTTTACTATAATATAAAAACCATAAATATTATACAATAGAATTTTCCAGTATGCAATTTTAAGTCACCATGACTTATTTTTTTTAGAAATGTATTTAAATGGAAATAAACCTGTAATGCTCTATTTTTTTATGATAATTGTTTCAGAAATCGAATGTTAGTTAAAGTAATAATTATATAATTAAGGAGAATAATTTTATGTAATTTTGGGGGTGATAAAAACGAATAAAAAAGATTCGATAAATATTAAGTGGCTAAATAATAAATAAAGAAATTAATAATAATAATAATAATAATAATAATAATAATAATAATAATGATAATAATAACAGTTAAGATGAAATAACATCCATGAATCAATAATGGAAGATAATGAAGAATGAGGGGCTAAAAGTGTCACAGTTGAAAACTTTCTGTGAAAATAAACTTATTTTGAGGGTATTTTCCATCATTATGGGAAAAATCAGGGTCTAAATTGAAAAATCGAGGTTTTTCTTCATTATACTCGACTAGATAAATTAGGGAGGATCGGGATTGGATTTTTGGCAGCCCACAATTTCAAGAAACACGTTTATAAGCCGTAATCTAACCCTAATCGATATAGGACCAAGTTATGTGCGTATTTTCATATGCCGATCGAGAAAAGGGTTAACATGAAGGACAGTTGCGATCGGAAGGAGGGTACTATCGGACATGGTGTTACCGGAGGTGCTACTTGTAGGGAAAAGGGTGTCGGGTGGAGTGTTCTAGTCTCATTCTAGTTATTGGGTAATTCTTCATCTCTTTTTCTGATCTCTTTTTCTTCTTTCCACTGTAAAACCACCAAGGACCGCCGCTGGCAGCATCCTACCGCCATTGCGAGTCAGCTCTTTCCACCACACGCCACCATGGTTTAGTGGTTGGGGTATTTTGGTCTGGGGAAGTCCTAGGCTAAGACATGAAATGAAGCTTTGTACATTTTTATTATTATTTTGTTAAGCCCTAACTTTATACTTCATTAAGTCATGCATTAAGACTTTTGAGTAAAGTTGTTTTGTATATTTTGGAAACCTCATATGTAGTCGATAATTATATTAAAAATGTTAAAGTATAAACTTAATCATTAACTCCTTAATGAAACACCAAAAATGAATGAAAAGCTAAAATGGCATATTTTTCCAATTCTGCCCTTCATCTTCAAAAATCCGTTTGAGGCAATCCGAACATCTAAAAATTATGAGGCTTACTTTTCTGGAATGCTTAGTATGTCTAGTTTGTTCAAACTTTGAATCAATTTTCCAAATTCTTAAAAGCAAGTTGTTGTTGGAGGACAGGATTGCAAGAAAAGAGTTTATGAGTATGGAGCATATGACATGCCCATTTTTCTTGAAAACTCTTCTCAAATATGCATTTTACTAGATAGTAGTTCGGAAAATCATCATCTCTATTCAAAGATCCAGAAACTAGAGGAAACCATACATAAACAAAGGATAGAGTTGGGTGATGTGAAAAACATGGTCAATGATATGAGAAACACAAATAATTAATGATATATTTTGTATTGATGGCATGTTTAGGATTTCTAGTTGAGTTTAACTATTAGATTAATTTGATTGGTGTAACGCCCCGGTTCATGGTACGTGAATTTATTATACTTAATTAATTGTTTCTGGTATATTTAACTATAAAAAATAATAATAGGGTGGGCTAATTAGGGCTAATTATGGACCCATTGTGCAATGGAATTGTTTTTAGGGTTAGAGGAGTCGTTATGTCAAACTTGAAGGGCCAAATGTTATGCTTTTGAAGCCTTGGACCCCCTTGATCGGACACTAACTTAGGGCAGCCCATAATCACGTCCAAAAGGCCTATTAAGCCTCAAAATTGCGGCCTAACCCTATGAAGTTAAGGGGGGTGCCGTTTTTCTTTGTGTAGCCGTGAGTGAGAAGGGAGAAAAGAAAGAACGGGAGTGGAGAAGAAGGGAGCATCTAAAGTGAATGTTCGGAGGAGGCTACGACATCTTCATCAAGGGAGAAACATTCATCATTCTCAAGTAAGTCATGCAATCTTATTCTCCTTCTTTCTCTTCTACCTTTAAACAAAATCTTCACCACCACCACCACCGCTAAGGTGGTGGCAGTCACTGCCAGCCACCACTGCCACTATGGTAGTTGGTAGTGATGCTCCAAGGTGTTTTGAGGGCTAAGTGGTGACATGGGTTGTTTTGGTCCCAAACCTTAAACCCTAGTTGGTATTCTTTCCATGAGGGCATTGTAATTATTTTGATGTTTTATACAAGAAATCTCAAGAAAAGGGGTTGAGATTTTCATTGAATTCTATATCAATGAAGTAATCTACTATTATGAACTCATTTTACTGATTATAAGCCTCATTGGATAGGTCTTAATAGGTTAAGAGGTCAAATTAACCCTAAAAAGACAAAGCTGTGATTTCGGGATTTTACCCTAATCTGTCCATATCTTGGAGAGATGATATCTCGATCATACGAAAACCTTTTTAGTAAAAACAAAAAGACAGAGTTTCCTTCTTGAGTCCTATACATTTCATTAGTTTTGACCAAAGGCCAGAAATGCCCCTAACTAGGGTTAAATCGACCATTTACCCAGACTGGTCCGTAATGAACTGTTTTGCGAGGTAGTTTTTGTAAAAATCGTAAAAAATTGTAGAAAATTCGTACAGCGGTGTGTGAATACTACTTTTAAAGCTAATGACGTGTACTTAATGTATATAAAACAGTTTTGTAAAATAAGATATTTAAGGGGGGTAAAACATGTCCCAAACAAGACTATAATTTCTATGTATAAATCTAAAAAAAGAAAAAGAAAAATAACACTCAAGCCATTATACTTTTGAAATATCAAAGTAACATAACTTAACTCTTTTTGGTCATTATTAGGAATTTGAAGGTTAACCTGGTGTGAAGGAGTGTTTGTATTATTTAAAGGGTGTTTGACTAGTAGATGTGAGTTCCTCACTTCATAACCTTAGAGTATTATATGCCTACTGTTAGGTCGGGTGAGACTATGAACTATATGGTTGATAGTTAAACTAATACTTGCTGCATAAGTTATGTTTGATGTACTTATTTATTATGTGGAATGTAGATGCATGATATGTTTGGGCTTGATGGCTGAATACCGAGTCGATATTTTGGGTCTTGACGGCTGAATACCGAGCCGACAGACCGAAGGCCATTGTGCCAAGTTAGGGGGACCGAAGGTGGAAACACCAAGTTCGTGGACTCGACGGCTGAATACCGAGTATTTACTTGGGTGTTGTTTGGTATTTGTTCCCAAATAGACACGGGATATATGATATTAATGTTTATATGTTATATGGATGTTTGCATATTTTGTTGGTGGCATGATAAGTAGGAGTAGGGTGTAATATTTCTAATGTTATGTTGTGTTGGAAGTCACTAAGCTTTGTACTTACCATTTTATTATATAAATGATTATTACAGGTACATCGGGTACCAACAAGGGTAAGGGTTCGACTTAACTGTACACTGACGAGGTTGAAGATTGGGTCCTTGTCATAAATTTTATTACGAATTTTAAGGTTTTTATTATTCTATTATAACCGAGTTATAACAAATGGTTTATCTAAAGTATGTTTGGAATTACTAAATTTGGGATTTGAATTTTACAAATTGGTTAAGTTATATTATGGATGAATGTTTTTTTTTACAAAATAAATGTTTCAAAAAGTTTAAATTTATTAAAAAAATTTGGGATGCTATAATTGGTGTTTTGGACAACGTGAAATTTTATTTGATGGTAAACTATGTTTTTATTAAGAGTTGATGTAATTTCTTTTACTGTTTAATGCAATTTTATAATGTTGATTTTGTTATTAATTTTCTTTGGAAAAAGTCGACTCATTTTTTGTATTTATTTTAATTAATTCTGTCACATTTTTGTAGTTAAATTGTTATGGATGTTGCTATGAAACATATTGTGTTAAACTTTTTCTGCAACATAACTAGGTTGTGGTAAATTTATTATAACATATTTCATACATCATAGTAAATTCACTATGAAATGTTTGCTACAATATTAACTATAGTTGATTTGCTACGAAAATTAGCGACGGGGCTAGTTTGTAGTTAATCTGTAACAAAATTAGGTCATAGTAAATTTACTACGGAGTACTAGCTACGCCATTATCCATAGTGGATTTGCTAGAGAAACTAGCTACGAATTTAGTTTGTAGTTACTTTGCGACAAATTTACTACAGATCGGAGCGTAGTTAATTCACTACGGACATGCTACGGAAATAAGTTGTAGTTAATTTGCTACAATATTGCTACGGATGTAGTCCATAGCAAGTTTTCTACGAAATAAGTCTGTTAAATTCCGTTGTGAAGGTGCTACGGATTCCGTAACGAACCTTTACTAACGAAGAATTTTCCTACATAATGGATCCGTAGCAAGCTCCGTTGCTAATCGATTTTAACTACGAAATATCATATTTTAGCTACGGAATTTTTCCGTCGTTATTTCGACTTTTTTTTCTTGTAGTGAAAATAGATGTTGGGAGAAGATAGAGATAGATGAAAAGAGACAGATGCGACCCCCTTTGTAGCCCAGCTTGGCCTTACGGCAGTGCGGGCCGCAAACCATGGGCGCTGTTAGTCGCAGCTTAGGTGACGAACCGCATCCCCTAACCTGCCTACACTCTGTCATTATTATACATATATTTTGGGTACAATTATCAAATCTTGTAAATCATGTAAAGAACCTAGGTTTTGTGACAAATGGTGAGCATGTAGGGTAGTAGGGGCCAAAAATACACCTGAGTCTATTGGTTTGACATAATTCAATAATGATGGGATAAAAAAGATTGCAAGAATCTTCACTCTCAGCCAAAAAATTGACCGAGAATATGCATGTACATCCCCTCAAAGAGTTTCAAATAATTCATCTTCTAAATTATCGTATTTTATCTTTTCATATATTATTGAAAATGCTATTGATAGACCTTAAAAATAAAAATATTTTCGCAAACATTTATTCTTTAGAAAAATAGATTTAATTGTAATCAATTAATAGTTGTTATATTTGTTTGAAATGCCGATTTTCGGGAATAAATCTTGGGAAAGCAATAAGCGGGAATTAAAATAATAGAAAGTATGAGACGATGTCATGTGGTAAGAAGCTATGTAGAAGGGGGACATGTGACATATTTAGGCTTAGTTTATTAGAAAAGATGTTTCTTCATTTACATGGAATGGTGTTTAGCTGAATCAAAATAATTAAGTACGATGATTCACGATCATATATTAAACTATTCCATTACTCGAACAAAATAAAGTACAAATATCTAATATCAGATTAATTTCTTATGAGAATTATGATGAATTAGTATCAAAACAGCAATAAATTGTTTCCTATGGCTAATTGGTCATAAGATCTTGTATCTTGGAAGATCATACATAAGTTAGCGACCGATGAAAATAATACCTAAATTCGCCTCTAAGGTAAACCAAAAAAGATTTACATTCTTCAAAACTAAATGGTGTATAGTTATTATTGAAAATTGTTATATAATAGGGAAATTAAGTAATCAAGTCCTTATAAATAACTATTATAATGAAAATAACCATTTATTTTCAGTTTTTGAAAATTAATCATTTTCTTCGGCATGTCGTCTTTTTAGATTGTTCAAATTTAGGAATTTTTTTTTCATTTTTTTCAAATAATATCTCTACCTCTATCCGAAATGTTTATTTTGAAAGTTTATATCACGATTTTTCAATAAAATTTTGATTTTAACCAATAGTTGTTGGGTTTTTATTCTAAAACTAGTTCCAAAAACACAATAATTAGCAACGGAAGACCTGATGATTTTAATAACATAAAACAAATTTATAAGCCACCAAGGATATTCTTTCAAAGTTTGGAAAGAAATCAAACACAACTAAACAAGAAGAACAAATAAAACATTTGTAGTTCTTTAGATCCTCTTGGGAGACTTGGAAGTTGATGAAAAATGATGAAGTTAAGAGATACCAACAATATCTCAACTTGATTTAGATGCTAGTCTAAAACTCATAACTCTTATGCCTGAAGTTCATAACTAAATTATGAACTTTAAGAGAGTATAAAAGAAAGTAATCTTCATGTGTTCTTAACAAAATGAGAAATAGTAAGATGAAAAGAGCAAATTTCGGATTTTGCATGGAGAAAATGGAAAGGAGTTCAAGCCTTCATAGAGCTCTATCTTTACCCTTAAGTCATTAACCCTTTTATCCATCCACGCTCCTACACCTACATGTCCCGCATGTCCTTAATACATGCTTTACCTCTTTATTAAGCTAATCAAAAAGCCATAGTCTATTTTCATACATCAATTTTTGGATTTTATATATTAAAAAAACATGAATCTTATATTTTGTAAACAACTTTATAAAATATAAACTTTAACTTTTTGGTAAAAGCCAAACAAATTTATCTAATCCAAAATGTTGTGCATAACTTATTAATTCATACTATATGAATTATGTAATATTGCTTGCTAATGAAAATTCTTATTATTTGCATGAAATAAATAATTTCTAGTTTAATAATAAGAGTTTATTATATATTTATGAAAATCATTTTTAATACACAATCAATTATATCATATTGTTGTTAGTGTGACCCATTAATATCATATGTTAATTAGTAATATCACTTTAATATGATTCTTGAGCACACTAGATCTTTCAATCTCCCATTTGTGCATCATTCATATTTGACCGATATAGATAGTGATAAACGACTAGCAACATTTCACTGCCCCCATTAACATACAAATTTGTGCCATTCTATCAGCGACCAATTCCCAAAAAACTCCAAGCTACAATCTCATACGGTGTTCAACTTTTGGTAAGGTGCCTTAGATGTCTAACTCTCAATACATAAGAGTAATAAATCTTATCTTGATTACATAAGCCTCTTACATAACTCATACCATAGTTGAAAATGACTTTTATAACTGCCCGATTAAGCACCAACGTTTGACCATATCTAAGCCCAATACTCCATACACTTAAGTCCCACTATGTATCTCAGGTGTTAAGGATACAAATATAATACCTTGTAATCAAGTATCATTCATGATAGCGATCCATGAAATGAACTTGATGTGGGTCAGTTCAATACTAGTGCTCTGACAAGCACCTATGAAACTTTGTTACAACCCATTACCTACCTTCATCCAATTAAAGTCAACCAATCCAATTCATATAAGTCTTACTTCATAATTGCTTCCATAAGTATAACCTACTATGAAATTGTAAAATAATAAGATTATTCATGGATTAAACATGTTAATATAGAATACAACAACTATTAATGTTATGATCATATCCCAATATATCAAAACACTATATAATAGTTGTTGTTAAAATGTTCGAATATCTAAATACTAAATCCAAATCAAAATCCTAATTCTAGAATAATAAAGTCTTATAGCTGAAGTGTGACAATTCATATTTAGCTTAAAATAAGGACTTTATTAATGAGTTCGACTAAACTTAATTTGTGTGAATTCTATGCATACTATTACCACCATATTTGATTTTACTCTAGGTATAGTTAAATATCTTGGGGTATATGAATGGTGTTCTTTCATGAAATAGAGTCTCTTAACTCGATTAATTATAATCTCGTAGTCACAAATATTTCTATGTGATCCTTGAATGGTAGAAATCAACATAGTTTTTCAATAAGCTTATTCATCCAATCATATTAGATATAAACTTATGAACTAATGTATTCTTATTTTTATTGTGTCATTTTGTTTTTCTTGGACCTCATTCCAAGTAAACTTACTATAACCGCCCCAAAAATACAACACAAATTTTGATTTTTAAGTTTACCAAACCACAAAGATAAAACATCACTGATTCCAAGATCACGAAAACATAAAATAGTTATAGTGTGTAATCAAGACAATTCGTGGAAAAACATTATCAGAGCATAAGTCCCAAAATCCCTAATACGGAAATCATAGTGTGATCCGTCGCGATCAAGCCGGCCCTTTCCCCTATAAGATGGAAGTACCTGAAACAGAAACTAAAAGAATAAGCACAAAGGTTAGTGAGTTTCCCCTACCGTACCACATATAACACAAACATACTGTAAGACATATATGAGTGTCTGGCCTACCCTTCCGAGCATATCTAGGTGCTCGACCTACCCTATAAGGCATATATGGGTGCCAGACCAACCCACCGGTTTATTTCAACCAGTTATTGGGTCTATTTCACCTCTATCACTACCACATAATAACATACATAAATCACATAATCATTGAGTAATACGTGAATCATGATAATTATCACACAGAAAACCATCATTAATACAATAAATAAAGGGCGAGCCTTGGTGCCTTCGACCCATAAAATTCACAAAGGAAGACTCACCTTAACTACGAATGTCAAATCTTATTACTTGGATGACTCGAAACTCCTCTCCCTATAGCACAATAAATATCCTAAGTAGACATTAGATCATAACCTATCCCCAAGTGCCAAACAGTGATTCATGACATAAGGAAAAGGGTACCTAATCTTTTCCTTATTGGGCCTCTTCCATCCAAGGCTCGACTTTTGAATTAAAATGTCCAAGTCCATCCAACTAAGAATTAAGGCCCAATAAGGCCTAATGACATAAATACTAAGCCTAGGCCCAGAGGCCTTAATCCGTAGGTGGGCGTGAAGCCCAATGAATCTAGACCAAAAATAATAAGGCCCAAAAACCACATTTGACCTACTAAGTATGGTTATAAAACTCACACGAACGTATAAAAACAAACTTGATTTACGAGACTCATAAATGCATTCAATATTTACTTTATTTTGAGCACAAGATTTATCTTTATCATTTAAGTACTAAAGATACTAACGCCCTCCAACTTTGGGAACTTTTCGAACTATATGTGGAAAATATTGGATTTTCTGGAAACTGAAATCATTTATTTTCTTCCAAAATGACATACTTTTCAATACAAAAACTCTTATGAACTCACCAACTTTATTGTTGACACTTTTTCGAAATCACTTGTATTTCTCAGGGAATTAGTAATACAGGTAACTACCAGCTTTTCAAGAAGGAACGCTATGGCATTTATTATCAAACATTTTAAACCATCTTATTGTAATATTCTTTTGGAAACATGTATAGCGCAACAATGTACATTTTTATTATATATATGATGGTTGTGTTACTTTCTTTACGATATTCAATTGTTATGATACTACGTGAAGTCATCCACCCCCGAATGTTTCCGCCATTCTGTTTTGGGGGTTTGACAAAATCCCCAAACTATACCTATTATAGTTAGAATGGTTTGTTACGTTTAGGTATTGTTTTGAAAACTATGCAATTATGATTAGAAAACGTCCCTTATGCTCCGCATATTAGAATATGGATAAAGTATCTAATTGTTTGATAGAAAATCGTTGTAATTGCATCAGTTTTTAAGTTATGAAAACCTTTATGTGTGGCTTGTATTCCCCCCTGAAAACATGAAAAACTTGGAAAAGTGTAAGAATATGAACTCACAGTTTAACGTAGGATTCAAGTGTATGATCGATATGAGTGTTGAGTGTCAACTGATGTTTCGTACGCAAGTGGACCTTATTAATCATATGGTAACACATATACGTATTACTTCAGGGTATATCATGACTAATCATGACGGGAAACCACCCTAAGGTCTTGTAAATCTTTGTACTAAGTGTTCTAGGTCCCACACTTAGTGATCTTTGCAATTTTAAGGCCAAATATGAGCATTAAAGTGGGTGTAAGGACATCAAGGTGGGTGTGCGTCCGTACAAAGTGGGTGTGCAGCCAGGTTGTGTGTGCGGCTGCACACAGGAGTGTACGACCGTACACTCTTCGTTTGTGCTCCGAAAGTCGATTTTCAAGTGATTCAAGGCTCAAACCAAGTCCAACTAGGAGATAGAGGGCCAAAACTCTCACTTTGTAGGGTTTTTGAGGTGTGTACAGCTACCTTATGAAGGTGTGTAGCCGTACACCTTCAAGTGATGAAGAATATGAAGAACATGAAGAGTTTATGGCTTAGTTTTAGGTGTTTTACCTGAATAACAAGCTAAATGATGGATTTCTTCACGTTTTTTAGGCCTTTGGAGTGTTCTTGGATGTGATTTTTAGAGAGAAAGTTGAGAGAGAAAGTAGAGTGCAGCCAAAAGAAAGGAATTAATGAAGGAGGTTACCCTTTATATATAGAGGGGAGTGTGCCGCTAGGAGTGTGTGTGCGGCCGCACACCCATGCTGTACACGCCTCTTAGGAGGGTGTATGGCCCGGTTTTGCTTATTTAAGACATGTTGACTCATTCCTAATCTTGTTCCCGGTTGTACTCAGGCTTAGAACACTTAAACGAACCTTTAAATGGCGTTAAAAAGTGACCAAATCGAATCTATCATTGATAAAAATTGACCAATCGTACAGAATAAATGTTTTGGGTTGTCACAGATGATACCAGGCCTTAGATAGTTGTTTAAATCCATAAATGGACTTCTTTAATTTGCGCACCTTCTTTACGTTATTTGGTTTGAAAAATCTTCACGCTATTCCATAAAACATCTTCGTCAAGATGTATATTAAGGAAAGTGGTTTTGACATACATTTTTCATATCTGATAGTCATAATATTCAGTTATGGCCATGATAATCCTAATAGATTTGATCTTAGCAAGTGGAGAGAAAGTATCTTCATAGTCGCCGCCTTGAATTTAAGTTTACCCTTTCATGACGAGTCGTATTTTGAATGTTTGTACATTTCTATCTATGTCGATCTTTTCCTGAAGATCCACTAGCTTCCAACAGCCATGATATCAGGAGGTAAGTAAACCAAGTCCAATGCTTGATTATCAATCATGGATTGAATTTCAACTCTCATGGCTCTAAGACATTTGTTAGAATCTAGGTCTGCAGTAACAGCCTTGTAATTTATGGGGTCAAATTGATCCATTAAGAAGACTTCCCTTTCAGGAATGACAAATCCAAGTTTGTCAGGTTCCTAAGAAGGTCTACTGGAGTGTCATACAGTTGGTGTGCTTTCCATTATTTGAACAATAATCTCTTGTTCAACAATGCTTTGTTGATTATCATTCTCAACTTAAGGTTGTGTCTCCCGAATTTCTTCAAGATCAATGGGGAACCCACTTTCTTTGTGCAAGATAACTTCATTTTCAAGAAACGCTGCTTTCTGGGCTATGAACAATTGGTTCTCTTCTTTCTAGAAGAAGTAATAACCCATGGTTTCATTTGGGTATCCCACAAAGATACACTTTTGAGATCTTGGGTCAAGCTTGTAAGAAGTATATCTTTTAACATATGCTTCACAACCCCATATATATATATATATATATATATATATATATATATATATATATATATATATATATATATATATATATATATATATATATATATATAAGTAAGACATTAATGAAACTTTTCCATGCCATAACTCATAGGGGGTCTTAATAATGTTTTTAGTTGGGACCATGTCTACAATTTGAGTTGCGGTTTCAAGGGATTAACCCCAAAATGAATGAGGAAGGAAAGTATTGTTAGATTTGGTGTCTAAGCCCATAACTATAAGTGGTATGTACTTGACCCGATAGTAGCATGGTCCTTTTGGGTTGCCTTCACCACTGCAATTTGATATGATGGTTTTATGAGAATACGGTTATTTACAATTTATTAATATATTATAAGTATAATATATTAATATCGTTATTTAATTAATATTGTCAAAGAATTCATTTGGAATTAAATTTGTGGTCAAAAGAGAGTAAATAAATATGGAGGGATTGATTATGTAAATCAATGATACTTATTGTGTGGGCTAAGTAATCCATGATTATGTAAGTGAGCTAAACCAATAATATAACACATGGATAGTCCATGGAGGTTACACCCATGGATCATAAGAATGTGGAAAGTCATGGATCATTAGGGTTTACAAAGTGTAACCCTAGCAATTACCACAACTATAAATAGCCCTCTCCATGTACCAAAATCGGTTGCACCAACCATAGAAACAAGTACCTTATTCTCGTAGAACCTCCTCTTGCATATTGGTGTTTGTGAACCATTAGAGGCATCACACTTGAGGTGCTCAAGCTTTCAAAGGTAAAGAACTCTACCCTACTTAAGAGGTATGTATCGTAACTATGTTTTGATTATATATAGATACAATTGTATGCTAGCTAGGGTGAATGCTTTGGAAAAATAAAATGAATGTATAATTAGATAAAAAATAGATCTAAAGCATTTAGGGTTTCATGTGCACTTAGGAAGTTTTATAGTGCTCAAAACCTAACAAGTATGACTCATCATCGATCATACCATATCAAGTAGAGTAAGATTTCTCATTTCCGAGACACCCCTATTCTGAGGTATTCCCATTGGAGTGAGTTGTGACACTATTCCATAATTCTTAAGATGTTCATAAAACTCATAGCTTAGATATTCACCACCACGATCTGATCTTATGGTTTTAGTCTTTTTACCAGTTTGATTATATACTTCATTTTAGAATACATTGAAGACATTGTATGCTTCATGTTTGTGTTTCATAAGATACACATATCCAAATCTACTGAAGTCATCAATAATTGTGATGAAGTAGCTTTCACTTCTTCTGGTCATTGTTCTAAAAGGTCAACATACATCAGAGTATATGAGTCCTAATAAATCCGACACTATTTCACCAACACCGGTAAAAGGAACTTTGGTCATCGTGCCACACAAATATGATTCACATACATCAAAAGACTCCGAATCTATTGACTCTATGATTACGTACTTTTGAACCTTAACAATGCGAGTTTTGTTTATGTGCCCAAGTTGACAATGCCATAAATAAGTTTTATTTGAGTCTGACTTTGTTTTCTTATTTAAGTTGTACATTATATTATCCTTTTGGTATGAACCACTTTAATCGATCTCATATATTTCAATATTAGGACTAGCCTCAAATAATACACATTATCTTTAAACACAGAGATGCTTTTAGAATCAATGTGAAACTTATAACGAAAACCTTTTTCATATAAATGAGAAGTAGAGATCATATTCCTAGTTATACTAAGTACATAAAAAGAATTGTTCAAAATAAGATTAATACCATTTGGAAGAAAAATATGATATTGTCATATCACTTTGATAGGTATTTGAGTGTTATTAAAAACATGGAGTTCCAAATCACCATCTTCGAGTTCTCTATAATTCTTTAGTACCTACAAATCACTGTAGATGTTGGTACCAAGTCTAGTATCGAATACCCAAGAATTAGTATGGAATGCATATAATTCAATCACATATATACCTGAGGTGCCAAACTGGTTGGGCTTATTCTTCTCAAGCTCCTCTAGGTTCTTGGGACAATTGGTAGCAGGAGGCTTCCTTTCACCTTGTCCTTTTCTCTTTCCTATCTAGGCAACTTTCTGGGTAACTTTGCCTCTACCCTTACCGGTATTATTATAGTTTTCTTCTTGGAGATTTTACCCTCATGGATTATCACCACTTGATTGTTGCTAGATTTATTAATGATTTCCTAGGCATTCTTCAGCATGTTATATAGCTCATTAATTATCCACTCATAGTCATTTATTGTGAAGTTCGTCACAAATTGGTGGAATGACTTAGGAAATGAGGGTAAGACTACATCGAACACTACCTCGTCCCCAAATTGGAATCTGAGGTAGACAAGTTGCTCAACATAAGCCTTTATATTGACAACATGTGCACTAACAAAAAATCCCTCATTCATCTTGCAACCAATAAAATCATTCAAGGTGTGACAACCCCAAATATATTGTCGTTACAAATCCCATCTTCACTAACGGAATGCGTCACTATAAGTTATTTTCTGTAATGTTTGGAGTCGTCAATAAACAAATATCTAGTTATTTATGTATCCCGATATTATCATAAGTAATTATAACTTGTAAATGTTAACCCCGTTTAACTAAATAGAGTTATATTACTTTTCAACCACTTCACCCGGGTAAAAAGTTTTGACCCCGTTAAACTTTAGCATCGGGTAGCCATGTATCGGGTGCAATACCCAAGACATATATAAGCCAATGAACACCACTTTTAAGCCTTTTACCACCCATTCACTCTCTCTCACTACTTTCTCTCTCTAGACCCGAACCCGACTCCAAAACCGCGAATTCCGGCTTCCAAACGTAAAGGTTTCTTTCCTATTTTGTTCTATGGCCAAAAATCATAGGAATTTGGGGATTAAATGGAGTTTACGGCCTAGGAAGCCCCTTAAGCTGTAAACACCTAAAACCTTGCCAAAAGTCCCATTTTTCCTTCCTTTAAGTTTGTGTACTAATTAAGGGATATACCTAGGAGAGTTTAGACAATAAATCATAAGAAATTGAAGCCTAAAAAGGAGTTTACAGCCCAAGCTTATGCTTAGGCCGTAAACACCCAACAACCCTTGATAAATGTCCCAAAAACTCATCTAGGGCATGGAGTAAATTAGCTATGAACCTTGGAAATGTTTAAGGCCATTAAACAACACAATTTAGGGACAAAAGAGGAGTTTACGACCAAGTATAGTCTTGGGCCGTAAACACCCAAAAATGTTGCCAAAAAGTCCCTAAAACCCCACCTAAGGCCTTCATAAATTTATCTAAGGTGTAGGAGAGTGTTTTGGACCATTTAACATGCCATTTTGAAGAACAAAATGGAGTTTACGGCCCAAGCACAAGCCTGGACCGTAAACTCCCCAAAATGCCCCAAAATGATGGTTTAAACCCTCCAAATTAGTTCAAGACACTTGCTAGGAAATTAGGGAAGTGATTAAAGGACTTAGGACCGATAGCTTGCCTTATTTCCTGTTCTTGTTTGATTGTGGGCTTAGGGTAGTGGTTATCTGTCCGACTGTCGTTGATTTCTTAGTTATATATATCTTGTATATTAGTATGGATTACGAGTATTTCTTATTTCATTAGATGCCTAAATCACTAACCTGACAAGAATCATACACACTAAGTTAACTATAATAGGTATAGTTAAGGCCTCTATTACTCGTTTTAACTACTACTCTACACCACTGTAATACTCTCTATTACGAAACTATACACTAGTAAGAGAATACAATACGAGTTATACAAAAGACTACTACACTATAATACAAGAGAATGTACTAATCATGAGATAACCCATTAACCCACTATGAGATACTCTATTCGCTACGCACTACGCCCAGAGTTTTCCGATAGGAAGACGATGCTATATGTATAGATCTATACGGGGCAGACGCTATTACATCCCGACTGTTAACTTCAGTCCGAGCTGCACAGGTCCAGGGATGCCTCTACTCCACTACACTGCGCATGACTGGGAAGGTCATGGGGTCTACTATTACTCACACTATTGGTAACATACAAGAAATACACTATAACCGCACTAAAATACTAAACTAAAGGTAGAGTTAATATCCCGAAGTAAACAAGTATCTAATACTAAAGTAAGTTGCACCACTATTATTTACTTCAAGTATAACTTACCATATTGCATTACTTATTGGTGAGTCACTATTATACTTCCACGATAAATGGTTTTCAATGATGAAAATGACATATTTCTTAGAGATTTTCACTTACTATACATTGCTGGAAAATATAGGATTTTCTAGGTTTTACTACTACTTATGACTGTAAATTTAAACTTTTCATACTATCGGTTCAAATGCTTTTTATACAAGAACTCACACTAAACTCTTATGAACTCACCAGCTTTATGCTGATATTCTTTTCAAAATAACTTGTATCCTCAGGTCAAAGATAGACATGTACGACTGCAAAATTTTTGGAGAAGATGGAGCATGCAAGACACATCTCTTATTTTATTTTTATTTTTTTACTTTTTGTGTTTGTTGAACATTACAAAACACACTTGTAAATACACTCACTATGTAAATGAAATGGTTGTATGTTTCTTGCTTTTACTATTATGCAATTGTGATGATACTGTACACTACGTCATCCACCCCGAAACATATTCCGCCGTTATCGGTTTTGGGGTGTGACACAAGGTCTCAAACCTCTCTGGCTTATAATGAACTAAAATCAAGAATCTAGATTGTTCAATCATTTTAAATGCTTCATGAAACTCAAAAGTTTTCTAAAGTTCAGGAGTCATAGAAAGCATGATGCAAGTCACTTCGGTCGAATCATTTACTTGTTTCGCCCGAGCATTTTTCAATGCTTTGGCATCATTGGCTAATAGCTCTTCTGGGATAGGTTCATCAAGTATATAGTCCTTTTTCTCAAGCTTGAGTAGAATTCTTAGTTATCTGAACCAATAAAGAAAGTTAGGTCTGCCTAATTTTTCTTTTTCGAGGATGGATCGGGTGGAGTGATGAGGTGGTTACAGTTGGGGTAGTCATCTACAAAATAATAAGATTCATTGTAATATCTTTGATATAACTTCTTCTTAAATTAATTACCCTTTAAATTAAATTAAAAAAGATAAGATCTACATCACCCAAAATAACTTTACGCGGTAACCCACATCACAAGTGATTTAGTTGATCGGTAGGATACGATAACTAATTACAACTCTTATGTAACTCTTAGATTTATTGGATCTAATAAACATTACTTTGTTTTTAATGGCATGTTCATCCCATCTTTTCCTCAAAATTATTATGCTTAGGTGGCCTTTATCACATAATAAATTGATCAAATGTTCCATTTAAAAAAACATGTGAATTATATTTCACAAGTGGTTAGGTGAGATTTATCCCCAAGTAAAAATAAAACACCTTGGCCATTTTTTACAACCCAAAGTAATAAGGTGATTCAAAAATTCACATGAATTGCACAAAAATCACAAGTGATCTTAAGTGGATTTTACAGATTTGAAGTTTTGAAAATAAGTAATCTTAGCAATGTTTTATTATTTTAGTATTTAAAACATTTTGTATGATGAATATTTCATGCATAAAATATTCCATGGTACATTTAAAGTGTTTCAAAATATAATGATTGAACCAGTTTTTAACTTTTTAATTAGAAAAAAAGCCTTTTATTATATAGTTATGGAGTTTAGATTTAGTTTAAAATTTATTTTAAACCCTATTATATCTTTAAAAGTTAGGCTATTTAAGAATTCTAAAATATTAAAACTCTTTGTAACAAAAACTCAATTTTAGACATCTTATGTTGGAAACTTTTATATAAAAATCTAAACCCCAAGGTTCATGTTATTTTTTTGTGAAAATGTTTTTAGCATGACAATCATACTTTCATACATCCAACGTTTTATAACAACCAAAATAAGCATCACAAGCTTGCATTTTAAATTGTATAAATAAAACCATTTTTCAGGAATATTTATTGTGAGCCATCACAACAAATATTAAGTTATTTCCCAAAGAAGGTCTTTAGAAGGCTCCATGTCTTTATATCCTCGTAAGATCTTCAAACTCCATTTTGTTACATTTTTATAAAAATAAATATGACTAATCTAAAACTAATTTATTACATATAAAATAAAGAAGTGAAATAATAACTATTTATCTATTACATCATCATATGAATAAATAGTAACCGCAAATGCCCCCAACGACTTGTTTATAAAACAAAAAAATAAATAAATAAATAAATAAATAACCAAAATGCATAGAAAAATGGTTATATAAAAAATAAACATTTTTTACAAGTTGCCAAAGAAAACAAATATGGACATTTCTTTAGCCAAAAAGATATCCATGATGTTTTTTTCCAAAAATCAAAGATTATCATAATATGAAAAATCATTCGAACGTTTAAAAGATGGCTCTGATATTACTGATGAGTTTTGATACATAAAATAGATAGTTTTTCTTAAAAACCGACAACGGAAGCAATAAAAATTTCTTTCAAATCTCAGTATATAAAAAAAAACATTAAGGATCTTTTTAAAGAGGTTAGACTAATATTAAAACAACCATAGGGTGTGTAGAAAAAACAATTTTTGAAGCCATTCAACCCTCTTGGATTTAGGTTGTTGATGAAGATGGGAATAACAAAAAGCTTGATCTTCTCTATAAGCATCCACCACCAAGAATAAGGTACTAAAATTGATAGATTTCTTCTTTTATGACTTTATTCTTTAAACTTTAAGTGCTTAAACAATTTAGAATTAAAAGGAAGATATGAAGTAGACACTAAAATCCATGTAAGAACTTCAAAAGTGAAGAGAGATTCTATGTAGGATGCTCATAAATTTTAGAGAGAATGTTGAGACATAGAAAATCAAAATCTAGCAACTTTTTCATGTATAATAGCTTATTTATATACCCCATGTAAAGTAAAGCATTTTGAGTATAATACTCTAAAGTATTTGCTAAAAAAGAGAGGAATGATGGACAAGAGGATGGAGGTTGACAAGCAACCTCCATGCCTCTAAAACTTACGACCATATGGCCTAAGGAAGACAAAAGTTGTTTAGTAGTCTTTTAAGTATGGTAAAGTAAGTCATTGATTTAATCATGATTAACTAAAGTTTCCAAAACTTTATACATGACTTATAACATGATACCATATCATATAATGACTACTTTTTTACTTCTTAAGATATTGTTTTCATAAAATAATATTTTTTTCTAATTAAATAAAATAGTTGAATTTATTTGTTAATATCAGATACTTAATAAATATTCAATCAGTACCAACTTGATTAAGGTGTGACCTTATACAATCATGTGTTATTAACAATATCACTCAATAATGATTCTTCGGCATGTAGATCCAACAAATTTACCGTTAGATTATCAGGTTTGTCTCTCAATTCAAAAACGTGTTTAATCGTGCTACGCCAACCGATAAATTCGTCTAATTGGGCCTTCCCATCGAAATCATGGATTTTGATCTTGACCTCAAGATTACGAATTGGGTATGTCGCCTGTTGTGACATCTCCATTTTCACGGTCAGAAAAGACCGATTTTGTTTATGCTTTATAAAAATCAGAGTTCTTCTTTTAATAAAAATGTTGCGGAATTCGTTCCCAGAAAAACACGATAAATACGTTATTAAAGCATTTTCGAAGAAACGTATTTTATTCATTTTAAAATGTTTGGGATGTCATCGTCAATACAAGAAAATAAGCATAAAAAGAACTTACATTTATTTACACTAGTGATCTACATCTCTTTAATCTCTCAGTGTAATGTGACTTCATATCAACACTTGTGATATAAATGAACTGAGTGGGTCAGGTTGGGAAACCTGGTGAGTACATAAGATTTTCAACCCACAATAATATAATTATTATGTTTAAAAAATCAAACAATTAACCCAATTACCCATCCCCATTATCTTCTTTACTCTTAAGGATTTATCTTAAGAGTCATCTATTCTGCATTCATTTATTCCGAAGTCCGTTACTTCCAGGGTTATAGGACTGGCACTAAATCCATAGCTGTCAATGTTTGTTCATAAAGCACTAATTCCATAGCTGCTATAGTCTATTCATCAGTTACTAAATCCATAGCTACCAGTGTTTATCGAATAGGTACTAAATCCATAGCTACCAATTCCTTAACAGGTATTAAATCCATAGCTACCGGTGTTTGTCCAATAGGCACTAAGTCCATAGCTGCCGATGTTTATTAGTTAGGCACTAAGTCTATAGCTGCCAATGTTTACTCACATCATCTTTTATCTCTCATCATTCATCTACCCGTATCATACCCAACATATTTGTGTATATAAAATACGTAGACAGTTTAAATCATCTAAAATAGGTATAAAAACGTTCATCCAACATAGACAGCAAGTATACAGATAATATGCACACATAGCACGTAGTTTATATAAAATACTTCATATCTATGTGTAAGATGAAAGAAACTATGCACTCACTTGAAAAGGTGGTGATTCCGAACTCAGACAACGCTTCACTTCTTGAAAAAAAAAATTCCTTCGACGAAACCTAGTATTATTACCACTAGAGTTTAGCCTATTCTTCACCGACACTAATTAATAGTTTAGCTATTATTACTATTATATAACCGTTAAATAATACTTATATAACCCATAATAATAACCCAATTACTTATTATATGTTCTTAATAACGTTAATATAATTAAATAAAAACTATATTAAAAATAGCGTAGGTGTAGCTCACTTACAGCAGGTTTTATAGAAAATCAGGCTTTGCTTGGAGCAGCATTCCCATGCGGAAAAGCTCTTCTTCTCGGAGTCGTCGAGCACTCATGGGCTTCCGCCTTGTGCTAGGGAGGTTCCCTAGGCTTTTCGGGGGGTTTCGGGGCTAGAGAGAGGTTCTAGAGAGAGAGTAAAGAGAAGAAAGAATGAGAAAGGTGTGAAGAAAATGAGGGTGGGAGAGGTTCTATTTATAGGGTGAAAATGGCTGAACGTGGTGCCATATCTCACCATCTAGTGGCAAGACTTGGGGAGAAAGCAATGGCCAAGATTGTGCCACATCACCCATTTTCGCACAGCACACTTCTGACTTCTAAAATCCGTAACTCTCACATACGACCTCCGTTTTTGACGTTCTTTATATCCACGCGTAGGTAAAAATAATATCTACAACTTTCATTTTGACTCCATCGGCTAATTCTCGACTGATCTTAAATTTAATAGAACGAGGCGTTTAGACTGTTAAATGACCGCGAAGAATTCGTAACTCCTTCATACGGACTCTGTTTTCGTCTGTCTTTTTACTGTTAAGTTCCTATTAATGAGATCTTCAACTCTCATTTAAGTCACGTAAGCCAAAAACCGCTCAAACTAAAATTCGAGTTTCGGGTCGTGCACTGCTTAGCCGAATCTTAGAAAAATCATAACTTTTTCATACGAAGTCTGATTTGGGCGTTCTTTTTATGGATTTTCTCGGTTTAATATATTATATGACTTTCGTTTAGATCACTAAGGCTAAAAAGTCCTCCATCGTAAAATCACTATTTACGCTTCCCGGTGCCGTGTCGGTTCCGTCGCGAAACTTCGACGGGTCATAACTTCTTCGTTATAACTCTGATTTCGACGCTCTTTATATGTATGGAAACCTTGTGACATATTCTAAAACTTGGTTAAGATTATTTTATTCTAAATAATCTTTTGTCGAAAAGTCATTTTCGACCCCTATTACCTCTAAATCGACTAGCCCGAATCTACCGGCGTTACAATTATCTCCCCCTTAAGATGATTACGTCCCTGAATCATCAACGAAACAGGGCTCGTATAATGAATCCATATGTCATCTCTTCATCCTAGGTAATAATTGTAACTTCTATATTCCTTCAAGTCTATCTCTTAGACTCATTGACTATAAGCGGTACTCGATCGTGCACCTGCTCTCTACTTCAGGCTAGACTCCAAATTATGACCTTCAAGTCACAATCTTGATCCTTACTGGATACGAACTTGAGATAAGTTCTTTTATTACTACTATGGATCTATGTGTCATATTCTAACGACCTATCATTGTATGTTGCAACGCTTTAGACTTAGGTCTCTTAGAGTCAAACTCCAAAACAAAGTATACCTTCCTTCATGTTCTAATGTGATACAATCACATTTTAATATGTAGCATTTCTAGCTACCAACTTCTTTAACAATCATCGCGATACTTCTACTGATCGCTCTGGGTTAGCTTTCATTTCAATCTTTTGATTTAAGTTAGATGCTACATCGAACTTGGTTCTCTGAACCACGTAACATAGTCATCGTATTCGGACTCAATTTGATATGACCACTAGGGTCAGAATAACAAAAATCTTCTTAGTCATTACCGAAACGATGGTAACTACATGCTTGAATAAAACAGACTCAATTATTGGCTTCTTGGTAACCTTGTGACTTTCCCTGATCGAAGCGTCAGTCATGTGCTTCCAGTATGCATCTACTACCTTTCACACCTACTCATACTCATCTCAAGTATTGTCTCACAGTTTTCCAAGTCACCATACAGGAAAAATCACATAACAGTTTAACACATCAGATAACAAAACAATGGCTTTATTATTTCTCGAAACTATTACATAGGTGTTCAAGTTCACCCTAGACTATGCCTCTAAAAGGCTACATCATGTGGTTTTATCTATCAGGCTACCTCGTAACTCGATCTTCGGGTATAGATTCCTTATCCTTGGTTTCTCGCGTTGTTTTCCGCTTCGTCGAGGATCATGTGGAATGCCCTTGGCCTTGGTGGCGTTTCTAGTCTTGCTGCTTTATTTTTCCTCGGACAGTCTCTGGACATGTTCCCCTTGCCTCCACATCCATAGCATACTTTATCATTATGTGTGAAATCCTTGGAATAGTGACCAGTCCTTCCACACTTGTAACAAGTCACTTCTTCGTTGCACTTCCGACAGTGCTTCTTCTTTAATTTATCACACCATCTCGCTTCATCTCCATTTCCTCCTCCAAGCTTTGAGAAGGTTTCCTTGTTGGACCTTGAAGTTCCTTCAAACTTCCGCTTCTCTCCTAACTTATCTTTTTCTAGACCCTTTTCTCTTATCTGGGCTTTTACGTTCTTAGCTGCCCTAACAGCTGTTTTCAGGGTAGTTGGCATTTTGACCATTGGGCCAAAGTCTATGGGTAATCCGTTAGCAAACTTATCAATCTTGGAGAGTTCAGTAGGCACCAAGTAGGGGAATAACTTCATCCTCTTGGTGAATGCGGTGGCATACTCATCAACACTCATCTTCCCTTTCTTCAGGTTCTGAAACTCGTTGTTTAGGTCTATCAAATCTATCTCCGAGCAGTCATGCATTTTCAACTGTTCCAAGAACTCTTCCCATGACATCCTTAAGGATTCTCCTCGTGGCATCGTATCTGCCAATAGCTTCCACCAGCTCAAGACTTCAGTTTTTAGTTGTCTTACAGCGAAGATAGTTTTCTGTTTCTCGCTACAGTCGCAGCTCTCAAACACCATCTCCATCTCGGAGATCCAATCCATAATCTCAACTGGCTACGGGCTTCCTGAGAGACTCGGTGGTTTCGCACCCAGGAAATTCTTGTACATTCTCCCATCCTTGTCGTTTTCTCCCCTCCGGGCCTTCCCTTCGTTCGCCTTGAGTCCCCACTTGACTCGCTTGGCGGCTGTAGTTCCCTTCCTCAGATTGTTCGGGAATTGGCTCGGTCGGCTCAACATGTATGGTAGGTTCGTCCCTATTTTCATGGAACATCTGTCTCATTTCTTCCCTTTGTTCAGCTAGCATAGCCCGAATCATGGCTTGAACTCCAGCCATGGTGACTGGCTCAGGTGCAACTTCTTCTACAACAGGTATTTGCTGAACCACTGGGGGTTGGTTCCTATTTCCATTTGCGTTTACGTTTCCACTACGGGTCCTTGCCATCTTGATCTATACACCGAATAAGGTGAATCTAGATCTTTATTTAGGATTGACGTTTAAATCATCCTTATCACTCTGAAACGTTTATATGCTAGTTCTAATATCGTATTCGTACGTTTAGAATCCTAAACACATAAGGTTTCCAGATCCGGTCGGCAACAGACCATAGATCCAATCAAATTATAGCATAACAAATCATTTAGCACATAAAACCAATTTAGGCATCATTCCTAAATTAAGCTAGTGCTCACACCTCACAATCATCGCTTAGCATTCTAAGTTTAAGTCTATAAATAAATCCATATTCCTAGTTCGCTTAAACGAATGCTCTCATACCAACTGTGACATCCCCATTTTCACGGCCAGAAAAGACCGATTTTGTTTATGCTTTATAAAAATCAGAGTTCTTCTTTTAATAAAAATGTTGCGGAATTCGTTCCCAGAAAAACACGATAAATACGTTATTAAAGCATTTTCGAAGAAACGTATTTTATTCATTTTAAAATGTTTGGGATGTCATCGTCAATACAAGAAAATAAGCATAAAAAGAACTTACATTTATTTACACTAGTGATCTACATCTCTTTAATCTCTCAGTGTAATGTGACTTCATATCAACACTTGTGATATAAATGAACTGAGTGGGTCAGGTTGGGAAACCTGGTGAGTACATAGGATTTTCAACCCACAATAATATAATTATTATGTTTAAAAAATCAAACAATTAACCCAATTACCCATCCCCATTATCTTCTTTACTCTTAAGGATTTATCTTAAGAGTCATCTATTCTGCATTCATTTATTCCGAAGTCCGTTACTTCCAGGGTTATAGGACTGGCACTAAATCCATAGCTGTCAATGTTTGTTCATAAAGCACTAATTCCATAGCTGCTATAGTCTATTCATCAGTTACTAAATCCATAGCTACCAGTGTTTATCGAATAGGTACTAAATCCATAGCTACCAATTCCTTAACAGGTATTAAATCCATAGCTACCGGTGTTTGTCCTATAGGCACTAAGTCCATAGCTGCCGATGTTTATTAGTCAGGTTGGGAAACCTAGTGAGTACATAGGGTTTTCAACCCACAATAATATAATTATTATGTTTAAACAATCAAACAATTAACCTAATTACCCATCCCCATTATCTTCTTTACTCTTAAGGATTTATCCTAGGAGTCATCTATTCTACATTCGTTTATTCCGAAGTCTGTTACTTCCAGGGTTATGGGACTGGCACTAAATCCATAGCTGTCAATGTTCGTTCATAAAGCACTAATTCAATAGCTGCTATAGTCTATTCATTGGGTACTAAATCCATAGCTACCAGTGTTTATCTAATAGGTACTAAGTCTATAGCTACCAATTCCTTAACAGGTATTAAATCCATAGCTACCGGTGTTTGTCCAATAGGCACTAAGTCCATAGCTGCCGATGTTTATTAGTTAGGCACTAAGTCTATAGGTTCCAATGTTTACTCACATCATCTTTTATCTCTCATCATTCATCTACCCGTATCATACCCAGCATATTCGTGTATATAAAATACGTATACAGTTTAAATCATCTAAAACAGGTATAAAAACGTTCATCCAACATAGACAGTAAATATACAGATAATATGCACACATAGCACATAGTTTATATAAAATACTTCATATCTATGTGTAAGATTAAAGTAACTATGCACTCACTTGAAAAGGTGGTGATTCCGAACTCAGACAGCGCTTCACTTCTTGAAAAAAAATAATTTCCTTCGACGAAACCTAGTATTATTACCACTAGAGTTTAGTCTATTATTCACCGACACTAATTAATAGTCTAGCTATTATTAATATTATATAACCGTTAAATAATACTTATATAACCCATAATAATAGTCCAATTACTTATTATATGTTCTTAATAACGTTAATATAATTAAATAAAAACTATATTAAAAATAGCGTAGGCGTAGGTCACTTACAGCGGGTTTTATAGAAAACCAGGCTTTGCTTGGAGCAGCATTCCCATGCAGAAAAGCTCTTCTTCTCGGAGCCGTCGAGCACTCAGGGGCTTCCACCTTGTGCTAGGGAGGTTCCCTAGGCTTTTCGGGGGGTTTCGAGGCTAGAGAGAGGTTCTAGAGAGAGAGTAAAGAGAAGAAAGAATGAGAAAGGTGTGAAGAAAATGAGGGTGGGAGAGGTTCTATTTATAGGGTGAAAATGGCTGAACTTGGTGCCACATGTCACCATTTAGTGGCAAGACTTGGGAAGAAAGCAATGGCCAAGATTGTGCCACATCACCCATTTTCGCACAACACACTTCCGACTTCTAAAATTTGTAGCTTTCACATACGACCTCCGTTTTTAACGTTCTTTATATCCACGCGTAGGTAAAGATAATATCTACAACTTTCATTTTGACTCCTTCGGCTAATTCTCGACCGATCTTAAATTTAATAGTACGAGGCGTTTAGACTGTTAAATGACTGCGAAGAATTTGTAACTCCTTCATACGGACTCTGTTTTTATCTATCTTTTTACTGTTAAATTCCTATTAATGAGATCTTCAACTCTCATTTAGGTCATGTAAGCCTAAAACTGCTCAAACTAAAATCCGAGTTTCGGCCCGTGCTCTTCTAAGCTGAATCTTAGAAAAATCATAACTTCTTCATACGAAGTCAGATTTGGGCGTTCTTTTTATGGATTTTCTCGGTTTAACATATTATATAACTTTCGTTTAGATCACTAAGGCTAAAAAGTCCTCCATCGTAAAAGCACTATTTACGCTTCTCGGTGCCGTGCCGGTTCCGTCGCGAAACTTCGACGGGTCATAACTTCTTTGTTATAACTCTGATTTCGACGCTCTTTATATGTGCGGAAACCTTGTGACATATTCTTCAACTTGGTTAAGATTATTTATTCTAAATAATCTTTATTCGAAAAGTCATTTTCGACCCCTATTACCTGTAAATTGACTAGCCCGGATCTAAGGGCGTTACACTTGTGTCTCACATCATGGTTGTTTATTACCGAAGGGGTTCCCAAAGTTGATACCATCATCCATGATTCTGGTGTCTGTCTATGTTTCCTCCTCACGTTCTTCATGTTTTAATTCCAGGACCTAAACTCGTTGCGTCATAGTGATCTCTGCAACGTCACGAGGATCTCATAAATATTCATCGCTGCCTCTGTTAGCGTCTTTACGTGGTTGTTTATTTCCTCTTTCGTTGTGAGCCATCATCGTTTGTGACATCCCCAATTTTCTCGGCCAGAGAAGACCGATTTAATTTATACTTTTAAAATAAAATCAGAGTAATATTCCAAAAGGTGTTGTGAAATTTGTTCCCAAAACAAAATATAATAAAAAATTAACAAAACATTTCTTAAAGAAATAAATATTTTCATTATATATCAAAAACCACGGGATGTCATGTTCCGAAACAAAACAAAAGCATAAACAGTAAATTATAAGCCTTACAGCAGATATTTACAACTATTGACTTATAATTCAAAAATCCCTTTTAAACCTCCAAACTATGCTCGGGGTCCACAACCTATAATACAGAAAACTGAGTGGGCAGGCTTGGTAGCATGGTGAACATATATGGTTTTCAACCCACAATAAATAAATTCATTAATTTCATCAAACAAGAATAATCCGATTACCCATTCCCGTTATTATCACTCTACGTCCCTAAAACAACTATCACAAGGGACCCAGTCTAACGATTTTCATCAGGGCGACAACACTGTTTTGGGGTTTCACATAAATTTATGTCAAATAAGGTAACCATGTGGGGGATGGAGTACAATAATTGAACATCCAAGTTCAATAACACCTATAGGTGGCGAGTCTACTAACGTTCTACTGGACTGTCTAGAAGAGTCTATGGTCGTCATCTAAACTCTGTTAGATGACTGAATGAGCAACAGCATCAAGGCCTCTCATCCTTTTATTTTATCACACATCAACTATCTACCCATGTGTTTACCAAACATGTTTGTAGATAGAAATACATATACAGTTGAAAACCTGTATAAAACATTCATTTGAACATTCATCTCAAATAAACAAACAATATAATTACACATAGCACGTATTTTATAGAAAATACTGCATATCTATGTGTAAGATCAAAGTGACTATACACTCACATGTTAAGAAGACGATTGGACAGTACTTCAGCTCTAAAAATAATATTCTTCAATGAAACCGGGAAGTTTTCTCCTAAATCGGGCTCTACACGGGCAGTGTTTCGGCTCGGTAACTCTTTTTCTTAGGATCTTCATGGATCTGGAACTTGTTTCGGGTGCTAGGATGATACACTAGGCTTCGAGGGTATTTCTTGCAAACTACAAGAAAGTTTAGGGATGAAAGATGTTAAAGAAGTAAAAAAAAATAAAAAATAAATAAATAAATAAATAAAAAATAAAAAAGAAAAACAGACTTCCCTCGAGTCCTATTTATTGGGGTTGGAACCTGGAATTATGCTAGACATAATATCTTCGTACGTTAGGCGTACTGCGTGGCGGTCCAGTACGATGGGCTTACGGCTGGATCATCTCAGGCACATCGGAGCTACGTACACGTGTCTCTCATGCGAAGTAGTAGGCTACGTGGCACAACTCAGATCATGAACATGAGTACGTTTGGGCGTACTCCTCTACGCTGGGCGAACTCCGAATTTCCAAACTTCTGAAATTCGTAAACTTTATATACAAGCTCTGTTTTTAACGTTTTTTATATCCACGCGTAGGTGTGACTATGGTCTACAATTTTCGTTTAACAGACCGGGACAAGAAAAGTCCGTTAAAAATTATAACTTCTTCATCCGACGTCTGTTTTCGTATATCTTTTTACCGTTGTACTACTATTCACGAGATATTCGATTATTGTTTAGATTATTTTGGATAAAAATCACTTGATCTAAATTTCGAGTTTTGGGCTGCGTACTGGTAAGTCGAAACTTAGAAAAATCATAACTTCCACATACGAAGTCAGACTTAGGCGTCCTTTTTCTATATGCTCTCGGTTTAACGAATAATACGATTTTCGTTTAGATCACTAAGGCTAAAAATCCCTTTAATGAAAATTTACTTTTTACGTCACATAGCGTTATGCTGGTTATATCGCGAAACTTCAACATGTCATAACTTTTTCGTTATAACTCTGATTTCGATATTCTTTATATCTCCGGAATCATTATTTCAACCACTAAAACTTTCTACATAGATACTGAGTTAATCTAACATTTTATTTTGACGTTTATTTTTATTCTTAACTTATTAAATCATAATAATTAAGTAAACAAACACAAAATTCACATAATATTCACAAAAATCCTTTTTATTACTTCAAAACGAGTTACAAAGGTTGACCTATATTATTACACCATCATTAATGCTTTAGCCTGGAAACACGGGCATTACAAGGTCTGATCTCATTAGTTGATGCCGATTCTATGACAATTAAAACTGGAACTGATGCCGATTCTATTGCACCTGAAACTGGAACAGAAAGTAACAGAGAATTCTAGGAAAAACGTTTATTATTCAAACGTAGTCTGAATCTTCCTAAAACACGCCTAAAAGCGCGAAAAAAAAAAAAGGATAAATCTAATCATTTCAAAACAAGATAAGAACATATATTAAAATAACGAAAACCAAATGGCCTGGTATCCAGCTCCGCCTTCACGAGCCCAAGGCTAGGTCAGCGTCGCCGTCAAATTAGGTACTCAAATTATCAATCTAATCGATTACTAAAAGAGGTAAATGCTGATTGTTTTGGTTTTATAATTTGAACAATTGTAAACTGAACTCTTAATAAGAACTTTTAACGTAAAAACGGTGTTTTTGAATTTAACAGTACCTTTGTGGTTGGTTTTGAGTCACGATTAGTTTCTTACCCATTAGTAATCATTGCTAGATCGATCTAATCGTTTTTCATAAGTATTTTGGCCAATAACCACCAGTCTGCTACAACATTATTTTCTGCTAACAAAAATGTTTCTTAATCCCACATCGGTATAGAGCACAACAAACCTTAAAAGGGTAATTGTATAACATTAGATAAAAACATAGAGAGCCTGGTTGATTGTCATTGGATAAGTTAAAACAAAATATTTTTATCCAATTCCAATTATGAATAACAAATTCAAATTGTCTTAAAAAATGAAAAAGAAAGGACGGGGCGTATAAAGTGTCCCAACTACAAGTGTAGCTTTGAGTGGCGACACATTAGTTTCCACTTCAGTGATTTGTCTTTTTCGAAATGTCAACTTATGTTCTTTTCTTATTCAAAGACATTGTTAAATTTAGGAATGCAAAAGTCTAGAATTTTGTTTGTTTTCAACTCTTGGTTTAATCATTTCTTAGGCTATCCATTATGGGAGGGATTTCACGCGTCTTGGGTTGGGGTGGCACCCTCACTCACGTGTGAACATTGCCCCAAAGCCGGTGGGGTGCACGTGACCTGACTCCGAAGACACGAGAAGACGACCAATGGAATTGCTTCATGACTCTAACGTTCGGCTTTTTTTTTTTTTTTTTTTTTTTTTTTTTAAACGGCTATATGACCGTTTATATATATATATATATATATATATATATATATATATATATATATATATATATATATATATATATATATATATATATATATATATATATATATATATATTACTTTTTACAATTTAACCACAACCATCTACACCTATAAATTATCCACTATTCTACTTTACAATTTACACATCAAAAAACACTCTCAATATTTTGTTATCTTTTAAAAAAAAACATAATCTCTCATATATTTTTTTTCTCTCTACATGGATTCAAATCCAAACACCCTAGACATTCCAAAATGCAAATGTAACCTACATGCAATTGTTAACCTCCCTAATCCAACAACAACCTCTATTCACCACTTTATACCCCCAAAACTTCTACCAACAACAACACAACAATTCAGTCAACCCAAATTTCAAGCCTTTTAACAACAACCTCCTCAACAATTTCAACAAACTTCTTTTACACGTCAACAATTTCAACCATCTCAATCTCGACAATGACGACGCCGATGACGGACAGACGGGTCCAAGAAACACAACAACCAACTCGTCAAAGGCAAAAAAAAAACAAAAGATCCAAGAAAAAAAAAACTACCACTTGGAACAAAGTGGAGGAGCAAGCTATAGCGAAAACTTGGATTTTCATATCCCAAGACGGGAATGTCGCCAACGCACAATCGGGTCAAAGTTTTTGGTATCGTATTTCAGATCATTTCCACGCGTTATTAGGAAATAAAACGGAGCGGACATACGACTCGATCAACGCAAAATGGCGTGACTTACGAGCAGTTTGCACCAAATTCAATGACATATTTGACAAACTTAAAAATATGCATAGAAGTGGTAGCAACGACTTCAACATTTTAGCGACCGCGTCTTACGAATACAAAGTTACCACTAACGGTAAACCGTTCGGCCACCAAAAAGTGTGAAAAGTTTGTCATAACGGTCTAAAATGGGTTCTGTATCCGGAAGTGGGGCATTCGAGATCTACAACCGGTTCCAACAAAAGGGCAAGAATGTCCGAGTCGGACGTGGGTTTTGGACTCGAACTCAACGATGACTTCGACGCCACCGAGGGGGAGGGCCCACCGGACGTCCAACTTCGTCGACTATCGGGATGGGACAAAGAGAGAAAAGGAGAGTCTTCAAGCGGAAAAGCACCGGCAACTAGCGACAGCGAGCTTGCGACATCCATAGATAAAACTCTAGTTTTTCTAGAAAAAAAATACGAATCGTCGGAGGCCGCTAACCGCCAAAAAATAGCTCTTACCGATCATCAAATCATAAAAACAAAGCCGCAACCGAATCTCGACCCGGAAAAATGTTGTAACATTTCTTAAAATTTAACTCCGGGAGAAATATGAAATTTAGGTTATGATCCTAATGGTTTTAAGAAATTATGATTTTATTTATGGTTTTAAGTAATTTAGGATTTTAATTGTTTTATGTTTTTTTTTTTAGAATTTAAGAATTTTAACTTGTGTTTTTTCTATTAATGTAATGTGTTTTTAATTATAATGTAATGAGTGTTTTTGTTTTTTAATTTGTGTTTTTTATATTAATTATGGTTTTATTTTAAGTTATAGTTTGTATTTTGTTTTTTATTTACTATAATATTAAAAAAAAAAATTAGTGGAGTGGTAACCATTTCTAATGTTTAGTTGGTTGGGTGTGAAGTTGATGTAGGGAATATGTGGCAGCACTTTTCCGATAAAATGGGTTTGACCACTTCCCATAGCCTTAAAAAATAATACATCTTAACATTAGCCTTCTTGTAGCAACTAGTTTCAAGTAAACTGTAATGTCTCATTACATATATATGGTTTGACCAAAGTGATTCAATCTTCATAAAGACCAAATACTGTTTCACATTATTCCTATTGAGTGACATAATAAATAAATTTAACATGAATTCAAAAAAAAATGCAATTATCATATGATATATTATTAAGGATGTGATATTATAAAATAATAACAAATGAATACTATGTAAAACGAAAGATCGTCAGCAGTAATGCTTTTTCAGTTACCATGTCATTTTAAAAGATGAAAAAAAAAAGCAATATCTGAATTTTCATTAACACTTGCGTGTTTGGAATAAAAAAACAATGATAAGTTTTCACCATTTGGAGATAGCTTGTAAATTCACACGATTTTTATAAAACTTTTGTTCTTATAGATCCTTTTTATTTGAATGATGGATATATAAGAGTATTAAAATTAAATTTAGAACTTTTGTAACAAATAAGTAAAAACGCATTTTTCTATTTTTCATAGAGATATTGATTTATATGGATAAACAATTTATAAAGAAAAACCCGGTAGGCGATTTTATGAATTTCCCTTCTTCGGTTTGACCTAATTATTTATGGAGAGTATGTGCTCGTTTGGGTAATGTTGTGGATGACTTTATTTTTAAAAAAGATGTCTCGGATGCAAAAACAATTCAGGTTCATTAGGTTCATAGATGTTTGTAGTATCCATAATATAGTGCATAAATTGTGTGATACATGGTTTAGTTATCATAAAGTAATTGCTTACTCCTAGATTCACACATAATGATCATAATACTTCCCAGCCAATTTTTATGTATTAAGTTGAGAAACTAGAGGCTCCAGTAAACTCGTACGCTAGTGTGGATAGAGGTTCCTTATTGGATAAGGTGGCCAAAAAATTGTTGGAGGAGTTCATTAAATTCCAATTTAAGGATTATGTGGTGGAATGTAGATTCGATATGTAGGAGGCTTATGGATTTTGTTTGAATTAGGACTACAAAAGGGTGTAAGAACTTCATGTATAATGAAGTTGTGGATCATTGGCTTTCGGATAAACAAGCATGAGATAGGACGTTTGTGACAATCAATCAAATTATATGGGTTGATGTTGAGGGCTAATCAATACGTGCATGGAGTAAAGAGGCTTTTTGAAGGATTATTGCTAAACGACGTTCAATAGTTCAACTTGATATTGCTCTTAGGGAAGATGTATACAAGAACCGGGTGTTTATGTTGAGTTTTTTACTACACATCAAGATTTAATATCAAAATGCTAAAGATTCGGGATGATAACATGGCTTTTTCTAATTGTGTTAAAGAGGCTGTCGGTTGGATGGCTCATTTTACTTATGGGTTTTTTAAAGTTAAGATTAATGGAATTAGTGTTCATGGTTCTTTTGAAGAGGATGAAGTTATCATTGACTACAAGATAATGAAGGGTATTCATCCAACTCTTTTGACATTTTTGCTATAATAGAAAAAATGAAACAATATGAGTAAATATGAATAGGTTTTTGTGGATGGGTTGGTGGTAAGGGTCATAAGATAAGGAAAAAGGAACTATTGGAAGTAATTTGCAAGATAAAATAATGGAGTACCAAACCTAAACAACAGCTGTATCAAATGAACATGAAACTGCCGCATCACCACCGACAACCCCCCATGCATGCATCAACTCCACCACTTGTTGATGCGTTTGCAACATTAACATCAACTGCTACATCGACAATGAAAGTTGTTTCTTTCTCAACATCTTTGTAGCCACCTATGGTTGGTTTTTTAGGTGGATTTTGTAGATTGTCAAGTGTTTTTGATTAAGAGGATTTGTTATCCTATCCTTTAAGTCTTTCTAATAATTTTTAGTCGAATTTTGGTGGAAACAGATCAATTTCGGGAGGGAGGGGATGGTGGTTCTGTTTCTAAATAAGTTTAAATTAAGGAGTCCCAAAAACAATAGAGATGGATGAAACAGTGGACTGTAATATGATCGGATGTTATTCTTGCATTTCAAATTTAACTGAAGGGAAAAGGAAGAGTCGGGTTATCTATGAATTGTGTTTTGATCAATGTTTAGGAGTGGTTAACAATGATAACCAAGTATAGATTTGGTCCTTACAGAATAAACATAAGATGTGCTTTCTCTAGAATAATGAAACAAAATTTGAAGATATTTACGTCTTCACGATTCATTCTTTTAGGGTAATAATTTGTTTATGCATGCGGTTTCTCCTTTCTCATGGTGCTTTAGGGGTATTCTTGTTATTTAGGATATGAGTCGGATTCTCCATACACATGTGGTGGTTTCTGATTGATTTGTTGTAGTTAAGGTGATTTGGGTTTTGACTGGCCCATAAGTGTTATTTATTATAGTTTTTGTTCTTAGGGGTAGCTGTTGTTGGATTAGGTATCTAAGTTCATAACTATTCCTAGAATGTACTTGACCTGGTTAGCATGGTCTATTTGGGTTGCATGGCATTGCAATACTTGGATAGAGTAAATGAGAGAAATAACCCTTAAGGTTTATTAATATATTATAAGTTCTACTATATTAATAATATTATTTAATTAGTATTGATCAATAATTAATTTAGAATTAATTAGGTGATCAAAAAGAGACTAATTAAATATATGGGGTTGATTGTGTAAATTATCTATTCTTGTATAGTTGGGCTAATGATCCATGGTGTGTAAGCATTGGCTTAAAACCCATAAGGTGCTGCATGGATAGTCCATGGAGGTTACAAACACATGGATCATGGAATATGAAAATCCATGACAATTAGGGTTTACATGGTGTAACCCTACTTTTGCTACAACTATATAAAGTCCCATGTGCAAGCAAAATAGGCACTACTTGTACAAGATAGAGGGCTAGCCGATTTTAGAGTGTAAGTGTACTTCTCTCACGGTTATTCCAAGTGTTGTAGTGTTATGTGAGACATTTGAGGCATCACACTTGAGGTACTAGGCTCACAAGGTTCTCAAGGAATCCAAACTACAAAAAGGTATGTTCTTCTTCTAGCATTTATGTTGAAAAGTACCCCATGCTATGCTAGATTGTTTAAGAGCCTTGGAAAATCATTTTTGCATGTATCTTAGTAAAACATAGATCCAAGGTTTCTACGGTTGCATGTACACCTTAGGAGTGTTCGAATGCTCAAAACCCTTCAGTAGTATCAGAGCCTAGGCTTGTTTATTTGATACTTGATGCAAACTTGTTAAGAAAATCGACAAAACTGTTTTCGGCATGGTTGAAATCGCCAAGTCCATGGGGGAACTCGACGAGTCCATGCCTTTCTTCAACCAACTCGGCGAGTCAGTTCTTGTACTCGACGAGTTTGCTTCAGAGTGCAGTTTTTCGACTTGTGCTGCTGGAAATGGACAAGAAACATTACCCTCAACTGTTTTGGTATTTTAAAACTTGTTTTAGATGATGTAATGGTGGTGCTAATCTATTTTCAATGGCTAATATCATAATTTCAAAATTTGTATGGTTTATTTATGATTCTTGAAATTGTTGATATGGACATTCATGAGCTTATAAGTTTAGAAGATCATAGGAATTATTTGTAACTTGCTTGGTAGTTTAATTCTTGATCTTGATGTCTTTTAATGGAATACGTAATTCGTCCTCAAGTTAAGGATTACCAAAAGTCACACTTTTAAAGTCCATTATTAAACACATAGGTTACATAAAATGAAAAGTCTCTCATTTTATTAATCCATTAACTCATAAGTTATGAAAGATGAAAAGTTTTGAAAGTTAAAAAAACTAGTCATCAAGTTTTGGAACATGTTAAGTCACTTTAAAAACTTTAGTTCCAACCCCTAGAATGTTAAAAGTTACAATTCAACCCTTATACTTATAATATTATAAGTTAATTATATATATATATATATATATATATATATATATATATATATATATATATATATATATATATATATATATATATAAGAACAAAATTCGTTTTACTATTAGTAGGCTTCAATCACGAAGCCGATCTACATGGGGGTATAAGGTTGTTGCCTATAAAATGGCAGCTTTATGGGTGTCCACTCTCACCCACCGCTTTCTTGACTGGTAGAGGGTCATTAGCCGAACGGATAGGACAATGCCTTTAATCCTCATTAAAAGTATAGTGATACTAAATTAACTAAATGTTTTTATAAATTCCCAATCATAGTTAGTTTAGGAAAATGTGAATAAGGTGATAACACATGAAATTACACTTTGCACCTTGTTTAAGTTGTTAGTGGATCGTGTGTGGTTAACCGACACACTAACTTGGACTTAACAAGGTAGGAAAAGGGTAACTTAATGTTTATCATAGTATCGATGGAGCGCGTGTGGTTAACCAACACATCGATTGAGGGGTAAATATTAAGGGTACCAAGTAATTTGCATGGTTACATCACACCTTGTTTTATGATCCTTAGCATCCCGGTCATAAAACTTGAAGGGCACACTCGAGATTGGAACATGCCATTGAAAAGTTCAATAAATCTCAAAGAATATAGGAGTTTCAAAACCAATTAAAACTAATAATTTATTTCGTTTTTCATGGTGAAAATTGGTGAATCGTCATTCACCTACCTTTTACTGTTTTATAGCTTGGATTACGACATCCCTCTTCTAAGTTATAAAATATTGTGTTGGGTCCTAGCCTTATTATTACATTTGGGTGTTTTATCAAGGACTATCTTTATATCTAATCTAAACTTGTCTTTCTTCCTTTTCAGATGTCTTCAAACAATGCTGCTTTGGCTCAAACCCTACCGTCTCCTTCTCTCTCATGAACCTTTGTGTGAGAGTCATCTTTGATGGTTTCAAGTTTATGGATTGGATCCATAACATCATGATGGTTACTCGTTACGAGGACAAGGAATATGTCCTCGACAAAGACTGAAGGAACTTGATGAGTCGTCTGCTACTCCTTAGGAGATCCCTAAATTGTGGACTCTTGAGAGATGCAACGCAAGTGGCTTGTGTCATCTTAGCCACGATGACAGTCGAGCTCTAAAAGTCCTATGAGGACTATTACCCTTTTGCAATGCACCAGGACTTGATGGACCGCTACCATCAAAGTGCTCGCTAAGAGAGGTATGATATCATCTGCTCCATGAGAACAACTCGAATGAAGGATGGTGAACCCATCACCGGTCACTTATAGAAAATGCAAATGTATGTGGACTGGTTGCTGAAGCTAAATGTGAACTTCCCCGAGGAGTTGACAATTGATATGATTTTGCACTCCTTACCATTTTGTTTTGATCAATTCCAAATGAAATACCACATGAACAAGGAGGAAGTTACACTCAGCAAACTTCAAGGGCTCTTAAAGATCGTTGAAAGTGTTCTTAAGGGTAATTCGGTTGTTACCACTCCTACTCCTACTGCGGCCCCGGTCTTGGCAATCGGGCAAGGAAAAGGGAAGAAGAGGAAGAGCCCTTCGAAGGGTACCAAGGGAAAGTCCCTTGATGGCTCCTCTTCAAGTGGAACCAAGAAAGGTTCTGTCACTCCTTCTACTAACCCTAAAGAGGTTGGATGCTTCTATTGCCACGAGAAGTCGCAATGGAAGCGAAAATGCCCAAAGTATCTGCAGGATGTGAAGGATGGAAAAGTAAAACCCAACCATGCAGGTATTTACACTATATTGTCTAATAACTCACCTCATTCTAATTCTTGAATCCTTGTTACCAGTTGTGGTATTCATATTTGTTCTGACTTGTAGGGACTAAGAAGAAGTGAGGATACAGAGCATGGGAAGATAAGCTTAATCATGGGAAATAGGACAGCATCACCTGTTACCAAGATTGGAGTTTATACTTTGTTGCTAAGTAGTGGGTTAACATTAGATTTGAATAAAAAAGGGTTTACCTTTTCTTTTGAATGTTCTTTATTTTAAAGCGTTACCTTGTGATGGTGTGTATGAGGCTGTGTCAGTTGTAGATAACCTAGGAAATAATGTGATGTGTATTGATTCTTCCACTAACTTAGATAATGCATCAGTGTGCCATTGTCATCTTGGACATGTAAGGAAGAAACGCATAGGCCAAATCCAAAGGTATGGAGTCTTGGAGTCATTTGACCTAAAGTCATATGATAGTTGTCAATCTTTTCTACTTGGTACTTGTGCTAGGGGTGAAGGTTTATTAGATCTGGTACACACTGATGTGTGTGGACCCTTCAGGACTGCCACAAGGGATGCTAACCTCTTTTATGTGACTTTTACTAATGATTTTAGTAGATATGGATATGTCTACTTGATCAACCATAAGTCATAAACCTTGAAAAGTTCAAGGAGTTTAAGCAGGAAGTGGAGAATCTATTGAGCAGTAACATTAAGATGCTTTGATCCGATCGAGGTGGTGAGTATCTTAGTACAAAGTTCCTTAACTATCTTAAGGAATGTGGGATTGTCTCATAATTGACACCTCCTAGGACACCACTGCTTAATGGTGTGGCTGAGAGGCGTAATCGAACCTTGTTGGACATGGTTCGTTCCATGATGAGTCGAGATTCTCTACCAATCTCATTATGGGGGTATTCTTTAGAGACTGCTACCCATATTCTTAATCTAGTCCTTACCAAAAAGGTTGCCAAAACACCTCATGAGATGTGGATAGGAAAAGTTACAAATACGGACCACATCATGATTTGGGGTTGTGAGGTGCGAGACTCTCGATAAGCTCGAACCTTGAAGTGAGAGGTGTATTTTCATCGGCTACCCACAGAAATCCTTCGGTTACCTCTTCTACAGACCCAGTGATAATGTGGTCTTTGTAGCAAAGAGGGGAGTCTTTCGTGAGAGAGAGTTCATAAGCCAATGAAACAATGGGAGGAAAATTGACCTTGAAGAGATTCAAGAGTCAAGTGGTGAAGGAACCTCAAACCCTAGCAATCAAGCTGATGAGGAAACTCATGTTGTTCTGACTGACGAGTCTGTACTTTTGAGGCGTTCCACGAGAGTTAGGAATGCACCTGAGCATTACTATGGTTTCCATATTACTGCAAAAGGCAATATACTTATCAGTGATAACACACTGATTGGTCTAGATGAACCTAACACCTAGATGGAAGCCATGGCAGACCTTGAGGCTACTAAATGGAAAGAGGCTATGGACAGCGAGATACAGTCCATGTATGATAATCAAGTTTGGAACTTGGTTGACAATGTACCAGGTCGTAAGACAGTTGGGTTCAAATGGATCTTCAAGAAGAAGACCGACATGGATGGTAATGTACAAACTTATAAGGCTAGATTGGTTGCAAAGGGCTTTTCTCAAACTCCAGGAGTTGATTATAATGAGACCTTTTAACCAGTAGCAAATATTAAGTCTATTAGGGTTATGTTAGCCATTTCTGCATTTCATGACTATGAAATATGGCAATTGGATGTCAAAATCGCTTTCCTTAATGGAAAAGTTGGCTGAGGATGTTTCATTTGTCATCGAGAGGGTTTTGTTAGCAGAGAGTACCCTTATAGAGTGTGTAAGCTTGATAAATCCATTTATGGATAGAAACAAACACCTCGCAGATGGAATCTTTGTTTCGGTCAGAAATTTAAAGAGTTTGGCTTTTCGAGAAGTGAAGATGAATCTTGTGTATATGTCAAGGCTAGTGAGAGTATAAGTAGCCTTTTGGTACTGTATGTGGATGACATACTACTCATGGGAAATGACATTCCAACTTTGCAGGAGGTTAAGTCTTGGCTTGGGAAGTGTTTCGCTATGAAGGCCCTTGGAGAAGCTACCTACATCCTAGGGATATGAATTTTGAGAGACAGGAGTAAAAGACTATTTGGACTTAGTCAAAGTACCTACTTGGATAAGGTGTTGAATAGGTTCAGCATGCAGAATTCTAGGAATGGAGAGTTACCGATTCAAAGTAACGCCAGACTGAGTAAGATCCGGAGCCTGAGTACAGAGGATGAGATAGATGAGATGAATCGAGTATCGTATGCTTCCAATGTAGGCTCGATCATGTTTGCTATGACTTGTACTCATCCTGATGTGGCCTTCGCATTGAGCATGGTTAGCAGATATCACAGGAACCCTGGCAAGGCTCACTGGATTGCGGTGAAAACATTCTTAAGTACCTTCAGAGGACTAAAGACTAGGTCCTTACCCTTAGTGAGAGTGATGACTTGAGAGTAGTAGGATATAGTGATGGTGGCTTCCAAACTGATAGGGATAATTTCCGTTCTCAGTCAGGCTGGGTCTTTACCTTAAATGGAAGAGCAGTTACTTGGAAAAGTTCCAAGCAGGAGACAGTGGCTGATTCAACTAGCGAATCTGAGTATATATGGGAAAACAAGATAACAAAGGAGGCTATATCGCTAAACAAATTCATTGGAGACCTTGGAGTTGTACCAGCTATAAAGGTGCATATAGAAATTTTCTGTGATAGTGAAAGTGCAGTGGCCTTTTCCAAGGACCAAGGGATTACGGGATATCCAAACATATCGACATAAAATATCATTTCATCAGACATGGCATCAAAGAAGGACTCCTCGTGGCAAAGAGGGTATCATCAGATTAGAACCCAACAGATCCCCTTACAAAGCTACTGGGTAGGGTTAAGCATCTCCAGCATGCGAGGTGCATAAGGCTGATGGATGATATTAGTTTTAGTAGTTAGATAGCTTTGAAATTTGTAAAGTGTAATTGACATTTGATGGTAAATAAAAGTTGTTGTTTAATATAAGTATAAGTGTTGCTATCTTGTGTCAATTGTTTACTATCATTTCATTTTGCATGTTTCAACTTCTAGAATAATTATATTATGGTATATCATATTATTCAAATTCTCCACAGTCAGTCATATGTTGGAAGTAGATATGAATTAAGATTGTCATGAGTTGGCTTGTAGATGTCAAAGTTGTTGGACATAGCAAGAGGTGCTACAGCACTCAATAGTGCTCATAAGTTCTATGTATTGGATTCAACCCACGGTCACAGGTATCACTTCATGGAATATATCTCGAGTGATCGTGAGACGGTAATATCATATAAGTCTTCAAACCTAGAGATATGAGTTGTTGACTATGAGTTGGTTATACATTGATTATATGAAAATGCATTGGTAACTCGATGTTATAAAATATGCCTTTGTGTATAATTCAACAAGTAGTAGAACAAGCATATGAATTGAAGTTTATATGTTCCTTCTTGGATTTGAAATGATATTTGGTCCCCTCTATGATTTTGTTTTGACCTATGTATCGGGCCTGGTCAGAACTAAATTGATGTGTTCGGTTAAGCTCTATGTCAAAGAAATCGGAAATCAGGAAACAAACTGATGGACAATAACTAAGACATTGTTCCATGTATTTTTCTGGCTGATATCTAGAACAAAGTATTATATGATCACTTATCTTAAATGGTGTATCATCATCTCAGTTCTGAGAGACCTTGAAAGAGCTACAATTGCTGATAGGTTCCTGAAGTCATTCTTACAGTTCTAGTTGTTAGACTTATCCAAGTGGGAGACTGTTGGATTAGGTGTCTAAGTTCATGACTATTCTTGGAATGTATTTGACCCGTTTAGCATGGTCTATTTGGGTTGCATGGAATTACAACACTTGGATAGACTAAATGAGAAAAATAACACTTAAGGTTTATTAATATATTATAAGTTCTAATATATTAATAATATTATTTAACTAGTATTGATCATGAATTAATTTAGAATTAATTAAGTGATCAAAAAGAGACTAATTAAATATATGGGCTTGATTGTGTAAATCATCTATTCTTGTATAGTTGGGCTAATGATCCATGGTTTGTATGGATTGGATTAAAACCCATAAAGTGCTCCATGGATAGTCCATGGAGGTTACAAACCCTTGGATCATGGAATATGAAAAGCCATGACAATTAGGGTTTACATGGTGTAACCCTACTTGTGCCACAGCTATATAAAGGCCCCTATGCAAGCAAAATAGGCACTACTTGTACAAGATAGAGGTCTAGCCGATTTTAGAGTGTAAGTGTACTTCTCTCAAGGTTATTCCAAGTGTTGTAGTGTTGTGTGAGACATTTGAGGCATCACAATTGAGGTGCTAGGCTCATAAGGTTCTCAAGGAATCCAAACTACAAAAATGTATGTTCTTCTTCTAACATTTATGTTTAAAAGTTCCCCATGGTATGCTAGATAGGTTAAGAACCTTGGAAAATCATTTTTGCATGTGTACTAGTAAAACATAGATCCAAGGTTTCTAGGGTTGCATGTACACCTTAGGAGTGTTAGAATGCTCAAAACCTTCAGCTGTAAGTGTCAACTTTGGATCAATCTTCTTCACATGGTTAGTTTTTTTAGGAGAATATGTTATTATGGGAGATTTTATTGAAGTCTATGATAAGGTGGAGAGTTTAGGTTCTGAGTTTTATCCTTTTTCTACTAGGAGTTTTAATTAGTTTATAGATGATGTTGAGCTTGCTGATATTCCTTTGTGTGGTCTTTGACTTATTTAGTGTGATGAATAGGGATAAAGTTTTGCAAAGTTGACCGATTTTTTGCCTCAGGTGGTAGTTTAATGTCTTTTCCTCATCTTGGTGCTTTGATTTTGGTGAAAAAGATTCACAAAGTAAGGGAATTCCTTACCTAATCTAACCTTCGGATGTTGTGTTTGGATGAATGGAGATTCAATATATAGGAGGCTTATGGATTTTGTTTGAATTAGTGACAAAAACGTAGGTAAGAACTTAATGGATAATAAAGCTGTAGGCTTTTGGATAAACAAGCTTGAGTAGGAATTTATTGACAATGGATCTAATGATATGGGTTGATGTTGTGGGCTAACCATTACCTGCATGGAGCAAAGAGGCTTTTCAAAAAATTATTGGTAAATGAGGTTCATTAGTTGGACTTGATAATGTTCTTAGGGGAATATGTATACATGAACCAGGTGTTAATTTTGCATTTCATCAAGATTGAATATCAGAATGCTAAAGGGATGGTAACGTGTTTTTTTTTTTTTTTTTTTTTTTTTTTTTTGTGCAAGAGGCTCTCGGTTGTATGGCACATTTTACTTATGGGTTTTCTAAAGTTAATATTGATTGAACTAATTTTCATGGTTCTTTTATCATTTACTACAAGATAAATAAGGGTATTCATCCAACCCTTTTGACATTTATGCTATAATAGAAAAATGAAACAAGATGAGTAAATATGGAAGTAAATATGGGTTTTTGTGGATGGGTTGATGCTAAGCGTCATAAGATAAGGAAACTGAACTTTTGGAAGTAACTTGTAAGATAAAACAATGTTGTACCAAACTCGAAGAACAGTTGTCTCAGATAAACATGTAACATCCCGATTTCCAAGAATGAAATTCTAAGGATTTTGGGCATTTTAGAAAGCGTACTCGATGATTTGTGTAACGCCCGGGTTTTAGGGCTAAGCATTTTTAGACAATGTAATAGTCTAGATGAACTCTTCTAACTCTTTTTGAAGTAATAAAGATGAAATATTTATGTATTATGTGAATTATGTGTATTTATGTGCTTATTATTTAATTGTAAATGTATAATTAATAAAGAATAAAAATAAGCATCAAAACTAAAGTATGAAATAAGCCTTATGTCTTTATATAAAGTTGCAGTAGTCGAAACAAGGATTCCGGGGATATAAAGAATGCCGAAATCCGAGTTATAACGAAGAAGTTATGACCCGTTGAAGTTTTCGTGGCTGAACCGGCACGATACCGGGAAGTGTAAACAGTGAATTTACGATAGAGCGAGATTTAGCCTTAGCAATCTAAACGAAAGTTGTAGAATACGTTAAACTGAGAGTGTCCATAAAAAGAACGCCCAAATCTGACTTCGTATGAGGAAGTTATGATTTTTCGAAGTTTCGGTTTAGGAGTGTACAACCCGAAATATGAATAATAGAATGAGCAGTTTTTAGCTGAGACGACCTAAACGAGAATCGAAGAACTCGTTAAGAGTAGCGTAACGAGAAAAATATGGGTAAAAACGGACGTCGGATGAAGAAGTTATGAATTTTTAACGGACCAATCCTGTCCCGGCTTGTTAATAATATAACTTTTAAAATAAATTCAAAATTAGCCGATGGAGTCTAAACGAAAGTTGTAGAGTATGTTCCCACCTTCGTGTGGATATAAAGAACGTCGAAAATAGAGATCGTATGCGAAAGTTATGATTTTTAGAAGTTAATGACGTGGCATGATCCTAGCCTTCCCTTGTTCCCCACGGTGCTTGCTTCGGAGCTTGACGCATCACCATATCCTACGCCCCGCGTCCGAGGCCAAGTATGCCTCATGTACATTCGCTTCTTATCCTACCGGTGTGCGAGAAAACTGGCTGCGAGATGGCACTCTTATCCGAGGACTACGCCCTGCGTACTACTGTACGCCCAGCGTACCGCCGAAGGCTCGCGCCTATAAATAGGCTGCGAAGGTCTCCAGATTTTTCACACATTTTTCACTTCTCTCTCTCTTTAATATTTCTCTCTCTAAGGTTTGAAACCCTCCCCTAAGCCTAGGTGATCCCCTAGCACCCTAAGGAAGCCCCGAGGCTCCCGGACTCCCAAGAAAAAGAGTCTTTCGGTTTCGAAATGCTGCTCCAAATAAAGCCCGGTTTTCTTTAAAATCTGTTGTAAGTGAGCTATGGTTACGCAATTTTTAATATAACTTTCAAATAATTATAGTAATGTTATTAGGGCTATTATTATGAGTTATATTGAGTGTTATTTAATGCTTATATAATAATAATAATAATAATAATAGCTAGACTATTAATTAGTCACGGTTGACGTAAGACTAAACCCTAGTGGAATTGATACTAGGTTTTATCGAAGAAAAATTGTTTTGAGAGTATTGAAGCGCTGTCTGAGTGTTGAATCACCACATTTTCAAGTGAGTGCATAGTTACTTTCAGCTTACACATAGATATGAAGTATTTTATATAAATTACGTGCTATGTGTGTATATTATCTGAATACTTACTATCTATGATGGATGAACATTTTTATACATGTTTTCAATGATTTTAATTGTATATGTAATTTATATCTACGAAAATGTTGGGGGTAAAACATGGGTAGATGTAATAGGTGATGTGTGATAAAATGATGAGAGGCCTAGATGTTGTTGTTGTTGATCCAGTCATCTAGCAGAGTATAGATGACGACCAAGGACTCTTCTAGATAGTCCAGTGGAACTCTGACAGGCTCGCAACATGTAGGTGTTGTGAATGATGTGTTCACCGGTGTACTCCATCCCCCTCATGGTTGGCTTTAGGAAATTTATTGCTGAGGAACCCCCTTAGCAGTAGTGTCCATCCCGATGATGATCCTTAGGATAGGTCCTTTATGATATGTGTTTAGGGATGTAATGTGAGGATAACAGGAACGGGTAATCGGGTTATTGATGATTGATGAAATTAATAAAATTATTTATTTTGGATTGAAAACCCTATGTGCTCACTAGGCTCCCAAGCCTGACCCACTCAGTTTTATGTATTACAAGTAGTGGTGCTCGAGCATAGTTGTGATGTGTTGCGATGAGGGATTACGGATATAGGCCTATAGATATTAAATAATCTAGTAAGGCTTATATTGTACTGTTTATACTTATGTACTGTATCAAACTTGACATCCCGAGTCTTTTAATGAAATACGTTTCTAAGGAAATGCTTTTGATAAATCTTTGTCGTATTGTTGCTTTGGGGACAAATTCCGCAACTCTTTTGTTAAAAGGTTACTCTGATTTTGAAATAAAGTATGTCACAATTTGGAAAGCCCTAACTCGTTGTGTAGGAACTCATATGGCCACGTGGATAAGAGGATCAACGTGACAAGTTGGAGGTGGAAATGAAAACCTTAATTTTTAAGGTTTGCAACCTATTTAAAGAACCTTAGCTCCCCTCCCCAGCCTCCCTTACCACGTGGTAGTTTGGAGGTGGAAGTCTATTTAACTTTTGATTAACCAGGGCTAAGGCATTTTAAAAGGATTCTTCATCATCAACATCCATCTCCAGTTCATATGATAGTTTTGTGTTGTTATAATATGTTTGACAAGAAGACACTTCGGTATGAGGATACTCCGTGATCTGTTAGCATATTGTGCCAAGTTGGCAACTAAAGCGACTGGTACACCTTGATCCATGTAGTCTTTCTTCATCGTAGGCTCTTAATCTACAGTCCACTATAGAATTTGTATAGCAAGAGAGTTTTGATCTTTATCTCCTTGAACTTTCATCTTCTCAATAATCTACTGATTTCTTAAGCCATTGAGGGATTGTAATTTTGTTTTATGGTTACTTCGAGTAATACCTGCTTTTGAAATTTTGGTGATGATGAGGTTGAATGTCTTGGAAGAATCATTAAGAATTTCTCTAGGCAGAGCTTTGTAGTTGATGAAATCGTTTAAGCTTGTGGTTAGCTTCATGTATTGAGTTTGTTTAGTTCCTTTATAAATATTTATTAGTACATCCAAAAAAAATTTGTTGATTTGCAGTTGATGATAAGATCAAACCGGTCAATAGAAACACCATAAGAGATTTTATAGAAAGCAATTTCAACTTTCTCCATCTTATCTATGCCATTGTTGGTAAGTTTGCTCATGTTAGCTGTAATAACTCCAAGTCAGGCTTGAGTTCCATTAGTGAAAATGGGTGTAAGGAGAGGTACATGTTTTTTTTTCTACAGATGTCCATCCTTCCTTACTAACTCTTCTTAAATATCTCTCCATTCTTTAAGGGTAATGAGTATATTCACTTGCAACAAGTATTGGACATCGATTTGAAAATTGAACACTATTAGTTACATTTAAAGAGTAAAGTTGTTCCATTTTCCTTGAGTTTCTAAGAAAGATGGGCTAAGTGGTATCAAAGGTCTTTTCAATTAGATTTTTCCTTTAGAAAAGAGTATAGATTTTCAGAGAAAGTTCACATTAACTGTGATACTAGTTATTGAGAGGAGAACTTATGCTGAGGCGATTAGTTGTGCAGAATATTAAGTTAATCTCATGGATGTTTAGTTAGCTTAATAATAATAAGTTTATAGAATTAAAAAGGAAACATATCATCAAAATACATCAGTAAATATAACAAATTTTAAAGATACTTGTTCAATGGTAGCATGGTTTGCAATAAAAAACAAGTTAATAAATGATGAAAAACAAAGTACAAGATAATGGAGATAAGGAGACTTGTGTTTCAATGTTATAAAGTTACACAAAATATAAGATCAGACACTCTCCTATCGATTTACAAGATTATCTATTTATTGGAAAAATGGTGCATGTATAGAACGGGATAATATAAATGTAATATTGGAGTACACAACCATGCTTCCCACACATGGATCTGACAAAACCATTCAAACATTCTTTATCACCAAATGTTGATCATTATTCTAATTCTATGGTATCACAAAAGAAAAACAACCATCAACTCTTCTCCATGACTCCTTTAATATCTTTGATATTCAAAATCTTTCTGGTAAGTTAGAGCAAGCAACTCTTTGCTACATCATCCAATCAGGTATTCACATCCCCAATGAACCACTTAGTTGTCGATGGTCACATTTATATATCAAAAATCTCTTTCGCTATAATCTGGTCAATTCTCATACTCTCCTCTTAGCCTCTTCTATGTCTCTACTCATACTCTTCTCATACTCTAATTGTGTCTCTTCTCTGCTCTAACTATTAGTATGTTCTCCCTAATCTTATCTTAATTTCCTTATCACTCCCTTCTCATCTAGACCCAACGGTCAAATGTCTTTTCTACATTTAGTATTGTAGCTCTTAGAGTGACTTCACATGTCGCTTACTATTTATCTCTCTCTCTCTCTCTCTCTCTCTCTCTCTCTCTCTTTCTCATTCTCTCTCTATCTCTCTTTCTCTCCATCTATCTTCTAAACTCTAATTCATCAACATTATTTTCTCATCTAGACCCAACAATCACATTTCATACTCTAGTCTAATATATACTCTAAGGGAATCAACATCCCACTTTCATTATCGGGTGAACTCATCCGGACATACTATTCTCTCTTATGATCCCTTATTGGATCCTTAATTGTTCCTTCTACACTTTAATCCCACATAGGTTGCTTACTGTTAACCCCCAATGGGTTTCATCTTAGTTCTTACCAAGAACTGCTTTAGCTTTTTCCCTTCAAGGAACCTTTTCTTTATCTTTTGTAATCACACTAATCTAAATTCTTGCAATAATCATCTATCTACATCATAAAGGGGTCATCTTTCATGTTCCATAAGGAACCCTCATTTTATTCGCATAGGTATCATACACTTGTCCTTATAGGAACCTTAATCTTATTGCTAAAGGAATCAAACTCTTGCTCATGTAGGAACCTTATGTCTCTTGTCCCTATTGGAACCATACTCTTATCCCCGAAACAACCATACTCTTTTCCCCCGAGGATCCTTTTATCTCTTTCTTTATCCTTGTTTTAAGCCTCATCACATAACACTAGTCACTTAGACATCTATCACTTTGTCCCATTAAGAGGCCATATATTCTTTATCTTTTAGTACTTAAATCATTAGGTACTTAATATTTATCTATTTCTAATAACATATAGGAATTATATAATACTAATAATGTTTGGACATACTTACATGCTCTTATGATTACTTCATGTTATCTTTATTTATCTTTCTCTTCTATCTATTGCGTATTAAAAAAAATACCCTTCTCATTTAAATTGACATACTTTTGTATACATGCATGCTCAAGAACATTTTGTTGGGTTATGAGCATTCTAACACTCCTAAGTGTACATGCAACCCTAAATACCTTGGATCTATGTTTTCTCTATTATACATGCAAATATGAACATCCAAGGTATTATCCTAATCTAGCATACAAAATAATGGATATAACAAGATAGAATACATACCTCTTTGATAGTGCTTGTCTTCATGAAGCTTGAGTGCTTAGTGCCCCAAGTGTGACACCTCAAATGGTTCACACAACACCATAAGCACTTGGAATAACTTAGAGAGAAATTAGAACACTTCATGAAATCGTGTAGCCCTCATACATACACATAGTGTTAGTCATAGTCACGATTTCTTGAGCCATGGGTTTCTTTTATATGGTGGCTATTAGGGTTACACCATGTAACTCATGACTTTACCCATTCCTTATGCTCCATGGATTTTAACCTCCATGGAGTATCCATGGGTCACCCCATGGACTTAGTCCAACATAAGGAATCTTGGATCACAAGCCCACATATATAAGAATGAATGATTTACACAATCAACCCATATATTTAATTAGTCTTCTTTTGACCACTTAATTAATCCTAGATTAATTCTTGATCAATACTAATTAAATAACCTTATTAATATATTAGAACTTATAATATATTAACAAACCTTAAGTGTTATTTCTCTCATTTTAGTCTATCCAAGTGCATGATGCCATGCAACCCAAATGGACCATGCCGGGTCGGGTCAAGTCTTACCAATTATAGTTATGGACTTAGACATTAATCCAACACATTTATCTTGCCTATAACTCTTACATACTCATAATATGTGTACTTGATCTTACACACATATTGTTCATCTATCTTGATCTTATTACTTTGGGACATTCAACTAGTGCCCCCAGCTTCAACATATACATACATACATACATACATACATAAATACATACATACATACATACATACATACATACATACATACATACATACACATATTGTTAACGTTATAATAAATGGCATCATTAAACGTAACGAACATCATAAATGAGACATTATCTTGTCAGGCATATTGTTAACATTATAATAAATGGCCTCGTTAAATGTAACAAACATCATAAATGAGACATTATCTCGTCAGGACTTGGCCAAGGCCCGGTCTTGGCCAAGGCAGTCTAACACAGGGGCAACAGTTCGTTTCCCTCCACAAGGGAAAAATATCCCCTGCAATCTTGTCATTCATTCACGACCAATCAGGACGTGACAGAAAGCTTAGGCGACGCCTAGAACTGACATCACTAGGCAGTTAGTTATCGTGGGCGTCATCCTGCCTATTAGAGGAGGCCATATTTCATGCTCATTGGACATGGTCCCCACGATTCATTAGAGACAGGTGTAAAAGATCTCTTCCGCCTCAAGGGAAGGATCCATCTTCTCTCTCACGAACTTTACCCTAAAATAACCTCTCTTAGAAAACTAATTTTATCGTCGGAGCGATGTCCCGGGAGAACACACGGACATCCTTTAACAATTCTTCTTTGTGTTGTGTTCTCAGGAAAACTCTCAAGGAAGATCCATCCTTCGGTAGTCAAACCATCTACAAACATGTCACAACATTTGGTGCCATCTGGACATATCCTCAGAGTGATACAACCAATAAATGACGTTGGTTCTCTGTAAAAAGAGGATTTATACCCACCAACATTGGGGACAGTAGTAGAAGACCTGTTAAAAATACCGGTCACATTCGATAACGACCATCATCGCGAGTATAAAACATAGGCCCCAATACAAGTGCTAATGGCACATATCTCACCGATTATGACAAAAATAACATATTGGTATCCAGAGCAGTTTCCGACAAACGCCGTCGGATATTCCACTACCTCAGATGGCGATATCGCTTCTCAATCTGTTGCAGACAAATCCATATGCTGTAAAATTGGTGCTCACCATGTATAACTCTCGTAAGAGGAGCACACCTAATTACATAGAAGACGAGATTGAGGTGCTCTCGAGAAACCTATCCAATATTAGTTTCTCGAGCAAAGATCCTAGACTATTGAACTAGGATCCACAAGACCCACTCTTTATATTTGTGTTCATTTGCAACATTAAGGTTCATCGAATATACATCGAAAATGGTAGTTGTTCCGGTATACTTGATGAGCATTGTTTTTTACAACTACCAGACATGTGGAAGGAGGGGCTATAGCTCCCAACCGGTGGCCTTTGGTTGGATTCACTGGGGACACCTTGTGGCCATTAGGCACTATCCAGCTGCCCTTAACATTGTTCATCACGAAGATCAAGATCAAATCACAAGAACAATCAAATTCTCTATGATCCAGTACCCAGTAGAATACAATATTCTGCTCGGACGATCAACAATCTCCTTACTACACCTTATACTGTTGATGATCCACGACTTTTTTAAATTTAGCACACACCAGGGATCAGTGTCATCCTTGCCACAAACACTAAGGCACAAGATTGCCACCAGATTATAGACTCCCTAGAGCTTATATGCGCACCAAAGATTCTAAGGAGGTATGTTCCACCGGACATCACCAGATAAACGTGGAATATCCAGAACAGCTCGTGTGAATCAATGCTCACCTATCAGACGAGACCAGGACAAAGCTAGTAGCACTCCTAAAGCAATACTCCACTGTTTTCACCTAGAAACCAACAGATCTAATAGGCATTGATCAATAGATCATAGAGCACAACCTCAATGTCACCCCTAAAAGTAATCCGGTTAAGCAAAAAAATAGAGGCCAGGCAGCAGAAAGGAATAAGGCAATAAATGCAGAACTTTTCGATCTGGTGAATGTCGACATGCTCAGGGAGGTAATGTTCCCAACATGGATAGAAAACCTTGTCATGGTAAAGAAAGCCAATAGGTCATGGTGAGTGTGCATCGATTACTCGGATCTTACCAATACCTGCCCAAAGGATGGTTATCCTCTCCCGAAAATTGATCAAAGGTCCAATCTCTCGATAGTTTTCAACTTAAACGTTTCCTCGACGCATACAAGTTTTACCATCAAGTATAGATGAAATGAGAGGAGGAAGCGAAAACTACCTTCCGCACCGAAAAGGGACCTTCTGCTAACAGAAAATGTCGTTGGGACTAAAAAATGTGGGTACCACTTACCAGTCTCATGGACAAAGTATTTGCCGATCAAATCGGTAGGAACATCGAAGTCTATGTCGATGAAGTGTTAATTAATAGCCGCAATGAAAAAGCATTGCCTTGCGATGTGGAAGAAACTTTCCAGACGATAGCCAAAGTGAAGATAATGTTAAACCCAACTTAGTGCATCTTTAGAGTTGAGAAAGGGAAATTCCTCTGGTACCAGATATCCAATGAAGGAATTCTACACATTCCCACCAAAATCTAGTAGTTCCTTGAGTCGATATCTCCTCACAACCTCAAGGGCGTACACGAGATCAATGGTAGACTGACGGCATTGGGAAGATTCATCGCAAGATCCGCAGAAAAAGCACTCCCCTTATACAAAACACTTAAAGGGTGCATAGACAACAAACAATTCAAGTGGACATACAAGGTGGATGTTACATTGCAACAACTCAACGGCGCCCTACAACAACTACTGGCTCTCGCTTGCCCACTACCAGAGGAAACACTACAAATGTTGTGACATCCCCTTTTTCACAGCCATAAAAGACCGATTTCGTTTATGGTTTTATAATAAAATTAGAGTAATCTTTCAAAGGAAAGTGTTGTGGAATTTGTTCCCAAAACAAAATATGATAAACATTTATCAAAGAATTTCCTAAATAAATGTATTTTCATTACATTATAAAACCCGGGATGTCATCGTCTATAGATATCAAAAGAATAACTAAACATCATAGGCCACAAAAAAATCGGCCTCAAAACAATACAGGCCTTAAAACATTCTATTTAGTTTCTATTAGACTATAAATCCATAATCTCTCGCCAGATCATCTAACTATGCTTTTGCCACTACCTGTAGTACAAGAAACTGAGTGGGTCAGGCTAGAGAGCCTGGTAAGTATGTAGTGTTTTCAACCCAAAATAATAAGTTTATTATTATTTTTTTCATCAAATCTTTAACCCGATTCCCCGTTCCCGTTATCCTCACTTTACGTCCCTAAAGCATCTATTCTAAGGGACCTAGACTAAGGATTTTTTTCTGCAGGGTGACAACACTGCTTAGGGGATTCCTCAGCAACACATGTCAAATAAGGCAACCAGGGGGTGGAGTACATCTGGTGAACACTTAGTTCAAAAACACCTACAAGTTGTGACCAGGTTATTATTCCACTAGACTGCCTAGAATAGTTAGTGGTCATCATCTATACTCCGCTAGATGAATAGATCATTGTAAAAATCGAGGCCTCTCATCATTTTACCACACTTCAACTATTTCATCTACCAATGTTCTACCCAACATATTTGTAGATATAGATTTAAAAAAAAAGTTTAAATCTTTCAGCCACCATAAATCACAAAGTATAAAATACATATATATAGTTTAGATTTGAGATGAGAAAGTGTAAACGTAAAGGAAAAAGTTTCAGATCTAAAAAAAAATTTTAGATCTGAAAGTTGAAGTTCAGATCTGAAAAGAAAGAAGTATAGATCTTTCATCAAACATACATCTCAGGTAAACAGATAATATATATATATATATATATATATATATATATATATATATATATATATATATATATCACATAATTTATATAATATACTTCATATCTATGTGTAAGATTAAAGTAACTATACACTCACTTGATAAGATGGTGATTCAGAGATCAGTTCTCTTCTTTAAATGGTCTTCTTTGATGGAACCGAAAGGTTTGCTTGTAAACGGGGCTCTGCGGGGGCAGAGTTTGTAAACTGAAAAACTCTATTTATTGGAGTGTTCGGGGGCTATAGGGCTTTCTTCTAGTTCTAGGCATGATCCCTAGGCTTTGGGGTGCTTTTGGTACACTATAGAGAGAGATTAGTGAGATAAAGAAGGTGTATAAGGTGTGTTGAATTATGGCTACCTCGCCCCCTTTATATAGGTCGAAGCCTCGGTCAACGCTGCGCGTAGCTTCGCTGGTACGCTGCGTGTACTTCAGTATGCTGCACGTTTATGTGAATGATGGGCATCTGAGGGAGTGGTATCTGAGGTTCGTACGGATGTGTGTCACCCTTCGGTTGGAGCGATGTGGCTATATCCGATCCTAGTATCCGAACGCGGGGCGTTCTTCTCTTCTACGTGGGGTGTAGCCTCGGTACAGCTCTCGTAATTTGCCTTTTTGTATTTTGAAATTCATAAATTTCGTATACAAGCTCCGTTTTCGACGTTCTTTATATCCACACATATGTAGGAACATGCCCTATAACTTTCGTTTAGACTCTGTCGGCTAATTTTGAAGCTATTTTTAAAGTTATATTTTTAACAGGCCCGGACAGGAAAAGTCCGTTAAAAGTTCATAACTTCTTCATCCGACGTCCGTTTTTGTCTGTCTTTTTACTGTTGAGCTAGTATGACGAGACCTTCAATTCTCATTTAGGTTGTCTTGGCAAAAAATGGGTCGGTCTAACATTCGAACTTCGGCCTGTGTTGTGCTGATCTGAAACTTAAAAAAAATCATAACTTCCTCATACGAAGTCAGATTTGGGCATTCTTTTCATGAATGCTCTTGGTTTAGTGTATGCTACAACTTTCGTTTAGATCAACAAGGCTAAAAATCCCTCTATCGTAAATTCACTATTTACGTCACGCAATATCATCCCGGTTTTGTCGCGAAACTTCGATTGTCCATAACTTCTTCATTATAACTTGGATTTCAGCGTTCTTTATATGTCCGGAATCTTTGTCACGACCATTAGAACTTTCTTCATCGATATCGGGTTTATCTATCATTTTATTTTTGATGCTTATTTTCATTCTTAATTTATTATATCATTATAAACAAGTATATAAGCACATAAAATCACATAATTCACATAATATTCAAGGAATTCATATTTATTACTTCAAAATGAGTTAAAATGGTCGACCCTAAATATTACATCGTTATACTAATGCTTAGCCTAGAAACACGAGCGTTACAATTCTCTCCCCTTTAGGATGATTCCGTCCCCAGAATCATGCATCAGCAAACAAGTACAGATAGCGACTCAACATGTCACTCTCTGTTTTCTAGTTGAGATTTGGCGTATTTGAGTGTTTCCATTACATAAGAACTAAGTCAACTATCTTGCGTCGCAACTTCTTAGTCTTACGGTCAACAATTTCTTCCAGTTCTTCAATTAGACTCTTATTTTCATTCATCCTTCCGGTGAACTTCCTCAAATAACATACGTGGAAAGTGTTATGGTAACATCTAGATCTTCTGGTAATTCTAGCTTGTAAGCTTGGTTCCAAATCCTCTAAAGCACTTTTAATGGTCCAATGATTCTTGGACTCAACTTTCCACTTTTCCTGAATCTTATAAGTCCCTTCCACAGTGAGACTTTAAGTGAAACTGAATCCCCCACATCGAATGTCACCAATCGTCTTTTCTTGTCAGCATAGCTCTTTTGACGATCCAAAGCTGCTAACATTCTTTCTCTAATCACCCTTAGCATTTCATTAGTCTGATGGACCATCTTGTGTCCAATAAACTGCTTTTCTCCAGCTGCTAGCCAACATGATGGGGTACAACACTTATGTCCGTACAAGGCTTGATAAGATGGCGTCTTGATGCTCGAATGGTAACTATTATTGTAGGAAAACTATACTAGGGTTAAATGCTCATCCCAGTTACCTTGGAATTCTAGGGTACACACTTTTAGCGTATCCTCCAGTGTTTGAATCGTCCCTTCGCTCTAAACATCAGTCTGTGAATGATAAGTTGTACTTAAACACATCTTCGTACCCATTTCCTCTTCTAGAATCCTCCAAAACCTTGACGTGAAACGACTATCACGATCTGATACAATCTTTAAAGGAATACCGTTAAGTCTTACCACCTCCTTCACGTAAGCATTTGCAAGCTTATCCGTAGACCAACTTTCATTGGCTGCTATGAAGTGTGTACTCTTAGTGAACCGATCAATGACCATCCAAATCATGTCATGATCGTCCTTCATTCTGGGTAGTTTTGTGACAAAATCCATGGTGATCTCTTCCCATTTACCCATGGGTACAGGTGAAGGTTCTAAACTCCCAGACGGTTTCTGATGTTGTTCCTTAACTCTTGCACAAGTTACACACTCTACCACATACTTTGCAACATCAAGCTTCATCGTTGGCCACCAGTAGTAGGATTTCAAATCCTTATACATTTTTTTATTGTCGGGATGAATTGAGTACTTGATCTTGTGAGCGTCTTCCATCAAAAGATCTCTTATTCCTTCTGTATTAGGTACACAAATCCTATCTTGGAATAACTTCAACCCTTGATGGTTTGTACTCAACACCAGCGTTTTGCTCAAACGCTCTTCTTTCCGGTCATTTTTCTCTGAAGTTTTTTCTTGAGCTTTCTTGATGCTTTCCACAATGGTCGAGACTACTAAAATTCTTAACTCTCTTGGCCTTCTCCTTTCAAGGCCCAATCTTCGGCTTAAAGCATTAGCTACGACATTTGCCATACCAGGGCGGTAAAGTATCTCACAGTCGTAATCGATAGGCAACTCTAGCCAGCTTCGTTGCGTCATATTCAATTCCTTTTTATCAAAGAGATACTTAAGATCCTTATGATTTGTGAAATTTTGCATTTTGTGCCGTAAAGATAATGCCTCCATATCTTTAGTGCGAATACTACCGCTGCGAACTCCAAATCATGATTCGTTTAGTTTTTTTTCGTGTTATTTCAATTATCTCGATGCATGTATTATCACCTTATCCCTTTGGGTCAGAACACAACGTAACACAACTCCAGATGCTACAAAGTCTTCAACTCCATCGGGTAAAGAAACAATCAGTACTTCACTTAACTTCTTCTTTAGCTTCTCGAATGCTTCCTCATGTTTCTCACTCCAAGAATAATTAGATCCTTTATGGGTCAAAGCTGTCAATGGAGCAACTATCGAAGAAAAGCCTTGGATAAACCTTCAGTAATTTTTGGCTAATCCCAGAAAGCCCCGAATCTCGGTGGGACTTTTCAGTTGTTCACACTTCATCACAACTTCAATCTTTGCTGGATCAACCAGTATTCCTTCTTGGTTGACCACATGACCCAAGAATTGGACTTCCGAAATCCAAAAATCACATTTTGAGATCTTTGCATACAATTTCTCCTTCTTCAAAACTTCTAGCACCTCACGTAAATTCTTGCCATGCTCCTGCTGGATTTTTGAGTAAACCAAAATGTCATCTATAAACACTATCATGGATTTATCAAGTAATGGTTTACAAACCATGTTCATCAACTCCATGAATGTTGCTGGAGCATTGGTTAGTCCAAACGACATAACCAATAAATCATAGTGTCCGTATCTTGTTCTGAACATGGTTTTCTCAATATCTTGTTCTCTCACCTTCAGCTGATGATATCCTGGCCTAAGATCGATCTTCAAGAAATAGGCCGAACCTTGCAATTTATCTAGCAGGTCATCAATCCTTGGAAGTGGATACTTGTTCTTAACCGTCACCTTATTCAGCTCTACGTAGTCAATGCACATCCTTATGCTTCCATCCTCCTTCTTTATGAATAACACCATAGCTCCCCAGGGTGATGAGCTTGGTATAATGAAACCATAGTCCAACAACTCCTGAAGTTTCATCATAAGCTCTTTCATATCTATTGGTTCTAATCGGTATGGTGCTTTTTCTATTGGTGTTGTTCCTGGTAACAAGTCTATTCGAAACTCCACTTGTCTATCATGGGGAAATCCAGGAAGATCTTCGGGAAAGACTTCCGGATAGTCACACACCACTGGTATTCTTTCCATCTCCTTCTTTTCCTTCTTTGCATCTATCACAAATGCCAGTTATGATATATATCCTTTAGACAAATATTTTCTGGATTTCATCAGGGAAATGATTCCAGAATTTACTCTGTGTTTGTCCTCGTACACCATGAATGGCTCTATCCTAGGCGGGTTTAACCTCACTATCTTCTACTTGCACAATATCTGAGCATCATTAGTGTTAAGCCAATCCATTCCCAGTGTGATGTCGAAACCATTCAACTCAATAGGTAACATCTCCTCATGGAATTTGTTTCCATTCAAGTCGATGACAATATTCTTAATGCAATCTCTAAAAGATACAAATTTGTCACTGCAAACTTCTACAACTTAGAAATTATCATGTTTTTCTACAGCCAACGCAAGTCTTCCACCAAATTTATGTTATATAAAGGAGTAATTTTCTCTAGAATCAAAAAATATATTGACAGACAATCCATTTACAAGAAAGGTACCTAAGGCGATGTCCGATGTATCCTTTGTGGCTTCCAAGGTCACCTGGAAAGCTCTGGCTTTTGGCTTTGGTGGGACATTGGGCCTTGCTGCCTCCTTCTTCTATGGGTAATCCCTAGCAATGTTCCATTCTTCATGGCATCCATAACACACCCTCTTGTTGGATGTGTACTTGTTGCGTAGTGCCCTGTCCTTCCACATTTGTAGCAAGTTAGCTCCTCACAACATGTCCCCGAGTGTTTCTTTTTTACACTTCTCTCACGACTTTCTTTTTTTTCCTCCACCTCCAGATTTCTTTGAACCAGACGTGATCTTCTTGTTGCATTTTGACGATCCATCGAACTTCCACTTTTTTTTCCCTTGGGGTTGAGGTCGTTGGTTCCTGTTTTCATTTGTGTTTCCAGTTCCACTTTGGGTTCTTGAAATTTTGATGTATACACCAAATTAAGTGAATTTAGATCTTTATCCATGGTAGACGTTTAATTTCTCCTTATCACTCCGAAACGTTACATGCTAGTTCTAATATCGTAGTCGCACTCTTAGAATCCTGAACACATAAGGTTTCCATGGGGGGATGGAGTATATTTGGTGAACACTCAGTTAAAAAACACCTACAGACAACATTTCGCTTCTTAAAATGATATTCTTTGATGGAACCGGGAGGTTTGCTTGAAAACCGGGCCCTAAAGGTGCAGAGTTTCTAAACCAAAAAACACTTTTTCTTGGAGCGTTTGTGTGCTCCGGGATTTCTCATAGTTATAGGGTGGTTCCCTTAGATTTGGGGTGGTTCTGGGAGGCTAGAGAGAGTGGCGAGAGAAAAAAGGTGTACAAGGTGTGTAGAATTATGGCTGCCTCGCACCCTTTATATACGTCGAACTCTCAATCAATACTACATGTAGCTTCGCTAGTATGTTGCACGTACTTTGATACATTGGGCGTTTATGTGAATATTGGGCGTGTGAGGGAGTGCTATCAAAAGTACGTACGAATGTGTGTCACCCTCCGGCTGGAGCGACGTGGTTATCTTCGGTCCTAGTATCTGAACGCGGGGCGTTCTTCTCTTCTACGCGGGGTGTAGCCTCACAACAGCTCTTGCAATTTGCCTTTGACATTCCTTATATCCACGTGTAGGTAGGAACATTCCCTATAACTTTCATTTAGATTACGTTAGTTAATTTTGATTTTATTTCTAAAGTTATATTTATAACAGGTCCGGATAGGAGAATTCTGTTAAAAATTCATAACTTATTCATCATACGTCCGTTTTTTACTGTCTTATTACCATTCAACATTAATGAGATGTTAGATTCTTGTTTAGGTTGTGTCGGCCAAAAGTGGGTCGATCTAACATACGAACTCCAACGTGTGTACTGCTAATCCGAAACATAGAAAAATCATAACTTCCTCATACGAATTTTGGGTTGGGAATTATTTTCATGCACGCTCTCGATTTAACATATGCTACGACTTTCGTTTAGATCACTAAGGCTAAAAAATCCTCTATAAATTCACTATTTACGTCATGAAGTGTCATGCTGGTTTTGTCGCGAAACTTTGACATGCCATAACGTCTACGTTATAACTCGTATTTTAGCGTTCTTTATATGTCCGGAATCCTTGTCACGACCACTACAACTTTCTTCATCGATATTGGGTTTATCTAACATTTTATTTTTGGCATTTATTTTCATTCTTAATGTATTGTATCATTATAAACAAGTATATAAGTACATAAAATCGCAGAATCCACATAATATTCAAGCATCATCTTTATTACATCAAAACGACTTACAATGGTCGACCCCAACTATTGCATCGTTATATTAATGCTTAGCCCAGAAACACAGGCATTACAGATGTATCTAGCAGCCTTCGAAGAAGCTATTTCCTCGGTGTTAGCAGTAGACAGGGAAGGCAGGAAGGTTCCCATCAATTTTGTTATAAGGGCCCTACAAGGACTGGAGGTAAATTACTCGGCCATGGAAAAACTAGTCCTCGCCCTGATATGCACCGCCAGGCGACTATAGAGGTATTTTCAAGCCCACAAGGTGGATGTTCTGACCAGTTACCTAATAAAGCAAGTAACACTAAGTCCATAAAAGTTCGGGCGCCTAGCTAAGTGGGCCATAGAGTTAGGTGAGCAATATATCCATTATCAACTGTGGACTATCATCAAGGACCAGACCCTTGCAGACTTCCTAGTCTAAATTCTAGATACCATTAAGGGAGTACCAATGACGATCTCCATCGATCCACTCGATCCTGAAGCAAGCAAAGAACTTTGCAAGTTGTATACCGATGGCAGAACAAGCAAAGAAAGCTCAGACGCAGGACTGATCCTACAAAGCCCCAAGGGCAAACAAATTATTTATGCACAATGAGGCAGAGTATGAAGCGCTCTTAGTAGGTTTGAGGATAGCCAAGGAGGTTGGTGCGAAACAACTAGCAGCTCTCAGCGATTTGCTATTTGACACAAACCAAATAAATGAGACATACTAGGCAAAGGACCCAAGGATGCAAAAATACCTAGATGTAGTATGTAACTTTGTCAGCACATTCAAATATTTTTCAATAAAACAAATCTCCCGTGGTAAAAAATGGCAATGGCAGACACTCTTAGCAAGATGGTCACTACTTCGTATGACCACCTCACGAAGAAAGTGTTGGTTAAAGTACTCTTGGAAGGAAATATTGACAACCAAAATGTTAATACAATATCGATCCCTCTAGCATGGACCAAACCCTATGTCAACTACTTGCGCCATGGTGTGCTTCCGGATGACCCAGAGGATGCAAGAAAAGTCAAAATCAGAGCACCACATTTTGCAATCAGAGATAATCAATTTTACCGAAGAGGATACTTAAATCCATGGCTAAAGTGCATCTCTAAAATAGAGGGGCATACGTTCCTTGAAGAAAGACATTTTCGGGACACAGTAGCATACAAAGGCGCTCGCGCACTCATGGGAAAAATACTCCACCTAGGAGTGTATTGGTCGGGAGTGTACAACGACGCTGCATCCCTAACAAAGAAATGAAAAGACTACCAAGCATTCGCTCCATTCCAAAACCAACCGGCCATGCCGTTAACCAGTAATACCATACCCTGTCCTTTTCATCAATGGGTGATCGATATAGTAGGACCTTTGCCACTAGCACTAGGGGTGTGAATTTTTTACTGGTTGTCGTGGATTATTTGACCAAATGGATAGAGGCGGAACTGCTAGCCACCGTCACTGGCAAGCAAATGATAAAATTCATGACCAAGAACATCTTGGCCCGTTTTGGTACCCCCAAGATCTTCATAAGCGACAACGACACTCAATTTGAAGGTAGTACCTTCAATAAGTGGTGAGAAGACAAGAGAATCCATCAATAGTTCACATCAATAGTGCATCCTCAGGGAATCGAAAAGTTGGAGGCCCCAACCTCATCTAGTATAAACGGATTTTGGGACGCAGGACTTAAAGTTTAATCGACGAGTTGAGAAGCCTCAAATCGACTAGTAGAATTGCCAAAGTGAAAACCTAATTTTTAGGGATTGCGTCCTATTTAAGGACCTTAACACTCCATTGTGGCCTCCTTCATCGCCTCCCTCAGTCCAGCAAAACCCTAATTCATGATCTTGAGCATTGTGAGTGTGTGTGAGTGAAAAAGAGTGATTCTTTGGTATTTCCCTTAAGGAGTGGAAACTAGAAGTGCTTGGTGGAAGGAAGAAGCTTTGGATCCAAAAGTAGAACTTCATTTTCGGTTCACTTGAGGTATAAAGTTTATGCCTTAACTATTCATTTACTAGATCTCTTCGTGGGGTAGTTTAGGGCCTTAAGGAGCCTATTATGGAACCATTCATGGGTGCAAACATGCTTTGGTGTTATGACTTCAGATTGAGAGCTTTTAAGGGACTCTATGGCATAAAGGTGCAAACTTTATGGCCATGGGAGTCCCATCCAACTTGTGAACCACTTTTTATGGATTTTTGAGCTAAATAACCCATGCATGGACGTAAAGTTAGAAACTTTACGTGAAATATTGACCCTAGTGAACCAGATCTATGACTTGGAAGCGTTAAGCCTGACTATAAATGATTGTATGGATTTAGCCTATGAGGGACTCGATGAGTTGTTAATACAACTCGACGAGTTACGTTGTGGTCCCCCAACCTTTATTGTTACTGAGTAAATTCGTTGAGTCTGGGAGATGACTCAGCAAGTTGGACATGTTTAGGGATTAAATATTAAAGAAGTCGATATGTTCAAGGAGGAACTTGGTGAGTTATGAGCAAAATGTCCCAAATCAATATGAAGGAGAACTCGAAGAGGTCAAGGAGGAACTCAGCGAGTTGTGAGTAAAAGGTCCCGAGAATGTTATAAGGAAGAAATCGACGAGTTCATCAAAGAACTTAAAGAGTAGGATCGAGATTTTATGGTTATATGTATTATGGAACTCGGCGAGTTGATGGACCAACTCGACGAGTTGAGTCAACCTGATTTTAACCTTGACCAAAGGTTGACCTTGACCAGGGTGTTGACTTTGAATTTGACTTTGACATGAGTTGACCCTTAAAAGGGTTGAGTATGGAAAGGTAATTAAAGGAGATTCTTATGTGTAGGAGTTTAAGAGGAGTTGATCCCAGAGCTGAGGACAGTTCAACTACTACGTGAGATTGAGGTGAGTTACCTTCTGGTAGAAGGGGGTCAAAGGCTCTAATGACGGCCCACTAATAAGAGTTCTAGTAGAGATGATTGTCTCTATGATAATTATCTGGTATGCCATCATTTGTGATGATTTATGTTCTAGTATGCTATGTTATTATATGGTAGTGGTAGGGGTGAAATAGTCCCTGATACCAGTTGAAAGACACCGAAGGGGAACCCAACACCTAGATATGCTAGGTTGTATATGATTTATATATTTATGCTAGGGTATTATGTGGTGAAATAGTCCCTGGTTACCAGTTGAAAGAGACCAAAGGAGAAGCCAGTACCCATATATGCTAGGCAGCTACCGGTTGAAAGAGACTAAAGGGGAGGCCAGCACCCAGATATGCTAGGCTAGTTACTGATTGAATGAGACCAAAGGGGAGGCCAGCAGCTAGATATGTTAGTCATTATGTGATTATATGGTATGTGGTATACTAGGGGAGCTCACTAAGCTCTATGCTTACGGTTTTCAATTTTTGTTTCAGATCCTTCTTCTTTGATGGGAAAGGAGCCGACATGGTAGTAACGCATCACACACACGATTTTACGCATATGAGATTCTTGGGATTTGTACTTTGACATTGTGACTACCTTATGACATGATTTTGAGATAAATGATCTATGGTTTTTATGAAATGAAATAACTTGATGATGTTTTCTATAAATTGCTTTATGAATTGGTATATCAAAAATGGAAATTTTGGTCTAGAATTTTGGGATGTACACAAAACCATTGTCAATGGTTTGAAGAAAAGGTTATGCAGATTAAATTCCTCCTAGGTGGATTAATTCCCGACCGTGATGTGGTCATATCGTACCATATCAAAGTCAAGCACAAGAGAAACCCCATTTAGCCTAACTTATGGAACTGAAGCAGTCCTCCCCTAGAAATAGTGGCAGGCTCCTTACAAACAGATAGTTTCGAGGAGCCAACCAATGAAGAAGGGAGACGTCAGGACCCGGACACGCTCGATGAAAAATGTGTGGCGGCACAAGTGTGCCATGCACTATACGAATTACGAACTAAAAACTACTACCACGGCCAGGTCGGAGTCATGAATTTCAAAGTCGAAGAATAGGTACTAAGAAAGAATGAGTCTAGCCATGCTGAACCATTGGGGAAACTAAGTGTCACGTGGGAAGGACCATACAAAATCGTTGAAGCCCATAAGAATGGTGCTTATGTCCTAGAAGCTTAAGACGAGCGTGTCATTCCAAGTATGTGGAATGAGCAGAGCATGTGCCACTTTTACTCTTATAGCGAGTGTTGAAGGTAGAACCAATGTTAGCAAAGGCACTACGTATTAACTTTTACATGTAAACATAATTAGTAAAAAATAACTTTACTACTTTCAATTTTATTACACTCTAAACAAAACTAGAGTAAACCAAAATGGCAATTCAGATGCACCTTATTTTCAAGCTTGAAAAAATAAAACAAAGAGGCTGCGTACATTAACCATGTGACAATACGCACTGATCATCCAACGTTACACAAGAGAAATCATTACAAGGAAGCAACTAGGGAGTTTTAATATAGAAGGCTCATAACCTACCTCCCAAAACATATTCATCATTTACATCATAGCAAACATACAAATGAACATGTAACATGAGTTTAGAAGGATCATAACCTTCCACCAATAAAACAAAAAAGCATAATCGGGTGATCCTCAAGATGACGATCTTGGCTACACCTAGAGTCTTTAAGCTGAAAATTAGAACAAATTTCTCAAAGACCAGCTTTGCTAAAACATAAAGAGTTCACCAAAAACAAAACTCAAACCAGGGATGCAAGTAAACCTACGTAAATATCATGTGATGGCCAACATAAACCACACATGAAGCAATTAAAAAAAAGAATATGTATGGTAACAACAAACATTCATACGTGAGACTTTCAAGCCACCCTGAGGGCAGCAAAGGGAAAAAATAACAAAACAAGAAATAGAAAAAATTGTTCATTGATATTACATAACAACAAATAAAAGAAACATTGCTAATTTTAGGAGAGGGTGTTACCACCACCAGGGGAAGTGCTTGGGCCAGGGCCTGATCCATCACCCTGAGCATCTTGGCAAAGGTCACGAACCCCAGACATACCCAGATCACTTAGGCAAAGATAGCCAACATAATCTGTTTCAGTAAAAGCAATCAGGACATCCTCCATCTCGTGAACCTTTGTGGCCACGTCCACCTCAACCTCCGGGACAAACTCCCCGGTGATCACTAGCTCCTTAGCAGCCTTCTTCCCCTGCTCCACCCCCACTGTTACATAAGCCATCCACACCAACAACAAATCAAGGAGAAACTGGGGGCTCTCGAATACCCGGTCCACCACCCGGCTGAGCCCGCCATTAAGGATCCATGAAACATCTTTTTCCAGCGCTCCCCTTGCGTCTTTCTCAACAACCAAGTCAACCTCCAGGTTCGCCTTCTACTCGCTCAGACAGGTGTTCTCTAAAGTCAGGACCCCCACACGATCGTTTAGGTGCCCCACCTCTTCCTTCGGCTTTGCCATTTGATCTGCTAAGCTTTCCCTCTCAAGCAGTACCACCTCTTACCTAGCCTCAAAGTTTTTCTTATCAACTTCTAACTTCGACACTTTGGCCTTTAGCAGTTCGCATTCACTGTGCTTCCTGTCGGAAGCAGACTGGAGGGTCTCCATTTTAGAGATACATTCGGTGACTTTTACCAAATAAGTTGACACTTGGGCGACAGTATATCATAAGTCATCAGCCATATGCACGTAGGATAGGAAAACTAGGTCCTCAGTCATGTCAGGAGGAAATACGTGCTGACACCACTTAAGAGCGGTGTCATGGTTGGAGACAAGATCTTAAGCAATTAGTCTCCATGATGGCTTATAGGCATCTGGATGAGAACCCATCAGAAAGGGGGTGGTTGAGGTTTTACCAGAAGAGGTTGAGGCAAGACCATGGGTAGGCGAAGATTGAGTCTCTGCCTCAGCTCCTTTAGTTGTGGGGACAGGGCTGGTTTTCTCGCTATTTTTTTCTCCCATATGACAGGGCGGTTCAATCGCCCTAGTTTGTGCCCCCTCTGGCAGTTTTAGAGGACCTTTATCGGGGGTATGAGTGGAATCCTTGGTACCCTCCATTAAGAAAATCATGTTACATTTCTTACGAAAAGGAGGGCCGGTGTTGGCTTACTTAGCTCGATCACCGAAAGAAGCTTCCATGAAAGCAAAATGCCTCTTGACACGGAGAAGACTCCTCGGAAACCCGAAAGGTGTAGGATCCTTCTTAAAAACACCGGTGACAATGATGTCCTGTAAATCTAGATCCTCGCCGGTGCCAGTGGCACTGTTCGATCTGACAGATGCGTCCACAAGATCAACATCACGACACTGAAGCTCATCGTCAAACTAACCTAGAAGCGCTCTCTCTAAATAAAAAACTTCCTCTTCACCTAGCAACAAATCAAAAGATAACGATGGTAAAATAGAATGTCGATTTAAACGTGCCTTGCCAAATTTTCAAAAAAAAAAGAGGGGGGGGGGGGGGGAGGAGCAAGATAAAAACCCTCTTTCTCAATGAAAAACTCGGGTATCTTTCTGCGTGCCATCCAAGCGGCGCTTATTCTAATGACAGCCAAGAAGCAGTCAAGCCAATCTTCATCGTTGATGCTGATCTTCTCAAGGAAGTTTGCTAATTCCTTATCAGCACCAACAAGTGTCGAAGCACGATCGATATACACTTTATCCCTCGGGTAACTGAACACCACGAGATCGCTGTTTACCCACAAAACTTCTCCTGCCATTTCTTTTTAGATTTCTTATCACGGATAAGAGTAGGGACACCCCGTCGCCGAGAGAGGGTTCGAGTCCCTGACTAGGTAGAGGCGTTAAAGAAGTGCTTGAAAGCTGGAACAGTCGGTGGGCTTCCCAAAGCACGACAGAGTAGTTCGAAACCCATTATCTTGTTTATAGCGATAGGGGTCAACTCTCTAACCGAAAACCGTATTCCAGATGAACATGATGAAAAAATCAGTGGTGGGCAAGCGCTTACCTGCCTTGAACAAGCCAGTTGGGATGTTGAATTTTCCCTCAGGCATACTATAGAGTGATGCATCAGGCAGGGGGATGTGCACTCTGTGTTCGGGAATGAACATCAACCGAAACTTAAAAGAATCCCACTCTTCAGTGGTAAAATCTCTCCCTAAAGTGTAATTGGTGGCCATGAAACATATCAAGATGGGATGAAAAGGTTTTTTTTTTTTTTATCAAGAACAAGAAGTCAAAGAGAAATAAGTTGAAGGTGGGAAGGAAATGTCAGGGAGAACAGAGCCTTAAGTACCATTAAAGGGATAGCGAATTGTCTTTATGATGAAATCTCTAAATAAGTAGCGATTTCACCCTGCCAGCTGCATAAGCTACCAATTGCATCCCTCCACGTGCCTGTGAATAGCCCAGATGAACTCTGCTACGTCACGAATGCGAAAGCCTACTCGTCTAAGGGACTTGTTAACGTTACCATAAATGGTCCGATTAAATGTAATGGACTTCATAAACGAGAAGTTATCTCATTAGGACTTTAGCCAAGGCCCAGTCTTGGCGAAGGCAATCTAAGACCAGGACGACAGTCCTCCCAAGGGACAGATATCCCCCGCAATCTTATCATTCATTCACGACCAATCAGGACGTGATAGAAAGCTTAAGTGATGCCCATAACTGACTTCACCAGGTAGTTAGTTATCATGGATGTGATCCTCCCAGTCAGAGGAGGCCATGTTTCACACTGATTGGACGAGGCCCCAAGATCTGTTAGAGGCAGTTGTAAAAGGATCTCATCCACCTCAAGGAATGGATTCATCTTCTCTCTCACGAATTTTACCTTAATATAACATATCTCACAAAACTAACTTGATTTTCAGAGCGACGTCCCTAGGGAACACGCGGACGTCCATTAATGATTGTTCTTTGTGTTGTGTTGTCATGAGAACTCTCAAGGCAGATCCATCCTCTAGTAGTCAAACCATCTGTGCACATGTCACAACACACAAACACATACACACACACAGATATATATATATATATATATATATATATATATATATATATATATATATAACAATATATAAAATAAATCTAAAGAGAGAGTGTGTGAGTAATAACTCCACCTTGTTAGTTAGTGATGACTAACTATCCCATCTTCCTATTCTTTCCCATTAAAGCATTATGTATCCACTTTCTTGCTCTTAGGAATAATCATACATACATATAAGTTCCTAATACTTTTCTTAGCCTATGAAGAGATTAATACATCTTAAAGTCAAACTGACCACTTAATGCCCCTCGGGCTAATTCCATTCCAGCCTTCCGATAATTTTGTCCTAACTTCTACTCTTCATATCTTCTTTGTTTCTTACTCGATTTCTATGATATTTATATACATGTGAAGGAAGGAACATAATCTACAAATCAGTTAATTTATATCTCAATGACTTAATACAAAACGTAATCTATTAACTCACAAACTTCGCTTAAAAAGCATAAAAATACCAATTTTACCCTTTTGGCCAAAATGCATCATGTCATGCATTCTTTCTCTTAAAGATGCTCATCTAAATTCTTAGAAGTGACTTAAACTCTTATTAGCCTTTTTCATGAAGTCATAATTTCATAATCTCATCTCTTTCTTCTAATTGACTATTTTACTCTTTTGGTCAATACTTTCCTAAAAGTGAACTTTCTCAAATTTTCAGGTTCTTACAAAAGGAAATTTTCACAATCTACTACAAAATAAGAATACACGGCTACTTTAGAATTTGTAATCTAATATGATTAAATGAATAAGTTCATTGAAAAATAAGGATGAGTCCATCCATTCAAGGATCACCTAAAAAAATTTTGTGACTTCATGAGTGTACTTAATCAAGCTAAGAACTATAAGTCACATCAGAACACCAATCAAATTCAGCTATATTTAACTATACTGGGAATAAAGTTTAATATAGAGATGATTGTATTCATAGAACTCACACAAATTAAATAAGTTAGACCCATTAATAAAGTCAATTCTTTGATCTACCCATGAAAGTTTGTCCTTTAGCTGTAGGAATTTGTTATTATAGAAATGGGTTTTGATTTGGATATAGTATTTGGATATTTGAACAGTGTGAAAACAACAATTACATTGTTTTATTATATTGGAATATAATCTTCATCCTAATACTTGTGTTCTATATTAACATGCTTAATCCATGAATAATCTAATTATTCTAAAAGTTTCATAGTTTGTTATAGATAAGGTAACAATTAGGATGTAAGACTAATATAAATTAAATTGGTCTAGTCTGATTAGATGAAAGTCGGCATGGGGTTGCAACCAACATTCAATGGAAATTGTTGGAGAAGAAGTATTGGACATGACTCGTATATATATATATATATATATATATATATATATATATATATATATATATATATATATATATATATATATATGCTTGATGAATGATTTATACATGTTTTACTTGGTTTAAACTATATATGTATTTTTATACCTATAAATATTTTGGGTGAAGATGGGTAGATGAAAGATGATATAGATGTTGTGTGGTGAAAGATGATGAGAAGCCTTGACGTTAAATCTGATCTAGTCATCTAGCAGAGTATAAATGACAACCACGAACTATTCTAGAAAGTCTAGTGGAGGGCTAGCAGGCTCCCAACTTGTATGTGTTTTTGAACTACGTGTTCACCAGATGTACTCTAAAAAAATACTAGCAATTATGGACTTAGTGTCTTATAAATGAACATAGGAAGCTATGGACTTAGTACCTAATAGATAACATTAGATGTACTCTAAAAAATACTAGCAATTATGGACTTTGTGTCTTACAAATGAACATTGGCAGCTATGGACTTAGTGCCTAATAGATAACATTAGTAGTTGTGCCTAATAGATAACATCGGCAACTATGGACTTAGTGTATGTTAAATAACCCTTGTAGCGATGGACTTCATACCTATTCATGAGGAAAATCCTTCGGAATGAATATTGAGGAATACCTACTGACAAGTATTATGGAGGAATCCATGAACTAGTAGTATCAGCATAAACTATCCTTAGGGTAGATCCTTAAGAATAAAGAAGATAATGAGGAAAGGAAATTAGGTTAATTGTTTGATGCTTAAACATATTAATTATACTATTGTGGGTTGAAAATACTTTGCACTTACCAGGTTCCCAACCTGACACACTCTGTTTACTGTATCTAAGGTAGCGACGTTAACAATATATTTTGCCGAGAGATTCAAGGAGATGTAGATCATTAGTGTAAATTAATGTAATGTATGTTTATGCTTATGTTTTTGTATTGACGATGACATCTCAATGATTTAATGTAAATAAAATACATATCTTTGGAAGTGCTTTGATAATATCATGATCATATTTTCTGGGAACAAATTCCACAATATGTAGAAGTTATGAATTTTACGCGGTCATTAATAGTGGAACCTTCTCAGACTACTAAATTTGAAATAGGTCAAGAATTAGCAAATGCGGTGAAAAGGAAAGTTGTAGTACATTGAAATATCTACGTGTGGATATATTAAGAATGTGAAAATTGGAGCTTGTACGCAAAAGTTGTGAATTTTTTAAGATCAACAATTTTACCTGCGTATTGTGCCACGTGTCAGCACTAGGCGAAGCCTTGGTGCCCACCCAAGCTCACGACTTGAGAGGCATGTATCACGATGTGAGAGGCCCCTGTACATCTTAGAAATACAGCCGAATTTCACTCATTTCATTAAATCTTTCCATTAGATTCTCTCCCAAACCCTTCTAGCCTCAATGCCATTCTCAAGCACTTCCTAGGTGTAAGAAGCGAAGCTGCAGAGCGTCAGAAAGCTCCAAGAAGTACAACTATCAGCTTCAAAGCTCTACCCACATAAAGTCCAATTTCTCGCTAAACCACCTGTAAGTTAAGTTAAGTATAACTTATGTTTAAGTTCATTATCGTTATTATGAACCTATAAAGAAGATTTATTAGTGATTCCAAGTCATTATACTGATTGATCTACTTACGAGATAATGTCTAGGCTCGAGTTAGTGAGTTGTTTAAAGTGGGATGTCCAAATAGTATACTTTGTATATCGAACGGACCATACCTCTGATATGATCCTACCTCGTTGTTCCTAACTTCATAGATCCTAAAGTAGACTTTGAATTAATGAACAATCTAGACTAATAATGAGTCGCAATAAATATTAGACTAAAAGTTAGTGACAATGATACTACATTACACCAAAGGAAAATATAGTTGCTAGAAGCAAAGCGTTGTCTGAATTTCAAATCGTCACTTTAATTAACAAGTAAGTGCAGTTACTTTTATCTTACACATAGATATGAAGTATTTAATAATAATGCATGCTAAACATCCTTCATATCTATGTTCCTAATATCTATGCTAGATGAACGGTTTATACAATTTTTTACTTGATCTAAATTATACATGCTAAACGTGCTTATGACAAACCTTGAGTTTATAGTTCATCCAGTCATCTAGCAGAGTATAAATGACAACCACATACTATTCTAGACATTCTAGTGGCATGCTAATAGGCTCGTAACTAGTAAGTGTTTTTGAACTACATGTTCACCAGATGTTCTCTATAAAAATCTTGGCACTCGTGGACTTAGTGCCTTATAAATGAACATGGGCAGCTATTGGCTTAGTGCCTAATAGATAACATTGGCAGCTTTGCCAAATAGATAACATCGACAGTTGTGCCTAATAGATAACATCGGCATCTATGACCTTAGGTTCTGTTAGATAAACCCTTGCACCGATGGACATTGTTCCTATTCCTTTGGAAAAATCCTTAGGAATGAATATTGAAGAATACCTACTGACAAGTATTATGGAGGAATCCATGAACTAGTACTGTCAGCATAGATTATCGTTAGGGTAGATCCATAAGAATAAAGAAGATAATCAAGAATGGAAATTGGGATAATTTTTTAATGATTAAAAATATTCATTATATTATTATGGGTTGAAAATTATATGTACTCTCTAGGTTTCCCAAACTGACCCACTAAGTTTATTGTATCTAAGGTAGTAACATTAAAGATATGTTATGCTGATAGATTCAAGGGGATGTAGATCATTAGTGTAAATAAATGTAAGGTATGTTTATGCTTATGTTTTTAAGTTGATGATGACATCCCAATGTTTTAATCTAAATAAAATATATTTCTTTAGAAATGCGTTGATAATATCATTATCATGTTTTCTGGGAAAAAATTTCCACAATATTATTATTCAAAAAAGATACTCTGATTTTAAAATAAGCATAAATAAAATTTTTAAAATGACCATGAATTTGGGGATGTCATATAAAACGATTTTGAATAAAACCCAACAAAAAGAAGCATACTTAAACATATTAACGACCGTACCACTAGCCAACTATCACCACCTACAAAACAGGAAGCCACCTCCTTTTGATAGCCTCCAATCTTAATTGATTCTTCCTCTCTTTCCCGTTTCTATTTTATACTGAACACCCACAACACACATCCACACAAACTTGTATCTACGGATTAGCCCTTCTCACAGTCTAAATGAATTGGGTTACGTTTCTGAGGGGAGGACCGGTCATGAGACTAATCTAATGACCTCATGGGATCAAATCTCCAATTTTAAAAAATTAGCCCACAAGAAATTCATAATAGCGTAAATAGTCCTCCCCCACATAATTCTTGGCATAAATGGTTTCAAACTTGAACACTTTTGGCCCGTACTTTAGATTATGATTACAAAATATTCAAATACTAATACCTAAATTAGATTAATGAAGGAATATCAGCATACCAAAACTTGGGATGTTACAAGTACCCCCCCCCCCCACTCACACACACACACACACACACACACACGAATCAGACTTTGTCCTTAAAGTCACTACTAGCAAACAATTTTGTATAATGTGCCCATAACTCTACTTCTAGCTCCTAGTTCCACTTGGAACCTTTTCGATTTCATCATTGAACCTTTACTAACCCAATTTCTTTGTCTCGTATAGTTTTTGTTTTTCTCACAGGTATGGAAATTAGTTTCTCAAAATGATTCATTCGTTCATTGATCTGTAAGTAAGCCTAGAAGACTCATCTACCAGACACTTCCGAGGTTGAGTTTGAAGAAAAGTGTTTTGGATCAACTCAACTTATCTATCAACTCTAATCGATACACTACCTTTCTTAGAAGAGAACTAATCTTGTATGAAACTATGTACCAAGGCCCCAATTTTCATTTCTTAAAAAATGAAACACTTATATCCATTGTGAAATCTTCAACAATATATAATCGCCCACCTGAGACTCTGAATCCGATTGCCTATTGTCGGCGTAGTTCTTCTACAGACTTGGTGTGGTAATCATTCTTTTTCACATTATCTAGATCAACTACTTCGTCTTAATCACTATGTTCGTGCTTCTCAGATGCCCGATAGCCAATCTTGCCTGAGAAAATAGGTGTACTGCACTTCCTATCATAAAATAGTTCAAATGGCGACATGATATTACTTAAATGGAAACTGTTTTAGTAAGAAAACTCATCTAATTGGAGATACCAATCTCAACTATAGTTGAGGTCACTAACACAAGCTCAAAGAAAAAACCTCATGCGGCAGAATCATACACTTCATCTAGCCATTTATGTGCAGGTAGGAAGCTTTACTACATCGTAACTATGAACCATATCCTATTAAAACTTTCTCATAACTAAAATCTGAATCATGTGTCTGTATTGGGGACATTAAAAAATGGCACCCCATGCCCAATGATGACTTTATTCATGTAAATCAAGTAAGCTTCTGTCAATGAGCTTTCCTATATAGGTAATTGATAATCACTATTGGTCAATCGAGTTATAATGAATCAGAAAGCATCACCTCCGTTGGGTGTCTTTGGAAAATTAGTGGACAAATCCATTGTGCTATGTGCCCATCTCTGCAAAGAATTTTTTGAAGGATACAACCTATCATTTAGTCTCTAGTACTTGACCTTAACCTTCTAACATATAAAGAACTCCTTTACATACCTAGTGACATAATGACTTAGACAAAAACACTAATAGCCCTCACTTACGAGCCTCAACGATCAACATTTGTCTGCTACCTCCCATAAAGGAACCCAATACCTATCATAATGTGTCAAGTAACCCCGACTTCCTCGAACAACAAGCTAAATTTTTCCTGAACTCCCTCACACTTGTCTTTCTAATCCGTAATCGCTACTCCATGCGCCTTACAACTCAATTCTAACATGGGAGTAAACACTGCCATCTGTATTGCTAAGAGCATCAACAACTACATTCACATTACTATAATCATAAATCATCTCGCCATTTAAATCCTAAATCATGTTTAGCAATGAAACTCAACTCTCTATAAAAACTCCCATAAATTTAAAATTAATGAACCCAAAACATCTAATCCTAGCCATATAAGGTTGGAGACCATTCTACATAATTTGGGTATAAAATAGACTCGTGTAACGCCCCGACAAGCAGGTATAAATTTTTACAGCTTTTTTTTCATATTGGAAGGTCTAATGAACAAGTTGATGCCATGACTCGTCGATTAGGAACTTTTGGGGCCATGCGTTTTAAATGACCAACTCAACAAGTTGGGGACATGACTCGATGAGTTGGAGTTGGAGGATGAAACCCTAATTTCTGGAGTTTTGCACCCTATTTAAAGGCTCATTAACCTCCCTTAGCCTCCCTTATAGCCCCTTGTGAGTCCAGAAACCGTAAATCACTGTTTTCTCTCCATGTTTATTTGTTTTAAGGTGGGAAAGTGGATCTTGGTGAGAGGAGCTTGAAGATAAAAAGTTTGAGGCAAGGAATGTGTGAGAATCAGAAGTCCACCCCAGTATAGCATCATTTGAAGGCATCTACTTGTTACCTTGATCTCCTTCTACCTAGATCCTTGTATATTTGGGTTTTAGGGCCATTTTAGCATGTTGGTGTTCCATTTCGAGTGATGAACCAAGATCTGAAGTTGCAACTTCTGATCTAGACTCATCTTGTTCCTTATAATCACAAAGTTTCAGCCTTTAGCATGATAAAGAATTTCCCTTGCCTAGAATCTCTTATTTAGCATGATTTAAGTCATTATCGCCTTGCATGTACGTAACGTTTGACACTTTACGTAAGAAGTATGCCTTAGGAGCTCAGATCTGTATTATGGAGCTGTAGAGTGGCTTAAAATCTTCTGGATGAGGAAAGGATTGAAGGGACTCGACGAGTTGCATGGCCAACACGGCGAGTCCAATGAAGATTGTCATGCAAGGACTTCTGCATAGACTCGGTGAGTTAGTAGGGTGACTCGGTGAGTCAGCTAGGGTTTCCCCGACATCTGGGCATGCATGAACTCGGTGATATTCATGGAAACTCGATGAGTCAACTGGGGATTTCACGACTTCTCAAGTTCAGGAAGGACTCGACAAGCCAATGAACTGCACTCCATGAGTCCGGTCAACATGGACCGTTCGCCTTGACCATTTACTGGGACATTGACTAACGATTGACTACTTGAATTATAGGTTATTTTGGTAAATTGAAATTTATGGAAAGGGTCTTATGGTAATTACAGGTGTTGGATTTCATGGTCATGGTTCAAGATTTTTATTTATCACTTCGATTCGGAAGTTGAGAGGTGAGTTAGCGTCATTATACTAAGGAGTCTAAGGCACCATGGCCGGCCCATTGGATTTGATATCCAAGTTGTTTGATGGTGTGTTGAGTATGAGATAGTTATACATGCTAGTTTGCCATGCCAGTTAGGTAGATCTATAAGACTACTTGTGTTACCGTTGATTATTTGTACGTGCAATTATTTGTTTATATAGACATGTTTGTGTGGGTAGGTTTGAGGTTGCACTTCCTCGTTCAGTGACCAACAAACCCTGGAGTATGCCAGATATGTGCTCAGGGCCAGGTAGGCATACCAAAATCATGTTGAGGACTCATTAGCATGGTAGATACTAGCTGAGGACCAAGTGGTATGCTAGACTCATATTGAGGGTAGATCAGTTATCTTTTAGTCTAAGGACTGCAATGGGCAAGCCAGTCATAAGTTGTAGGCTCAGAAGCAAAACACGACTTATGTTGTGGGCTTGAAGGTAGGCCAGATGTGAGCTCTGGGCCCAAAAGGCAAGCCAAACTCACGCTATGGGCCCAACGGGTAATCCAGTCTGTAGAGATGTGGACCTATTACATGTTGTTATCATGTGTATTGTTCTTATGTATTGGTATTTTGGGGAAACTTGCTAAAATTTGGGCTTACAGTTTCAGTTTTTGTTTCAGGTACATCAGGTGATCGCGGGAAGGAAAAGACGTGATCGTACAACTCATGATGTTTAGGATTTGTTTCTGGGATACTCTGATATTATACTATTTTGAAAACAAGTTTTCTAATAGTTAATGTTTTTGAAATATTTTGAAAAGTTTAATTTTAGGATGGTTTTTATGGATGTTACAAGTTGGTATTAGAGCCTTGGTTTGAGTGAATTAGAGGATCACTCGTGTGAAGCCAGTCTCAAACTAAGGAAAAGGTTTTCAAAATATCAAAGGAGGATGTAGGGTGTACGATCAGCCGGAGCCAGTAAGTAGACCCCAAAATACCATACGGTTAATTGATATTGTGATATGTTAGAACAGCTTGCTAGTGCTATGTCAGGGATCTTTTGGAATTGCATGGCAAAATTGCCTAATTACATGACGCATGATAGCCTAGGGTTTCTTATATGAAATTGACAACATTACTATAGTTACTTGTGTATGCATCCTGACTATACATAATTAAGATCTTATAGCCTGAGAATGTTTGGTTTGGCCTTATTTCCTTTTCTTGTTTGATGAACGGCTTACGATAGGATTAGGTATTCGAAAGTGTATAAGGTCCAGCGTTATGTATGGTTAGCATACTCGAGTGTTGCAGGGATGGTGGAAGTTTCATTGATGGGTTGCACGAGGATGGTAGGTCAGTTACGAGATTGTTAACCTTCATCTAGGAGTGATGATTGAGCGACCACCTTGTAGATGTATATTTTTAGGGTGTTGTGATGATACTTGAGACGAATATGGGTAGGTGTGGAAGGTAGAATGGGCTCGTACTACTGGGAGTTGGATCCCTGTTATTATGTAGACTATCTGGTATCTTCCTGTTACATTTTCAGTATGGTGGTTACGAGGCTTTTTGTGACTGGATCCAAATCAGTATCAGGGCAGGGCGATCAGGGGGCCCGGACAGCGACTAAGGTTATTGGATCGGATGGGCCAATGTTTACAGAGGATCGAGTCAGGGAGATCATCCACGAGGAGGTGGTCGAGATCTTCAGGGTCGGATTCTGGAGATGTTTTGGTCTATTGAGACCACTGTGATGGAGTACTTCAACGAAGGATATGCAACCCTTGCTGAGACGGCTGCCACAGCAGCTACAATGGCTGTAACAGTGGCAGGGGGAGCAGCTGGCCGAGCTTTTCAGTACCCAGACTTCGATAAAATGAGCCCCCTACTTTTGATGGGACTAAGGACCCCATCAAATCCATGAGATGGGTGTTCAACATGGAGGGTTGTTTCTTTATATGTTCATATCCTACTTACTAGAAGGTCAGATGTGCCCTGAACCTGCTGAGGTCCGAGGCAAAGGACTGGTGGAGATTAGTGATTGGGTCTTAATCGGGTGACCAGAGAGCTATGGTTACTTAGGTATAGTTCAGGGATAAGTTCTACTCTCACTATGTTCCATGGGTCGAGCGAGAGCGGATGGCTCAAGAGTTTTTGGGGTTGAGACAGGATGGTAAGACCGTGACTAAGATCACCCATATGTTCACAGAGAGGGAGTTGTTTTGCTTGGAGTTTGCATTCGAGTAGGGTGAGATGTGTCACACCCCGAAACTGATGAAGGAAACGTTCTGGGGTGGAGGACGTCATGTATAACATCACAACCAATGAATAACAGTAATCATAGCAACACAACCATTACAGTGAATACTTAAGTAAAAACGTTTAAATCTTTTCTGAAACTTAGTTTGAATTACATGTAATAGTTTTGCATTGTAAAAACTTAAAAACTCTTAATGCTTCAGCTCCTCGAAAATCCAACAAGTGCCTATCTACTGATTTCCTGAGAATACAAGCAGCTTGAAAAATATCAGCATAAAGCTGGTGAGTTCATAAGCAGTAGTTTGTAATGAAAGCTTGTTGATGAGCGAGCCGAAATGTTTGTGTGGTCTCAAGAAAATACGATATTTTCTTTAGTGAAAAACGTGGCGTTATCAATTTCGTATAGAACCATGAATGTTCGTTTCTGAAAAACCATAGTGATATGTGAAAATACTACCTTATGTGACTAGCTAAAGCTAATCATGAAGTATAAGTATTTAATATGTAAAACCGTAGCATAAATGATTCAGTTTTTAAAAACCCTGGCTCGACCAATATGCATAGTGTATTTAGTTCTATTTGGTATAAATAAAACTGTTGAAGAAGCTGGGTTGGTAAACTAACGGTGATTTATACATAATGTGAGTCATATAACCATACTTGATATGACTAGAGACCTTTCCAACATTCTTCAGGTGTCGAGTTAAATGACATTTGTCACCCGGTGCATACCTGCCCAACTGTAGCTAGCAGTTCGGTTGTGGGATTGTCAGTCCCAAATAGATCTATTCACAAATCTCACGCTCTCCCTCCAGGAGACTCTAGTTATACTATGATAGGATTTATCCCTGTACATCTAAGGGTACAGTAGTGAAGTAGCGCCTCATAGTATCGTATAATCTAGTTTACATGTAGCGTAGTAGCGTTCTACCATAGTGAAAATCCGAATGGATATCATTCGTAAACTATTCCAGTTGTTAGTGCATACGTTTAGTAGTGAAAGTTTCTATACTTGTTATGTTTAGAAAAATCCCAAACTATATCGATTAGAGTTTGCATGAGTAACGTAGTGAATAGCGAATTCCAAAAAACTATGAAATTTCAGGGAAAAACGACCCTTATGCTCAACACAGTACAAAAGGGTTAGAGTATGAGAATTTCATGAGTTTTGAAAACATTTATGTTTAGCTTGTATCCCCCCCTGAAAACATTAATAATACTGAAAATGTAGGGGTATGAACTCACAGTTGGTGCATGAAATCGTTGACTGAAATGAAGAACCTCGAGTTGTTGCACGTGACACTTAACGAAATCCTATTGTCAAATAAATACATATATGTATCTAAGTTAGCGACTTCGATAAATAAAGTGTCATAAGAACACTTGCATTCGGTTGAGGAATGTTACCAGGACTTGGTTGAATTGAAGAATTGAGTTTTCAGCAAAAAGCACCACCAAAAAGGTGTTTACGGCCGTGAACAAGGGTTTACGGTCGTAAATCAGAGTTTACGGTTTTTGAAGGTTTGGGGAGTTTACAGCCGTAAACTCAAGAACAGGGTTTACGGTTTTGAAGGTTGGACTGTAAACTCAAGAACAGGGTTTACGGTTCTTGAAGGTTAGACCGTAAACTCGGAAAAATGTTGTTTGGATGCTGATTTCGACGAGCGGAGTGTTTCCAGACATTCCAAAGGGCTCCAAACGTGGTTTTCTTGATGTTTTCCGGAGTTTGAATGTGTTTTAAGTGTTTACGGTTGGAGTTTCTTAGAGAGAGGAGGAGAGAGTGTGGCCAGAAACGTCCTAATGAAGTCGTAGGCATCGTATTTATAGGGGTGAGGTAAGGGGTCCACTCGTCACTGACCGTAAACAGGTTTACGGTCGTAATCCCACTTCGACCATAAATGTTTTATTTTTCCAGATTTTCGGGTTTCCGCGCAATTTTTGGTTCCGATTCGAAAATAATTTAATTAAATATAACTACATTATTTTAATAAACCAAAGAGTTTGACGGAAAAGTTAACAAATTTTAATTTTATTAATGGAATCGCATAACGGAAACGGGATAACTTTCGGGTTGTCACAAGATGACACGTTATTTGAGAATGCTCAAGACTGTCATCTGTCAGTTTGTTGCCATCCAACGATGCGATACACTGCGATACACTGTTGGAATTACAGGAGGCTACTAGGCGATGTGAGTTGGAGATTGAAATGAAGTTGAGGGAACAGTGGAAGGCCTTAGCACAGTTACAATCGGCGTTGAAGCGGTCCAAGACCGTCGATACAAGGATCGGAGGTTAGCGTGGCCGCATTTGTGGAAAGTGCAGAAAGATTCATTCTGGAGTTTTTCGATCAGTTAGCGGGTGCCACAGGCGTAGCAATTAGGGGCATTATGCGAAGGATTGTTGCCAGCCCGCCATAGTTCCGAGTGTGAGGTTATGTTACCACTGTGAGCAGATTGGCCATGTAAAGGCCAACTATCCATTGCTCATCACTAAGCCAGTGCAGGCTACTGCACCAATTACACTGATAATTACGGACGAGAGGCCAGTTAGAGCAGAGCCCTCAAAGGCTTAGGGATGCACCTTCCACCTCACAGCAGAGGAGGCCATGGCAGCACCAGATATGGTTGTTGGTATGTTTCCGTCCCTTATATTCTTGATCGTATATGTTTTATGCTTATGTGTTTATACCTATGATTAAGTATGTTTTTAGTGAACTCCTTGCCTGCATTGGTTTTGTTTGACTTGGGGGTGAGTCGGTCTTTTATATCTCAGATGTTTAGCAGGGATTTCAATGTGCCAGGAGGAGAGCTAGAGTGTCCATTGTGAGTCATTATCGCCAACAAACATGAGGTTTCCGCTTCTTCGTTCTACCAGGATATGACTTACAGATCTTCGGGGTATCTTTTCTGATTGACTTGATTTTGATCCGTATGGGGGATGTGTGTGTGATTATGGGAATGGAGTGGCTTAGTCGATTCGGCGCTAAGATCGATTGTGCGGGTCAACGGGTAGTGGTTCAAACTCCAAGTGGGAACGAGTTGATTGTCTATGGCGAGGGTACCATGGGGGATTAGGGTTTTGTTCAGCCGCTAGGCCTAGATAGTATATTCATCATGGGTGTGCGGGTTATCTAATGTAGGTGGTGGATATGCGAGACATAGATTAGATTTCAGTCTCAAAGGTGTCAGTGGTCAGGGAGTTTGTGGATGTGTTTCCGGAAGAGTTACCAGTGATACCTTCCGGGAGGCCGGTCGAGTTTTGGATCGACTTGATGCCAGGTGCGGCCCTTATCACCAAGGCACCATACCGATTGGCACCACCAGAGATGCAGGAGTTATCATCACAGCTACAGGAACTGATGGGCAAGCAGTCCATTTGTCAGAGTAGTTCTCTTTAAAGAGCATGGATCCTTTTCGTTAGGAAGAAGGATGGTTTACACCGGATCTGCATTGATTACCAGGACTTGAACAAGATGACGGTGAAAAACCGTTATCCACTCCCAAGGATAGATGATCAATGGCACCTGGTTCTTGGTACGTATTTTCTTATTTATATTTTTTTTGCATTTCTACCTTCGACTCGTCGAGTTGAAGGACCAACTCGCCAAGTAGAAGTGTGATGAGGTATGGGGTTTAAGTTGTAGACTCGACGAGTCAGGTCCCGGACTCGGCGAGTAGGCCCTGTCTGGACAAAAACCCTAACCCGAGGATTTAGACACTATTTAAACACCTTAACTTGGCATCCTTCGCCCCATTTGCTCCCAGAAGACCGCCATAGCAAACCCTAACCATTATTGAAGAAATCTAAGTTATTTGAAGTGATTTTGGTGCTTTTGTGACCCAAGGAAGGACGGAGAGGCTTGTAGGATCAAGAGGAGGCTAGAAGGATCCGAGTTTGAGCATCATTTGCAGTCTTCAGAAGGTATAAAGTCTATACCTTATTAGTTCTTTTGATAGATCCCATTTTGTGGAGTTGTAGGGCTTTTCTAGGCCATTTTGGTCACAACCATGATGGCAAGAATGGTTTGGAGTTGATGTTTCGAATTTAGGCCTTTAGAGGGGTTACAAGGCAGAAAGGAGTGGCTCTTGCACTCAAAGAAGGCCCCATGCATTGAAAGAGCTTGTTTAAGGACATTTTGAGCTCAAAGTCCCATGCAAGCACGTAAAGGTTGTAACTTTACGTGCTAAATCGATTGTAGAAGCATAGATCTATCTTTTGATCAAGGGTTGTACATCAGAAATCAAAGATTTAGTAAGTGGATGTGACCAACTCGACGAGTCCAAGGTTTTGTCCCATATCAGTTGAGGGTCATAAGGAACCAATTAAGTATGGAAAGGTTTTAAGGGGGTCCCGGGGAGTGACCCAACGTTCTGGACTAGGCCATTGTTCTGGAAGTTCATGGGACTCGGCGACTGCATGAGCAGACTCGGCGAGTCCAAGGCAAACTTCTTAAGGATGAAGATGAACTTGACAAGTTGTTCATACAACTCGGCGAGTCAAGGACATGACCTGTAATATCAGTTGAGATGAACTCGACGAGTTGTTCATACAACTCGGCGAGTCGGATGAGGATTCAGTCGATGCTCATTTAGAAGGAAAACTCGTCGAGTCATCGCCTAACTTGATGTGTAGAGACGAGTATAAGGACAGATGGAAGGATAGGGACTCGGTGAGTTGGCGAGCCAACTCGGTGAGTCAGGTCACTAAAATTTGACTTTGACATTGTTTTGGTCAGGGGTGAAATGGTCATCTTACCCTAAGAACAAGTTAGCAGTGTATGACTAAGTGTTTTGTGGGAATTATAGCCAGAGGATTCCAGGAGCAGCAGTGGCAGCAATCGGAGGATTCCCGCACAGATCAGCAGCTACTACGAGGTGAGTTACCTTCCAGCAGCGGTGGGTCTTCGGCCACAATGTCGTCCCACTAGTAGGAGTTGTATGATTAGATGTTTGTCTTCGCGATAACATCTAGGCTTGCTACTACCTGATATGTTATATGCTGATATGATATGTTATATGTGATAGTAGTAGAGTTCGGTTGTTAGGACAGAAGGGTAGGTCAGACACCCCAGATATGTCTGATAGTATGATTATGTTATAATATATGTGATAGTAGTAGTAAGGGGTGGAATAGTCCTCGAGGGTCGGTTGTTAGGACCGACGGGTAGGTCAGCACCCCAGAATCGCTTCACATGGGTAGGACGGCACCCCATAATGGCTTCATGGGTATTACGGCACCCCAGAATGGTTGCATGGGTAAGTCGGCACCCCAGAATGGTCGTACTGGGTAGGTCGGGCACCCCAGAATTGCTCGATAGTATATATGCTATGTGTTTTCATGTTATGTGGTAAAATGGGGGAACTCACTAAGCTTCGTGCTTACAGTTTACAATTTTGATTTCAGGTACCTCTTCAGCGAAGGGGAAGGAGCTGGCGCGGTAGTGGCACATCATACTCACACTCTTTGTTTTCCGTACTATGAGATATTCTGGGATTTGTACTCTGACATTATTATGCTTTTACGATTCGGTTTTCAGATAAGAGACATGTTTTTATTAAATGATATGATCGGATGATATTTTGTCACAAATGTTTTGTAAATAACTTAATCAAAAATGAAATTTTTTGGACGTGAAAATTGGGTCGTTACATGTTGGTATCAAAGCCCTGGTTTGAGGGATTCGGACACACCTTCGGGGGTGTCTAGACTCAAATCAAGGGATTAAAAGATTTTTACAAGGAAAATGACTTTCTAAAAGCTAAGATATAAGAGTTTTGAGAAGGAACAAGTGTGTGATGTGCGCAAACAGCCGAGCTCAAGTAAGTATTCCCCATAGTACCCATACTAGTTATCTCATGTTTATCAGTTTCAGTAGAACGGCATGCTAGAATAGGACTAAGGATCAAGGAATGATGCCTTATGTGCCTGCTTTATGTGCTTCAGCTTATGGGAATTGCATCCTAGTATTCAGTAGAAAGTAGTAGGATAGCCTGTTTAGGTTATGCCTGGTAGTATGAGCTCAACACTATATGCTAGTTCAGCTTCTCATTATGAGGACAAATTTGCTTGAGTAGTTTTCCTACATCCGAATGTTGCTTGCTATGTACTTTATGGGACTCTGAGTGATGGGAGTTAGCCATTAGGTGAATACATCACGTCACATGTGATCAGGGTTCAATAATCTCAGAGTGCTGGATTTGGCCCTATTACGTAGCTCTCGTCTGAGTCTAACCGTTGTAGGGACGAGTCTGTTACTCGAAGGATTATCTGAGCCTCAACACATGTGATGGTATTCAGGTTTTGGCTAATTGGCATTACAAGGAGGCCTTCAGCAGCTGAGGACCAGTTTGGATGGAGTTAGAGATTTTCCCTAGGGTAAGCCTAGGATGGGAATAGCAGAGAATCAACAATAGTGAAAGGGACTTAGTGGAGTCAAGGCAGTCCTTGAGGAAGGTACGGATATATGTGGAAGGTACTATGGACCCGTACTACTGAAAGCAGAGGATTCGTACCTAAATTGAGGAAGACTGAGGAAAGACTGAGGAAAGACTAGGGAACTTGTAGTGGATATGATCCCTCGAGATGTATCGGTATCACTAACTGGTATTATGTTTTACAGAATGGTGACACTATGACAGAGGCTAGTAGCTGGTAGTTTAGGAGAGGGATCGGGTTTGGGGTCAGGTTCCGAGCCAACAGATGAGAGGCTATGCGAATTCATCGCGTTAAAGATCACCAGAGGCAACCTTGAGTCGACCCCCATCATCTTCGGGTCGATCAAGGAAGGGATAGTCGAGCTAATAGAGGATCGCCTTAGGGCGTTCAGGAGTGACATGGCATCTGGCCAGTCAGGATCCCGCACACTGTACTTTAAGGACTTTAGGGGCGGTGGTGCACCAGATTTCCACCGGGCAAAGGACCCCATTTCTTCCAGATGATGGATTGCGGACATTGGGTCAGTGTAGCTGACCAGCTTCTTCCCCGAGGGTTCAAAGGTACGATTTGCAGCAGGATGTTTGAGGGACCGAGCTAGGGATTGGTGGGAGTCAGTTAGTGACTCTTTGGGAGCGTTACCTGCTGAGGCTACGACATGGTCAGATTTTGTGACCCGGTTCCGAGCAAATTTCGCGCCAGCTATAGAGCTTCAATAGCTGGCCAGGGAGTTTTTGGACACGAGACAGACTATGAAGACTGTGGTGGAGATTACCACCAAATTCTAGGAGAGGGCATTGTTGGTTCCCCAGTATGCAGGAGATGAGGATATAAGGAGGACCCGCTACCACGACATGCTGCGACCCGACATTCGGGAGCATGTTAGTTTTTCAGCTTGCCCTACCCTAGATTCCATGATTTCCAGGGCAAGGGAGACGGAGATCGATCTGGATCATGTACGTAAGAGGAAGATAGAAGAGGGTCAGACGACTAGGGCTTCAGGGAAGAAGCCCAAGGGATCAGATGGTAGGCCGAAAGGCCAGTCAGGACTGGTCCGCTGCCGGAAATGTGGTAGGCCACATGAGGGGGCATGTAGATTGGGATCGTCAGGCTGCTACAAGTGCGGCAAGACGGGGAACTTCGGTACGGATTGTACTGCCCCTACACCGGTTCTTCAGACGTCTGAGTTGCTATGTTTTCACTGCAACCAGAGGGGCAACAAAAAGGCCAATCGCCCCCAGTTAACATCAGCATCAGCGTCAGTGAAGGCGCCAGCTCCAGCAACCCTGTGGATCACTGATGGCCGACAGGGCAAGGCAGATGCTCCAGTGGTGAGGAGTCGGGCATTCCAGTTGACTACCGAGGAGGCACGCGATGCACCCGATGTAGTGACGGGTATGAATTCCTATCTTTATGCTTTATGATGCGCTGCTGTGATTTTGATATATTATGTATGTGTTCTGTTTAGGATCGTTCCATGTGAACGGTATCCCAGTTTAGGTACTATTTGATTTGGGGGCTACCCGATCATTTGTCTCCCTTGCGCTTAGCAAGAAGTTTCTTGAGCCTTCGGGCATGTTGGATTGCCCTTTAGAGGTAGATATTGTAGATGACCGATCAGTGCGAGCATCGACGATATTCCGAGACTGCATGCTGAGATTATTCGAGGAGCGTTATCTGGTGGACCTGGTTCCTATTCCATTGAGAGGGAACAAGGTGATTACAAGCATGGATTGGTTGAGCCCCAATGGGGCAGTGATAGATTGTGCATAACAGCTTGTTCATATCAGGACACCAAGTGGGGGAGAATTTGTAGTTCAGGGCGAGAGGCCACAGAGAAGACCAGCGGTATGTTCAGAAGCGAGAGCTCGGCGTTACCTTCAGCAGGGTTGCGCAGGATATGTCACTTATGTTATGGACACCCGAGAGGCGGGTATGCTGACAATGGGCGATGTCCCCGTAGTACGAGAGTTTACGGATGTATTCTCCGAGGAGTTGCTAGGGATACCTCCGTAGAGGCTGGTGGAGTTCAGGATCGATCTAGTCCCTGGTGCGGCTCCGATAGCCAGGGCACCGTATCGGTTGGCTCCTCCTGAGATACATGAGTTGTCTACACAGCTACAGGAGCTGTTAGACAAGGGATTCATTTGACCGAGTAGTTCTCCCTGGGGAGCCCCGATTCTGTTTATAAGGAAGAAGGACGGGTCGCATCGGATGTGTATAGATTTCCAGGAGCTAAACAAGGTAACGGTGAAGAACCATTACCCACTCCCGAGGATTGATGACCTCTTTGATCAGTTGCAGGGAGCATCTTGGCTCTCCAAGATTGATCTGCGATCAGGATATCATCAGATGAGGATCAGAGAGGAGGATGTACAAAAGACTGCGTTTTGGATGCGCTATGGCCACTACGAGTTTGTGGTGATGCCCTATGGGCTCACAAATGCTCCTGACGCATTTATCGACCTCATGAATTGCGTGTGTAGACCGATGTTAGACCGGTCTGTGATAGTATTTATTGATCAGATCTTGGTTTACTCCAAGATGCAAGAGGAGCACGAGGAGCACCTGCGAGAGGTTCTGGAGACTTTGAGGAGGGAGAACTTGTATGCTAAGTTCTCCAAGTGTGAGTTCTGGTTGCACGAGGTGTAGTTCCTTGGGGATATCGTCAACCAAAACGGGATCTCAGTGGACCCAGCCAAAGTGGAGACCATGATGAGATGGGAAGTTCCGAAGTCTCCATCCGAGATTCAGAGTTTGCTAGGATTAGCCGGCTAATATCGGAGATTCATCTAGGATTTCTCCAAGATAGTCGTACACCTGACCAGGCTAACGAGTAAGGTCGTGGTCTTTCGATGGGGGACTGAGCAGCAGGCCGCGTTCGAGACACTGAGACAGAGATTGTGTGAGGCGCCAATCTTAGCTTTGCCAGAGGGCATGGAGGATTTTGTTGTGTAATGCGATGCGTCCATCTTAGGTTTGGCCACAGTATTGACGCAGAGAGGGCACGTCATCGCATACGTGTCGAGGCAGCTGAAGTTTCACAAGGTGAACTACCTGATGCACGATTTGGGGTTGGGGACTGTTGTATTCACCCTCAAGATTTAGCGTCATTACCTCTATGGGGTTCGCTGTACCATCTACATGGACCATAAGAGTTTGAGATATCTCATGGATCAGCCGAATCTAAACATGAGGCAGAGTCGGTGGATGGATGTGGTAAAGGATTACGACTGCGAGACCCTGTATCATCCGGGTAAGCCCAATGTGGTGGCCGACGCGCTTAGCCGCAAGGCATCACCGATCAGGGATATCTGCCTGAGGATGACAGTAGTGACTCCGCTGTTGGAGCGGATTCAGGAGGCCTAGCAGGAGGCCATAAAGGAGGAACATCGGAAGAGCGAACGGATCGTGGGGCAGGTTTCCTCCTTCGACTATGACAGCCGAGGATTACTGACCCTGTATCATCCGGGTAAGCCCAATGTGGTGGCCGACGCGCTTAGCCGCAAGGCATCACCGATCAGGGATATCTGCCTGAGGATGACAGTAGTGACTCCGCTGTTGGAGCGGATTCAGGAGGCCTAGCAGGAGGCCATAAAGGAGGAACATCGGAAGAGCGAACGGATCGTGGGGCAGGTGTCCTCCTTCGACTATGACAGCCGAGGATTACTGACACTACACCGTAGGGTGTGGGTGCCATACCATGGGGATGTGCGCCAGGTTCTGATGGAGGAGGAGCACAAATCTTGGTTCTCCATTCATCCCGTGGCGATGAAGATGTATAGGGATCTTCATCTGGACTATTGGTGGCCCTGCATGAAGCGGGATGTGGCATGGTTCGTGGAGCGGTGCTTGACCTGCAGGAAGGTCAAGTCTGAGCATCAGAGACCTCACGACAAGATGTAGCCATTGGATATTCCATTGTGGAAATTAAAGACATCATGATGGATTTTATCACTAAGCTTCCCAAGACTGTGTGGGGAGTGGATTCGATCTGGGTCATTGTCAATCGATTAACCAAGAGCGCCCATTTTATCCCGATTCAGGAGAGCATCTCGGCCGAGAAGTTGGCCGACATCTATATCCAGGAGGTGGTGGTGCGGCACGGTGTACCAATTTCTGTGATTTCAGATTGAGATGTGTGGTTCACTTCCAGGTTTTGGAGGAAGTGTCATGATGAGTTGGGTAGTCGTCTTCATTTTAGCACTGTCGTTCACCCGCAGATGGATGGTCAGAGCGAGCGAACCATCCAGACCTAGGAGGATATGCTGTCAGCATGCGTATTAGACTTTGGAGGTAGTTGGGATACCTACCTTCCATTGGCAGAGTTCTCCTATAACAATAGTTATCATGAGAGCATTGATCGTCCTCCCTTTGAGATGCTTTATGGGAGGAAGTGCAGGACCCCGATATGTTGGGGTGAGGTTGGCCAGAGGGTAATGGGGAGCAATGAGGTAGTGCTTAAGATGACAAAGAAGATTCAGTAGGTCCGGAGCAGGCTTCAGACTGCTCAGAGTCGGCAGAAAAGCTATGCCGATAAGCGCCGATCACACCAGGAGTTCCAGGTTGGGGATATTGTTCTCCTGGAGGTTTCACCATGGAAAGGTGTTATCCAATTCAGGAAGCGGGGCAAGTTGGACCCCATGTACATTGGACCGTTCAGGGTTATAGCACGGGTGGGCAAGGTGGCGTATAGGCTGGATTTTCCAGCCATACTCAGTCAGATACACAACACTTTCCATGTTTCTCAGTTGCAAAAGTGTCTGATGGATGCCTCAGCAGTGGTACCCTTGGAGGATATTCAGGTTGATGACAGTCTGAACTACATTAAACGATTGGTGGCAATCCTCTACCAAAAGTCGAAGGATTTAAGGAATAAAATAGTGGAACTCATGAAGGTGCAATCGCATCACCGGAAGGGGTCGGAGTGGACGTGGGAGTCGGTGAAGGAGATGATGGAGCATTAACCCGAGCTATTTCAAGATCGAGCAACAAACTTCGAGGACGAAGTCTAAAATAAGTGGGGGAGATTTGTAGCACCTAGTTCTTGGTACGTATTCTCTTATTTATATTTTTTTGAATTTTGACCATGGACTCGGCGAGTTGAAGGACCAACTCGCCGAGTAGAAGCGTAATGAGATGTGGGGTTTAAGCTGTGGACTCGAAGTGTCGGGTCCAGAACTCGGCGAGTAGGCCCTGTCTGGACAAAAAAACCTAACCCGAGGATTTTCACCCTACTTAAACACCTTAACTTGGCCTCCTTCGCCCCATTTGCTCCCAGAAGACCCCCATAGCAAACCTTAGCCATTATTGAAGCAATCTAAGGCATTTGAAGTGATTTGAGTGCTTTTGTGACCCAAGGAAGGAAGGAGAAGCGTGAAGGATCAAAAGGAGGCTAGAAGGATCCGAGTTTGAGCATCATTTGCAGTCTTCAGAAGGTATAAAGTCTATACCTTGATAGTTCTTTTGATAGATCCCATTTTGTGGAGTTTTAGGACTTTTCTAGGCCATTTTGGTCACCAACCATGATTGCAAGCATGGTTTGGAGTTGATGTTTCAGATTTAGGCCTTTAGAGGGGTTACAAGGCAGAAAGGAGTGGCTCTTGCACTCAAAGAAGGCCCCATGCATTGAAAGAGCTTGTTTAAGGACATTTTGAGCTCAAAGTCCCACGCAAGCATGTAAAGGTTGTAACTTTATGTGCTAAATCGATTGTAGAAGCATAGATCTATCTTTCGATCAAGGGTTGTACATCAAAAATCGAAGATTTAGTGAGTGCATTCTTGGACTCGGCAAGTCCATGGTTTTCTCCCATATCAGTTGAGGGTTATAAGGACCCAGTTGAGTATGGAAAGGTTTTAAGGGGTCCTGCAGAGTGACCCAATGTTCTGGACTAAGCCATTGTTGTGGAAGTTCATGGGACTCGACGAGTGCATGAGCAGACTCGGCGAGTCCAAGGAAAACTTCTTAAGGATGAAAATGAAGTCGAAGAGTTGCTCATACAACTCGGCGATTCAAGAACATGACCTGTATATCAGTTGAGATGAACTCGATGAGTTGTTCATACAACTCGGCGAGTCAGATGAGGATTCAGTCGATGCTCATTTAGAAGGAAAACTCGTCGAGTCATTGCCTAACTCGATGTGTAGAGACGAGTATAAGGACAGATGGAAGGATAGGGACTCGGCGAGTTGCCGAGCTAACTCGGTGAATCAGGTCACTGGAAGTTGACTTTAATTTTGTTTTGGTCAGGGGTGAAATGGTCATTTTACCCTAAGAACAAGTTAGCAGTGTATGACTAAGTGTTTTGTGGGAATTATAGTCGGAGGATTCCCGGAGCAGCAGTGGCAGCAGTCGGAGGATTCCCGCACAGATCAGCAGCTACTACAAGGTGAGTTACCTTCCAGCAGCGGGGGGTCTACGACCACAATGTTGGCCCACCAGTAGGAGTTGTATAATTAGATGTTTATCTTCGTGATAACATCTAGGCTTGCTACTACCTGATATGTTATATGCTGGCATGATATGTTATATGTGATAGTAGTAGAGTTCGGTTCTTAGAACCGAAGTGTAGGTCAGACACCCCATATATGTCTGATAGTATGCTTATGTTATACTATATGTGATATTAGCAGTAAGGGGTGGAATAGTCCTGGAGGGTCGGTTGTTAGGACCAATGGGTAGGGCGGCACCCCAGAATGGCCGCATGGGTAGTACGGCACCTCATAATGGCCGCATGGGTAGGTCGGCACCCTAGAATAGTCGTACCAGGTAGGTCGGGCACCCTGGAATTGCCGGGTAGTATGTATGCTATGTGTTTGCATGTTGTGTGGTACCATGGGGGAACTCACTAAGCTTCGTGCTTACAGTTTACAGTTTTGGTTTCAGGTACCTCTTTAGTGAAGGGGAAGGGGGTCGGCACGGTAGCGACACATCATACACACACCCTTTGTTTTCCGCACTATGACATATTCTGGGATTTGTACTCTGACATTATTATGTTTTTACGATTCTGTTTACAGATACGAGACATGTTTTTATTAAATGATATGATCGGATGATATTTTGATACAAATGTTTTGTAAATCACTTAATCAAAAATGAAATTTTTTGGACGTGAAAATTGGGTCGTTACATAATCTCTTTGATCAGTTAGAGAGAGCATCTTGGTTCTCCAAGATAGACATGAGGTCCAGGTAACCTTGTTTCAGAGTCGTTATGAACACTATAAGTTCGTGTTGATGCTGTTTGGGCTCACCAACACCGCATCTATATGCATGGACCTGATGAATCGGGTTTGGGGATTGATGCTCGATCGCTCATTCATTGTGTTCATAGACAATATCTCGGTGTATGATTGGCTTGTATATAACAACATCATATGGTGCACATACAACCCTAAATACCTTGGATCTATGTTTTCACAAATTATACATGCAAATGGTTTCCAAGGCATTAAACCTATAACTAGCATGCATTCCACATGAACCATATAAGATACTAGTTAAGGTAACATACCTTTTATGTAGCTTGAAGTCTTGATGTATTTGGCCTTAAAAATTTAGCCCCAATAGTGTGGAAGCCTCAAATGAAGTCACAACACATCATGCACAAAGGTGACTCTTGAGAGAGAATTCCATGCACCAAAACACCTCCATATTTCTCTAAGAAAATAAGCACACATTTTTTGTCATGAAACAACATATTTATATAGTGAATTCCAAGGTTCGTGGGTATACCCCAAATCCATACCCATGGGTGTTGTGATCCATGGTTCATGTGGCCCAACTCTTTATGTATCCATACATAAACTTGGTCCAACATGGATCGTAAGCCCAACACATATAAATATAACTAATTACCATGATTAGTCCCTATAGATTTAATTAGTCTTCTTTGATCACTTAATTAGTTCTCGGTTAATACTAATTAAAACATACGATTTCGTATTAATATATTATAACTTATAATATATTAACAAATCATATATATATATATATATATATATATATATATATATATATATATATATATATATATATATATATATATATATATATATATATATATAGCATTCTCATAAGAATCCATCCTAACAAATTGTCATGATGATATGCAACCCAAATGGACCATGCTAGTCTCGGGTCAAGTACATACTAATAATAGTTATGGGCTTAGACATCTAATCCAATAGTCTCCCACATGGATAAGTCTAAAACTATTATTGCTTGTATTACTCTAAAACCCATCTTGTAATTGTAGCTCTTACAAGCCACTGCCGAACTCTGACCTAGTCAATGACATGTCCATTAGATAAGGGATCATATATTCCTCCATTGTAGATATTGTATGGATGGAGACATGGATTATACTCATTCTCTTTGTCCATTTGTTGTTTCCTGATTTCCAATTTATGACGACCGACTAACTAAACAAATCAAATCAATCCAAGCCCGGCCGAGCACTTACGTTTGTTATCACTAAATCATCGATAGACCCACAAATATCACTTTTATCCCTCCAACGGTAAAAGGTATGGATAAACTTCAACTCATATTCTTGTACTAACTACTTGTTGAATCATACACAAATCAATGTATAACCAATTCATAGCCAACAAATCATATCTCTAGGTTTGAAGAATATAAGATATTATCGTCTCATGATCACTCGTGATAAAATCCACGAAGTTATTCAAATGAGTGTAGGTTTAATCCAATCCTCGAATCTCATTCCTACAGCACTCATGAATGTGGCAGCAACTTTTGCTATGTCTAAACACTTTATACATCTACAAGCCCAATTCATGACAGTCTTGATTCATACCTACTTCCAACGTATGATTGACTATGGAGATTTTGAATAACGTAGTTATTCGAGAAGTTAAAATATGCAAAGTGAAATATGAGAATAATATTACTCTTATATGGCCCCAACCACTTTTGAGAGTAAATAAAACACCTTTTTATTTAAACACCATATCGATTATTCACTATTCACTATATAATGTTTTCAATAATCAACGTTATACTTGAATCGAAACAATAGTCATGCCATGCTCCCAGCATGCACACTATGTTTGTCTAAACAATAGTTATGCCATAATCCAAATATGCACACTATGTTTCTCGATGATCCTTACTTTGTGGAGTAGATCAATTGAACAGAATTCCGATGATTCTCATTTCACAATCCCAATTCCTTATCGTAAATGTAAGAATTCCAAATTCCTGTCATTTACCAAAATCTGTTAGATTCTAAACTTATATTGTCACACCCCGAAAACCGAAGGCGGAAAACATTTTCGGGGTTGACTACCATGTTGAGTATCAAATCCAATGCACATATTAAGTAAAGTAAAGCAACCATACATTACATAATAAAGTTTTACAGTTGTTTCAAAAGTAAAGTTTGTACAGTTGTGATACAATATATATATATATATATATATATATATATATATATATATATATATATATATATATATATATATATATATATATATATATAAACAAAAGAAACGGATCTTCATGTACACCGTCTTCAAGCAAAAAGGATCTTCGAGTACCTGTTCTAACGCTGACCTGAGAACACAAGCGATTTGAAAATCAGCATAAAGCTGGTGAGTTCATAAGCGGTTTTTGTTTGTGAAAATGTTGCGAGTTTCCTTTCTGTTTCTGAAATGTTATATGCACCAAGAAAATCCCATATTTTCTTAATAGTTGGTTATTGTTTCACAAATGTAAAGTATAGTAAGTTTGTACATTGAAAACATGTTTATTCATGTGAGAATGTATAGTTGGTAATCTGACTGGTTAAACTGTTCTGTTTACTTATCATGTGTTACCAAGAAAGTCCCATACTTCCCTTATTGTATGTTACAAATTGTAAAAGATGTATTGTTATCAAATTGTTACTCTTTCTAGTTGTGTAAGTCTTACCCAGGAAAGCCCCACGCTTTCCTGCATGTTGGTTTCTAATGTAAACGATGTTAAAGATGTAAAAGATGTAATCATGTTTATGTTCCATGTTTTCCCCAGGAAAGTCCCGTACTTTCCTGATTAATAGTTACTGTAAGTGAAAGATGTAAAAGATGTAAAAGATGTATAAGGTGGTTCATTATTACTATAAGTAAATCTCTGTTATCCTAATTGCGAGTTCCATAACCATACAATAGACTGAAACCTGTGGCAATAAGTAGTCCACATGTGGCAATAAGTCGTCCACATACTTATGACTCTCGTCACCCTTGAACCATTTCGGTTCGGCTGTAGCTAGCAGCCAGGTGTGGGGTAGTCAGCCCCGTATAGATCTATACACTCAAGTCATGCTCTCTAAATACCAGAGATTCTGGTTATGGGTGTAGTCCTCCACTCGCGTATCTCGGTGGAGTGTTCTCCAAGGACGTGTCTCCAATCATACAGGATTAACAAATTTACTAGTAATAATATGATAGTCCTCCACTCGTGTATGTGTGTGGAGTGTTACCGAAGACAAAACAGTGTACAAGTATTATGTTCAAATGTTTAATGTCATGCTTTTAACTGATAAAAGGTGGAAAAACCATTTGTGAAATATATGCAAAACATAACAGTTTAAAGGCCTATTTCACAAATACAGGTTACATGATCTATATGTTCAATCTGTTATTAGTTGTGGTAATCAGTTATGAAAGCATATGAAATATGAAACACACATTCAAAAACATATTCTAAGTACAAGGATTCCCTTGTACTTTGCTTGTGTTCCCCCTGAAAACAGTGAAAACAGTGAAAAAGGGTAGGGGTATGAACTCACCGGACTCAGAAACGTGTCGGTTTTGAATACTAGACGTTGGTTCGGGGTTTGATTACTCGCGATGTCCCTATGTAAAATGATATAATGTCCACATATATACAATTAGAGATACATTCACTAATCATATGGAACATTACACTCCAATGAAGTTAAACACTTCAAAACGAGCGTTCGGAGTGACTCGGGTGACATCTTTGGGTGTGTAATGGCACTAGGGACTTGGGACTTGAGTTTACTCCCCAAGAGTAAACATTTTAAAGAGTTTACAACCATTGAACACACACATACATGAGTTTATGGCCGTAAACTCATGTGGGTGTGGTTTTGGGTGTTTAAATGGCTTAAATGGACATGGGGATTGTTGGAATGGATTTCTAAAATGCCTTGGAATTAATTGAATGAAATTATAACACTTAAAAGGGAGTTTACGGCCATACCATAGGAGTTTACGGCCGTAAACTCACCTATGGCCAAGGAAAATTGATTTGAGCTTCAAAGGACAATCACATGTGATTCTAGTTAATTTTTCCAAGCTTTGCCATGAATTTAAACATCATTTTGCATACATTTTGGAGTTTATGGCCTAGAGGCATGTTCTAAGGCCGTAAACTCTATTATACCCAAGAAAAGTTAGTTTTTGATGCTTAAAACAATCACATGTGATTCTAGAAATTCGAACAAGCCATTTGGGGTGGTTTAATGCATCATTTGACAAAGTTTCATGAGTTTACGGCCAAGGGTATGCTCCTAGGCCGTAAACTCTTATAAGTGACATTTTTGTTGTGTTTCAAACCTTTAAACCATTTTTAGATGCATCTAGATTTTACCACAAGGCCATTGGTTGAGTTTCAAGGCATTTGGACAAGTTTTAAGGCTCTAAATCCCCAATTAAGAGGAGTTTACGGCCCAAGAATATGTCTTGGCCGTAAACACTCTTTTGTCCCCCAAAAATCATGTTTAAGGTGTTTAGATGCTAAAACCAATGTCCCACAAGTCATATCTAAGTCCCTACTATGATTTGGAAGGGTTAATTGGCTCAAAAACCCTTTGAATATGAGTTTACGGCCCAAGAATGTGTCTTGGCCGTAAACTCACTTTTGTCCCTCAAAATCAATGTTTTACATGTTATAAATCCTTTCCATTAAGCCATTAAGTCATATCTAATGTCCAACAATGCTAAGGAGGGGTTTTAGGGCTTAAAAACCCCATTGATAGGAGTTTACGGCCCAAGCTAGTTCCTTGGCCGTAAACTCATGCTCTTGGTCCCAAAACACAAATTAAACACAAATTTAAAGGCTAAAGAGGTTGAATAACAAGTTAGGGGTGTTACCTCTTTGATTTTAAGCCTTAATTCTTTGTTTTGGACCTTGATTTTGGGTTGAGGAGAGAGGTTGTGAGTGTTTAATGGTAAATTGAACAAAGGCTTCAAATGGAGGCTTAAACACGTTTATATAGTGTGTAAGTTTTGGACATGGTGGAATTCTACCCGATACCGACGTTAGACAAGGATTTTGGTCGTACCCGATTGAGTTACCGTAACCCGATACGGTAATTTCTAGAAATATTCTGATCACTAAAGTTGGGTGTTAAAATGATTTCTAAATGTATTAAGACACCCATTAAGTCATTTTAAATGTGTACCAGATAATGACTTAATTAAACGGAAGATCGGAAATCAAAATCGGAAACGACGATTGGTTGCGCGAATTGTACTACGAAAGAGTTACAATAAATGATACAGAAATTTCGGGTTGTTACATATATGCATTGATCCTCTTGTAATGACTATGTCGAAAATCACAAAGACTTGTCAACAGACATTACATAGTACGCTAATGGAGAGCAATTCAATGGAAACAAAGTCTCAAATTCAAAGTGCATTCCCTTGAACATCCTTCTTGCATTAAGTTTACTAATCTTACATAGATTTAATGGATAACTTCCACCTATGTAAACATTTCCACACTCCCATTTTGATTATCACTTCTGAACAAGAGCTGCCTCCTTTCAGAATATGTCAATATGGTCATTTCCAAAAATTTACACCACACTTCCAACTGTCCATGACCAACCAATCTTTGGTAACCTTAGATTGTCCTCGACAATTGCTTAATGATTTTAGTCATATCCAATTCTAGATCTTTTCCCATCTTAATGCCCTTGGAATTTGGAAAATTTAGAAAGGATAAATATTATAGCACATGTAATCGATCCTATATCCGAAGCATATGGGACACGATTCATGATGTCTCACATGAAGACATGATCCTAGACTAGTCTTTTGCTACAATATTTTTTATTTGCCATGTTTTCATAATTTAACTATGAAGAGGGATGCTATAATTATAATCAAATTTTGAGAATGAAATATATATATATATATATATATATATATATATATATATAGAGAGAGAGAGAGAGAGAGTTTCCTTATATTGAACCATTCCAACATAAAATTCATATATATATATATATATATATATATATATATATATATATATATATATATATATATATATATATATATATATATCCTTGACTAAAGATAATTAAAATCTCAATCTAAGCTTTTAGAATTGAAGTGAAGTATAATTTCCTCTCCTTTAATTATAGCAAAACAACTTTTCCCAATTGAAACTTTCGTTTTCTATAGTTAACATTGCTAACTTGCAACACTTATCATAATTATCATGCTCCCACTAACATGCTAATTATTAGCATAACAATTATGCACCCACTAGCTTTGACATGTATCCAGAAATCACTTGGACTTATAAAAGTCAGTACTTTATTGACTTTCTTACCAAAGTTAAGATTACTGATACGATATGCTTTGATTAGAGTTTATCAAAATCATACACCTTTCCTTAGATAGCTCACATGTGTGTCTAAATAATTTTTAGAACTATGAAAAACGATGTCATAATCATAGCCTCAATTGTTTAGACATTTGCCATTTCTCAAAAGTCCATGTTAGTGTGTCGATTAACCACACAAGCTCCACTAACGACTTTGAGAACGCAAATATCACAATTGTTTTCTACTTAAAATCTATTTAGCGAAATCGTTCCCTCACCATCATTTTCATGAATCGGAGATAAACCTTATGACACTTAGATTTTATGGTAAATGTGTTCCTATCCATGTGAATTCGTCAAAAACATAACCACGAGAGAAGGTTAGTGACAAATCCAAACTCATATGGACTGAACTTGTTGAATCTTAACTTGTTACCACCTAGCAACACAAGGGCCTACCATTGCTTCCAAGTAGTTATGCAAACATCTGAGAACTCATAGAACTCACATGCATAGTGAACATTAACTGTAATGGGCATAAAAAGAAGAATATGTCAACACGATAGGCTATAAACCTCAAGTCGTGTGCTAGTAATAAACAGTAGGTTTTATTATGGATTAGTTCTTGAAACTTTTCAAGATCTTTAAGACTCCCACTGACCTCTTGATATATAAGATTCTCTTTTCAAGAACCATTCCTTTACAAAGAAAATATTCAAGATTTAGTGTGGATTCTTATCAAGACAAACACTTCACACAATTGACCTTAGTTGGTCTTTGTTTTATCCAAAGATCACAACTTACCAATTTCAAATATACAAGAGTAAGAAAACATTTTACTCTACATTTGACAAGTGTTATAAACCTTCTTAAGATTATGTCACTCAAGTTACAATCTTGGATTATTACTCTAAGACTCAATTTAGGAATGAAGTATGATCATCTTTTGATTTAACCATTTAAACAATTCACAATTCCTCTTCTCAGTCATATGAATGCACTAAGATGTCATTATAAGATCATTTGTGATATGGTTTCATAATCACTAAGACAATCATAAAACATGATACTAAAGTACTCTCCCTTCTTTTAAGATTTCAGAAACTCTTATCTTTTTGCCTAATTTGATTCTTCTCATTCGTTCTGCCATACATTGAAACTTTTCCAATGTTTCAGAATTATACTTAAACTTGTAAGCACAACCATATTCACTACACTTTAATAAATCATGATGAATAGCCTTATCGCTCTTTGTGGTGGACTTGATCAGCACACAACCAAGTGTGCCCGATCTTCTAGTCCTTCACTTGAACCATATATACATGTGAACAATGAATTAGTCTTAATTTGCCAAAGATGAAAATTCTCATTCATCACACAATTCAAGTTGCATCATCCAAGTTTCTATCTAACTAAAACCTGGTTGATGAGAATCTTTCCTTATTTGGTAAATTATGACATTACGACAAACGAAAGAACCAAATCCCTTTTCAAACGTTCCTATCAACGGAATCATATAAACAAGAATTTTCACAAATGTCGTTGTAAGGAAATTTAAAATAAATATAATCAAAACTTTTCATTTATTTAAAACTTGCAGAAAAAACTTATCATTCCAATGCAAATACATATGAAAACTATGTTTCTATCTTTTCCTAAGCAATCTATCATAACTCTTAAGCAGTAGCTCAAAATTCTGATCTTCGAATCATGCGAACGAAATCCATCTCCTCCTGATCAGAATCAACTTACTCTTATTTTAAGCTTCCTCTCTTCGATTCTACAAAACATCAAAATGTGACCTAGTCACATCATGTAATAAGAATCTCCAAATAGTACTTAATAGAGTTAAATAGTGGACTTTACTTGAAGCATTGTCAAATTCGTTGACTTTTACCTTACTAGTGAACTTTCAGGTAAATTAGGCATCTTTGCAACCATGCCCCTTCTTTTGGCAAAAGAAACATATGGACTTTTGGGAATGGTACATGAGATTATCTCAGACCTAGCCTTACTCTTTACCATTGGGTCAAACGACATAACCATGGCCGATCCTTTTCCATTGGGAAGAGAAAGCTTTTCTAGACTACTAATGTCACCATTGCCAATGTCCATGGAAGTTTGGGAAGTAGATCTCCCAATAAAATTTGCTTTACCAGTGCTCCAAATCATTACTGATTCAGCAGCAACATGAAAATAGGTAAGATCAATAAGGTTCATGTTGTGATCTGTCATCAAGGAGTGATTAAAGAACCCAGTAAATAGCCAACTTCCTCGAGACTTCGACACCCAACTCTCCCAGCCTATCGATATGTAACTTCATCTCCACGATGTAAGCACATATAGACTTTGCTTGCCAAAAGGGATTGAGTGACCTTGAAATTTTCAAGAAATTGTAGGTTATGGAGAATAATTGGAGGAGGTGGAGGAAGTGAGGTATAATCTCCATGATCTAATTGTTGGACATCATCTTCATTAGGAAAGTTGGTTCCAAGGGATTTAGGAAGATCATAGTTGTCTAAACTAGACATCTACAATGGGAGAAATTTAAGTTAGTTGATTTAAGTCCTTAGTATAACACCCAATATGAGATATTAAGGCTAGGACCCAACACAATATTTTATAACTTAGAAGAGGGAGGTCGTAATCCAAGCTATAAAATATTTGAAAGTAGGTGAATGACAATTCACCAATTTCCATCATGAAAACCTAATAGGGTATTGGGTTTTAATTGGTTTGAAACTCCTAGATATTTTGAGATTCATTAAACTTTTCAATGGCACGTTTAAATCTTAGTTGTTCCCTCTCAAGTTTGTGACTGGGATGCCGAGGATTACAAACAAGGTGTGAATAACGATGCAAATTAACTTTGTACCCTTAATCTTTATCACCTAATCAATGTGTTGGTTACCCACATGCGCTCCGCTGATCTATGATAAACATTAAGTCACCCTTTGGCACTCTTACTGGTCCATGTTAGTGTGATGGTTACCCACACACGCTCCACCGACGACTTGGTAAGGTACAAAGTGTAATTTCATAGGTGAGCACCAAATTCATATTTTCCTAAAGTAACTAAGATTGGGAATTTAATAAAGTTTAGTTATTTTATATTTATCATTATACTTTTAATGAAGGGAGAATGACAGTCTTGTTAAACCCGTTCAGCTAATGACCCTCCACCAGTCAAGGAAGCAGTGGATGAGAGTGGACACCCGTTAAACTGTTATTTTATAGGCAGTAACCTTATACCCCCCCCCCCCCTTATTGAGCGGCTTCGTGAATGAGGCCTACTAACGGTAAGATTGACTTTGTTCTTATACTTATACATAAGTATTAACTATTAATATTATAATAGTCTAAGGGTTGAGTTTTAAACTCTTAAAATTCTAAGGGTTTAACTTGGAATTAAAGTATACATGGGGGGTAACTTTACATATTCGAAAACCTGAGGGCAAGTTTTGAACAATTCAAAAACTTTTCAATTCCATAACATATGAGTTTAATGTAGGAGTTAAAAAACTTTTAATGAAGAGACTCTTGAACATCCATAAATTGAGGACAAGTTATGGAGTTCATAAAACTATTTATGAGAAAACTAATCTTCAATTATGTAACCTATGGCTTCAATGAAGACTTAACACAAAAAAACTTTTGGTTTTCCATAATTTGAGAACAAGTTATGCAATCCATTAAAAGCTATTAAGATCATCTAATAAACTAACAAACATATCTAGCAAGAATCATGATCTAGATTAAACTCATATGAACAAGACAATTCAAATCAAAAATTTTTATGTAATTATCCTAACCATTAAACTAATACAAAATATGAAACTTTTGACAATTATCTTTTGAATTGGATAAAAATGATCATTACCACATCAAAAATAGCTCTATAAGTTCAAAAACAGCTTAGGGTAATGATTATAGTCCAATTTCAGCCAAAAACATCAAAATTCTACACTCAAGGGCTCTGACACATTGAGTGCAGGAACAAACTCAGTTATTTGGATGAGTTTGTACATGGACTCGGTGAGTCCATCAGTGGACTCGGCGAGTCCACGGTCCAAACATCCATTTTTTCGATTTTTTTCAGCATTTGCATCAAGTATAATTAAAAACCAAGGCTAGGCTCTAATACTACTGATGGGTTTTATATACTACAATATCCTATGGTGCACATACAACCCTAAATACCTTGGATCTATGTTTTCACATATTATACATGCAAATGGTTTCCAAGGCAGTAAACCTGTAACTAGCATGCATTTGACATGAACCATATAAGATACTAGTTAGGGTAACATACCTTTTATGTAGCTTGAAGTCTTCATGTATTTGGCCTTAAAAGCTTAGCCCCACTAGTGTGGATGTCTCAAATGAAGTCACAACACATCATGAACAAAGGGGACTCTTGAGAAAGAATTCCATGCACCAAAACACCTCCATCTTTCTCTAAGAAAATAAGCACACATTTTTGGTCATGAAACAACATATTTATATGTTGGATTCCAAGGGTCATGGATATAACCCAAATCAATACCCATGGGTGTTATGATCCATCGTTCATGTGGCACAACTCTTTATGTATCCATACATAAACTTGGTCCAACATGGATCATAAGCCCAAAACACACATACACACAAACAAACACACACACACACACACACACACACATATATATATATATAATTACCATAATTAGTCCCCATAGATTTAATTAGTCTCCTTTAATCACTAAATTAATTCCAAATTATTTCTTGATCAATACCAATTAAAATATATGATTTCATATTAATATATTATAACTTATAATATATTAATAAATCATATATATAACCTTCTCTCTAGAATGCATCCTAACAAATTGTCCTGATGATATGCAACCTAAATGGATCATGCTACTCTTGGGTCAAGTACATACCAATAATAGTTATGGGCTTAGACATCTAATCCAATAGTGTATTCCAAGACCCAAGAGTAGCAGGAGGAGCACCTACGGGAGTTACTGGGATTTTTAAGCCAGGAACGGATTGATGCTAAGTTCTCGAAGTATGAGTTTTGGTTACGAGAAGTTCAGTTCCTTAGACACCTTTTTAACCAGGAGGGGATTTTAGTCGACCCGGCCAAAATTGAGGCAGTCATGCAGTGGGAGGTTTCGAAATCTCCCTCAGACATCATGAGTTTTCTGGGATTGGCAGGGTACTACCGGAGATTTATAAAATATTTCTCCAAAATTATAGTATGGCTCACTCATCTGACAAGGAAGGGGGTGGATTTTTGGTGGGGCCCCGAGCAGTAGGGGGTGTTTGAGACCCTCCGACAGTGACTATGCGAGACTCCAGTCTTGACTCTACCAGAGGGAGTTGAGTATTTTCAAGTGTTTTATGATGCAGCTATCACGGGACTGGGGGTGGTCCGTACGTAGAGAGGACGGGTGATAGCCTACGCATCGCGACAACTAAAGTTGCATGAGACAAGATACCTTACTCATGATCTGGAGTTAGGAGCGATAGTATTCACTATTAAGATTTGGACACATTACCTCTATGGGGTTCGTTGTACCATATACATGAATCACAAGAGCTTAAGAAACATCATGGATCAGCCGAACCTGAATATGAGACAGCGTAGGTGGCTAGAGCTAGTTAAGGACTATGACTGTGAGATCCTTTACCACCCAGGTAAAGCGAAAGTGGTGGCGGACACTCTGAGCAACAAGTTAGCTGGGTCTTCCATACCAGCGACATGTATGAGGACATCGGTGGATTATTCACTTGTGACTTTGATTAAAGATGATCAGGCTGAGGGCATGCTACCAGAAAACTAGAAACTAGAGAGGATCAGGGGTGAGAATACCCGATTTGTGCAGGATAGCAAGGGATTCTTGACCCGATGTGGTCGGGTATGGGTTCCGATGTCTGGTGGATTCAGGCACAGTTATGGAGGAGGCTCATAAGTCTCACTTCTTCATTCACCGGGAGCCACCAAGATGTACCAAGATTTGAGTTTGAGCTATTGGTGGTCGTGCATGAAGAGAGAAATCATTTGGTACCTCGAGAGGTGCTTGACCTGTAGGATAGTCAAGGACAAGCATTAGAGGCCGCATGGCAAGCTGCAGCCTTTAGAGATTCCCATGTGGAAGTGGGAATAGATCACAATGGATTACATTACCAAGTTGCCAAGAACGGTGAAGGTGTACGATGCTATATGGGTCATCGTGGATCGATTCGCCAAGAGTGCTCAATTACTGGTCATACGGAAGAGTTTGCCGGCCAAGAAGCTGTCCGACGTGAATATCTGTGAGATCGTTGCTCACCACGAAGTTCTGGTCTCTATTATCTCCGACCGAGATGTTAGATTCACCTCCCGCTTCTGGTAGAAGTTCCACGAGGAGGTAGGCACGTGGCTCCATTTTAGCACAGCATATCCTCCGCCGACCGACAGCCAGAGTGAGAGGACTATACAGACCCTTGAGAAAATGTTGAGGGCTTGTATCATCAATTTCGGTGGGAGCTACGATTCTCACCTACCCCTTGCAAAGTTCTCCGACAACAACAGTTATCATTCCAGTATTGGTGCCCCACCTTTTGAGCTGTTGTACGGTCGGAGATGTCACACCCCCGTCTGTTGGGGTGAGGTTGGTCAAAGAGTGATGGGGCGGACAGAGGTAGTTTTACAATCTACTAAGAAGATTCAGCATATTAGCCAGCGATTGCAGACTACACAGAGTAGAGAGAAGATCTACGCCAACCAACGCAAATTATAGTTAGAGTTCCAGTTTAGTGACATGGTACTCCTGAAGGTATCGCCCTGGAAGGGTGTGATCCGCTTCAAGAAGAGGGGAAATTGGGTCCCCGATATATCAGGTTGTTCATGGTCATTTCCAGGATTGTCAAGGTAGCTTACAGATTAGATCTTCCTGAAGAGCTCAATTAGATCCACAACACTTTTCATGTTTCACAATTTTGAAAGTCCATATTGGACAAGGAGGCCGTAATATCATTGGAGGACATTTAGGTCAACGAGATTCAGAATTATGTGGAGAGACTTGTAGCCATTCTGGAAAGGAAGCTGAAGGTTCTACGGAACAGGGAGATACCTTTCGTAAAGGTATAGTGGGAGCACCGTAGAGGGTCCGAATGGATGTGGGAGTTAGAGGCTGAGATGCCGGAGCACTATCCCGAGATGTTCGCCGCAGCGGACTTCAAAGATGAAGTCTAGTTCAAGTAAGGGAAAAATTGTAACGCCACGACTCTCAGGTATTAGTTTTTACATCTGTATTTTCGTAATGTAGGATCTACCCAACGAGTTGATTCCATGAATCTTTGAGTAGGAACTTTTGGGGCCACGTGTTTTAAATGGCCAACTCACCGAGTCAGAGACATGACTCAACGAGTTGGAGCTAGAGGATGAAACCCTAATTTTTGGGGTTATGCACCCTGTTTAAAGGGTCATTAACCTCCCTTAGCTTCCCTTATAGCCCCTTGTGATTACAGAAACCCTAGATCACCGTTTTCTTTCCATATTTGCGTGTTTTAATCTTGGAAGGTGGATCTTGGTGAGAGGAGCTTGAAGATCACGAAGTTTGAGGCAAGGAACGTGTGAGGATCAGAAGTCTACCCCGGTTTAGCATCATTTGAAGATATCAAGTTGTTACCTTGATCTCCTTCTAGCTACATCCTTTTATATTTGGGTTTTAGGTCCATTTTAGCATGTTGTTGTTCCATTTCGAGTGATGAACCAAGATCTAAAGTTGCAACTTCAGATCTAGACTCATCTTGGTCATTATTGTCACAAATTTTCATCCTTTAGCAAGCTAAAGCATTTCCCTTGCCTAGCATCTGTTCTTTATCTTGATTTAAGTCATTATCACCTTACATATACATAAAGTTTGCAACTCTACGTAAGAAGTACGCCTTAGAATCTCAGATCTGCATTATGGAGCTATAAATTGGCTTAAAATTGTATGGGTGGGGAAAGGAATAAAGGGACTCGACGAGTTGCATGGCCAACTCGGTGATTCCAATGAAGTTTGTTATGCAAGGACTTCTACATGGACCCGGTGAGTCAATAGGGTGACTTGGAGATTTGGCTAGGGTTTCGCCGATATTTGGGCATGCATGAACTTGGCGAGTTTTAAGGAAAATTGACAATTCCACTGGGGATTTCACGACCTCTCGGGTTTATAAAGGACTCGATGAGTCAACGAACTACTCTTAACGAGTCGGGTCAAAATGGACTGTTAACCTTGCCCAATTACGTGGACTTTGACCAAGGGTTGACTAGTTAACTTCTAGGGTATTTTGGTAAATTGGAATTTATGGAAAGGGTCTTATGGTTTTTCTGGGGGTTAGAGTTCTTGGTCGTGGTTTGAGAGTTTGATTTATCACTTTGATTCGACAGTTGAGAGGTGAGTTATCCTCACTATACTAAGGGGTCTAAGGCACCAAGGCCGGCTCATTGGATTTGATATCCCATTTGTTTAATGTTATGTTGAGTATGCGATAGTTATGCATGCTAGTTTTCCATGCCAGTTAGGTAGATCTGTAGGACTACCTGTATTACCATTTGATTATTTGTATGCACAATTAGGTGTATATGTAGACATGTTTGTGTAGGTAGGGTTGAGGTTGCACTACCTCGTGCAGTGACCAAGAAACCTTGGAGTATACCAGATATGAGCAGAGGGCCGGGAAGGCATACTAGACTCATACTGAGGACTCATTAGCATGCCAGATACAAGCTGAGGACCAAGTGGTATGCCAGGCTCATACTAAGGGTAGATGAGTTATGTTTCAGTCTTAGGATTGCAGGGGGTAAGCCAGTCAAAACCTGTTGGCTCGGAGGCAAACCAAACTTGTGTTGTGGGCTCAGAGGCAGGCCAAATGTGAGCTGTGGGCCCGAAAGGCAAGCCAGACTCACACTGTCAGCCCAAGGGTTAATCCAGTCTATAGAGCTATGGACCCATTACATGTTGTTATTATATGTATTGTTTTTATGTATCGGTATTTTGGGGGAAGTCATTAAGCTTTGGGCTTACAGCTTCAGTTTATGTTTCAGATACATCATATCATCGCGGGAAGGCAAAGGCGTGATCGTACATCTCCTCATGTTTATGATTTGTTTATGGGATACTCTAATATTATACTATTTAGAAAACAAGTTTTTTAATAATTAATGATTTTGAAAAGTTTAAATTTGGCTTCATTTTTATGGATTTTACACCTGTCTCTTGACAAGGAACACCACCACTCTAAAATGAAGTGGTATCTTAATCAAACATCCTCAATGTCTTAACAAAGACAATATATGTGATGCATGTCCAAACATTTCCTAACACTCAAGTTGTCTACCTGATATAACAACAACTATCTATTACATGAATGATGGTTAGCCTATCCATTAGTTATCGATCTTTAGTCAATACACTCAACCTTCTCTCTTACATTGTTCCACCTCCCCCCCCCCCCCCTAAAGATTCATATTTCGCACAAACCATACATAACAGTACCCTTATATATCAATTTCTTAATTTATCAAACTTAACTAGTCTAAACATGCATTCTGCATGTAATGATTATATATCCTAAACAATGTGGGACTGTAGGCATTTAACTAGTGAGACAATGTAGATTACTCAAAACGTCTGACAAACACTGATTCCAAAACAAGTTGTAATCTTCATTGACAGTCAATCCTATGATATTTATGAACTATAAGAAACCACAAAGTTACACCATTCTTGTACTGAATCTTCCATCTCCGACAATCTTCTGCTTTTTCTACACCCCGCGTGTACCACCTGAAAAGATTAGGAATTATGAATGTTTGCAAAAATTCCTCAAGTCTTCACAAGAATATTAAAATTTATGCAGTTCTTAGATCCTTTCCCTTATTGGGTCGCTCTTCCCCACTTCGAATCTGAACTCATACCAGTTTGCAATATTAGACAATCTTCGTCTCAACCGTATCCATCCAACCCCTCCCCACAAAAAGATACCACTCCTACATTGCTATCGTAGTCTGGATTAGTTGTAGCATATGTATATGGTATAGAATCGCATATGTAGTCGAGTAACTAATTTTAAGGCTAAATAGATCTACTCAGGCAGCTTCTTAAACGTCGTTAACAAGAATATAATAAAAACATTATAAAACACAATATATATATATATATATATATATATATATATATATATATATATATATATATATATATATATATATCCAACTCCTACAAAACAGCAAGTGATGAGGCCTATGTCGCCCTACCACTAAACACATTTGATTAACCCTAATGTTACCATGATGATGACAATAATGACATGACTCTACCTCCGTTGTGCAATCCAGACGAACATGTCCTTTCTATATGTACCTTTCATATTTAGAATTGTGGCGTACAGATTCGTGGGTCCTTCCAACCTTACCATAGATGTTGTGGTCCTTCTAATACTTAGTGATTGGCATACCAAGATCAATCTTCTTAGTATTTTTTTAACAGAGTCGAGTACTACACCTGCTTCCCCTTTCCCAACTATGTCTCCAAACAAAGCTCTATCTCCTAAGAAGACTCAATAATCCAATCAAAATTTAAAACAGTTTCATCTGTTCCTCAAACCTAACAACCAAACTATCATGGATATATCTAATGATATTAGGCAACTCTTCTATTAGGACATGTTGGGTTTTCTATTCACCTGTACACAAATTTTAGTAAATAAAATCATTGAATAATAACCTTGAGTGTACCTGCACCGTTGATCTAGGTTTACTATTATAGCAACCTACTTTCAAAACTATCAATATAAACTACAAAGATGGATAAAAGTACTAACCTTTAAATTATAATCATATATACCTTTAGTTTCTTGAAGATCTTGAATTATTGGTTACTCTTGAAAGAATATAATAACCAAAGTAGGAATGTCTCTAAAGGCTCATACCCAAAAGTCTAAAACCTTAGAAAATTGATGGCATGGATAGAGGTTTATGATAATCCAAATTCTCAACCTTGTAAAGAGTGGGATCATATTGCATATAGGTTAGAAGGGTCTTTATATATCTGGTGTAGTTTGCAGAGAAGGTTGATATGAACTAATTAACTAATCAAATTTTATCCTAATTCAAATCATTCCTTATTGATTACCTAGATTGATCCTAGAAGATCCCAAAGCCTCTACAAAATCATCTGTAACACCCTAATTTTCATATATAGATTAAAAAAACAAATAATCGTTCCAACATCTATTACGAACTTACTTACAGACTAAACTACAGCGGAAGCAAAATAAAATAAAATAAAGTCTTCAACCGAAGAGCTTCGGGTGTTATGTCTTTGCGGAAATCCTTTGTCGTCTTGTTGATCAATCTTTCTCCCTAGCCTTCTTATTGCCACTTGTTAAATACTTCCATGGGTTGCGCACAGTTAAAGTTTCTAAATGGGTAAGCCTAGGCCTAGTGAGTTCGTGTTGCACATACATGTTCATCACTTAAAAAAACAAACAGTTTTATCATATATGTTCAATAAATCATACAACAAATATATCACCCGATGCCATAATTTAGGGGAATGATTAATTATCCAGAGAAAGAACCAAAGATTCATTTCCCTTCTCCTTGAGACAACTTAATATCCATTGTACTCAAGTATTTTAAATATCCAAGGAAATAAGTATAAATCTCAATTCCCATCCCCGCCGATCACACACATCCATCATGCTCACGGCGATTAAACACCCTACCCGTTCCCACTAAACAAGTCCCAAAAACACACACACACACATAGTAGACAACAAATCAAAAATAATAGTCGTACGCAACCATACATATCATAAAACATACTATCAATAAATAAACATAAACCACATAATAAACCATATGATAAACATTTATGTGCGAGCAACCAAAGAACAAGAAAAAACTCACCTTGATGGCGTTAGTCTTAACCGGATGTCGTCACGCTACCCGCAGACATGCACCCTACGTTTAACCAACATTTATTTTCTAAGGTTTAATCTAATAAAATCTTATGTGTTTGTTTTGGTTCCATCACACATATGTCTCCTTCGGCCAACCAATAAATATTTCATCATATTAATTAGAATGTGCGTAACAACTTTAATAAAAATATTATTATCTTTTTCATCATTTTCTTTTCATGTCGTCATTCCCATTTAATGAGGTTTTATCCATAAAAGATTTAATACTCAAATGTCAAAATAACTAAACCTTAAAACAAAGGCTTTGTTTGAATAATAACAATAAGTAATATTAACATCAATATAAAGTAGCAAATTTAAAATAACAACCATTTATGTGATGGTAAAAATTGTCAAATTATAAAAACTGGAGGGGCTATTTTTACATATCTTTTGTTATGATACACAAGTAACACGTTTGTTACCTATTTTTGAAAACTAAAATTACCAACTTACCAACAATAGTAGGACCATTTATGTAAATATCATTTTTATCATTTGAAACATCAAGATAATCGTTTCAACAAAAGATCCATATTCTTTTCTTCTTTACCCGAACAATAAAAACGTTTTCGACCATTTTATCACAGTAAAACTTAAAAACTGTTGTCAAATAAAATTTATAAAACCACCGTTAATCATCTCCATTTCATACTAACATATTCATATACTAAATCTTGAATAACTTATTATAAAGCAAGTTTAAATTCACAATTACTTTTACCAAAACATAACATTTGTTTCACCAAATTCGATTATTCCTTGGCTGAAAAGAGACATAGCATTAAACCAAAATACATACTCAAATCCTATAAACCTACTCAAACAACTTAATCAAACTCAAATCGAAGAGACATACCTTAATTTCTAAAATAGCTTTGAAAACCTTCACGAACTTCAAACCCCGAATTCTCTTTTGTTTCCCCAACCTTGCTTGCACTTTTTTTTTGTGGGCATTACACTTTATTTCTCATGCCTTTTATAATTCCCAAGTGTGTAACCTTTCTAGTTAACCCAAAAGTCCAAATATATGACACTAATCAAAGTCATGGACTTTGGAATTAAAATTCCATAATTTCTCCATTTACTCCTACTTAATCACACATTATATTATTTTAATAATATAGTCAAATTATAGATATTTATACATTTATTTTAGTTTGAGTTATCACAAACTTTCCCCCTTCGAAAAATTTTGTCCTCGGAATTTGAACTAAAAAAAATAAATAAGGGTATTTGGTCTTATTATCTCATACTTTTCCCCATGTCGTTACTTTCATTGTGCTTTCATCAATAATATCTCCACATTCATTAACTTCTTGAGCATATAATCCATTTCTCGTTGTAAAATTTTCCAAAATGATGAGATAAAACTAAGGTTCTGGTCATAAATAGACAATTGAACCATCTTATCAACATACAATGTAACTAACTTTTCTGTCACATATATTTCACCCATTGACACAGTTTATGGGTGCATTTTATATATCCAGAGAAAGAACCAATGGTCCGCTTCCCTTCCCACTTGGCACAACCCGTCCGTTGTGCTCAAGCATTTAAATATCCAAGGAAATGAGTAACGGCTCAATTTCCTATCTTCCATCAGTCACACCACACCCGTTATGTTCCCGACTATCATACACCTATATCCTCATTAAACGTGTCATCATATATTAGGAAAACAATTCTAAAAAACTTTCCACTTCTCCTATACCGAGGATTCTTCCGATTCCTCTTCAGTCCACCCAATACACCGAAGGTTACATCAATCCTCATCAAATAAATCTTACTTGGTTCCTTCCTTACATACGACTTAGTGAATAAGTGACAACGCTAATCTTCCATAATTCGTAACGATCTTACACCTTCTTTGACTTTTGGTAATCCATGTGCATACATATCGTCCCCTCTTTGTTTTTGTGACGAGCACTACTAGTGCACTCATGGTAATGTATTGTGTTGAACAAAAACCTTATCAAGCAGATCTTGCGACTACTATTAAATTATTTCATCCTTGTTGGTTTACTCTCTCACTGTCACATTTCCTTGTTCCATCGTCAAGAATTCTTCCTCCGATTGCTTGATCATTGTTCGAGCACAAAACATCTCTCTAAAGATTCTGGCACACTCATCCCATGACATCCTATTGATTGTATCTGACACCCTAACTTCTATTACCCTCCCTATCAATATAAAGCCTCATTTTTAAACATCGTCACGACATAAACCACATTGTCCTTATTTGCACATTTATCGGAATCAAATGTTTCCTTTATCTCTATTATCCACGATGATGATAGGATAGGATCAGCGTCCCAACAACACGTTCGTGGTTTATAAGTCATTAACGTCTTGTAACAATTACCTCATCATTTGTCGTTTACATCTTTCTGTGATCGTAGTGCAACACTAGGGTCAGAAATTGTAGCGACATACCATATCGATAGCCTTCCTCTTCATCAACCTTGTTACCACCATTCACATTCTATAGTGCATCGCGGTCCTGAACATTTACATTCGACAATGTAGATTGCATATCTTGATCAATCTCGTCAATTAATTATTCTTGCGTAACCATATTTGTTGCACGACCTTCTTCGCAATCTTGACCCACACCACTACCTCAATTGGAGTTAGAGCTCAATTTCACCAATTGTGCTCACACCGGTGCTATGATGACTCCTAGACCTCTTCCCTTAAACCTACCTCTACCTCGAACCTAACCGCGCCAACAACTGGAAATAGGGTTTACGGGAGTCTTTAGTTCTTCTTTGGGTGCAGAAACATCGGCTCCAAATTAGAATGTCTTCCCGATCTAGTGTTACCTTAGTAAGCCTCTCTGATATCCCTGAGGATATGATGCCTACTAGTAAGATATGGTCTAAATTAGTTGCTAGGTTACTTCTCGCTTCTTCCGTCTAAGCTTAAGTGTTTACGGAAACACCTAATCTGCTTAAACAACGATCTGATAGCAACTTGTAACACCCCAATTTTCTTATATATATTAAAAAACAAATAATAGTTCCAACATCTCCCAAGATCTATTAGGAACTTACTTACAGACTAAACTACAGCGGAAGCATAATAAAATAAAATAAAGTCTTCAACCGAAGAGCTTCGGGTTTTACATCTTTGCGGAAATCCTTTATCATCTTGTTGATCAATCTTTCTCCCTATCCTTCTTATTGCAACTTGTTAAATACTTCCCTGGGTTGCGCACATTTAAAGTTTCTAAATGGGTAAGCCTAGGGCCTAGTGAGTTCGTGTTGCACATACATGTTCATCACTTAAAAAAAACAAACAATTTTATCATATATGTTCAATAAATCATACAACAAATATATCACCCGATGCCATAATTTAGAGGAACGATTAATTATCTAGAGATAGAACCAAAGATTTGTTTCCCTTCTCCTTGAGACAACTTATCATCCATTGTACTCAAGTATTTTAAATATCCAAGGAAATGAGTATAAATCTCAATTCCCATCCCCACCGATCACACACATCCATCATGCTCACGATGATTAAACACCCTACCCGTTCCCACTAAACAAGTTTCAAAAACACACACACACACACAGTAGACAACAAATCAAAAATAATAGTCGTACGCAACCATACATATCATAAAACATACTATCAATAAATAAACATAAACCACATAATAAACCATATGATAAACATTTATGTGCGAGCAACCAAAGAACACGAAAAAACTCACCTTGATGGCGTTAGTCTTAACCGGATGTCGTCACGCTACCCACAGACATGCACCCTACGTTTAACCAACATTTATTTTCTAAGGCTTAATCCTATAAACATCTTATGTGTTTGTTTTGGTTCCATCACACATATGTCTCCTTCGGCCAACCAATAACTATTTCATCATATTAATTAGAATGTGCGTAACAACTTTAATAAAAATATTATTATTTTTTTCTTCATTTTCTTTTCATGTCGTCATTCCATTTAATGAGGTTTTATCCATAAAAGATTTAATACTCAAATGCCAAAATAATTAAACCTTAAAATAAAGGCTTCGTTTGAATAATAACAATAAGTAATATTAACATCAATATAAAGTAGCAAATTTAAAATAACAACCATTTATGTGATGGTAAAAATTGTCAAATTATAAAAACTGGAGGGGCTATTTTTACATATCTTTTGTTATGATACACAAGTAACACATTTGTTACCTATTTTTGAAAAAGAAAATTACCAACTTACCAACAATAGTAGGACCATTTATGTAAATATCATTTTTATCATTTGAAACATCAATATAACTGTTTCAACAAAAGATCCATATTGTTTTCTTCTTTACCCGAAAAATAAAAACGTTTTCGACCATTTTATCACAGTAAAACTTAAAAATTGTTGTCAAATAAAATTTATAAAACCACCGTTAATCATCTCCATTTCATACTAAGATATTCATATACTAAATCTTGAATAACTTATTATAATGCAAGTTTAAATTCACAATTACTTTTACCAAAACATAACATTTGTTTTTCATCAAATTCGATTATTCCTTGGCTGAAAAAGAGACATAGGATTGAACCAAAATACATACTCAAATCCTATAAACCTACTCAAACAACTTAATCAAACTCAAATCAAAGAGACATACCTTAATTTCTAAAATAGCTTTGAAAACCTTCACGAACTTCAAACCCCGAATTCTCCTTTGTTTCCCCAACCTTGCTTGCACTTTTTTTGTGGGCATTACACTTTATTTCTCATGCCTTTTATAATGCCTAAGTTTGTAAGGTTTCTAGTTAACCCAAAAGTCCAAATTTATGACACTAATCAAAGTGATGGGTTTTGGAATTAAAATTCCATAATTTCTCTATTTACTCCTACTTAATCATCCATTATACTATTTTAATAATATAGTTAAATTATATATATTTATACATTTATTTTAGTTTGAGTTATCACATTGTCCATCCTCTTAGGGTTTCCAGAACATTTCTCTTGCTTAGCTATTAAACAATTAACATTCAGTCCGTGTACCTTTAAATAAATCTTGATCAATTCTAATTAATTCCAAATTAAATTTGATAAGTTTCTAATTAATGAATTAACCTATAATAAACTAATAAACTATTTCTATCACTCTCTTAAATCCATTTTTTAGCTATTTTAGCTCTTGAAGGAAACTTTAAAAGGACATTGTTATTTTTTTCAATGTTATAGCAATTAGTTATGACATTGGACATCCATTTCCAAGAGTCTCCTACTTGGAGAAATCATCAACTACTATTGGTCGAATAATCTTCGAATAAGCAACAAAGCATGCCTTCCACAGCAATTGTCAAACTCTAATCTAATCAAAAGTCATCTCTTAGATAAGTCATCAATTACTCATTTTGCTTCTTCAAGATATTATTGTAAATTGAGTCATGGATAATGAATCAATCTATCAGTTCTACATTATGTTTCTCCATTTTCGATTTGTGATGAGCAAATCAGACTACTAATTGAACAAATCAATTCAGTCCAGGTCACGCCTAGCACTTTAATGTCATCACCAAATCACCAAGGGGCACACAATATTGTATTTCCTATTTATTCGAAAAGGAAAAAATAAACTTTGATTACACGGTTTTTGTCTACTCATCAAATCATGCATAGAATTACTCGTATGACCACCAACTACGGATAGCATTATACACAACCAACTCGTATGAAAGGAACTTCCTATCGCACCATTTTAAAAATAAAATATATTATCATCATAGAATTACTTTTTATTGAATCCATGATGTAATCTCTCTGGATGCAGGTTTCTCCAATATTTAAATATCTATTAAGCACTCATGAACGTTATTTGCAATCGCTATGCCATGTCTAATCTTTATAGAAAATCTACTAACACTTCACGACAATCCTAACTAAATATTTACTCCTAGGAATATGATCGATTTCAAATTTTAGTAAATCAATTCTCGAGAAGTAGGGATCTAAATATATATAAATGAAACATAATAATAAATTATTTGTAAATGGTATCACACTTAAATATAAATAAATCTCCATTATTTAACCACCGTAACAATTAGAAAATTTATTCATTGCTCTAAATGTTTTAAACTAATCAACTAACTACTAAACTTATTATCATCTTTCATGATTATACTCCTAGCATATAAACTATGTCTTTTCTTGATCATCCCTTTTGTAAATGGATCAACTCGATTCTCCTATGATGATACTTACTTCTCAACTTTATCTTAAATGTAGAGGAATTTCCTCTTCATGTACCTTCATCTCCCTGATCTTTAGTTAATATAGACAAAGCTATTACACCTTCATTATCACATAATATACAATGGATCTTTGTTACCCGGAACAACTCCAAGGTCATCTCTGAAGTTTCTAATCCAGGTAGCTATGATACCTATTTTCTGTAAAATGTATTATTTCAAGAGGCGTGGATAATTGTGAGATGAGTAGGTATCTTTTAATAGCAAAGTGGAAGAAGATTTATTTAAATAGTGTTACTTCCCGTAAGTTACTATTAGTTGGTAGGGCGATCATGGGAAGATGAACTCAAGAAAAAGTACGAAAACACAATCGAGAATCTAATATAGCTTTAGCAGAAAGATTTTAGGGCAATCAAGAAAGTATTTAAAGATGTGGACTTTGTTACTGGGGTGGTCATAATTAGATTTTCATCTCACATATATAACTAGAATAAGTACGAGGATGGATAACACTTGATTAAGTGAGAGAATGATGTGACTGGTGATCATTAGAGTGAGGGAAGTAGTAACTTAGATGACGTTATAGTGGGTAGTTGAAGCCTGGTTCCCGTGAAAATGGTAAGTTTTATTTTTTTTACATAATTAATTTTTTTGTAATTTCTTATTGCAGAAATGGTCTGCGTAATATAGGAACATATTTATCAAATACAAAAAAAAGTGAAAAAGGGTAATAATGTCATTTTACAAAAATTTAAGGACTCTATATCTGTGTTTAAAAAAATAATAATAATAATAAAAAATAAAAAAAATAAAAAAAATAAAAAAGCTTTTTTTTCAAGCCTAATTTCTAAATATCATATTCAAAATTGTGAGCTTTCAAAGTATCAATGTTTCTCAAAACCTTATTTTTAATCTTTTTAAATATTTAATAATGATTTTTAATCTTTATTTTTATAAATTAACTATTATACGTCTTTTATAAATCTATTCTTAAAATGTCATCAAAAGCGTTGATAAACTTTCAGAATGTCATACTTACCCAAACATAGAGGTGCAAACGAGTCAAGCTACTCGCGAGCTACTCGGGATCGGATCGTTAAAAGCTCGACTCGAAATCGATTTTAAACGAGCTCGAGCCGAGCTCGAGCTTAATATTAAGCTCGTTTATTAAACGAGCTCGAGCTCGAGCCTATGTCATTAAGCTCGATTAGGCTCGCGAGCCTAAACAAGCCTTTACATAAGATAATTTATTATTATTTATATATATTAAAATAAAAATATATTAGAGGAATTACGGATTTAGGGTATTAGTAAACGAGCTTCTTAACGAGCTCGAGCCGAGCTTAAGCTTATTTAGGCACGTCATATAAAAAACGAGTCGATCCCGAGCCCGAGCCGAGCTTGGATAATTCTTTACGAGCTCGAGCCGAGCTCAATACAAGAAAGCTCGAATCGAGCCGAGCTCAAGCTCGAGCCTCATATAACTTAAACGAGCCCGAGCCGAGCCTGGCCAGGCTCGGGCTCGGCTCGGCTCTTTTGCACCCCTACTATTAAATTATTTCATCCTTGTTGGTTTACTCTCTCACTGTCAAATTTCCTTGTTCCATCCTCAAGAATTCTTCCTCCGATTGCTTGATCGCCGTTCGAGGACAAAACATCTCTCTAAAGATTCTGGCACACTCATCCCATGACATCCTATTGATTGTATCTGACACCCTAACTTCTTTTACCCTCCCCATCAATATAAAGCCTCATTTTTAAACATCGTCATGACATAAACCACATTGTCCTTATTTGCACATTTATCGGAATCAAATGTTTCCTTTATCTCTATTATCCACGTTGATGATAGGATAGGATCAGCGTCCCAACGACACGTTCGTGGTCTATAAGTCATTAACGTCTTGTAATAATTACCTCATCATTTGTCGTTTACATCTTTCTGTGATCGTAGTGCAACGCTAGGGTCAGAAATTGTAGCGACATACCATATCCATAGCCTTCCTCTTCATCCACCTTGTTACCACCGTTCACATTCTATAGTGCATCGCGGTCCTAAACATTTACATTCGACAATGTAGATTACATATCTTGATCAATCTCGTCAATTAAATATTCTTGCGTAACCATATTTGTTGCACGACCTTGTTCGCAATCTTGATCCAGACCATTACCTCAATTGGAGTTAGAGCTCAATTTCACCAATTATGCTCACACCGGTGCTATGATGACTCCTAGACCTCTTCCCTTACACCTACCTCTACCTCTAACCTAACCGCGCCAACAACTGGAAATAGGGTTTACGGGAGTCTTTAGTTCTTCTTTGGGTGCAGAAACATCGGCTCCAAATTAGAATGTCTTCCCGATCTAGTCTTACCTTAGTAAGCCTCTCTGATATCCCTGAGGATATGATGCCTACTAGTAAGATATGGTCTAAATTAGTTGCTAGGTTACTTCTCGCTCCTTCCGTCTAAGCTTAAGTGTTTACGGAAACACCTAATCTGCTTAAACAACGATCTGATAGCAACTTGTAACACCCTAATTTTCATATATAGATTAAAAAAACAAATAATCGTTCCAACATCTCCCAAGATCTATTAGGAACTTACTTACAGACTAAACTACAGTTGAAGCAAAATAAACTAAAATAAAGTCTTCAACCGAAGAGCTTCGGGTGTTACGTCTTTGCGGAAATCCTTTCTCGTCTTGTTGATCAATCTTTCTCCTTAGCCTTCATATTGCCACTTGTTAAATACTTTCCTGGGTTATGCACATTTAAAGTTTCTAAATGGGTAAGCCTAGGGCCTAGTGAGTTCGTGTTGCACATACATGTTCATCACTTAAAAAAACAAACAGTTTTATCATATATGTTCAATAAATCATACAACAAATATATCACCTGATGCCATAATTTAGGGGAACGATTAATTATCCAGAGAAAGAACCAAAGATTCGTTTCCCTTCTCCTTGAGACAACTTATCATCCGTTGTACTGAAGTATTTTAAATATCCAAGGAAATGAGTATAAATCTCAATTCCCATCCCCGCCGATCACACACATCCATCATGCTCACGACGATTAAACACCCTACCCGTTCCCACTAAACAAATCCCAAAAAAATACACACACACACACAGTAGACAACAAATCAAAAATAATAGTCGTATGCAACCATACATATCATAAAACATACTATCAATAAATAAACATAAACCACATAATAAACCATATGATAAACATTTATGTGCGAGCAACCAAAGAACACGAAAAAACTCACCTTGATGGCGTTAGTCTTAACCGGATGTCGTCACGCTACCCACAGACATGCACCCTACGTTTAACCAACATTTATTTTCTAAGGCTTAATCCTATAAACATCTTATGTGTTTGTTTTGGTTCCATCACACATATGTCTCCTTCGGCCAACTAATAACTATTTCATCATATTAATTAGAATGTGCGTAACAACTTTAATAAAAATATTATTATTTTTTTCTTCATTTTCTTTTCATGTCGTCATTCCCATTTAATGAGGTTTTATCCATAAAAGATTTAATACTCAAATGTCAAAATAACTAAACCTTAAAACAAAGACTTTGTTTGAATAATAACAATAAGTAATATCAACATCAATATAAAGTAGCAAATTTAAAATAACAACCATTTCTGTGATGGTAAAAATTGTCAAATTATAAAAACTGCATGGGCTATTTTTAGATATCTTTTGTCATGATACACAAGTAACACATTTATTACCTATTTTTGAAAACTAAAATTGCCAACTTACCGACAATAGTAGGACCATTTGTGTAAATATCATTTTTATCATTTGAAACATCAAGATAACCGTTTTAACAAAAGATCAATATTCTTTTCTTCTTACCCGAACAATAAAAACGTTTTCGACCATTTTATCACAGTAAAACTTAAAAATTGTTGTTAAATAAAATTTATAAAATCACCGTTAATCATCTCCATTTCATATTAACATATTCATATAATAAATCTTGAATAACTTATTATAAAGCATGTTTCACAATTACTTTTACCAAAACATAACATTTGTTTTTCCTCAAATTCGATTATTCCTTGGCTGAAAAGAGACATAGGATTGAACCAAAATACATACTCAAATCCTATAAACCTACTCAAACAACTTAATCAAACTCAAATCAAAGAGACATACCTTAATTTCTAAAATAGCTTTGAAAACCTTCACGAACTTCAAACCCCGAATTCTCCTTTTGTTTCCCCAACCTTGCTTGCACTTTTTTTGTGGGCATTACACTTTATTTCTCATGCCTTTTATAATGCCTAAGTTTGTAACGTTTCTAGTTAACCCAAAAGTCCAAATTTATGACATTAATCAAAGTGATGGGTTTTGGAATTAAAATTCCATAATTTCTCTATTTACTCCTACTTAATCATCCATTATACTATTTTAATAATATAGTCAAATTATATATATTTATACATTTATTTTAGTTTGAGTTATCACATCGTCCATCCTCTTAGGGTTTCCAGAACATTTCTCTTGCTTAGCTATTAAACAATTAACATTCAGTTCGTGTACCTTTAAATAAATCTTGATCAATTCTAATTAATTCCAAATTAAATTTGATAAGTTTCTAATTAATGAATTAACCTATAATAAACTAATAAACTATTTCTATCACTCTCTTAAATCCTTTTTTTTTTATAGCTATTTTAGCTCTTGAAGGAAACTTTAAAAGGACATTGTTATTTTTTTCAAAGTTATAGCAATTAGTTATGACATTGGACATCCATTTCCAAGAGTCTCCTACTTGGAGAAATCATCAACTACTATTGGTCGAATAATCTTCGAATAAGCAACAAAGCATGCCTTCCACAGCAATTGACAAACTCTAATCTAATCAAAAGTCATCTCTTAGATAAGTCATCAATTACTCATTTTGCTTCTTCAAGATATTATTGTAAATTGAGTCATGGATAATGAATCAATCTAACAGTTCTACATTATGTTTCTCCATTTTCGATTTGTGATGAGCAAATCAGACTACTAATTGAACAAATCAATTCAGTCCAGGTCACGCCTAGCACTTTAATGTCATCACCAAATCACTAAGGGGCACACAATATTGTATTTCCTATTTATTCGAAAAGAAAAAAATAAACTTTGATTACACGGTTTTTGTCTACTCATCAAATCATGCATAGAATTACTCGTATGACCACCAACTACGGATAGCATTATACACAACCAACTCGTATGAAAGGAAATTCATGTCGCACCATTTTAAAAATAAAATATATTATCATCATAGAATTACTTTTTATTGAATCCATGATGTAATCTCTCTGGATGCAGGTTTCTCCAATATTTAAATATCTATTAAGCACTCATGAACGTTATTTGCAATCGCTATGCCATGTCTAATCTTTATAGAAAATCTACTAACACTTCACGACAATCCTAACTAAATATTTACTCCTAGGAATATGATCGATTTCAAATTTTAGTAAATCAATTCTCGAGAAGTAGGGATCTAAATATATATATAAATGAAACATAATAATAAATTATTTGTAAATGGTATCACACTTAAATATAAATAAATCTCCATTATTTAACCACCGTAACAATTAGAAAATTTATTCATTGCTCTAAATGTTTTAAACTAATCAACTAACTACTAAACTTATTATCATCTTTCATGATTATACTCCTAGCATATAAACTATGTCTTTTCTTGATCATCCCTTTTGTAAATGGATCAACTCGATTCTCCTATGATGATACTTACTTCTCAACTTTATCTTAAATGTAGAGGAATTTCCTCTTCATGTACCTTCATCTCCCTGATCTTTAGTTAATATAGACAAAGCTATTACACCTTCATTATCACATAATATACAATGGATCTTTGTTACTCGGAACAACTCCAAGGTCATCTCTGAAGTTTCTAATCCAGGTAGCTATGATACCTATTTTCTGTAAAATGTATTATTTCAAGAGACGTGGATAATTGTGAGATGAGTAGGTATCTTTTAATAGCAAAGTGGAAGAAGATTTATTTAAATAGTGTTACTTCCCGTAAGTTACTATTAGTTGGTAGGGCGATCATGGGAAGATGAACTCAAGAAAAAGTACGAAAACACAATCGAGAATCTAAGATAGCTTTAGCAGAAAGATTTTAGGGCAATCAAGAAAGTATTTAAAGATGTGGACTTTGTTACTGGGGTGGTCATAATTAGATTTTCATCTTACATATATAACTAGAATAAGTACGAGGATGGATAACACTTGATTAAGTGAGAGAATGATGTGATTGGTGATCATTAGAGTGAGGGAAGTAGTAACTTAGATGACGTTATAGTGGGTAGTTGAAGCCTGGTTCCCGTGAAAATGGTAAGTTTTATTTTTTTTACATAATTAATTTTTTTGTAATTTCTTATTACAGAAATGGTCTGCGTAATATAGGAAAATATTTATCAAATACAAAAAAAAATGAAAAAGGGTAATAATGTCATTTTACAAAAATTTAAGGACTCTATATCTGTGTTTAAAAAAAATAAATAAAAATAATAAAAAATATAAAAAATAAAAAAACTTTTTTTTTCTAGCCTAATTTCTAAATATCATATTCAAAATTGTGAGCTTTCAAAATATCAATGTTTCTCAAAACCTTATTTTTAATCTTTTTAAATATTTAATAATGATTTTTAATCTTTATTTTTATAAATTAACTATTATACGTCTTTTATAAATCTATTCTTAAAATGTCATCAAAAGCGTTGATAAACTTTCAGAATGTCATACTTACCCAAACATAGGGGTGCAAACGAGCCAAGCTACTCGCAAGCTACTCGGGATCGGATCGTTAAAAGCTCGACTCGAAATCGATTTTAAACGAGCCCGAGCCGAGCTCGAGCTTAATATTAAGCTCGTTTATTAAACGAGCTCGAACTTAAGCCTATGTCATTAAGCTCGATTAGGCTCGCGAGCCTAAACGAGCCTTTACATAACATAATTTATTATTATTTATATATATTAAAATAAAAATATATTAGAGGAATTACGGATTTAGGGTATTAGTAAACGAGCTTCTTAACGAGCTCGAGCCGAGCTTAAGCTTATTTAGGCACGTCATATAAAAAACGAGTCGATCCCGAGCTCGAGCCGAGCTTGGATAATTCTTTACGAGCTCGAGCCGAGCTCAATACAAGAAAGCTCGAATCGAGCCGAGGTCAAGCTCGAGCCTCATATAACTTAAACGAGCCCGAGCCGAGCCTGGCCAGGCTCGGGCTCGGCTCGGCTCGTTTGCACCCCTACCCAAACAAATATGAAAATTCGATTACTCTCATCTATTCTTTTCTACTTTTCTATATTTCATAAATTGTATATGTCCAAGGGACTTCAAACCCAAACCACAGCTTGTTTTTTAAATACAAACGTGTTTTGATCAAATATATTTAGAGTATCAACATACATTATTAAAAGTCAACTTCACACACTTTTGGGACTTCGACACTCAAGAACAGTCATGCTACCCTTAACACGGTCATGTTTTACCTAAAACATTTATAGTTAGGCAATGTACATTCATAAGTTCAAGTCTAGCTCAACATCTAACTTCAAATCTATATGATTTGTTTTAACTGGTTTTTCCTATCGTGCACTCTAAATTATTATAGCTATATTCCAATATAATATTTTGCCGACATATGCAAAAAGTTTATATTCTACAACTAATTTTACTTAGAGAATAACTACACCCCCGGATTACCGCTACTACATTCAAAATGTGGTGCTACATTATAAAACACATTGTTTAGCAAAAATCTATGATCATTTAAAGATATTTCCAAATGCAAATTATAATGACTGATTTTTAACACATTTTACCTCATAAGAAAGAAAGTATCAAATCATACTTAAGGCAGAGAAAGTTAAAGAAAGGTTGAAAACAAGGGAAATCTTCGATAAAATCTTAATATTTTGAGTCAGTTTATGGTTTAATCTCAACATCTATATTTTGAATATGAAAGTTTCATTTATCTAATTTTATACGATAATCTATATTTTTTGTTGAAAAAAAAAACAAGGATTTCATTAATTTGGGAAAAATTTAAAATAATTAGGACTTTTTTATTCAAAAAATAAAAGTTTGGATTAAACCGTAAATTATCGGACATTTTCCTTTACCAACATATGAAAAAGTTTTTATTCTACAACTAATTTTATTTAGAGAGTAACTACACCTCAGATTACCGCTACTACTCTCAAAATGTGGTGTTACATTATAGAACACATTGTTTAGCAAAAATCTATGATCATTTAAAGATATTTCCATATGCCCATTATAATGACTGATTTTTAACTCATTTTACAAATCTATGATCATTTAAAGATATTTCCAAATGCCCTTCATAATGACCGATTTTTACCACATTTTACTTCATAAACAAGAAAGAATCAAACATGGTGAAGAGTGAGAAAGAAAGTTGAAGACAGGTTGAAAATAATGCCTAAATATTCTTCAACGCATCACATTATTAATCCTCATATATGGTTGAATAAATTGAGTTCCGGTGAAAGTAATTTAGTAGGAATAATTTGTTAAATATAGGACACACTACAATAAAAAAGTGGAATTAGAATTAGCGGAGACAAAAGTCACCGGTAAAGGCTAGAATTGTCGTTGGTTAAGGCAATAGTGGTGACACGTTGCCTGTAAAAAGTCTTCGGTACTCCTCAGGCGCTATTGCTGAAAATGTAGCAGGTAAGGATATTGGTCGCCGTTAATGCCCTTGTAGCCGGTAATACCCTATATCGCCGCTATGAACCTTGTCACTAGCAATTCCTTCCGCCGTTGGTAATAATGTTTTTTTTTTTTTTTAAATCAAAGCTTTTGGGTGCCAAAAAACCAATACGTAACAACATTAAATACAGAAAAAAAAAATACATAATGACATCTGATTAAGTACCAATATAATTTCATACCAAAGTAAATAACCAAAGTGTTATCATTCCAACAAGTATCAAAGTGTTACAACAAGTCTAACATACAAAAGACAAACTAATTATCCGATGAACCATCATCTTCATTGTCCTCGTTTCCTCCTTGGTCCTTCCACTATTAAAAAAAATGCATTAAGCTCCTCCCTACATGCTAAGTCGTTGAGCATTGCCCGTAGATTTTCCAACTACATAGTAAATACCAACATATATAAGCTTATAACTTAAATTATCATACATAAACAAAAACCACCAAAGTACATTGCTATTTCTTGCACTTAAATACAAGAAATACCAAAAGTACATCATTATTTTTTGCACTTGGGATAAAAACACAATTACAAAATCAACATTCATTTATTGATGTCAAAATAGATTGATATTTTTAAACTAAGGACAAAAAACCAAAGTACATTGTTATTTCTTGCACTTAAAACATAAACATAATTACCAAATCAACATGCGATTTCTTGATCATTATATAGACATATGAGACTTTTATGTTAAGTAATCTACTTTTTTTTTAAGCTAAATAACCTTAAATATCATAAATACCAAACTACATTGTTATTTTTGCACTTAGGACAACAACACAATTACAAACACAATTACCACATCAACATGAATTTATTGATGCCAAAGGACATTGCAATTTTAATACTAAGGAAAAAGAATCAAAGTATATTGCTAATTCTTTCACGTATAACATAAACACAATTGCAAACACAATTATCAAGTAAACATGCTTTTATTAATCATTATATAGATATATGAGACTTTGAAATTAAATAATCTACATTTTTGTGCTAAATAACCTTAAATACAAGAAATACCAAAGTACATTTCTTGCACTTAAGACAAAAACACAATTATAAAAATAATTACCAAATCAACATGCAGTTATAGATTCCAAAGTACATTAATATTTTTAAACTAGTGACAAAAAACCAAAATACATTGCTATTTCTTGCACTTGGGACAAAAAACCACTTACTAAAACTTCTAGCAAATAATCACTAAAAACCAAAATTATCAAATCAACATGCAATTACTGAAACTAAATAATCTTGTTTTACATGTGATGATTTTGATGACTGTGGTGGTTGTTGTGATAGTTGCGCAATCGGAAAAATAGTAGAAGGTTTTCGGCCGATGCCTCTGATATTTACACGCCGTTCACCTAATACTCTCTTGAAAGTAGCTCTTTCGACAGCGAGTGTGAACTCTATTTTACTTTCTGGCCCGTGCGTTTGTTTTGAGAGCTCTTCCAATAACCAAATTTCGTGTTTTTTCCAAAATTGATTAACAATTAAGTATAAATAAATACTTCATTATATGATAAAATTATAATCAAATATTTACGTATTGCTTCTCCACCTCGACATTAACATATACATCATTCTTGTTGATTTGAGCCTTGCGGAAAATTTCCACTCTCTTCAGGTTCTATTTAACATTATAAATAAGATTATATTTTAAATAAATAATTAAAAATATCACACGTTACCTTTTTATAGCATGTACTACTAGAGCTCAACCCCCATGTCTTACAGACATTTGTAGTTCACGAAAAAAAAATTCTTGCCAAAGCAGCTAGGTGTTCATCCATTTGGAAATACTTAATTGCTTTCCTCCAATTATCAACCTGCATATCATGTGGGGTGGCTAATGCTCTTAAGATATCCTCATACCCACCAACTTTCAAAAAAATATGATTTTGCATCAGTTTTATGCTCTCAATAACCTTTTAACAAAGTCGCTTCAAAACTCTCTAACAGGATATCATCGTCTAGATCTGGGGACATCCGATCAAAATCAAAATTGGTGTACAAAAAAAAAATGTTATCCAAGAAAAAACTAATCAGAATTAACCATATAAAATATTATTAAATAAATAAGTTACCCTTAAATGTTGTTTTATTGTATCCTTTATTGCAGGGAAAACTCTTTTCCAAGTTTTTTTTTACCAAAAGGGACCATCCGCCACATTATTTCCCAATTTTGTGTGTAAACATGTCATTCGGCTCTCCTACGTGAGCATATGTCATATCCATATCATATTCCATATCAATTGGTTTTCCCTTGTTATTTAAGATCACTTTTTCAAGCTTAATATTTTTTTCTTTTCCTCTAGCTCACCCATGTGGCACAACTACAAATATAATTAAAACTTATGAGAAATTGTATTTTCTAATAATTGAATAAAAATAGTAAATAAAAATTCGTGAGAAGACTTACCATACTACCCATGCTGACCAGCACCACCGCTTGGGAGAGGTGTGTCTTCGGCTCCATCGCCCCCATGTCCACAACCCATAAGAGTAGCCTTGGTGTACAAAAACAATAGCTATATCGATGCCATTACCTGGAAATTTATAAGATATACATATACAATTTCTATTACAAAGACACATTATATAGGAATAAACACTTTTAGTTAAACCAGGAATCCAAATAGATACGCATTACATAAGAACTAGCCTAATCAGAATCTTCCTGATATCCTCTTCTTCGGTATCATAATTAGAATCGGTCCTTTCATAACTAATCTTGCAATCAGAAACATTATTAACTCTACTAGTTGGTGGAGGAACTTCAGTTACACTCTCTACATCAATAATGACTGTAGGAATCTTTTGAAAGTACATGCTAAATTCGATAAAAAGTGGAGCATTCGATGAAGATATATTTTCAACTATGTCAACATTGTCAACATTTTCATGTGAGTCATTATAAACAAGTTGGATGCAATCGTCATTCGATGGTAGATCACAAATACTTTGATGATTAACATGATCGACGACACACCAATGGTTATTCTTTTGGTTTGTTCGAGAAAGCTCTCAGATGTAGAACACTTGTTTGGCTTTTAAAGAATATATTAATTGATCATCCGTGTATGCTTCGTTTCGTGTGTCGATACTAGTGAAATTATCACCTGAAATAACTCATGTTCGAGTATCAAACCTCTTGCATTGAAATAGTATAGTTGAATAATCATGTGTATACTGAAAATCTATAATCTCTTCTAATTGTCCATAATATTTCTCGGGTTTCTCAGCCACCACTAAAACCCCAGAGTTTTTCGTTATGCGTTCGGCATCATGACTAAGTACCATAAACCTAACACTGTTAACTATGCATACTATGTAAGTATAAGCATTCATTTACTGACCCATTGCAAGAGCCGACAATTATTTGTGGAATTCTAGAAAGTTTTCTGTTTTCATTTGATGATGCTATGAAATATAAAGTAATATGTAATATGTATTCTTTAGATTGACGACACAAATATGTTTGTTAATTTGTGTTACCTTTACACAAAACCAGTTAGGAAATTCGCTCTTTTCATAATTTGGATGTTCAAATTTGAATTTTCTATTTTGATGTCAACAAGATATAGAATTTATAGATGTAATAACTTAAAAAACATGATAATAAAAGTTGGAGATAAGAACAGTTACCCAATATACTATCTGAAATCTTCACAATTATTCAGTACAAACCACTCCATATTACGTATTTCTGTTAAATTTAGAGTTTTGATTTGAGTTGTGCTAGCCAATCGACATTTAGACTTAAACATCCAAAATTTGTTATTTTTTTAACGACAACATCTTCACTTCTTTCATGGCGATTAACTTGAACCTGCATATCTCGAAGATACATTAAACAAAATGATAAAGATTCTTCAACAATATAACCCTCAGGATAGAACCTTCTAGGCTTGCCTTGTTTCTGAAATAGTTTTTTAGTTTTTTCATATACCTTTCGAAGGGATACATCCATCCCATACATATCGGCCCTCCGATAATTGCTTCATCAGGTAAATCTAAAACTAAATGAGCCATAATTTCAAAAAAAAAAACACTTGAGGATAAACCAATTCTGACTTGCACAAGATTACAATAATGTCTACTTTTGCTTTCCTTGTATTCTCCACCATCAGAGTTCTGGAGAAAGTTTTCTTGAAAAACAAAATAGGTGTATAAGTGTCTGTATCTAACAACCCTCTAACTCCAATCGGTATCAAACGTTTCATTAGAATGTGATGGTCATTAGATTTCAACCCAATAATGTTAGTATTGGTATGGTTGACTTTCTTACTGATGTCAGACCCAAATCCATCTGCCAGTTTAACATCTAATATAAATTGACAAAAGAGTTGTCGACTAGATTTTGTGAAAGAATATCTTACATGTGGTCTATGAAACTTGTAATCCTTTCATTGCAACCATTCATTTCTCTTCATATTTGGAATTCTTAACTCCTCTTGTGTTTTGGAAGTGTATTTACTTATATTTTTCATTAAAAGAGTACCTAACAAACTCTCATCCACATTTTTCTCAACATGTGTGAAATCTATGTTGTGTTTCAGCTCCACACAAGACCAGTACTCAAGTTCAAAGAAAATACATCGTTTCGACCGATCCAACTCGAAATCTTGACGCTTTAGCTACCCACCACCATACTAAGGATGTATACCTAGTTGACGAGTTAGTAGAAGACTTAGTTATTCTTGAATTTCGACACTACTAAAGTATATTGGAGCAGGTCTTGTCTCCTCCAACCCATTAAATTGCAACCTCTTTTTTAAGAGATCATTAGCATCTAGGAACAACGATGACCAATATATATGAATTTTTTGTCGCATGGTACGAAGGAGTGCCTTCATTGCAAGTAGGAAAGGCTTTGTACCCTCGCCTATACTTCAACCTGATTGACTACCTGGTGGGTCAAAAATATGGTATACTTTACTTTTCTAAGCAACTATATTTTTCAGTCTAGGACTGTAAACAGCCTGGTGTTTACGGCTGTGTGGGTGTTCTCGGTCGTGAACCTGTTTATGGTCGTGAATGTGTTCTCGGTCAAGGTTCCTCTATATAGTGTCAGTAGAGAGAGAAAGAGGGGCTAGGTGTGTGTAAATCAATGTGTTCTAGAGAGAAAGCTAGAAAGAAGAAGAGTGTGTGTGTCGGAGAATCTCATATGTATGGATCATCATTCATATTATTGAATACATCATAGATTCATCATCTTCTTATTCTCCTTCTTCCATATTTGATCTTGCATCATCCACCTAATTGCGATTTCGCACCATCAGGTGGATCTGATTGATACATCAAGCAAAATTTTAGACTTACAGTTGGTATTAGAGCTTGGATTGTATCAATCAAATTGGCAAGATCTGGAGTGTTTTTGCACTTTTTCTTGAAGGATTTTGTGTTTTTGGATAGTTTTTTACAAAATAGTGGGGGTTTGTTCTTCGTGTTTTTCATAAAAACGAGTTTTTTAACGAGATTTGGAGCAAAAAGGGGTGAAAATGCTGATTTTCACATAATTTGTGAGTGTTTTACTGCCGAAGAAAGGTTTACGGCCAGCTTCGGACGTTTACAACCCAACTCATTTGCTGTCCTCAGACAGTTCTCGACTAGCAGGTGTTTGGCCCATGAGAGTTTGCGGTCCAGTCCTCCTTTATGGTTCCCTCAGATCTTCGGTTCAGCAGGTGTCCAGCACGTGTTCGGTCTAAGTGTCATCGGTGCGAGGCTCCAGTACAAGCAAGCTTGCGCAACAACAAATATTAAAAAAAGAAAATTGGGGAGTACAAGGTTTCGAACCCGGGTCTCTTGCCTCCTCAACCAATGCCCTTGCCAACTCATCTAGCATGTGAAATGTTTAACACCTTTCCTTTTGATTCAAGAAGTTTCGCTATTTAGACCTTAATTTAAGAATTTTGACAATTTTAGCCGAAAATTAAAATTTTCAAATTTTAAAGTTTCATTTTCAATTCAAAATTTTGGTTTTTAATTTTTAACTATCATTTTTGACTTTTGACCTTAAAATGTTGACTTTGACTTTCAAGTTTGACCTTTGACTTTAAACTTTGACTTTTTCGTTTAACTTTCAAATTTTCAAGTTTAGCCTTTTAGTTTGACCTTTTAAGTTTGACTTTTAAGTTTGACTTTTCAAGTTTGACTTTTAAGTTTGGCTTTTTAAACATAACTTTTAAGGTTGACTTTCTTGGTTTATAGTCAAATGGCATTCTTGGTAAACAATGAATTCCGCAAACATTCCGATCAATGAAGTTTCATGCTCTCAATCTTGTGAAGCTACGATTAAATTTATTCGCAAACAAATTGATTTGCTAAAATGGGAAAACGAGGACCTAAAATATGAAGGATATACACTTAGGAAGGCACAAAAACCCTTAAAAACACAACTAGAGGCCAAAACTAAGTATTTTCGAAAACTTCAAGAGGAATATAGCAACAAATGTGAAAACAATAATTATGTTAAGAGACAACTTGCCGAATTAACTACCGAACTTGATGCATGGAAATCTAAATATAATGATGCTAAATTAAACTTGAAGAAATTTGATGTGTCTAGTGAGGTAGTTGCCTCCATGATAGAAAAACAACTAAAATTTAAAGATAATCAAACCAAGGGTCTACAGTATCACAGTATTCCACATCCCTTTAATGACAACTATAACCCACCCCTTGAGATCAACGAGGAAGAAATTCCTGCTCAGTATGGCTAAACCCCTGTCCCAGCTTCAGTTAAGATTGAACCATCTGGGCCTACTAAAGTTATTAAGGTGAATGTTTATGATGCTTCTATTTCTTGTGTAGGTAAAGTAGTGGAATATGAGAATAAGGAGAACACTATTGAACAAACAAATGACCCCTTGAACTCTAAATTTGTTGCTTCTAACTTAGTTACTTCTGAAAAACCTTCTGTTAGTAAATACAGGCCACCAAAACAAGTAAATCAGAGTGCCTGTTGCAAGTGTTCTTGTGGAAACAATCAGAGACAAGGCAATGGTACGCTACCAGGGGCAACAAGAAACAACTCCTACATGAAGAAACAAACGTGTTTCCACTATAGGATTCCTGGACACATTGCCAAAAATATTCCAAATCAAGCATATGTTCCCTACTAAGCAAAAGGGTGGCAGAACACACCAAGAGGGAGATCCGCCAAAAGAAACCCTTCGAAGTCATAATCCAGCAATGGTGACTGGAATGCATAGAAGGGCAAGAATCAAACTCCAAAGGCCAAGAATCAAAATCACAAGGACAAGAAGGTAATGTCGGCTAAGAAGCCAAGCTCAAGAGATGCTCCAGTGAAATCAAGACCAGTTAGGTCAAAGCCATCTCAACGGCCGATTTCAAGCTCAAAAGCAAGTGACAAGGCACCCATCCGATCGAACACGAAATGGGTTAAACCCGACTACAGATGGGTACCAAAGGTTCATACTCCCAAATCATCAAATGATTCTAACATTTCTTCATCTTCTGTTTGTGATAAGTAGGACATGTCATAGGAGAGAGTACCTTGCGTAGACGGTAACAGTCAACCCAATTTCAAAATGGACTGGTTTCCAAAGACCAACTAATCCCGCTCAGTGTCGGAGCAGCTATGAAGGCATATCATCAGACTTCATTTTGATGATAGTAGTTGTTCCAGGCACTTGATAGGAGGTATCTCTCAACTATACAACATTCAAAACTTTGTTTGAGAGTATGCGTCCTTTGCGGGAAAGGAAGAAAGGAAAGGATCATACATGGGGTTTGTGCTTAACGATGTGAAATTTTTTTGGATCTATTCTGAGATTATGCATGTTGTTCTCAGACCTTCTTGATGAAAATTCAATCGGTGACATACGGTTTGAGTTTTTCTTCTCGATGCTCCTAAGTTTATCTTAAACATATTCGTTTTGAAGACAATCTTTTATTTTCTTATAGTTTTTCGTTTGAAAGTTTTGTTAATTGGGAAGTGATATGAAGTATAGTGCTAAAAGGCAAAGTGAAATTTGTGTAAAGCATTCAAGTTAAATCGTTTGGACTTTGTGTTCAATGTGCTGGTAGGCACGAATGATTTCAATGGACCAGACTAGATTTAGATTGACATTTTAAAAGGACTTGACAAGTAATCACTTAGATAGTTCCGTTTGGTCTGTCAATACGATGCTTGGGTAGATTGAGCAGTAAGATATACATGGGAATCTATAGGATACACTAAATAATATGTATCTATAATTGTGGTTTAACTTTTCATTGATATATGGTCTCATGACCTTAATTCTGGTACTAATGGGTAACTGGGGGGTTTTGATATAGTAGGTCTATAGAAAATTGTTTTCTTGCTTTCTATCTATCATTCATATGTTGCTTCCTCTACGTGATTGGAAGAGATTCGACCTGGATTGCAACATATGCAACTCGATTTCTATGCACCTTCTTATCCATGAATTTCTTTCAATCTATTAGTCATATGTTGTCTCCTCTACGTGATTGAAATAATCCGCCCTGGAACACAACATATGCAATAGTCTATCTTTCAACCCCTCAATCTATGTTAGTCACATGGTGTCCCCTCAACATGATTGGAAGAAATACGATCTGTGGCACAGCATATACACTTGTAAGTATATCTTCTTTCTTAATGATTGTCTACTCATCTAAAGTAAAGAATTCTTTGGAAGCACTTGATTGCCAAGGTATATCGGGAAATGAGAAACACATTCTTATACATCTAAAATTGAAGCATTTAATAGGTTGTATGAAGATCTCGTTGCTTAATTTAAGTGCAAAACAATATCCGTGGTCGTACTCATCTAAATGGTCTATTTAGGAATATAGGTGCAATGTCATGTTGCTTATAATCTGTCCAATTTTTCAAATATCTTTTGTGTTTTAGTAGATCAGAATACCGGTGATTGACCATATCTAAACATGCAATTGTGTGCTGATAAAATATATTGAATTGCCTGACAACTTTGATCCCAAAAGTTTTAAATTTAGTCATTGTTTTTATTTTAGTTAAATTTGTACATAGTTTTCCCTATACACAAATTTAAGGGGGAGAATTAAAATTTAAAAAAAAATAAAATAAAATAAATTGGAAAACCAAAAATCCAAAAATATTGTTATTTCTATTTTATTTCTTTTTCATAAATTTCAAAAATCCAAAAATATTTTTGTTTCTGTTTTAATTTTTTTAGAAATTATGAAAAATACAAAAAATATTGTGTGCTAAGTTTTCTTTTAGTTTTGGTTTTTATCTCAAATTCTCTTTGTCTTGAAAAGTGAATCCAGATGTAGATGAGACTTATGGAGATTGTATCGAGATTTTCTTAGTCAAGGCTTCATCTATGGTTGTTGAAGAATTCTTATTCGAAGGAACAAGAAATGAAGCTTATTCTTTCAACGTACAATTTTCAACCCCAAAAGCAAAGTGAAGATGACTTGAAGATTATGTGACAGATTGCATTGAATCCTCTTCAATCAATTTGCTACTATCTATGTACCTGTTGAAGTGATCTAGAAGATCTATTCTCTCTGTTATTCTCTCTAGAGATTCTAAAGCTGAAAGTGTAGTTTTTCAAGAATCTTTTCTAGAAGACTCCACACCTAATGTGCGTTCAAAGTCAAATCTTGAAGAAAAGCCTATATGTTCAAGATGAAGTCATTAAGCTAGAAGATTCAATTATTCATCTTGAAGTTGTGAAGAAATTGAAGATTAAAGCTGAAGCCAAGCTCCAAATGAAGATTGACAAGAAAACCCATCCACATTCTTAGGGGGGGTTTGTTGGGTCAAAGAAAAGAAAGCTATAAACCAAGGGGGAGATTGTTGGGTCAAAAATATGGTATATATATTACTTTTCTAGGAAACTATATTTTTCCAGTCTAGGACCGTAAACAGTCTGGTGTTTACGGTTGTGTAGGTGTTCACGGACGTGAACCTGTTTATGAACGTGAATGTGTTCTCACTCAAGGTTCCTATATATAATGTCAGTAGAGAGAGAAAAAGGGGCTACGTGTGTGTAAATCAAGGTATTCTATAGAGAGAAATCTAGAGAGAAGAAGAGTGTGTCTGTGTGTGAGAATCTCTATATATGGAGCATCATTCATATTATTGAATACATCATAGATTCATCTTCTTCTTCTTCTCCTTCTTCCATATTTGATCTTGCATCATCCACTTGATTGGGATTCTACACCATCAAGTGGAACTGACTGATACATCAAGGAAAATTTGGGACTTGCACTACTACGAGCTAGAAAGTCTTTTATTGTCCACAACAACATAGATCTCATTGTGGAGAATGTGTTTGTCGCCTCATATTTAGTATGTACACCTGAGTTCTACGAAAGTTTAAGCTCTTCCACCAAAGGCATGAGGAAAACATCCATTTCCTTACCAGGTGCTTTAGGGTTAGGAATCAACAAACTCAACATAAATGATGACACTTTCATACTAAGCCAAGGCGGAAGATTCTATGTGGTGAGTATGACCGTCCATGTGATACGTGAATTACACATGTTACCAAATGGATTAAAATTAGCAGCTGAAAAACCTAGGCCTACGTTATGGGGTTTAGTCGAGAAATGAGGGTATTTTTTATCAAAAAATGTTAGCAATGTTCCCCATCAATGGGATAATGCCTCACGCCAACTTCTTATTGTCCAGTACTATGACAAATTATTTTTTCTTTGCAGTGTTCCTCGAACAATATAAGCTCTATAGTCTAGGCGTTACAGGAAATTACCATAACACCTGATGAGATACTTTCTTACTCATGGTGATTTATCGATCCATCAACGCTCTTTACAAACGGGACAAATCTACAATGACATGTTATCTTTCTAAAAGAGAAAAAAATTTGTTTTTGCACACATGTATCGACTTATACCCCATACCAGTCTTCTTCAGTTTCTTCTTGACTAGATAATGTGAAAGAGGAACCTTGTTGTCTTTTGGAAATGCTTATTGTAATAACTCAAGGAGTTGATCAAACAAACTATCAGTCCATTTGTTGTTCACCTTAATATACATTAACTTTGCTAAAAAATCAAGGAAAGAAAAAGTGCAACCAAGATACAATTTAGTTTCGACTTCTTCTAACAACTGTGCAAAATCACCATCCACACAGCTACCCCTTGTATTTGAGGTTCCTTCATCGATGTTGGTATCATTTTCTCTCGACTCCCACATCACATCTTCGATTAAATCTGTCATTCTTTTACACAGAAAGACAACTGGAGGAATTAAAGATTTACCATGATTGATCCAAGTTGTGTATGAATTACTGAAACCTTTTATAAATATGTGATATTCCACTGTTTTCGGGTACTTAAAGTAATGATTATCAAAATTTTGACAAGCACATCTGATTTTACCTTAACTATCAATGTGTGACTTGGACTTCTCGATATAAGAATGAGTCCTACTTGGAACTCGTGATAGTTTCGATGTAGATTACTAGTACAACTTTTATCAATAGACATGACGTTGCTGAAACATAATTTCAGGTTTAGAGTTATTCTATGGAAAACAAGAATGAGACAGAGTATTCATAAAGTAGATGATTGAAAAAGTATCCCTTGAAAAAGGGAAAACCATTCGGAAACAGATAGAGAATTGACAAGGGTAGGCTTCTAAACCCATTTTTTGAATACCTTATCTCATATGTGAATGTACATTACATGATTCTATGTTTAAGAAAAATGTGGCAGCATTTCCCTTAGCTTTTAAGTCTATATATATATATATATATATATATATATATATATATATATATATATACACACACGAAGAGCAAAGAGAATGACAACCAAATCTATCTTACACTAACAATCATGTAATACATGTTCACATCATAGATGAGATAAAGTACTCAAAAAGCAGTTCCTATTCGGGGACAACCTGAAATTAATTTTTAAATTAATTTCAGGCGGGTATTTCTAGGCTCATGAATAATACAATGAAGACACACAAACGAATAGAGTTTGGGAAAAAAGATTGTTATTTGTATCATCTTACGTTTGTATATTTTTGTAATTTATGGTATTTAATTTTGTTTTACGTTTTCTATAACAACAATATACTTTAAATATTACGTTATTTTTTATTCGAGCATTGCTTTTTTTTTTTTTTGTTATTTATAACATTTTATTTTTGTTTTTTTCAATAATAGTATTATATTTTAAACAATTATATTATGTTGTTGTGATTTAGTTTATGTTCTTATTACCAATAATAGCATCTTACTTTATTTGTTTTTTTATACAATTCAGATAGTTTTTGTTTTACAGAAAATAACATCCAACTTTATTCGTTTTTTTCAATAATAACATCGTACAATAATATCTTCCTGGTTAATTTGTTTTTTACAGCACACATTGTTTTTTACAAAGAATACCATTCTAATTAATAACATCCTAATGTATTTGTTTTTTTTTCCACAATAGCATCTTACAAAAATAATATTGTTAATAATAGCATTTTCAATAATAACATCCTGCAAATCCACATTATACACACATGCAATCCACATTAAATACAAATACGTTATACTTTAAATATCATTATCAATCATAACATTCTACTTTATTTGTTATTTTTCCACTATAGCATTGCAATACACACATTACATACAAGCCACATTTCACATAGATGTAATCCATGTTTCATACATAAAAATACGCATTATATACACGTATACATACAAATACAAATATACACACACAATATTCCTTATTCAGGTTTCATACATACAAATACACATTATACATACGTTCACATACATTTACCATACAAATACACAGATATATACCAAATATACACACATATGACTAATTTTGACATAATCGACACAAATACACAAAGTTAGTAAATAATCTCAAAATTAAAGGAGAAATAAACATGTCGTGGCTGGAAATCAACAATGGTGGCCGGAAATCAACAAGGTGGTGTAGTGGTAGTGGTGGTAGCCGATCCAACCAAAAAAAAAAAAAAAAAAAAAAAACCTGAAATTAATGATTCTTTTTGCAATTAACTCAACAATAACCTAGAAATCGACATTAAAAGAGAAAGAAAACTAGAAATGGCGAAGGAATTGTACCTTAGTCGCCAAAATTGCACCTTAGTCACCAGAAAAGACAACCTCATCGTACTGGTGGTCACCAGTAATGTATATGGGGTAGCTTGGGGAAGCTTCACAGTGACCTTCGTTAATTTTGTTGGTTGAATCGGTCGAAAATCGGAGCAATAATGAGAGAAAAAGAAGTGTAACAAAATGAGAAGTAAATCAACATCAACGTGATATATTATATCTGGGAGAGGCAATAGAAGCAACGGTTAATAGCGGCAACGGTAGATTAATAACGATGATAATTAAATAATAGTAGTGACAGCGAAAGAGGGAAAAAATTGCAGGTTATTTTTCGATTATTAGCGTGACACTGTTGCCGGTATTAGTGTCCCAACTATTGATTTAATGAGATGTGCGACCTAGCCCTTGGATCGTAGACAAATCGAACGGACAACGTTTGGCAGAACGGCTTGACGCGGAACATGGTTTTTCAGGCATTGTCGGCGACACTTTTATCGGCAATGACACGAGCTCTTATAGTGACATTAAATGTTGTAGATAATATTTTAAATTTAGATTAATTGATATACAAATAAGGATTTAAAGACTTTATACCATTTGTAAAAATTAATAATAATTTGGACAACTCAAATATTTTAAAAGTTTATTATATATATATATATATATATATATATATATATATATATATATATATATATATATATATATATATATATATATATATATATATGTGTGTGTGTGTGTGTGTTCAGGTTCATTTGAAACCATTCTAATTTTGTGAGACCGTGACACCAAATCTAAAAATAATTTTAAAATGCAAAATAAATGGAAAAATCAAAAAAAAAAAAAAAATATTATTTTTATAACTTGAATTAACTAAAAGTAAATAAAAATAAATTAAAAAAACAATCTCATTTTTTTTGAAAAATACGTGAAATATTCTAATAGAATATTACACTGTACATATTCTAAAAAATAATTTTAAAATGCAAAATAAATGGAAATTCTAAAAATTCTTTTTTTAAATATTATTTTCGGAACTTAAATTAACTAAAAAAAATTAAAAAAATTAAAAAAAAAATCCCGTATTTTTTTTTAAAATACGTGAAATATTCTAATAGAATATTACACTGTACATATTCTAAAAAATAATTTTAAAATGCAAAATAAATAGAAAAATCCAAAAATTCTTTTTTTAAATATTATTTTCGGAACTTGAATTAATTAAAAAAACTTAAAAAAAAAAAAAAAAAATGCGTCTCATGGTCTTACAAAATTAGGCAGTCTCACATGAACCTAACCATTTATATATATATATATATATATATATATATATATATATATATATATATATATATATATATATATATATATATATATATATATATATATGGAAAAATGAATATACCCTTAAGGGTATATAAGCTTAGGTACCCAAACACACCATAATACGTCGTTTTGTTTAATATATTCATAATAATTTTCTTAAACATAAACCTCTAACTTGATTTACTGTCAAGATTTTTGAAATTCACTATTATCTTTCTCTTATATCACATCTTTTTGTCGAACACATATTAGACTACATATATTGTAGTTGAAAATGAAAATTATGTAAGATAAAGATAAATGTGTAATTTATAAAAATTATGGAAATAAATCAAGTTAGAAGTTATATTATAACAACATTAGATAATTAGAATGTATTATATAATATAAAACGACGTGATATGGTGAGTTTGGGTACCTAAATTTATATACCCTTAAGGGTATATATATATATATATATATATATATATATATATATATATATATATATATATATATATATATATATATATATATATATATATATATATATATATATATATACTTAGGTCCCTGGAAACATATATAATAGTGTATTTATTTAGTTTATTATAAAATAAAACATTAAAGAGACATTAGGCATACAACATCTAGGAAGCATCAGTTATGGTTTGCTACAATGCAACAACACTGTAAGATTCTCTCTCCTACTGACTGCGTTATGTTCGTTAATTAGAGAACAAAACTCACCGTAAACATTGCCGACCGAGAAGATCATCGTATCATGGTAATCATGTTGCCAATTATTATTTGATTATTCTCTATTTTTAATTTTCTTTATTCGAAATTAGCATGGCTTTTGACGATTGCAGAACATTTCCACTTATTCCCATGTGCTTGACTCGGTCCTCTTCGAACTCCTGTTTATTCAATTGGAACACACTACAAAACATAAGGATCCTACAAAACATAAGGATCCATGCATTAATTACAATGGGAGTTCTATTCAATGAAAACTACATCAATTCATCATATTTAATAACAGTGTAAGGCTCTAGCAATGAAGGGGTTCCCCTTGGATCCAATCTAATTACATATTTCTGAAGCTTGAGTTTCCATTTGCAATAGATTGAAATTTAAAAGATTTATTCATACAATTCAAGATGCAATGAATGAATGTCCAAGGAAAACATAAATGACAATATGGCCTTGTTGACTCCCTAGAGTCCGCTCACTTAAAGCACTATGTGATTTAGTCTATATTGTCAAACACAAGCCATACTAGGCTAATGTGTGGTTTGCTTTGAACTCGTGAAACTTTTTCATGACTTGGTTTACTAATACATGCTTTTGTTTGTTGAAATCCTACTTGATGTAATACTAACAAGTGAAATCTAGTGGCTCGTTCTTTTACTTTTACTGTGGTCGAAATCACATTGTTCCTTCAAAAACGATATCAAGTAACAAGTTATAATTTAAAAATATTTAATTGTTTAAATTAGGGAAGTGTTGAATTATTTTTTCAGAAAATGTCTTTAAGACTAGTAGAGCATGCAAGTACCCAAATAAATCATTTTTGTGTTTGCAAGGGGATCATCCTTGTTGGCTTAATTAAGTACATTTTACTTATACTATATAAAATAGAAACTTTATTCCCACCACTTTCAAAACATCCGACCATATATATATATATATATATATATATATATATATATATATATATATATATATATATATATATATATATATATATATATATATATATATATATATAGCGTTGCGCACAAACACCTATATAGTTGAAGACTTTACAAATATATGTTTTTTTAATAAAACAAGAATGTTGTTAAATTTGATATAATAGTTTTATATACTAAATTGATATAATATATTGATTATTCTGAATTATATGATAATATATATATATATATATATATATATATATATATATATATATATATATATATATATATATATATATATATATTATAACTTCAAAAATCTCAGTCATTTGAATGACTTCTACTCGCGAGTTACACATGAATAAAATTAAATATAATATATGATTCGATGTTATTTATAGTTGTTTTTATTGTTAATTAATTTTTTAAAATTTATTTGTTTAATGTTTAAGTTCTATAATTATAATTACTTAAAACATCAACATTTTTTTTAAGCTAACAATATAATCATTTATATATATTTATTTTTAATTATTTTTATTGTAAGTTATTTTAAGCGATTTATTTGGAAACTTTTAACGATTATAAAAATATATCTAAGAAATATTTTAGTTAAATTGAGATTACAATTTAGTTTTTGCTTTTATCACTATAATTTAACACTTTTAACTATTAACAAAATATTCTTTACTTTTTTAAATGGAACTGAAATTTATATTTGAGTTGACATTGTAATGCGCAGAAAAACCTATATAGTTGAAGTCTTTACAAATTTATATTTTTTTAAATATAACACTAATGTTGTTTTTAAATTTGATATAGTAATTCGTATATTAATTTGATATAATAGATTGATTATTTTGAATTATATGATAATATATATACATCTATTATAATGTCATAATCTCAATCGTTTGAATGAACTTCTACTCGCGAGTTGCACATCAATAAAATTAAATATTATATATGGTTTAATATTATTTATAATTGTTGTTATTGTTAACTAATTTTTTTAAATATATTTGCTTAATGTTTTAATTTTTATCATTTGAATTATTTAAAACATCAAACATTATTTTTTGATTTTAAAGATAACAATATAATCATTTATAGAGAGTTATTTTTAACTATTGTTATTATAAGTTATTTTAAGCTAATTATTTGAAAATTTTTTAACAATTATAAAAATATATTTAGGAAATATTTTAGTTAGACTGATATTACAATTTAGTTTTTCCATTTATCAATATAATTTATCACTTTTAACTGTTTATAAAATATTAATTTGTGTTTTTAGTGGAACTGAAATTTATATTTAAGGTGACACTGTAATGTTATATTTAAATTAACAATTTAATTATTTTGTCCAAATTGTTCAAAAGTTGTAGTTTTAAACTGATAATGGTTTACATGCAACAACATTTTAAATCTAATAAATTAAGTATAATATGTTAAAATTTAAAGACATAAGTTTATAAATGAAAAAACATCATAAATGGTCCCTATGGTTTCCCCCATGGTTAAAAAACCTCATAGATGGTCCCCATGCTTTCAAAACTTTTGACGATTGGTCCTTATTGTTAACTCCGTTAAGTCTGTTCGTTAACTGAAGGGTATTTTTGTCATTTCACTACCATAGGGACCACTTATGATGCTTTATCTTATTTTTTTGGAAAAAATAGAAAAAATTAATAAAATCTCTCTCTCTCTCTCTCTCTCTCTCTCTTTCTCTCTCCCTCTCCTAGATGTCATTAACCCAATCTTACCCCCATTTTTCCTTCCATAATCCTTAAACTCTCCATGGAAATATGAGTTTAATCCTACTGGAGAACCATAAAAAACTTTTCTCAACCCTGGCATCATATACTAGATAACAATCTTCTTCATTTCTCAGTGGGTCTCTCTCGATGGATCCTTTATGAAACATCATCGTTGTTAGGTCACCATCGAAGAACAGAAAATTTGCCAAACCCAATCACTCTATCCATCTCATTGAACTGTAGAGTCCCATCGCTAAATTCGGTGTTCTAGTATGGATCCCATCTACCTTGTGCCATGATCACGTTTTAGTATGGTTTTATTGGGATTAAGAAAATCATAAATCTTTTAGTTTCGTTTTCTTGCAAAGCTCATAGATTGAGATGGAATTATTAAGAAAAATCATAGATTCAGATGGCATTATTTGTATTTAGCAAAGCTTAGATTTTTTATTTTCATTTTCTTGGGATTAATCTTCATTTTCTTCTTCAAATCGTTGTCCGTACTCCTCCACTGGATCGATCCCATAACATCTCTCTTGAAGATCCTAAAAAAACAATTCTTGGGGATGACCAATTTGGGAAAAATGCATTCGATCATCCGCCGAGATCTGTTCCAATGCTGGATTCAGATCTGATAATGAAGAAGGAGAGGCTTATGAGGTTTTCAGGTCTGGCAATGGAGAGAGGGACATGTTTCAGATGACATTGGAGATTGAGATCAACAACTTGGATATAGAGGTGGAAGATGGTGGTACCCTCTTGTCTCCCTTCCCTTGCTCACTACATGTACTTTTTTCCTTCACCACTCACCATCAGTCCTCTGCTAGTGACCCATAAGAAATCGAAAACTTGTGGAAACCATTCGGTTTCGAATCTGGATGGTGGTGTTGTGTTGGAGTGCAATTATGATGAAGACTATGGCGGTGAGGTTGTTAAATCGGTAACGTCGCTAAGGTTATGTTGCAGGTTTTAGAATAGATGAAGGAGTTAAAGAAATCAATGTGGGTTTGCTCTTCAAATCCTTAATGGCGTTCCAATGTGTGTGTGTGAGAGAGAGAGAGAGAGAGATTTTATAAATTAAATAATTATATTTAAGTTTTTCTTTTTTTTTAAAAAAAAATTAAAGAAAACATCATAAATGGTCCCTGTGGTAGTGAAATGACAAAAATGTCCTTTAGTTAACAGAATAAACTTAACGGAGTTAGCAATAAGGACCAATCGTCAAAAGTTTTGAAAGCACATGGACCATCTATGAGGTTTTAAACCATGGGGACTAAACTTCAAATTTTGGGAAACCACAAGGACCATTTATGATGTTTTTTCCTTTTATAAATAGAAGTAAATATATTATTTTAAAATTAAAATTTAGTCTACTTATGATTACACTTTAGGTTTGATATTTATTTAACCTTATTAACCAACTTACAATCATTATTAGAAATACACTACCATTTATCACTTTTACTTATTTATAAAATAGTCTGTGGGTTGTTTAAGTTAAATAAATTTTATATTTAAGTTGAGCCTATAATATTATATTTTAATTAATAATTTAAGTATTTTATACAAATTGTTCAAAAATTATACCTTTAAAATGATAATGGTTTACTTCCAACAATATATTAAAACTAATAAATTAAGTATAATATGTTAAATGTCAAAAAAAAACATAATTTTAAAAGTAGGAGTAAATATATTATTTTCATATTGAAATTTAGTTTATATATGATTACACTTTAGATTTGATATTTATTTAACCTAATTACCAAATTATAATTATTATTATAAAGAAATTGAAAAGTTATGGGAGTTTCAAATGAATGTGGTGAAAGGAAAAAAGAATGGAGGTTTCAAATGCATGAGATTCAAGAAAAAATTCTAGCTTTATAAGTATGTATGATATATATATATATATATATATATATATATATATATATATATATATATATATATATATATATATATATATATATATATATATATATATATATAAAATCCAGTCACCACTTTGTAGTTAGGTTTTGCAAGATCTGAAGGCTTTTTAAGGCAAGACAAGACACATTATACTTCCTTTCGGTCTCTCATCATTTAGTTGTTACACCACAATATTTATGTGTATCTTTATGACGCAAAATTTAAGATCAAAACTTTTTGCTAACTATGTTCGAAATTCAATGAATGAAAATAAGTAGATTACCAAATTGGTTTTAAAAAATTATAAATTGTAACGACTCACATCAACTTGCTTTTAGGTTCACGTGGGAGGGTTAATTGCATAACACTAATAATATTTTGGATGTTTCAAAGTATGAACGTTTGACATTATATGTGGAATTTCATTCTTTTACCACACAACTCCCATTGCAGGGACTCATATGACGGCTACAGTGATACAGTCCTCGACTCAACTCAACACCACAAGCCCAATGAAGATCCATTGAACACAATTGGGCTGAAAGCAGCTGTCGAGATAGAGGCTCCAGGAGGTTCACAAGGAACTAGTCCATCACATTAAACACATGTTAAATTAATTAATGGACGAAGTAGTTTTTCCAGCATGCATGATCTCCTTTCCATCACCCATGTTCTCTAATAAAGTGCATTTAGTTTAGGAAGTATCCTCTTATTTAAGTCTTGTAATTTCATTTGGAAGAAAACATACAGAAAATTGTCCCAAATATTGTGTGTTCTTCTTTACTCTATCTTCTTGTAGGTTAACCCACTTAAGGGTCATATCATTTGGTGCTTTCATTCCTGATCTCCCAACCATGCCTCCATAGAAAGATATGACATCCGACTTCCCTCCTAAACCAGAAAACAAACCCGATGAGAATCCATTGGACCACATTCAAGCACTTCTTCATCTTGCCACCGCCACCAAGACCCGGCTTGACACCCTCACCACAAACATGGTGAATCTGATCAACATCATCACCACTCAACATACCAACATCCCCAACCTCCACCGCCACCACCACCGCCAATCAACCACAACCGTCGGCCACCAAAGATCCATCTCCTGACATTTGACGACTCCAACCCCCTCGATTGGCTCTTTCAAGCCACTAATTAATTTGACTATTACTCCATTCAACCTACCCAACGTCTCTCATTGGCTCAATTCTACTCTATTACGAGGCCCTAAGTTGGTAAAAATACTTAGCCAACAACAACCTTCGCAGTTTGTGGCCTAAATTTTCCCGTGCTCTTGAACTACGCTTTGGCCCATCCTTTTTTGAGAACCACCAAGCCTTCTTGTTCCAAATCCAACAAACCACCACAGTCACTGAGTAAGTCGCAAATTTCGAACGGTTAAGCAATATGGTCATTGGGTTGCAACCATAAGCGTTTCTAAATAGCTTTCTTTCTGGTCTACGACCCACTATCCAAAATGAGTTATATATCCTTAAACCTACTTCCTTCGCCCAAGCATTAGGCTTAGCAAAACTCGTACAAGAAAAACACACCACCTCCGCTTCCCTTACTAATGTCAACCACACTAAGTCTCTCCACCCACCAACCCTTTTACCGACCCCCACCAACAGCTCCTCCGTCTTGATACCTTCTTCCACCATTATCACTTCTACCCAGCAAACTGCCCTGCCTACCGCTCGCATGTCACCGGATCAATTGCATCAAAGGCGTATTGTCGGGATTTGTTTGTGCTGCCCCGAACGCTACACACTGGGATACTATTGCAATCCCCCTTCCAATTTTTACTCATTATGGACAATACACCAGACCTTCCACCAAATTCCACCTTACTATTGCTAACTGACAATCCCATTGTTCCATATTTTCTTTCTATTTCACCAGCTGTTTTTTCTGGATGACTACCGCAACCTATACGAAAATCACCGGTCTTATTAAGGACCGCCTAGTTAGCATTCTTGTCGACTCCGGCAGTACCCATAACCTAATTAAGCCACACGTCACCTCCTTTATCAACTTAACAGTCCAACGAATGCCTATATTTCCAATGCTCGTCAGAAATGGTGACCCACTACATTGCCACAAGTATTGCCCTCACGTTCCTATCACCTTGGATCGAACCTCATTCCTGATACCGCCTTTTGTTGTCGCCTTCACTGGATGTGAACTTATTTTAGGTTACGCTTGGATATGCTCATTGGGCCCCATTACGGTGGATTTCTCGATTCCATCTTTATCCTTCCGGTTTAACAACCAACAAGTTAACATACGCGGGCTTCGTCCACCGACCTCTATAAACTCAACTACTGGTGTTACCATCTCAGACATTGAGGACAAGGTCTCATCTCAAGGGAAGGGCATTGATACAGTCTTGGACTCAACTCAACACTACAAGCCAAATGAAGATCCATTGAAAACAACCGTGCCGAAAGTTGCTGTCGAGATAGAGGCTCCAGCAGGCTCACATGGAATTAGTCAATCACATTAAGCACATCTTAAATTAGTTAGTGGAATAATTAGTTTTCCTAAAATTCATGATCTCTTTTCAATCACCCATGTTCTCTAATAAAGTGCATTTAGTTTAGGAAGTATTCTCTTATATAAGTCTTGTAATTTCATTCGGAAGAAAATGTGTAGAATGTTGTCCTAAATATTGTGTGTTCTTATTTACTCTATCTTTTTGTAGGCTAACCCACCTAAGTTTCATATCATACAACGTCTGGCAATTATCATCTTTTTTGTTCAGCGATGATTATGTTAAAAAGTTGCTACCAATACACTAGAGAAATCAAGGAAGTAGGGTACAACGACAAGCAAATGATCGATGAGCTATAACACATATCAAATTATTCAAGACAAAGTATTACACTACTAAAAAGATGATGTTATGAGACTCCCAAATTCTTCGCTGAAATTGTTACACTCTGTTTTCGAATTTTTTCGCTGCTCGGGGCTGCAGCCCAATCATCAATTCTCATAAGGCTTAAGGCCTTGTGAAAGGAAGGATTTTGGCAAATTTGAATGTGGGTGTCATAGTATAAGTGATCCAAGTTTTCAGTTGTGTATTCAGAGGCCAATGGTATAATCGTAATTGGATATATCAATCTTTTATGGATTTTGGGTTTTGTTCAAGAGGTTTTAAGATCTGGTTGTGTTGTTAGGAGCGTAGGGCTTCTTGTCACCTTTTCATGGATATAAGGTTTGTTGGGAACGAACCTAGGATGAGGGAGTTATGGAATTTTGAAGTTATTAGCAGATTTGGCCCATAATGGAAATATTTGGCAAATTAGTCCCATCCATGCAAGGCTGCACGTGCGTGTTTGGATGGGTACGCCCAACATATAAGGTGATTGGTTACGGGTGGATTGTCAGTATGTTGGGTGTATTGAGGGGTACGCGGGGCGTACTCCCTTCAGAACAAAACCCTAATTTTTGGGTTCCTACTCTATAAAAACAACATTATACCACTCATTTGGTCATTTTATGTCAGCCACCACACCTTTTGATGTTTGTGGAACCCTAGAATATTTTGGGTGAAGCTTGGAGCTTGAAAGAAGATTCTTAGTGGTTTGTGCAAGAGAAGAAAAAAGTGAAAGACTCAACCACTGGAGAAGAGCCTAGAGATCCAGTGTTAGCATCTCCATTTTGAGACTTTTGTGGTAAAAAGTCTCTATCTTGGCAATTCATTATATAGATCTCCTTTGGGTTGGTTTTTGGCCATTTTATTCCCTTTTGCTTGGTCTTGGTCAGCTATGGTTGTTTTAGGAGCTCAATCTATTAGATATGGACATTTTAAGGGTCCCTCATTCATAAAGGTGCAAGAATTATGGATTTCTTGAGTTCATGCATGAGATAAGACCATCCATTAAGCTCTTTTAAGCTATAGAGTCCCATTAAGACATGCATGACAATAAAGTTGCCAACTTTACTTAAAAAGTCATCCATAGGAATCAAACTCGAGAGTTTGGAGAAAGGGTTGAGGTGATTAAGTGCTTAATGAAGGAATTTGGGATCCAGGGGAGTACGCTTGGCATACCCACCTGGTACACTGCATGTATTGGTCCAAAATGGTGTACGATGGGCATACTAGATAAGTACGTAAGTCGTACTCGGTCTGGTTAACCTTTGTTGTTTCAAGGACTCTTTGGGCTTTGGACCTTTAACAAGGAGTTGGTTAGAGTTGACCATTCAGTATTTAAAGCCTTTTTGGATATTGGGCCTTCTCAGGATAGATCCACGATGGATTTGCACCAAATGGGAATAATTGGACTTTATTGGGCCTTATGGTGCCATTTCGGGTTTTGGCTATCTTATGGGCTTGTCTTGCATGGCGTTTTGTTGGGTTAGCTTTGAATATGTGTTTTGGTTCAGTAAAAGTAAATGGGCTTTAGGGAAAGGCCCATGTAAGGGTTTGGGCCCAATTTTGGAAATTAGGCCATTAGTGGGCTTTTATGGATCTTAGGGTTTTGGGCTTGAGCCTTAGTTGTGACTCCTGTTGGGCCATGGGTAAAATGGTTATTTTACCCACCTTTGGATTATGGATCATAGTTTGGAACCCATTTGCTAATTCGGTGATATTTTTGTATTGTTAGCTCGGAAAGTTTTCAGGGCAACAGTTAAGGATTTCTTGTAGTTAGCTTCAACATTTTTAGGTGGGTCTCCTCACTGTTCTATGGTTCGAAGGAACCAATGCCGACCCATTTGGTTTATGTATGGTAGGAAGACCTGGGGTGACCCTTGGCAATTTTTATGAAAGACCACGAGGTGGCTCCTGGCAATTTATATTCCTATCAATTTATATGAACGACTAGAGTCTGAAATCGGGAAAATGTTAGTTAAGTAGTTGTAGATTGTATGCTAGTTGTTTTTGTTATACTTGCATGGAAGACCAAGAGGTCACTCTTGTCACTTGTATGTAAGACCCAGGGTTGTGGCTCCTAACGTGCCAAGAAAGACCACGAGGCGGCTCGTGGCATAATGTCAAGACTATGGTTGGCACATAACACTCCTATTGATTACGTTTAATTATGACTCGTGATTATGTATGTTATGTAAGGCTCTTTTGATATGTATGGTATGTGGTATTTAGGGAACTCACTAAGCTTCATAATTACAGTTTGTGATTTTGGTTTCAGGTATTTCAAGTTCAGAAGAGAAGTGTCGGACTTGATCGCATCACATCCACTCGTGTTTTCCGTAATATGTGATCTTTAAGAGTGAACTCTGATAAATGCTTTGTATTGAAATGTTTGGCTATGTTTTGAAAGAATTACTCTAGTGTTTTGAATATAATAATAATGAAATTTTTACCCTTGATTTTTGGAATGTTACAAGTTGGCATCAGAGCCTTGGTTTCAGGGATGCGGGCATACTCTCGGGTGTACTTGAACTCAAACTGAGGTTTTGGTGAAATTTTTTATAAAATAAACATTTAATTAAAAAGGAAATTCTAATCAAGAAAGGGATGTGATGTGTGCAATCGGCCGAGCTCAATTAAGTGGTTCCCAGAATACCAATACGTGTTTATTATGATATGTGCTATGATTATGAGAATTGCATGCTTGATTAGGGCTAAGGATCTATTTAGTAATATATGATAGGAGATATGCCTTTTATGTCTGATTGTTTAAGGTTTAGAATTGCATGCTAGTATAGATCACTGATTAGAGGATAAAATGGCTTAATTACAGTATTTTAGTTACTTTTCCATTGTCTGAATGTTGTTTGCTTTGTGCTTGTGGGACTCTTCGTAATGTGAATTGACTGCTAAGTGAATATGCTAAGTCACATGTGGCATATGTTAAATAATCTTAGAGTGATGTATTTGACCCTATTGGGTAGCTCTTGTTTGAGTCCAGCCGTTCTAGGTTTGAGTCTCTTACTCGAAGGATTATCTTATCTCTGTTGCATGTGACTATATTCATGAGGAAGCTAGTTGGAATTGGTGGGAGTCCTTCAGCAGCTGAGAGCTGGTTGAGATCGGGAACCTAGGAGAGCTTAGGATATGCTTCAGTGGGTTTTGTTGTGCGGTTTTGATGCATTGGTTTGAGGAGACGACTTAGAGGATTCGGGATGATCTGTGAAGAAAATATGGATAGGTGTGGATGGTAGTATTTGGCCCGTATTACTGAAAGCAAAGGATCCATACTCGAATTGGTGAGAGTCTTGGAGAACCAAAGAAGCTTATAAGGGAGGATTATCGGGAATCTTTTGATTGTTGGCTTGCTGTATTTTAGTTTGGAGATGAGCACTCATGGAGGTGGTTCTGGTTCTGGTTCTTCTTCGGTTTCCAGCTTAAGTGCAGGTACTAATCCAATTAGTGAGTAGTTGTGGGAGTTCATCCCTTCAGAGATTTCTCACAGTATTTCATAGATATTGGATGAGCACTTGGTCACGTTTTGTATGGAGGTTATGGCTATCATTAGATCTCACACTCTTTCTTTCCATGAGTTTTGTGCTTGTGGAGCTCATGTGTTCCATGGGGAAAGGGACCCCATTGTTAGTAGGACATGGTTAGCATATATAACTAACGCTATTAGGAGGAGTTTCTTCCACAATGAGGCAAAGATCAGATATGTTTCCTGCCTATTGAAGGGCAAGGCACGAGATTGGTGGGAAGAGGTTGGTAGTGAGTTGTGCGATGATGTTATTGATGTTATGTCCTAGGATGACTTCTCGACCAGGTTCTGAACCAAGTTTGCACCGGCGATTGAGGTACAGGAATTGGTGCGAGAGTTTTTGGATCTCCGCCAGACTAATGAAACTATTACAGAGATCATTTCCAAGTTCTGGGAAAGGGCTTTGTTGGCACCGCAATATGCAGCAGATGAGGAAATGAAGAAGGTGAGATATCATGATATGTTGTCGGATGATATCAGGGAGTTTGTTAGTACTTTGGGGTGTGAGACCCTGAATGATATGGTTTCTAGAGCCCGAGAGCGGGAGATCAATTCAGAGCACCTCAGGAAGAGGGGATCGGATCAGGTTCATATAGTGGAGGGTCCCAGGAAGATACCGAAGACTTCTGATCAGTGTTTGAGAGGCCATCAGGGTCGGAGTCAGTGCAGCATGTAAGGGAAACTGCACTATGAAGTTTGTTATTCTAGGGGTTTGAGCTGCTACAAGTGTGGAAGGGTCGGCCACGTCAACAAGGATTATTCTGAGGGGGCAAGCCCGTTATGTTTTATCTGCGATCAGGTGGGTCACAAAAAGGTCGATTGTCTGATGTTAAGCGCATGAGCAGGGAGTATGCCTACTCTAGCTACTTTGAGGATCACCGATGGATGAGAGGGTAAGGTAGGAGTCTCAGTGGAAAAGAGTCGAGTTTTTACAGTGTTAGACAGGGGAGGTCAGGACTCCAGCAGGCGACATTATGGGTATGTATCTCTTGCTTTCTTTTCGGTTTATATCAGTGTTTATATTATTTGGAATCTTGCATCGGTTTGGGTAAGTGTAAATTTTCTTTATTTCTCTGCTTATGATTGGTTATATCTTCAAAAATGTTATATGCCTTTTGCATGCCATAAATCGTTAGTGGGTTAGTAAGGGTCGTATTTTGTATAATGAGTTCTAAGTGTTCAGTTGTTATTTCCAGTTTTGGTCAATATCGACTCACGGGCATTGGGTCAAAGGTCTGTGGTCAAGGTTTAGTAGGTTGGTTATCCGGCATCATCTGGATTCGGTGGTTTCAATCATTGTGCTTGGATTGACTCGTGGGTGCGTCAAGGGGAGTGTTCTATTGTTGAGGTTTTGGTCAAAGCTTTCGTTATTTGGACTTCAAGTTTTGAGTGTAGTATCATTTCAAAGAAACTGGGGTTATCAGTGTTTTTGGGATTCAAAAAGTGTCCATCTAGTTCCCAGGGGTTGTTCGGTCTTTTGTGTTTGACTAGTAAGGGGTCTCTAGCACTGGTAAGCACAAGGTCTCAACAGTTTGATTTTTAGAGGGTAAGAAGGATTGGGAATCCTTCAATTCTCATGTGTTGTGAAGACTTAGTCAAATAAAAGTGGGAGAGAATCGTTCATGAATTCAGGATAAGAAGTAGGTGTAAAACTATGATGATTTTTGCATCCACATCGGGGAGGAACGCAGCCTAATTGGCAGTCTGGGTTGAGGAATGTGTGAGTTGGGAGTTCGGGAAACTTCCTAACATTGGGTTCACATCTTCTTGGTGTTCGATAGCACGCCTTGGGGTCAGGACCCGGGTTGGGGTTCGAGTTATGTCTCGACTTCAGCTTGGGTGTTTGGTCGAGTACATGCTCGACACTAGTTGTGTTCGAATTGGAAGATTAGCAGTAAGGAATTGGGCTGCAGTTGTGGCAAGATGGAAGTGTTGTAAAACTGTGCGATGGCTCATAGCATTCACTAATTAGCAGTTACAGTGGACGTTTTGTAAGAATGTGGGGTAGCCTTTAGCATTCACTAGTTAGCAGTTAGATTAGAATTATTGTAAGACTGCGAGGTGGCCCGTAGCATTCACTAGTAAGCAGTTAGTAATGGAAGTGTTGTAAGACTGCGGGGTGACCTGTAGAATTCACCGGTCCCTGTTAAGCGGTGACATTATGGAAAATGTGTGACTTGCTCATGAGTTTCTTCAGATGGTGTAAGCCAGGGTGGGTCTATTAGCATGAATGTGAGAGGGCCACAACATGTTTGGAATCAGGATTTGGTAGGTTGCTAGAGAGCGGGTATGAGATAGGACTATAGTTGGTTCTGTAGTGTTCAATTTAGCATCAGGTTAGTGTCGTGATGGTTCGAGTAATAAGTGTCGGTCAAAGTTTTTAGTCAGAGTTCGCATGGGGTGACTGTGAGGGTCTTCTTTGGCTCAGCAACCGGGCAGGAATCCAGTATTCCAGATAGTTGGCGGATTAGTTGGGACCAGGGAGGTCATGATTATATTTGGAAATAGATGGAAGGCAGCATGGTGCTTCGGGTTGAAGTGGTAATTTTAGGATTCATGTGTGTGGAGTACCTTGTTGGTCGAAAAGTGCTAAGTCACTTACATTTGGATTAAATCATCTTAGAGTAAATGATTTTATCCTGTGGTACAACTATCGAGTCTAACCGTTGCAGGGATGAGTCTTCTACTAGAAGGATTATTTGAGCCTTTTATCAAGTATAAGTGTTCTGCATCTGATTATGATTAGTGGTTTTGTTTGCGCAGGTTGCATCAAGATAATCAAGGTTGAAATTATTATGGTGGTCAGTTATCCAATGAGGTTTTGGCATGCTAATATTTCAGCACATGTGGTCTGTTAGGGAGTCAAACCATTATAGGTTTCATATCTCAGAAAGGCAGAAGTGGTTTTGCAGGAGCTTCAGGTTTGTTTTCTCTGGTATGGGAATTATAGTTAGGGTTTCAGTTTTCTTGAGAAGGTTGTCTTATGTGTATAATATTTGGTTGCATTCCTCAGATTGTTTGTTTTGTTATGGGTGTTAGTAAGGAGCAATTCTGAGGACGGAATCCAATTTAATTGGGATAGAGTTGTAACACTCAGTTTTAGATTTGTTTTGTTTCTCAAGGTTGTGGCCCAATCATCAGTTGTCATAAGGCTTAGGGCCTTGTTAATGGAGCTTGGGTATGATTCAAGTTTCCACATTTACGCTTATAAGTAGCTAGTTCAAGATTTTGAGCTTGTTTTGGTTTATTAAATTAAGATGATATTGTTAGATGTAACAAAATTTGCAACTTTATAATTCCACCTTCTCCTAATAGTATTTTCGTCTATGGATCTAATTTTTTATGATCGTTTGGACACTATGCTTGAAGTTAAGATCTTATTTTGGTTGTTTTGACCTAGCTTGTGTTTAAGACATGCAATGGCCATGTATGTCTAAATGGTCATTTGGGTTGGAAAAAGCCTTCTGGAAAGTTGGAGTTGATGGCTTAATGGATTAAGGACTCAAATCGTTAAGTGGAGGTTTCATACCAAATTGATGGCGAGACATTGAGGGTTTAACGACGTCACCAAGGAAGGATTTCGTATTTGAGTTGTTCTGTTATGCTCACGACGTTACCAAGGAGGGTTAACACTGTGATGTGTGTCGAGTAGGTTGTCCTTGACCGAGTTGGATGAGTTGGAACGAGTCAAGTTGCATTCGGTATGAGTGACTTCTCACGATGTGATTGATGTGCAAAGGTATCTATTAGTTTTAAATTTATAACCTAACAAACTCTTACTAACTATGAATCTATAGGTAGTGTACCTAGTCAGATTACAATATATCTCAGGTAAGTCGGGAGTCGATCATAGCGAACAAAATTCAACTAAATAAATTAACTACTTCTAATTCAACAATGAAAAAAAACATGATTTTGGGATTTTTACTGATTTTTCAGGATCATAATAACTTAATATCACCTAACAAGTAAGAAAGCAACAAAAACAAAGTAACTTCATGAATTAAAAGAATACTTCTGCCTAGATCCGATTTCAATTTTTCCTATGGTTAATTTCTAATAGATAAATTATACTAATTACCAATTATCTAGTTTTTATGATCAAATAACTAGGCATGCCCATTTATGTATGACAAAGCAATGATCATGCAAAAGTTAAACTCCAAATTGATAATAGCATAATTAGACTATGAATGATATTAGTTACTCTCATACGATCAAGTTAAGCAACCAAGCACCAATTAAGAATAATTATGCTCTATAACATAGTTAAAGTTACTAGCATTAATTACATAAAGTAAGATGTGATTAATCCTAGCTCTAACCATTTAATGATAATAATGAATTGGGAGACAAATTCATGCAATTAATATGATCAATTAACACACAAAATCTGATTTACATGCAATATAAACTAGAACTAAACATGCTACGGATTATAAATATCAAACACAAGTAACAACAAATATATTCATCCAACATTAAAATCAACACATATCGATCAAGTTCATCTTCACCAAACACAAGTAAAATGTGTTTAGCCTCTCATTGTAATAGAAAAATACATTAGATCTAAGTAAAATAAGCTTGACATGAGTATAATAAGCAAACCTACTAGATCTATATCAAATTCTTCTAAATCTTATTCAATCCAATTGAATTTCAATCTTCTTCTATGTTTCTAAGGGTTATTAGTTGCAATTAACCTCATAAAACAAAATTCTACCCTCTGATTTCAACCTAATGTCTGGGTTTTTATAATTGTAGAAATTTGAACGCAACGTCATGGTTGACCGCCACCACGACATGGTCTTCAAGTTTTACCCGTGTCTGCGAACTCAACATTAAGGGTCGCGAAAATTCCATTTGCCACCAGGGGGGTCATATCACTACGACATGGTCTTTAGATTTTATTTCTTCTTCTTTTGTTTTTGCTCCCGTTTCCTGCTTCCAGCTCCTCATATGCTACCTTTTTGTCCCAAACAAGTCTTTGCTACTACAAAACATATTTTTGAAAATAATAAGTATCTTTTGTTTCATATTAAGTATAATTGTTGCTAAGAGTATTAGAAATATGTATTGAATATGTAGTTAATTATGCACATATCAAAATATCTAACACTTGGCTTTTTCTTGCCCCCAAGCAAAACTTATTTTATATAACCATATCAAGACTTTAGCTAGCAACATCACACAAGAAAATCCATTTTGAGCCTCTCCATTACTCCAAGACCGCAATGCATGTATTTGTGTTTATATTTTTCATAAGAATTTCCCCAATCCTAAATACCTACAATCTTTATAATTACTTCCCCACTTCTTTTAAACAACACTCATTTTATTCATCCCTCCGAATTCATCTCTAGAAAACTTTCTTAACCTCAAGGTAATTTTTGGTTAAACCCCCAAACATACAAATAGAAAACTAACCTAGAAAATATAAATACAATAAATAACTTGGCAAATTTTTCCTTATTCTTGAGTTTTCGTTAATTTGGAGCTTTTCTTCATGATATTTCTTGATCTTGATAGCTTTGTATACTCTTATTTGCCAAACGTTTTCATTTTTTTCCGTTTTTTTTTTATTCTTTTCACTCAAAAACTAAAAACCTAAAAAAAACATATGCTTAAACAAAGGAACTTAACTTCAACCCTTATTGGTTAGAGGTATTAGTCCAATGTGCAATGACTACATAAGCTCACAAGGATAGATTTATGGTACACGATGCTAAACATATTGTGGCCCTCAAACTAAGTAAAGTTGTGATTTTGTTCCATGATTTCACTAGGATAGGAAAGCCACAAATACACTATAACATATATTGGCTCAAATAAACATTGAAAATCGCATTCGATCGTCCCATACGACACTAGGAACCTAGATCTCAACACAAAAATATTTTAACTAGATTCAATTTTTTTATTATTATTTCAAATTGTCTTATCAATATTTTAAATTCTAGTCATTCTTTAATTTTATTTTTTCAGAATGCTTGTTTTCCTATATTCAATCCCCTACCCCACACTTAAAATGATGCAATGTCCCTATTGCATGCTAAACCAATTAAAGAACATATAATTAAAAATGAAGAACAGGGACATACTCCCCTTGGGTAGAATTGGCGAGATTGAATTCTAAAAGTGTGTGGAAAGCTTGTACTTCTCGTATAATGGCTGGAAACAATAGTTCTAGACTCTTCTCATATGAATGCAAATGTGTCGGATCGCCATAAATCAATTAACCAGGCTTCAAAAAGTGTGTTGAACATCAAACATGTCGTGGGAAAGCAACTCCACAACCTGGTGTAGAGCTCAAAGTCATATATGGCCACAAATTTTAAAATCACCACCACGTGATCTAAGGACACCACATTGTGGTTCAGTCGGATACAATCGCGATTAAATAAATTGCCACGATGTGGTGATAATGTCAGCGTCGTTGTGCCTTCTCAAATTGTCTTGGAAGATCGAAGTAATGCACAGAATCTTTATAATGTATAGGACCATTCCTAGTCTTCTATCTAGTAAATTTTCTTCAAAATGTTATTCTCTTCATTATGTGGGTACCCCACACTTATTCAAAAACATGGTCTTGAATTATGATGTTCAAAAGTAGCACGACTTCTTATCCATTAAGCTCCTTCACTGCATCAGGTATCTTTCATTTTCACTAAAAAATAAATTTAGAAGACTAAAGGAACACATGATCAACTGGTTAAGCTAAAAGTAAAAAATAAAAAAACTAAAAACAAAAAAAAATCAAATGGAAAAGAAAATGAAGACTCTAAAAATCGAGTTGCCACCCAAAAAGGGCTTCTTTTTAGTAGTCATGATCCGGACTCCTTCCCGCTCTATGTTGTTGTGGTTGGGAGTGGGAGCTCCCTTTTCTCTATTTCTTCCTTCCATTTTAGCTTGTAAGCTTGCATCCTTCTCTTGTATTCCTTCTTCGAATTCTCATTTCTTCTTTTTATTGGCATTTTCCTCATTCTTATGCTTTACCCATTTTCCTTTCTTCTTTGCCTTGTTCATCTTCTTTTGGATCTTCCTTGATTACCTCCATTTTAACCATAGTTGGCACTTCTAAGTCCCCACCCGTGTCATCATCAATTATCTCCACTTCTTCATATAAATCCTCTTCCACCTCATCAGTTTCGTCTTCCTCTAAAACCTTAATTATAGTAAATGTAATCACCTTAAATTTTATGGGAATTGAGGCTCTTGGCTTCGAACTTTTGACTCTTTTTCTATGGGGCTCCTCCCAAACCTTCAATTTTTCTTCCATAATTTTCTCTATTTCAAGAAGCTCATCAACATCTTCTTCCATATCATCTACCTTTAACACTTCATCTTTTAGTTTTTCATGATTCACTTTAGGACTAAACTCAAAGTTAACAGTATCATCTCCCACACGAAATGTGAGCTTTGACTTATGGATGCCAATTAATGTTCTTGTGGTACTAAAAAATGCTCTTCCTAAAATAATTGCAAGTTCTCCATCTTCCTTCACATCGAGAACCACAATATTGATCGAATTTTTTTTTCCTAGTTTCAATAGTAAGTCTTCAAAGATTCGTCATGGGTATGTGGTTGAGTGATCCGCCATTCGAATGGTCATCCTTGTGTATTTAAGCTTTTCTAATCTGAGCTTTTGGTAGAAAGAGTATGGCATTAGATTAATCTTTTCCCCAAATCGGCTAAAGCATTAATAGAAGTGAAGTTGCCAAATTCACAAGGCAATGTGAATTGTCCTGGATCTCCCATCTTGATCGGTAATCCTTTAATAATTGCGGCTGAACACAACTCATTAATAACTATTGTTGAGGCCTTTTCTAATTCCTTTCTATTAGTCATAACATCTTTTGCAAACTTTTGAAGTTTATCCATTGATTTTAGGAATGGGGCATTAAACGAGAGTGAGAGTACTTGTTCCATACATTTCCTTTGTTTGGGCTCCAGAGAATGTTTGATTGCTCGAGATGGGAACGACAAAGGAGGATGATACGAATGAAAATTCAAAAAAATTTCATCCTCTTGAGACCACTGCGTGCTCATATCATCATGATGTGGTGAAGCATCGGAGTGCACTTTACTTTTTGATCTTTTTGCTCTGGGCTTCTCTTGTTCCAAGCATGAATTAGATTGTATTGTAGCTTCTTCATGCGTCATTATTGGATCAAAATGAACCTTATCTTTGGTGTATATCGCCATGACATGAGGTTGTGACTTTGGTCTTGATTCTTAGGTGGTAATCTTTCATTGATAAGTGTAGTAAGTTGCCCAAGTTGAATTTTTATATTTTTTATGGATAAAAATGAACCTTATCTTTGGTGTATATCGCCATATGGTAACTACTGATTCTTGAGCTTCCTCAAAGCTTCATCATACTTGTCACCACTTGAGTAGAACACTTATGTCTTCTAATTCTCATTTTCATCCAAGTCACAATCCTTAGTACAATATAGACCACTACAATTGTCACACCCAACTCTTATGGCATGAATGGCTTAATCCACTTTTGTCATTTGTCGATCCATATGTGAATAATCACGTGAGAATATGCATATACTTATTCATATATGAATACATTTTATATATTTATATATAAAATACACTTCTTCACATATGCATATAATGTTTATCTGTTGCGCCAGTATGCGGGAGGGTTTTTCGGCAAAAATCATAGTCCATATTTATTCTCGTGTTCATATATATATATATATATATATATATATATATATATATATATATATATATATATATATATATATATATATATATATATATATATATATATATATGTTTAATAGAGAACCATAATTAACCAACCAAACCAATCTTTTTTCAACTTTTAACACTTATTTTTTCAAAAAAAAAAAAAAAAACTAAAAATAAAAAAATTCATAACTTTATTATTTTTCCAATGATATAAAATTCAATATTTTTTTTTTTGTCAAATTCACAATGTGAATCTTTGAAAGTCCACAATGTCAATTTAAATTCACATGGTGGATCCGAAAAATATATTTAATATTCACAATGTTAATTTATAAATTTAGATATTTTTAGTTTTTTTTTTCCGATAAAGAGTTAACTCTTGAATTTGAAAAAAAATATTTGGTTCTTTCGAGAACCAATAATTATGGTTCTCTCTTGAATTTCTCTCTCTCTCTCTCTCTCTCTCTCTCTCTCTCTTTCTGTATATATATATATATATATATATATATATATATATATATATATATATATATATATATATCAATGCTGTAAAAATTGTTCGATGGTTGACTAGGGTTAAATGATTAATCAGTCTTGGCGTAGATTAATCGTGAACCATAGATTATTAATAAAATTTTAAAATTAATCAAATATTAGTATATCTTAAGAAAAACAAGTATTTCAAAATTAGAAATTAAGAAAATTTGTAATTTGATATTTTAAAAATACAATATGAACATTTTGGTATAATATTAGAATTTTTGAAATTTTGAAAATTTAGAGTAAAAAAATGTTGATTTTATGATTTTTTTTTTTGACTAATTTTTACTTTTTTGACTTTTGTTAATTTCTTTTGACCGATTAATCCCACCAAAACCGATTAATCTCGAGAAACCCAATTAATCCCTAGTTTTTGTGAAGCACCTCTAATCCTACTCGGTTAGAGAACGGCAAACGATTAATTTTGATCTCTTCAACCTTGATATATATATATATATATATATATATATTCTCCCAAATAAATAAAAATCTTTTTGTTACATGTCACATTCTTATTTATTTTGCCATATGTAATTTTGTGGTTATTTTAAATTAATTTTTATTTCACATGTCATTTTATGGTTTTTTTTTCATTTTATTAAATTGTAGATAGTATTTATATTCAATAATTAATGCATATCAACTTAATTAATGAACTTTCATTTTAATTTCAAAATTACCAAATGAAAGTTTTATTAATTTTCTTCATTTATTTATCTAAATTTATTGTTTAAACTTCAAAAACAAAAAAAAACAAAAAAAAAACAAAAAAAACAAAAAAAAACAAAAAAAAAAAAAACACTTTAATTTTTATAATTCAATATTTTCTCACTTTTCTTATAAATTATACTTTTCAAATGTTTAGAATTGTATATTTAGTTTGTTTAAATAAACTCATATAATACATGAGATCTCACACCTAGTGTGTGTTTATATATATATATATATATATATATATATATATATATATATATATATATATATATATATATATATATATATATATATATTGGTTCAGGTTCATTTGAGACCATTCTAATTTTGTAAGACAATGAGACCAAATCTAAAAATAATTTTAAAATGCAAAATAAATGGAAAAATCCAAAAATTCTTTTTTTAGAATATAATTTTCGGAACATGAATTAACTAAAAAATTAATAAAAAATAAAAACCATAAAAAAAATCCGTTTTTTTTTTAAATACATGAAATATTCTAACAGAATATTACAATGTACATATTCTAAAAAATAATTTTAAAATACAAAATAAATGAAAAAAATATAAAAATTGATTTTTTAAATATAATTTTCGGAACTTGAATTAACTAAAAAAAATTAAAAAATTCCTTTTTTTTTTAAAATACGTGAAAGATTCTAATAAAATATTACACTGTACATATTCTAAAAATAATTTTAAAATGCAAAATAAATGGAAAAATCCAAAAATTCTTTTTTTAAACATTATTTTCGGAACTTGAATTAACTAAAAAAAATAAAAAAAAATGCGTCTTACGGTCTCAGAAAATCAGGTCGTCTCACACGAACCAAACCCTATATATATATATATAGGGAAAAGTGAATATACCCTTAAGGGTATATAAGCTTACGTACCCAAACATGCCATAATACATCATTTTGTTTGATATATTCATTATAATATTGTTAAACTTCAACCCTAACTTGATTTGCTTTCAAGATATTCGAAATTTCACTATTATCATTCTCTTACCTCACATATTTTTGCCGAACACCTACTAGGCTATGTATATTGTAGTTGAAAATGAAAATTATATAAGAGGAAGATAAATATGTAAATTATAAAAATATTGCAAGTAAATCAAGTAAGAAGTTAAATTATAATAATATTGGACAATTAGAATGTATTATATGATACAAAATGATGTGGTATTGTAAGTTTGGGTACCTAAGCTTATATACCCTTAAGGGTATATTCACTTTTCCCATATATATATATATATATATATATATATATATATATATATATATATATATATATATATATATATATATATATATATATATATATATATATATATATATATATATAGGTTGAAGTTCATTTGAGACCATTCTAATTTTGTAAGACTGTAAGACCAAATCTAAAAATAATTTTAAAATGCAACATAAATGGAAAAATCCAAAAATCCGTTTTTTAAATATTATTTTCGGAACTTGAATTAACTAAAAAAAATAAAAAATAAAATAAAATAAATTTGTTTTTTTTCAAAAATACGTGAAATTTTCTAAATAGAATATTACACTGACATATTCTAAAAAATAATTTTAAAATGCAAAATAATGAAAAAATCTAAAAATTTTTTTTTAAATATTATTTTCGAAATTTGAATTAACTCAAAAAAAAAAAAAAAAAAAAAAAATCCTATGTTTTTTGAAAAATACGTGAAATATTCTAAATAGAATATTAGACTGTACATATTTTAAAAATAATTTTAAAATGCAAAATAAATGGAAAAATCAAAAAATTCTTTTTTTAAATATTATTTTTGGAACTTGAACTAACTAAAAAAAATTAAAAAAATAGAAAAAAGCGTCTCACGGTGTCACAAAATTAGGCCGTCTCACATGAACGTAACCACATATATATATATATATATATATATATATATATATATATATATATATATATATATATATATATATATATATTCAAGTTTATTTGAGATCATTTTAATTTTGTAAGACCGTGAGATCAAATATAAAAATAATTTTAAAATGAAACATAAATGGAAAATTCCAAAAATTCTTTTTCTAAAGTTATTTTCGGAACTTGAATTAACTAAAAAAAGTTTTAAAGAATAAATTTTTTTTTTTAAAAAATCTCGTTTTTTTTTTAAAAATACGTGAAATATTCTAAATAGAATATTAGACTGACATATTCTAAAAAATAATTTTAAAATGTAAAATAAAAGGAAAAATCTAAAAATTCTTTTTTTTTTTTAAATATTATTTTCGAAATTTGAATTAACTAAAAAAAATAAAAAATAAAATCTTTTTTTTTTGAAATATACGTTAAATATTCTAAATAGAAGATTACACTGTAGATATTCTAAAAATAATTTTAAAATGTAAAATAAATGGAAAAATTAAAAAAAATTCTTGTTTTAAATATTATTTTCGGAACTTGAATTAACTAAAAAAAATTTAAAAAAATTAAAAAAATAAAAAAAATATATCTCACGGTCTCATAAAATTATGTCATCTTACATGAACCTAACCCTATATATATATATATATATATATATATATATATATATATATATATATATATATATATATATATATATATATATATATATATATATATATATATAGGTAAAGTGAATATACCTAACCACATCATACTACGTAATTTTGTATCATATTTGCATTGTAGTCACCCAAAGTTCTTAAAATTCAACCTCATAACTTGATTACTCCAGAATCTTTAGACTTTCACCATTATCTTCCTTCAAATGTCGTCTTTCTATCGGAGACCCCCTGGTGGGCTTTATATATAATACCGTTACAAATCAAATGGTGTAGGAGGAATATAATAGTGAATGTCTGAAAATCTTGAAAGTAAATCAAGTTAAGGGTTGAAGTTTAAGAACCTTAGACAATTACAATTGAAATATAATGCAAAACAATGTAGTATAATGTGGTTAGGTACCTAAGTTTATATAAAGTTGTTAGGTATATTCACTTTACCATATATATATATATATATATATATATATATATATATATATATATATATATATATATATATATATATATATATATATATATATATATATATATATATCATTTAGTTTTGTAATTTAATTCAAATAATTACGAGTATAAAATTCATAATCGGCTTCGGATATGTGTTCATTTATAATTGCCTTGTATATGTACATATATTTTAGTGCATGTAAAATTAATGAACAACTATTGTAATCAGCCGACAAAAGACTCCATGGATGCCACTAAGAGAGGCGACCAGTCTTCGATTCCCCACTCATTATTCCGATATCTCTATCCACATACATAGACACAATAGACACTCAGAATCCACATTTTCTATTTTGTGGTTGCATAAGTATGCGCAAGACTCAAGCTTAACACGAATACCTTATAAAATTCGACACAAACCCTCCTTTCTCTTGCATAAATAAACAAGGGTTTTTTCTCGGACTTCATGATCTCTTCCACGTAACTCATCAACTATTCTTTAGTCATGAGTTTCCTCAATCTGAACCTACCCGAAAACGATATCTCCTCTTCTTCATCCATTGTAAGCACCTCTCACCAACGACTTTTCCCCTGCCACTACTGCAGAAGAAAATTCTACAGCTCACAAGCCCTTGGAGGCCACCAAAATGCTCATAGAATCGAAAGGAACTTAGCTAAGAAGAGTCGTACTGAATTAAGCTCAGCTGTAATACATCATGCCAAGTACACCCAACCCACATCAAGGTCTGGTTCTAGGGATGTCCAGCCACCAGTCATGATGGGGCTCAACCATCAAGTAGAAAATGTTGGATGGTTCAATTCTAGTGAAATGGGTAGAGGAGTTGACTATGGCTACAAGAGTGAAAGTGTTGAAGAAGACTTTAATCAGCTCGACTTGTCTCTTAGACTTTGAGCTGGCTAGTTTTTAGTACTACGTTTCAGATATTTAAATCGTCGTTTTGAACTGACTTGTATCCTCAATGCGTTTTCGTAAAAGTTCTTGTAAGTGATTGGGACTTTCTTAATATGAGCACTAAGTTTGAATGTTATAGTATTTATTTCTAATTTATTGTAAGCGTTAGTACTGATAACAAATAATTTCCATAAACTACACGTTCATATTGTCCATAATATATATAAGGATTTACAACAATATGGGCTATATATACACGATATAAAGTTATAAACGTGGGCTGAATATTACAGATGAATATTAATATACTAACACCCCCGTCCCAGTGGAAGTGGAGGGAAGATCGAAAAATTAAATTGGCTCGAGATTTATGAAACTAAGATTTGGGCAATATTGAAGAAGTTCTGAGACCCTTTTATTGGATGCCAATGTGCTGCTTCTGGAATGAACATGTTATACTAGCAGTTGAATGTTCCACACTAGTAGTATCTTTTTATGCAACCTTTTTTCATTGTTGATGTATGTTTATTTTCTTGTGTAGATTCCAAAAATAACAGTTATCATTTGTTTATATTACCTTATATTTATTTATAAACATTTTCTATATATTTAAGGATTATTTGAGTACATAATGTCATTCAATTACATCATCGCTCTCTCCTCTTTACAGTTTTATTTATTTATTTTATTATTTTTTTTTATTTTTTTTTATCAATCATGTAATGTCAATCTGAAGATTCAAAGATCCAAAATCCATTTCGATCTTCTTTAAAACTACTTTTTTGGACTACGCATTTTTGAACAGGTATCATTCTAAACTAGTCCAATCTCTTTTTTTCGTTCTCTTTATTCATTTCGAGTTCTGGGGTTTTTCGGGTTTTTTTTGGTTTCCATCTGACTTTCATTTTCGAATTCATAAGCATTTGTATTAAAATAGATTGGTTAAAGGTAGAAGTTGGTTAATTAATACACAAAAAATTTTCATCAACACTTCTCATGAGAATAGATTAGATATCATAGTTCCCATCTTCTATCTTTGTAATATCTTAAAAGTTTATTTAGTTGATTTTATAGTAAATGTTAACTAATATATAATATTTAAGGATGAAAATCAACATTTGATGGGTTTACTTAATATGATAAAAGGTAAATTATAGCAAACATCCCTCGTGCATATGCCAGCAAGCGTTTTTAGTTCCTATTTTAAAAAATTAACTCGGACAGTCCCTCGTTTGCTTAAGACTTGCACGTTTCGTCCCGCCGTATATAAAAAGAGCATTTTGCCCTTATTTATTTCTTTTTTGATGTGTTTATTAATTATTAATTATTAATCTGTTAAAAAATGTTTAATTAAATATAAACACCATCGCCACTATTGATTAAATGTCAAATTTCTTACCAGTTCTTTGTCAACTTCAGCTACCACCACCTATGACTACCATCAATCACAACCTAGCACCACTAGAAACCGCCACTTTTCACTCCTATTTCTCTCCCACCCCCTATTTTGGAAGATATGCCTTATGTTCATTAACCATTGAACAGATCTCACATTTTTTCTTCCCAAAAATCCAGCGACCCCCTAAATTTAATAAACAAGAAGCTGAAATCAAATCTAACTAAACCCTAAACCTGAAAATCAAACTATAAACCTGTAAATAGAAACCCATGAGTTGCAGTATAAGAAAGAAGATTCAAAATCAAACGCATTGGTGGTTACCCCAAATCTTGCTGCTATCGAAGAACCTCAGATCGATGATGCTGGAGAATCGGACCTCCGACAACCACCCCTTCATCTTGCACACTTTATTTCTTGTGTTTCCATCCCCAAACAGGCGATGGAGCTCGATCAGAAACCTTAGGTGGTGTTTTGAAACCCTAGGCGGCAGCAACGTCTCCATTTCTATGTAGAACCCTTAGTAAATCACCTCTACCCCTCTAAGATGCCATTGATCTAGAGTTTACTCTTCTTTTTTTCGACAACATCTCCATCAATAGTTTGGATTCAAATAAAGGTGACATGTGCGACGGAGTCAGAGAGGGACTGCCGAGAGTCTAGGTCCATACGGAGGAAGGTTCGCCGGAGGTGGAGACGATGGTGGTGGCCGACAATTTTGGTCTCTACTTTCCCTCTCATCGAATCTGTGTTTATTTCCGATTAAAAGTGTGGGGAAAGTGAAGGGGCTTTATTTAATATATATATATATATATATATATATATATATATATATATATATATATATATATATAATAATAATAATAATAATAATAATAATAATAATAATAATAATAATAATAATAATAATAATAATAATAAGGGTAAAAACATTAAATTAATTATAAAATGAAAACACAAGGGCATTATTGTCATTTAAAATTCGGAATGTACTAAGTTCGCAATAAAATCACCTTTGAGGGATGAAGCGTGCAGGTTTTAAGCAAACGAGTGATTGTCCGAATTAATTTTTAAAAATAGAAATTAAAAACGTTTTCTGACATATGCACAAGAGACGATTGGTGTAATTTATCCTACAATAAATGGGAGTGTAAGTGAAAAATAGAAAAGCAAAATGGAGTTTGGCACCATGGCATCCCACATTCGTGGATGAGGAAACAATGAAAGCATAATTTCCCATCTCTGTCAAGGGAAGTTTAGAGTGTAGAGAGAAGTTGGTACCTAACTAAGTAAGTGGGCCGCTCAAATTGGTTAGTGGGCTGAAGCCTTTTTTGTTTTCGGCTAAGTTAAATTATTTGTTACCGGTTTGAACTTTGAACCATCATTGTACGGGTTAATTTTTGGGACCGGTTGAAGATGAGACTGGTTTGGCTGGAGATTAGATGAGGATTTGCCATTTATAAAAGTAACGGATCGTCCGATCCATAGGAAAAAAATGGGACTGGTCCGGACCATCTCAAATATGCACCTCTAATTTCAGTCATTTTAATATATTGTCCTCGTTTATAAACTGGTTTTCTAAGCCCTAAAGTCAGGTTTTAACTCTTATTAGATTGATTTTTTTTCCAGCCCTTATAAATTGATTACATCCTAGCCTTCTTTAAAGGTTATTGCAAAAAAAATTCACATGGGTATTTTCAAATATAGAGGTGCGATAAAAAACCAAATCGAATAATCCAACCGAACCAAATAATTATTAGTTTATTGGGTTATTTAGTTAATTCGGTTTAGTTAACCGAATAAATGTACCTTATTTGATTTGATTCCGGTTAACTTTTCATGATTGTGTTTAAATAGGAAAAAAAACCAAATAAGTTATTTAGTTATTATATATTTGTATAGTTTATATCTTTAAAGTTAATATTTAAATTGGTAGATAGGTATTAAAAATTATTTTCATATACCATTATAAATTTATAATTGTTTATATAATATATTAAAAAGCAACAACTAATTAGCTAGATGTCAATTAACATTCGGCTATTTCTTTGCTTTTTATATATGACTAAAGTTATATTAAACCTGCTTCTATAGATTGTGCGTCTACATCAATACATCAAGTCAATATATCATGAAACACTAAATATAATATGTTATGTATTAGTGTATTTTTTTCATCCTGTAAAAGCTTAGTAAGTTTTTCTTTTTTAGTTTAATATTTATTTTTACACATACAAAATTTTTACAGGTAAACTTAACAGAATAAACCTTAAGTGAATTAACCAAAACTGATTAAATCAAACCTTATTTGGTTTGGTTATAGTTAATTTTGATATGTAAAAAAACAATAAAGTCGAATCGATTAAACTGAAAACTAAAAACCCGATGGAATAACAACCCTGGTCATATATGAACTTCCATTTTTAGACTATTGCACAATGTTTTTTGCCTTGGGCAACTAAAAATGGGAGATCATTCGAATCGAGCTATTTACAAAGATATGTTAGATTCTTTTGGAGGATAGATGTTTAAAACCATCCACAATCTATGAGATTTTACTATGGATTGGACTCTTTTTGAGTTTCGAGTTATTATTCTTCATATTGTTGAATTTTATAATTATTTTGACATTGGAAGTGTTGGTATCTAGCTTCCTGTCACTAGTTTGTTTAAATATATAACGTCCATTCAACTTAGTCAAACATTATGATATTGTAGGGTTTTATTGGTGTATCCAATATCATAGTGTATTTTGGCCGTTTTGGCAATTTTTTGGTCAAAAAACGTTCATGTTGCATTTTAAGAAGTCCATTTTTGGATAAAGCGTTATTAGGTAATTGTTTCGTTTGTGAGTGCAATAAGGACCATCTTATATGTTAATGGTATAACATCCGTCTTTGGACGGGTTGTTTTGCATCGTTATACTTTTTCATGCATTCACTATACATTAAAGGCATTTTTAAGTTACTTTCATTGAGTTTGAAGGCTGATATCTAGTGAAATTTGTGTGATTTGATCTATCATCATGTTTTTCCAACCATTTCGTTCGAGAGAGTTTAGTCATTAGATACTTTTGGCGCTATTTAGTTTTTTTGTTTCTAATGAAGGTTAGATGTTATTTTTATTGCAAGTTTTTGTTGCGTCTCAAGATGAAGTTTGTAGAAGATGTTGCCAAACCCTTTTATTCCATGGTAGTCTTGTAGATGCTAGAATACAACTTTTCTGAAAGTGTTGTAGTTGAGTGTGCTCCATGAACACTAATAGAATCCTATTATGCAACCCTATTTCATTGTTGCAAATATGTAGGATCCGAAAGAAAACCTATTTGGGATTTATTATTCGGTTATAACACCTTATTTTTTTTAGGTATGTTTCCTATTTATAAGGTTTATTTGAGTATAATTTGGAGACTTTGTAAGGTTATTTAACCAAGCCATTAAGATATACACATTTTCAATAAAAGTGTCGTTTCACAATGGTTTATTAGCTATGTAACATTTTCAGTAAGAGTGTCTTTCATAATAGTTTTTTCCCAAAATTATGTTTCCACTTGATACCATGTGGAAAGAGATCTATGGTGTTAATATTGCAACAATAAACAATAGTGACAGCAATGGAAGCATATCGCACTTCTCATAGTAGATTGTATAGCCAACACATCTCAACAATGTCATTGGTAACCGCTCGTTATATAATTATCACAATGGATCCAGAGATGGCGTGTTGTCTTTTGGTTGACAACTATAAGATGTTTCCTAGAAAGATGTAATATAGAGTTGTTGGTCTTGATAAGGATCAAAATATTCTTTAATGAAAAGAATGACTAATTCCGACAAAATAACAACCAATATAAACAAAAATAAAGAACATGTGTAAACACAATATATCTTGAAGAACCCTTCAGAGTATCATTAGATATGGAAAATTCATATATGATGCATTAAGGTTGACAGCTATTGCATGTATTGACAAAGGATCATCCTCCAAATCAAGTTATAAGTAATCTAAGCGCATGTGTTCAAACCTAATCCACAACCGATGTTCAAAATGAATGTCATTATCTTTCTTTCATCTCCATGGTAGAACCAAAGTCTATCAAAGAAGCTTTGGATCATTCAGTTTGGATTATAAAAATACCGGAGCAACAGGTAGAATTAGACTAAAATAAAGTTTCGAACTTATTCCTTCCTCCCTCATATCATTCTTATTGCAAGAACCAAATGGGTATTCTGAAACAAACTTCATGACACGTGACTTATCATCTGCAATAAGGCAAGGCTAGTAGCCAACAATTTTACATAGATTGAAGGCCTGGGCTATGATGAAACCTTCGATCCTGTTGCACGCCTTGAGGTCATTCACATATTCCTTGCATATGTGGCTCATAAAGCCTTCAAAAGCTTACTAACTGGATTTTAGACGTGCTTTTCTTAATAGTGATCTCAAAGAAGAGGTCTATCTTCAATAGCCATCGGAGTTTTTAAATTTCTCATTTCCAAATTATTATTACAAACTTTAAAAAGGTATATATATATATATATATATATATATATATATATATATATATATATATATATATATATATATATATATATATATATATATATATATATATATATATATATATATATATATATATATATATATATATATATGGATTTAAACAGGCACACAAGGCCTGGCATGAAACTCTAACATGTTTTCTTAAGCGTTTAGGTATTCCTCGATGAATTTTTGCTCTGACTCTCTTCCAAAGATCAAATAACATGCATCTTATGATTGGTCAAATTTATGTTTACAATATCGTATTTGGATTAACCGCTCCATCAATAGTCAAAAACTTTACAATGCGCATGGTTAGCAAATTCCAAATGACTATGAACCAAGAATTGAGTTCCTTTCTCAAAGTATTTTCTGTATTTTTTATTAAACATTTCTCAGCCTTTCAAACATCTTTGACTTCTTAATAGATCTTAACTATATATATATATATATATATATATATATATATATATATATATATATATATATATATATATATATATATATATATATATATATATATATATATATATATATATAAAATAAGTAAATCCTTAAGAGTATATAAGATTAGGTACCCAATGCTTAAAACTAGGTAATTTTGATTAGTGGTTTTTTTTTTTGAAAACAAAAAAAATTCCTTAAAAAACTATGTTTCCTTAATTGTTGTTGATTGTATCATTTTGAATAAAATATTCCGTATCAACTCTTGATCATCGTTGTGAAAAAATCAGAATTCACATATTCATTATAAATCGATTTCATATAAATTGGAATTCACAAAAAAAAAAAAAAAAAAAAAAAAAAAAAAAAAAAGAAGAAGAAGATTTCATACAAATATTAGTTAACAGAGTTCGCAATTGGAAACCAATGTTAATAAAAAAACGATTTCATATAAATAAGAATTCACAAATAAAGGATTTCATACAAATTTGACTTCACAGAAATCACAATTCACAAAGAAAAACAAAGAAGGTTCACTTTCCCTGCTACTGCATCCTTTGTTTTTGAATTTCAGAGTACTTCCAAGTAAGTCATTAATCTCCTATTTTATTTTTTCTGCAAGACAACGGCTTTTAGACATAATATGCAACCAAATGTTAGCTACCTCATGATGTGGTATATGGAATTAATTTGACTTTATGTAATAATGTTCACTTTCTTTTACCAGTTTGGGTATGAATTATGCAATCATTTGGAACTCGATTGAACACTTCTTTTTTATGAACCAATCTTTGAATCTTTTACCAAATTTATGCAATACTGCTTTACTTTCTTTCATCAATTAATGCAAGAAACAAAAATCATGAAATCATATTGATGAACAACTTATCGGTAAAATCCTTCATATTACATGTTTTAGGCTTATTGGAAATGACACTTTTTCTATATAAAACAGTTGCCCAACTTATATTTTGGTGAATTACTATCATTTCGTTATAGAGTGATCATATTTATAATAAAATATAAAAGTAAACACCAAATCTGTGACATACATTGCAAATTAATATAATCAATATGATGACATTTAAAAATTGTTTCCTAGCTTATATTTCGCTTTAATCTTTTATTTAGGAAGATGTGTTTTTGTGCAGACTATGATGTTTGAAACTGAAGCAACTAATTAGGCTATATAATCGTATATAAATGAAAATGTTGATACAAATGATTTCGTAGAAGGAACGTATGATTTTGAAGAAGTTAACAATTTTGATGTGAATGTTGAATTTAACAAAGACGAAGACAATGTTGAAAGGATACTAGGAAAGATTTTTGATAAACTTGAAAATGCTTATACATTTTATAATTACTACTCCTTTTTACATGGCTTTCGTAAATATGACATAGTTAAAAGCACAAAAAAAAAGTGCCTTATCGGAAGATATATGTATCCAAAAAAGAAGGTTTCAAATGGCCAAACAAATATAATTCACATGGAAAAAAGAAAAATTATCATAGAGATGTTAGAACTATGTAATATCCTTGACTTTAAGGTATTTTCAAATCCTTCATTTTCTATTTAAATATGTCATTTTGGTCCTTGAAATTGGTTGGAATGAACCCTAAGAAGCCCTAGTGGCAAATTGGTAATTTCTTGGGAGCTTGAGTTGTACGTTGGGCGTACATATGGATACGCTAAGCATACTAGGGTGCGTCCTAGTAAACTGGGCATACACATATGTATGTTGGGCGTACGTGTGTCCGGGTGAAAACCCTAATTTTTAGGGTTTGTAGATTATTTAAGCATCTTTATAGACCCTTCCCCCATCTTTCAAGCCTCTAAGTTCTAGAATCGTTTTTGGCAAACCCTAACTTCTGTGTATTTAATCTAAGCGTGTATTTCTTATGTGGTTGAAGAAGAAGAAGTTGCATCAAGGTTGTTAGAAAGTGAAGCAAGCTAGTAGTTCTTGGATCATGACTTCATCAAGAAGCTCTAGAAGGTAAACAGTTACCCCCTTTATGCTTGGTTTGTGTAGATCTCATCTTGGTAGCTTTACGGTGTTATTCTTCTCCCAAAAGTCTCGTTGATATGCATGTTTTTTATTGGACATGTTAGGCTGTCCTTTCAGACCGTAGGATGGGTCCTAAGAAATAAAAATGAGGTACCTTTAGCTAGTTTGGTTCCTTGTTCTTTGTAAGAGGTCTTAATGGATTAATACCATGTATTAAGGACTTTTTGGATGTCCAAAGACTTAAAGTTTGAGACTTTATGATGCTAGAGTACTTTTGAGTCATGGATCTGAAGTTTGAGCTTAGGTGCTTAATCCATTAAGCACTTATAAGGATTTTAAGACATGCAAGGGTACGCCCTGAGAAAGACGATGTACGCCGCGCGTACCGGGTGAACACCCTGATGGTGGTCAATGCAAGGCAGAGTACGCCCAACATACCAAAGGGTTACACCCCGAGTACGCCCAACATACCAAAGGAAGAGTACGCATATTCCAATTGTTAATTGGATTTTTGTTTACTATGATAGGTCGGCATTTTTCCATGAGTCGGCAATCAGAGGTTTCAGTGCAGTTTGACATTGTGAAGTGAGTTTTCCTCACTATAATTTTGTTGGGTTTTGAGCACTATAACACTCCTATGGTACACATGTAACCCTACATGCTTTAGATCTATGTTTTCTCTAATTATACATGCATTTTCAATTTTTCCAAAGCATACATCCTCACTAGTATACAATAGAGGGTGTATAACATAAAAACTAGTTTAGATGAATACCTCTTGATGTAGGGTGTAGTCCTTGGCCTTTGAAAGCTTTAGCATCTCAAGTGTGATGCATCTAATGTGTCACAAACACCAAATGCAAGAGGAGGCTGGAGAGAATAAGTTACTTAGAATAAAATCAATATCGAACTCTAAGAATGATGGTGTAACCGATTTTGGTCATGAGGGGTTCCTTTTATAGTGCTAGGGTTACCTCTTTACAAACCCTAATGACCTTTCATATTACATAGGATCCATGGGTTAAATCCCATGGACTATCACATTGGTTTAGCCCATCGTTAATAACCATGGATCATTGGCCCGCACAATAAGAATCATTGATTTACATAATCAATCCCCATATATTTAATTAGACTCTTTTGATCACAAAATTTATTCCAAATTAAGTCTGGATCAATACTAATTAAATAATATGATTTCTAAATTAGTATATTTTAATTATAATATATTAATAGATCACAAATAACCTTATTTTCAAAATTCCATCCTATCAAATTAGGCAACCCATGTTATAATCGGGTCAAGTACATCCCAGTTATAGTTATGGGCTTAGACTCCAAATTCAACAGTCTCCCACTTGGATAAGTCTAATAACTATAACTGCCAATGCGACTTTAAGATCCGACTTAGTAATTGTAGCTTTCTAAATCCGTTGTCTACTCTAACCCCGTAAGTGATGCGTCCTTTAGATAAGGGATCATATATTCCTCTCTTCTCAAGATATATATGCAGACAAATACATGGAACATAGTCATACTTATTTTCCTGCAATTTGTTTCTCGATTTCCGATTCGTCTGACATAGAACATAACTAAACACATCAGTTTATTTCTGACTGGGCCTGACACATAGTCAAAACAGAATCATTGAGGGGCCCAAGATATTGCTTTTAATCCTCTTAGGATAAAAGGAATAGATAAACTTCGACTTTATATTCTTGTACTAACTACTCATCAAATCATGCATAATGATATGTTTTATAACATTAAGTTATTGATGCGTTTTCATGCCATCAATGCACAACCAATTCGCAGTCAACAACTCATATATCTAGGTTTGAGGACTATATGATATTATCGTCTTACAATCACTCGTGATAAATTCCATGAAGTGATTTAGGTGAGCGTGGGTTTAATCCAATACTCATATCTTAATTCAAGATCACTCATGAATGGTGTAGCAAACTTTTGCTATGTATAACGCCTTAGAGAATCTACAAGCCAACTCATGATAGTCGATCCTCATACCTACTTCCAAAGTATGATTGACTGTGGATAGTTTGAATAATCTTATTATTCTGGAAGTCAAAACATGTAAAGTAAAACAATAGTGAATAATTGACACAAGATAGTAACTTTACTAAAAAAAACTCTTTTTATTTAATCATCAAATGTCAATTACAATTTAGCTATTACAAGTTTCTATTTATCTAATCACTAAAACTAATATTTTCTGTTAGCCTAATACCCCTTGCATGTTCCAAGTGCTTAGCCCTACTTAATCCCTTTGTAAGGGGATTTGTTGGGTTGTCCTCTGATGATATCCTCTTCACCATGAGGTATCCTTCTCCTACTTGATGTCTTATGAAGTGTTACTTCCTGTTGATATTCCTGGATCTACTATGATCTATCGGTTCCTTGGTCAAGGCAACCACCCTTCATTATCGCAGAAGATCTCCACATTCTACTTTATGGATGTTATAACTCCAAGGTCTCCGATGAAGTTTTTCAACCATGTAGCCTCCTTCGATGATTCACTTGCTGCTATGTACTCTGATTCGCACGTTGAATCAGCTACAGTCTCCTGCTTGGAACTTTTCCATGTTATCGACCCTCCATTATGGGTAAACACACAGCCCAACTGAGAGCTGAAGTTATCTTTGTCGGTCTGAAAGATGTCGTCACTATACACTATCACTCTCAAGTCATCACTCCCACAGAGGGTAAGGACCCAGTCCTTAGTCTTCCACATGTACTTAAGAATGTTCTTAACCATAGTCAGTGAGATTTACCAGGATTCCCTTGATATATGTTGCTCATGCTCAAAGCAAAGGCCACATCGGGGAGAGTACAAGTCATAGGATACATGATCGAGCCAACTACGGAAGCATATAGTACTCGACTCATTTCTGCTATCTCAGCGCCTATACTCGGACTCTGAGTCTTACTTAGTTTTGTATTACTTTGGATAGGTAAGTCACCTTTTTGGAGTTCTCCACACTAAAACGTTTCAACACCTTGTCCAACTAGGTACTCTGACTAAGTCCTATTAGTATTTTACTCTTGTTTCTCAATATCCTTATCCCTACTATGTAAGCAGGTTCCCCAAATCCTTGATAACGAAACACTTCCCAATCCAGGACTTAACCTCCTGTAATGTTGGGATGTCGTTTCCTATGAGTAGTATGTCATCTACAGACAACACCAGAAAACTAACTATACTCCCACTAGCTTTGACATATACACATGACTCATCCTCGTTTCTCAAAAATCCAAACTCTTTGACTTTCTCATCAAAACAAAGATTACATTTGCGAGATGCTTGTTTCAATCCATATATTGATTTTTCAAGCTTACACACTCTATTAGGGTAATTTGCATTGACAAAACCCTCTGGCTGACTCATGTAAACATCTTCAGCCACCTTTCCATTAAGGAAAGCGGTTTTGATATCCATTTTCCATATTTCATAGTCATAAAATGCAGCTATGGCTAGCATAACCCTTATAGATTTAATTTTCGCTACTGGTGAGAAGGTCTCATGATAGACAACTCCATGAGTTTTAGTAAAGCCCTTCGCAACCAGTCGCGCCTTATATGTGTGTACTTACCCATCCATGTCGGTCTTCTTCTTGAAAATCCATTTTCACCCGATTGTCTTACGATCCGGTACACTGTCAACAAAGTTTCAAACTTGATTTTCATACATGGAATGAATGTCGCTGTCCATAGCCTATTTCCATTTTGCAAACTCAGGGCCTGCCATGGCTTCCTTGTAGTTGTTAGGTTCATCCAGATTTATCAGTGTGCTATTACTGATAAATGTATCACCTTCACCTGTTATATGAAAACCATATAACACAGGTAGAACACTAACTCTATTGGAATACATCATAGGTACGGACTCATCAATTGGTTCTACCGGAGTTTCCTTCTCTGGTTGAGTGCTAGTGTTTGAGGTTTTTTCATCACTTAACTCTTGAAGCTCTTCAAGGTCAATTTGTCTCCCACTATCCTCTTGGCATATGAGTTCTCTCTCTATCTCTCTCTCAAAAAACCCCTCTCCTTTGAACGAAGACAACATTATCACCCAGTCTATAGAAGATATACCCAATGGACTTCTGCGCGTAGCCGACGAAAATACATCGCTCACTATGAGGTTCGATCTTGTGGTGAGTTTCTTTTCTTAGAAAATCCCAAACTTTGATGTGATCCAACGTGGGAACTTTCCATGTCCACAACTCGTGAGGTGTTTTAGCAACCTTCTTATTAGGGACTATATTAAGGATATGGGCGGCAGTCTCTAAGGCATACCCCCAGAATGAGATAGGTAACGAAGCTCGACTCATCATGGAACAAACCATGTCTAATAAGGTTCTATTGCGCCTCTCAGCCACACCATTAAGTTGTAGTGTCCTAGGTGGCGTTAGCTATGAAACAATTCCACATTCCTTAAGAAAGTCAAGGAACTTGATACTAAGATACTCTCCTCCACGATCGGGTCATAGCATCTTTATCTTCATGCACAATTGATTCTCCACTTCCTGCTTAAACTCTTTGAACTTTTCAAAGATTTTTGACTTTTGCTTGATTAGTAGATATATCCATATCTACTATAATCATCAATAAAAGTCACCTAGAAGCGGTTAGGATTCCTTGTAGTGATTCTGAATGGTCCACACACATCATTGTGTATGAGATCTAACAAACCTTCACCCCTTGCACAAGTACCAGTGAAGGGTGACTTTGTCATCTTTCCACATAAACAACACTCATATGTGTCATCTGACTTCAAGTCGAATGACTCCAAGACTCCATCCTTTTGGAGTTGGGCTATGCGCTTCTTGTTGACATGTCCAAGACAACAATTTCATAAGCATGCCTTGTCCAAAACATTCGACGAATCAATATTCAACACATTATTTCCTAGGTTATCTACAACCATCACAATTTCATATATATATATATATATATATATATATATATATATATATATATATATATATATATATATATATATATATCATTGCAAGGTAATTCTTCAAAATAAAATACACCTTTATAATAAGCATTAATACCACCAATTTCATTATTAAATGTCAACTAAGTATCGTAAGTAAATTGCTTCCGGTTGTTCAATGATTTGATAACCAGAGTCATTCTTTGAGAAATGATCACTATGAGTCAGACTCAATAAAATTTGATCAATCCTTTTTTCTTTCGTAAAGGTGGAGAACTAAACCAAGAAATCTCTTTTTTCATCATCAATTGAATCGTTGTTTGCAACCCAAGATTCTATTTTATCATCAATCCAGTCCCCATTCATGTTTTTTCTTTTTCTTATCAATGAATAGATCTCTTTACTTGTATGACTTAGATGTCTCGTAACTTTGTTTATACAAACTATGAAAGGAAATAATGTTTCTCGCCATATTGGCCGAGTAACAAAAATTATTCAAATCTAAATTTAAACCATTACTAACCAATAATGAATAAACTCCAATCTTGGTCACATGCGACACTTTCCTATTTCCCATGATTAAGTTTATCTTCTCGTGCTCCACATCCCTACTTCTTTTTAGTCACTGCAAATCAGAACAAATGTGAAATCCACAACCTGTATCAAGGACCCAAGAATTAGCATGTGATTAGCTATTAGATTGAATAGTGTAAATACTTGTGAAGGTGGGTTTATCTTCCCATCATTAATATCCTGCAAGTATTTGGGACAACTTCATTTCCAGTGCCCTTTTCATGACAATGGAACCACTCTGCATCCTTCAGATTGGTAGAGGGATTAGCAGAACCAACTTTGGTTCCACTTGAAGAGGATCCATCAATAGACTTTCCATTGCGGCTCTTGGAAGGAGCCTTCCTCTTCTTTCTCTTCCCATGTCCAATTTCCAGAACAGGGGCAGAAGTAGTAGTAGTAGGAGTAAGTACAACCGACTTGCCTTTCAAGGTGCTTTCTGTAGTTCTTAGAAGGCCTTGAAGCTTGCTAAAAGTGACCTCCTCCTTGTTCATATGATAGATTATATGAAACTGATCATAACAAGAAGGTAAAGAGTGTAGAATTATGTCTATGGCCAACTCTTAATCAAAATTGACATTCAATTTTAGCAAGAACTCCACATATCTTTGCATCTTCTGCAAGTAGGCCGCGATGGACTCTTCATCTTTCATTTTGGTTGTGGTGATGGAGGCAATAATCTCATACATTTCCTTCTGAGCACTTTGATGGTATATTTCCATCAAAACTTGATACATTTCAATAGGATAGTAGTCATCATAGGAATTTTGTAGCTCAACAGTCATGGAAGCAATCATTAGACACGACACCTTTATCGAATCCCTCTCATGAGTAGTGTGTTCAACGATCTGTTCAGGAGTAGCAGTGGTTACATCTATCTCCTTAAGCTTTTTATCTAGTAAATATTATCTGTCCTCATAGCGAATAGTCATTCGGATGTTTCGAATCCAATCATTGAAGTGCGAACCATCAAAAATGACCCTCCCACATAGGTTCATGAGGGAGAAAGAGCCTGAAGGGATTGGTTTTGAAGCATTGTTTGGGATAGACATCTAAAAAGAAGAAGAAAAATTTTTAGATTAGATGAGAATCCTTAATATAACATCCAAATAAAATATTAAGGCTAGGACCCAAAACAATATTCTACAATTGCAAAGAGGGATGTCGTAATCCAATCGTAAAATATTTGAAGGTAGGTAAATGACGATTTACCAATTTCCACCATGAAAACCGAATTAGATTATTAAGTTTTAATTGGATTAAAATTCCTAGATCCTTTGAGATTCATTGAACTTTTCAATGATATGTTTAAATCTCGATTGTGCCCTTCAAGTTTGTAACTGGGATGCCGAGGATCACAAACAAGGTCTGAATAACCATGCAAATTTGCTTGGTACACCCGTTGTTACAAATCACCTAATCAATGTGTCGGTTAACCATGCATGCTCCATTAATCTATGATTAACGTCAAGTTACCCTTTGCCACACATTGTCAATCCCAGATTAGTGTGCCGATTAACCACACACACTCCACTAACGACTTAGCAAGATACAAAGTGTAATTTCATGGATTAGCACCATTTTCACATTTTTCCTAAAGTAACTAAGATTGAGAATTTAATAAATGTTACTTTGATAATTATCATTATACTTTTAATGAGAATTAATGTCCTATCCTACCTGTTCGGCTAACAACCGTCCACCATTTAAGGAAATGATGGGTGAGAGTGAACACCCATTAAACTACCATTTTATAGGCAGTAACCTTCTACCCCCCCCCCCCCCTTAATAGATCGGCTTCGTGAATGAAGCCTACTAACGGTAAGAATGACTTGTCTTATATATATATATATATATATATATATATATATATATATATATATATATATATATATATATATACACATACATACATACATACATACATACATATATATATATATATATATATATATATATATATATATATATATATATATATTAAACTTATAATATTTTAAAGTATAAGGGTTGAATTTTAGCTTTTAAAACTATAGGGTTTGGAATTAAAGTTTCATTGGTGAGACTTTACAAATTTCAAAACTTGAGGGCAAGTTATGAAACTTTGTCAAAAGTCTTGTTTTCCATAACTTTTGAGTTTAATGCATTTTTAAAGATGAGACTTTTTATTTTCTGTAACTTGAGGACAAGTTATGGAGGTCATTAGAATTTATTTAGATCAATTTTCAACAACTAAATTTATCATATAATTCAAGATTGATCTAACTAAACTCATAAACAATATAATATCAAGTCAACAATTTGCAAGCAACTTTGTTTATCATATAAATCAACAATTATCTTAAAACTTTGACAATTATCATGTGATTGGATGAGCATAATCACTATCATATCATAAAAAACAGACTTAATAATGTAATACAGTTTGTAGTAGTGATTCCAATCCAATCTAGGCCAAGAAAACCTGAAATTTTGCAAACAGAGCCATGAACTCGTCGAGAGCAGGAAATGACTCGTCGTGTTGCCCTGTTACTAAGTGGAATTGTCGAGTTAGCCAGTAAAATCAGCGAGTTCATCAGTCAGCGGCCATAAAATTGATTTTTTTGAACGTTGAAATTTAACAAGCATCAAGTATAACAGAAAACAACCCTCGGCTCTGACACCACTATTGGGTTTTCAGCACTATAACACTTCTATGGTGCACATACAACCCTAGATGCTTTGGATCTATATTTTCACTAATTATACATGCATTTTCAATTTTTCCAAAGCATACATCCTAACTAGCATATAATAGACGGTATAGAACATAAAAACTAGGTTAGATGAATACCTCTTGATGTAGGGCGTAGTCCTTGGCCTTTGAAAGATTTAGCACCTCGAGTGTGATACCTCTAATGTGTCACAAACACAAAATGAAAGAGGAGGCTTGAGAGAATAAGTTACTTAGCACAAAATCAATATCAAACTCTAAGATTGATGGTGTAACCGATTTTGGTCATGAGCGGTTCCTTTTATAGTGCTAGGGTTACATCTTTGCAAACTCTAATGACGTTTCATATTACTTAGGCTCCATAGGGGTAAACCTCCATGGACTATCCATGGAATATCACATTGGTTTAGCCCATCCTAAATAACCATGGATCATTGGCCCACACTATAAGAATCATTGATTTACATAATCATTCCCTATATATTTAATTAGTCTCTTTTGATCCCAAAATTTATTCCAAATTAATTCTTGATCAATACTAATTAAATAATATGATTTCTCAATTTATATATTATACTTATAATATATTAATAAATCACAAATAATTTTATTCTCAAAATTCCATCCTATCAAATTGCACTGATGAAGGCAATCCAAAAGGACCATGCTAGAATTGGGTCAATTACATCCCAGTTATAGTTATGGGCTTAAACACCAAATCTAACAACTTTCAGGTCAAAGGCGCCAAGGCTGACCCATTAGTTTGATGTCCTTATATTGTTTATATGTTGAGTATGGTATAGATATGCATGTTAGTCTTGTTATGCTATTCAGATAGATCTGTAGGTCTACCTGTGATATTGTTTGTTTATCTGTATATCATATTGTCTGTTATATGTGGACATATTATGTGGGTTGGGTTGAGGCTGTACTACTTCGTGCTCTAGCCAAAAAACCCTGGAGTATGTCAAATATGACCTGAGATCCCGAGAGGGCATGTTAGACTCATACTGAGTAGTCATGAGCATTCTAGATAGGAGTTGAGGACCGAGAACGGTATGCCAGACTCATACTGAGGCCTTAGCGGTATTCAGCCCAAGGATTGACCAGGCTGGGGAGCAAGCCAGACGTAAGTTGTGGGTTGAGGGAAAGCAAGATGAAAGACCCTCACTTTCATAATATTAAAACATTTGTTACTCCAAAACATGCTACATGCATATTTACAAATAATATTTTACATTGATAATTTATTTACAAATGACTAGATACAAACCGACTAAGTTTAAGTTTATTACAAAACTACCTAGGATATTGTATATTTTATACATACTAAAACTTAAATACAAAAGTAATAGTATAAGCTATTTTAATTCTTCCAACAGTATAAAGCTATACTGGATGCTTATTGCCTGCAATATATTAAAACATTGAGAGGGTAAGCGGTGACGCTTAGTGAATTCAATAATCGATACAATATAACGTTATGCCATATATATACTTCAATATGGCAGAAGCAAAGAGGAACAAGAAACAACAAGGGCATATGTGAATCATGTGACAAACTTTCCATGTCAATCAATGACTTGATTCAAAAATATACAATCAATGAGACATAATAATTTCCAGACTTGATATACATCAATAAAGCTTCGGCCCAAATGGCACAGAAGACATACAATTTCTTATTAACATTTTGGTAGATTTCAGGCTTATAGCCCTGTCTAACCATTTGCAAACACCATAGAATAGAAATCATTCTCTTACGGAGACATGTTCTACATGGCCAGAGGCTACATACCAGTACCAACGTGAATCTAAGTCCTTTCACTGATCACATGATCAAAGGTATTTCTTTGCTATTAAAAATAGCGAATAAAAATAACACGGGAAAATAACTCGGAATAATAACACCGAAAAGCACATAGCACATATAACACATAACATAGAATTGTTCCTATATATTAAACTCACTTTGAAGTAACCGCAGGTTAAAATAGTAATTTGGGCAGCACTTCATTACTACAAATAGCTTTCTTCTATAAAAACAGGTAGCTTTCTTGAAAACCAGGCTTTACGAAGGTAGGGTTTCAAACCGAAAAGATAAATTTATCGGGCTTCTCGGGCACTTTGGGGCATGTTTCGGGTGCTAAAATTGATATCGGGGTTTCGGGGGATGTCAAAATAGCTAAAATATGGAATTAGGGGTGAAAAGGGGCAAAATCTCCAAAATACCCGGGAAGGCTCGCAGCGAGGGAGAGAGACACGCAGCTGATGCGAGGCATCTTAGACGTCGCCTAGGACACCGAAAGGCGCGTTGGATGATTACCAGACCAAAATTCGGTCCAATCTGAAGGCGACACGCGACTACTGTTCATGCGAGGTGATGTGACATCTTCGAATAAGAACCTTATCCTTGCGAAAATTCTCAAAAATTGTACCCAAATCTTCTAAAATCCGTAAATTTTGGATACAGACTCTATTTTTGACATTCTTTATATGCACGCATAGCTAAAATTATGCTCTACAACTTTCGTTTAGACTTTGTTGGCTAATTTTGAATTTAATTTTAATATTATTATTTTTAACAGACCGGGATAGGAAAATCCGTTAAAAAATCATAAATTCTTCATCCGACATTCGATTTCGTCAGACTTTTTACCGTTGTACTACTAATGATGAGACCTTCAATTCTCGTTTAGGTTGTGTTGGCTAAAAATCACTCGATCTAAAATTCGAGTTTTTAGTTGTCTACTGCTAAGCTGAAACTTAGAAAAATCATAAATTCCTCATACGAAGTCACAAAGACTTCTCGGTTTAACGAATACTACGAATTTCATTTAGATTACTAAGGCTAAAAAGTACTTTATCGAAAACATACTTTTTACATCATTCGGCGTCGTGCCGGTTTTGTTGCGGATCTTCGATTGGTCATAACTTCTTCGTTGTAACTCAGATTTTGACGAGGTTTTCACCTAAATGTTTCTAACGAAATTCTCTATAAATTTAAATAATAAAATTGAACTTATTAGAAATTTTATATTTTCACTAAATTTCACTATTTGGCTTTTAACTGGAATCTCATAAGACTCCCAATATTTTATGAGTGATTCTAAACATAGTTTTACTTTATTTCTAGTAAAACCCATCTGTTAGAACTCAACATTCAAATTTACATAATATTTCGTAATATTATTCACTTTTATAATTTACAATGCACGATAACTGAACGTGTATGTTACACCAGACTTATGATGTGGGCTCAGGGGTAATCCGGTTTGTTAAGTTGTGGAGATATTACATGTTGTTATTGTTTTTGTGTTATTTGTTATGTACCAGTATATTGGGGGAACTCACTAAGCTCTGGGCTTAAAATTTTTGATTATGTTTTAGTTACCTCAAAGGATCGTGGGAAGGCGAAGGCGTGATCGTGCACCTCTTCGATTATTTTTTTTCTTCGATTTTGGGATTTCTCTGATGTGAAACTTATTCTGAAAACAATTTGTAAACAATGGCAGTTTTGGGTTTGTTTAACATGTTTAAATTTTTCAAGAATTTTATGAATGTTACAAACTAGATGCTAAGCAAAGCTTCAAATTACAAGACAAGGGGATGGGAATTGGTTGGTTGACTTATTTAATGACACATATAATCGTGAATTGACCATGATACCAACGGAGGTGATGAAGCATCGATCTCATTGCAATTCTTTCATGTATCAAGCAAATGAATCGTTTCAAGAGATATAATGATGATATGTGATGGTTTGATGAGCAAAAGAAAAACTAGATGATTGTTGACATTCGTGTTTGGTCAACTGCACCTTTATCATAAGTTGGACACAAACGGTGTATGAATAATTGTAACATACACGTTTTGAAATCGTGTTTTGTAATGAATAAAATTGTGAAATACTATGTGAAATTGAGTGTGGAGTTCTAACAGATGGTTTTTACCAGAAATGAAGTAAAACTATGTTTAGAATCACTCAGAAAATATTGGAAGTCTTATGAGATTCCAATTAAAAGCCAAATAGTGAAATTTAGCAAAAATATAAAATTTTAAATAAGTAATATTTTATTATTTGATGTTGTAGAGAATCTTGTTAGAAACTTGTAGGCGAAAACATCGTCGAAATCCGAGTTATAACGAAGAAGTTATGACCAACCGAAGATCCGCGACAAAACCGGCACGGCGCCGAATGATGTAAAAAGTGAGTTTTTGATAAAATACTTTTTAGCCTTAGTATTCTAAATGAAAGTCGTAGTATTCGTTAAACTGAGAAATTCGATAAAAAGAACGCCAAAATCTGACTTCTTATGAGGAAGTTATGATTTTTCGAAGTTTCAACTTAGCAGTAGACAGCTAAAACCTTGAATTTTAGATCGAGCGATATTTGAACGATACATCCTAAACGAGAATCGAAGGTCTTGTCATTTGTGTACAACGGTAAAAAGTCTGAGAAAAACGGATGTCGGATGAAGAAGTTATGAATTTTTAACGGATTTTCCTGTCCCGGTCTGTTAAAAATAATAATATTAAAAATAAAGTCAAACTTAGCCGACGATGTCTAAACGAAAGTTGTAGAGCGTAATTTTAGCTACGCGTACATATAAAGAACATCAAAAACGGAGCTTGTATGCGAAGGTTATGGATTTTAGAAGTTCGGGGCCCGAAAACCGAGAATTCTTGCATGAACAGTGTCGGCCATGTCACTTCGCACGAAGCAGCAGCGTCACCAGAGACGTGGCCAAACCCGAAGCATGCGCATGTCTCAAGTTAATTCGCCGAGGCCAAGGTCCAGCAGGAACGAGACACGTCTCGCATCGGTGGCCATTCCGATGCGAGACATGTCTCGCCTACCAGCCTCGCATCCGAGCCACACTATCCGAGCCTCGCATGCGCTCCAGCTCCCCTCCTCTCGCTTCGTGGCCTTCGCTTCTCCTGCCGCGTTCCCCTCGCTACTGATGCCACCGAGCTGCTTCGCTGCCTGCTTCCTTCCCAGCCGACTTCGGCCTCGGCCCTATATAAAGGGAGGCTGCGAACCTTGCCGACTAACTTTGGAAATTTGCCGCTTTTAGCCCCTCTTTCCATATTTTCTTCATTTTGACTTTCCCCGAAGCCTCGGTATCAATTTAAGCACCTGAAACACGCCCCGAGACCCCCCGAGAAGAACGGAAGTTTTATCTTTTCGGTTTTGAAGCCCTACCTTCGCAGAGCCTGGTTTTCAATTAAGCTCCCGGTTTTCAACATAGAAAGTCATATTTAAAGCCGAAGTGTTGCCCAAATTACTATTTTAACCCCCGGTTAATATAAGGTGAGTTCGGTTAACTTAAGGTGAGTTCAATATATAGGAACAATTGTATGTTATGTGTTATATGTGCTATGTGCTTTTCAGTGTTATTATTCTGAGTTATTTTCCTGTGTTATTCGCTATGTTTATAGCAATTGTAATACCTTTGACCATGTGATCAGTGAAAGGACTTAGATTCACATTGATGCTGGTACGTAGCCTCTGGCCATGTAGAGCATGTCTTCGTAAGAGAATGACTTCTATTCTATGGCATTGGCAAATGGTTAGACAGGACTATAAGCCTGAAATCTAACAAGATGTTAATCAGAAATTTGCATGTCTTCTATGCCATTTGGGCCAAAGTTTTATTGAAGTATATCAAGCATTGAAAAGTATATTTTTGAATAAAGTCTTTGATTGATATGAACGCTTGTCACATGATTTCACATACGTCTTGTTGTTCCTCTTTGCTTTTGCCACATTGAAGTATATATATGGCATACGTTATATTGTATCTATTATTGAACTCACTAAGCGTCAACACTTACCCTATCAATGTTTATCAATTGCAGGTGATAAGTAACTAGTATATTCATATACTACTGAAAGATTTAGAATAGTTTGTAATAGTACTTTTGTACTACAGTTTATGTTTGTATAAATTACAATATCCTGGGTAGTTATGTAATATATATAACACTTTGTAATAGACAGTTTGTATCCAATAGTTTGTAATTCCCTTTATCAATGTAAAATATTGCTTTTATGAATATGCAAATAGCATGTTTTGGAATAATGATATTGTGAAGTATGAAAGTTTGGGTCTTTCAAAAATATGAAAGTTGGGGTCTTTCAATAATCTATAAGCTATTGATGCTTCTTAACAATTTTAAATTTTTAATGAAATTTGTTGATTGTTTTATGATTTGTGTTTAAAACTAAAATTTAGTTGCCACTATGTGTTTCACGCGGTAGTAGCATAACTATAATTGATATGTACTTGACCTAATAGTAGCATGGTCCGTTTTGGGTTGCATTCACCAGAATAATTTCATAGTATGGATATTTGAGAAAAAGGTTATTTGTGATTTATTAATATGTTACAAGTATAATATATTAATTGAGAAATCATATTATTTAATTAGTATTGATCAATAATTAATTTGTAATTAATTTAGTGATCAAAAGAGACTGATTAAATTAACGGGGACTGATTATGTAAATCAATGATAAATATAGTTTGGGCTAATGATCGATGATTGATATGTGATGGACTAAGCTTATGAGATAGTCCATGAAGTGTTAGTCCAAACCAATTATTAGATCATAAGCCTAAGTTTAAGAATTAGGGTTTACAAGCGACTCTTGGAATTCTAAACTATATATGTAACCTCTAATCCCGTAAAATCGTGACCAATAGTATTCTAAGAGGATATAGCCGATTTTTGGTGCTCTAAGCTCTCTCTCATTGTCATCCAATTGTTGGTGGTGTTTTTTGAAATATTTGAGGCATCACACATGAGGTGCTAAGTTCTTGAAAGGCCAACTTCTACAAGCTACAACAAGAGGTAATCATCTAACTAGCTTTTGTGATTTAAATATCAAAATTGTATTCTAGCTAGGCTTCATGCTTTGGAAAAATAATATTGCATGTATAACTAGAGAAAACATAGATCCAAAGCATTAAGGTTGCATGTGCACCATTGGGATGTTATAGTGCTAAAAACCCAATAGTGGTATCAGAGCCTAGGGTATTTTTTGTTAGATAGATGTATTCGTTAACTGTTCAAAGAGGAAGAAAATTGAAATCTGCACTCTGACTGCTAGACTCAACAAGTCCATAATGGGACTCGACGAGTTCATTGCCTGACTCGACGAGTTGGATCATCTGTTTGCAAATTTTTCGTTTTGTTTTTGCCAGAATTGGATTAGGATCATTATCTTGAACTATTTTATATCAAAAAATTTGTTTTTTCTTATATGGTAGGGATTAACCACATCCAATTAAAGATAAATTGTCAAATGTTAAGATAATTACTACTTTTATATGATAAACTAATTATTTGTATTATTTGATTTAGATTTATCTTACTATATAGGTTATATAAGGTCAAATTGGTAAAAGATAAAATGATTATTTTATTATTTTAAAATCTGATCTAATTGTTGTTGAAGAGTTACAAAACTTGTCATCAAGTTTTGCAACTCAAAAGTTTTTTTAAGGAGTTACAAATCTTGTGATCAAATTTGGAATGCAAAAGGTTTTGAAGAGTTTCAAAACTTGCCTTTAAGTTTTGGAATTTGAAAAATATCATTTATGAAATGTTAAATTCTGAAACCCTAGTATTTTAAAAACTTAAAATACATCCTTTTGGTTTCATAATTTAAATTAGAATTAATAATTAATTGAAAGATTAATTAAGAGAGTATTATGAAATCAATAATAACATGGTGTAAGTTTAAATAAATTAAGAGTATAATTTATTAACAGATTAAACCACCAAATATTTTAAATATGTAAAATACACCCTTATACTATATAAAATTAAAAGTTTAATACATTATATATGTATAAGTAAAAGGTCAGTCTTACCGTTAGTAGACCTTATTCACGAAGCTAGTATATAAGGGGTGTTTAAGGAAATTGCTTATAAAATGGCGATTGAATGGGTGTCCACTCTCACCCACCGCACTCTTGATTGGTGGAGGGTCATTAACCGAACAGGTTTGATAGGACATTTAGATCGTCATTAGAAGCATAATTAAATATAAAGTAACTAAATCTTTTATAAATTCCTAATCTTAGTTACTTAGGAAAAATGTGAATTTTATGCTAACCCGTGAAAGTTCATGTTGCACCTTATTGGTCGTTAGTGGAGCATGTGTAGTTAACCGGCACACTAATATGGGAATAATGAAGGATGGAAATGGGTAACTCATAAATTATCGTTGATCAATGGAGCGTGTGTGGTTAACTGGCACATTGATTAGGTGATAAATGGCTTCGAGAGTACCAAGTTAATTTTCATGTTTATTTGTGATCCTCGGTATCTCAGTCATAAACATGAACGGTATAATCGAGATTAAACATGCCATTGAAAAGTTCAATGAATCTCAAAAGATCTAGGAGTTTCATTTAAAACTTAATTTATTTAAAATTTTGTTTCGTGGTGGAATTTCTAAATCGTCATTTACCTACCGATAAATAGTTTGCAATTGGATTATGGCATCCCTCTTCAGAATTGTAAATTATTGTTTTGGGTCCTAGCCTTAATATTTCATTTGGGTGTTATATTAAGGACTTAGATCAACTTAACTTGAATTTCTCCTTTGTAGATGTCTAGTTTTGACAACTATGGTCTTCCCGAATCTTATGGAAAAGCTTTCCTCATGAAGATGATGTTCCTAGAAATCATACTTCACTTGCTCCACCTTCTCCAATAGTTCTCCCTGACCCAGATGTTCGTCGACATGAAAAGTTCAAGGTCACTCAAGCCCTGTTGGCTAGCAAACATAAATATGGAAGTCTGTGTGTGCACACGTCTTGGAGATGAAGTCACACATTGACAAGCTAGGAATATTGGGTGTCGATGTCTTAAGGAAGATGGATGTTGACATTGTTCTTCAATCACTTCCCGAGTCATATAGTGAGTTCATTAAATATTACTATACGATAGACCACGGCATGACCCTCATTGATCTAACATATTTGCTAATTGCTGCTGAATTAGCAATTATTTGGCGCACTGGTAATGCAAATTTGTTACGATTAAACCACTTAGTATTTTAAAAGTTTAAAATACACCCTTATACTATATAAAATTAAAATTCATATATTATATATATGTAAAAGATAAGTTAGTCTTACTATTAGTAGGCCTCATTCAATGGAAAAACTACTTCCCAAACTTCTATGGACATTGACAATGGAAACATTAGAAGTCCAAAAAAGTCTTCTCTTCCCAATGGAAAGGGGTCGACCATGGTCAAACCATTTGACCAAATGGTAACGAGAAAGGCTAAGTCCGAGATAGTCTCGTGTGCCATTCCAAAAGATTCAGTTTGTTTCTACTTCCAAGAGAAGGGGCATTGGATGCGAAGTTGTCGTATATACCTGAAGGATCACACGGATGGTAAAGTCAAAGTGTATGACTCTGCTTAGAGTAAGTCCACTATCTAACTCTATTAAGTTCCTAATTGAAGATTCTTAATACATGGTGTGATGAGATTACATTTTGATGTTTTGTAGAATCGAAGAAGAGAAAGGAAGCTTAAAGAAAGAGCATGATTCGACGATCAGAATTTTGAAGCTTCTTAGGAATTATGATAGATTACTTCGGAATATATAGAAGCAGTTTTTATATGTAGTAGCATTGTAAGGACAAGTTTTCTACATTTTATAAATAACGAAAACTTTTGATTTTATTTTATACTTCCTTGCAATGACATTTGTGAAAACTGATATTTATAAGTTTCTAGTTTTAGCAATATGGATTTGATTCTTTCATTTGTGGTAGTGTCAAAATTTACCAAATAATTGAAAATTCTCATCACCCACATTTTCAATTGAACAAAAATTTGGAATCATGCAACTAGTATTGTGTGATGAATGAGAAATTTTCATTTTTGGGAAATTAAGACTAATTCCTTGTTCATATATAGATGTGAGTTAAGTAAAGGACTAGGAGATCTAGTAGACATTGTTGTGCACCGATCAGGTGCACCACAAAGAACAATAAGAGTATTCATCATGATTTACTAAGAGTTTAGTGAATATGATTAAACTTAGAAGATTAAGTTTAATTTGGAATCATTGAAAAAGTTTCAATGTATAGCACAATGAATAAGAAGAATCAAATAGGTAGAAAGATAAAAGTTGCTCCAACCTGAAAGGAAAGGAGAGTAATTTAGTATCGTATTTTATGATCATCTTAATGATTATGAAAAGCATATCACAATTGATCCTCTAAGGAAACCTTAGTGCACTTGTATGGCTAAGAAGAGGAATCGGGAATTGATGAAACTATTAAATCAAAAAGGTGAATCATACTTCGTTCCAAAATTTAGTCTTAGAGTCATACTCCAAGATTGTGCCTTGAGTTCTATATCTTAAGTAGTTTTATAACACATTTGAAATTGGTAGTTGTGATTTTTATATAAGACAAAGACCAACTAATACTAATCCAATTATATGAAGTGTCATTCTTGATAAGAATCTGCAAAAACTCTTGGATATTTGTTTGTCAAGGAATGGTTCTTGAAAAAAAAATCTTATACATCAAGAGATCAGTGGGAGTCTTAAAGACCTTGAAAAGCTTCAAGAACTAATCAAGAATAAACCTATAATTTATCACTAGCACACGACTTGAGGTTTGTAACCTATTGTGTTGACACATTCTTGTTTTTGTGCTTATTCCAGTTAAAGTTGACTATGCATGTGAGTTCTATGAGTTCTCAATTGTTTGCATAAGGTAAAGCACCTGGATTAGTGAAGGTTCATTGATCAGTATGGGTGAGCTGCTCAACAACTTGGAAGACATGGTAGGACCTTGTGCTACCAAGTGGCAAGAAATTAAGATAAAACAGGTACAGTCTATATGAATTTGAATTTGTCATAGACCTTGTCTTATGATAGATTCACATTGATAAGAACACATACACCATTAAATCTAAGTGACATAAGGTTTCTCTCCACATCATGAAAATAATAGTTAGGAAACACTTTCACTAAGTAGATTTTGAGAAGATAACAGTTGTGTTAATTGCATTCTCAAATTTGATTATGATTACGACATCCCTTTTCATAATTCGAATTGTGAGAATGACAAATAGTTTGAACATTCGGGAATTATTGTTGTAAGATCTAAAATAGTTTAGACACATATATGATCTTTCTAATGAAAGGTGTATGGGCTTAGATAAAGGCTTATCGAAGCATCTCGTATCAGAAATCTGAACTTTGGTAAGAAAGTCAATAAGTATTGATTTCTAGAAGTCCAATTGATTTCTGGGTACATATCAAAGTTAGTGGGAGCATAAGTGTTATGCTAGTAGGAATATAATTATCATGATAGTGGGAGAATAATTATTATGTAAAGTGTTGCAAGTTATCAATACTGGTTATAGGAAACAAAAGTTAAGAATTTTGCAAAGTTGCAGAATTTGAAAAGCTGTTTTGCTATAAGTAAGTAAGAGGATACTTATACTTTATTTCAAATCTAAAAATTTAGATTGTTAATCAAGCTTAGTCATGAGCCTATATGAATACCATGTTGAAGTGTTTTAACATTGGAAATCCTATATATGGAAATATTATAGAAAAAGACTTATCGAATATCATGTCTTTACGTAAGACATTATGAATCGTGTCCATATGCTTCGAGTATAGTATCGATTGTGTGTGCTATAATATTTATGTGTTCTAATTTTCCAAATGCCTAGGGCATTAAGAGGTCTAGAAAATCTTGCAGGTCTGGAATAGGCTCCGGACCGCTCAGAGTTGGAAAAAGAGCTATGCCGACAAGCGCCGGTCGGACCTGGAGTTTCAGGTGGGAGATATGGTTCTCCTAAAGGTGTCAACTTGGAACGGTGTCCTCTGATTTAGAAAGCGGGGCAAGTTGGGCCCCAGGTACATCGATCCGTTCAGGGTTTTGACTCAGGTGGGCCGGGTCGTGTATCGATTGGTTCTGCCAACTAAGCTTAGTCAGATCCACAATACTTTTCATGTCTCCCAGCTGTGGAAGTGCTTAGTAGACGGTTTCGTATTCGTTCCTTTAGAGGACATTCAGGTGGATGACAAACTAAACTATACCGAGACTGCAGTAGCCATTCTTGATAGGAAGACGAAGGATATGAGGAACTAGAGGGTAGAGTTTATGAAGGTGCAATGGATACAATGCAAGGGTTCATAATATACGTGGGTGCCAGAAGAAGAGATGGGGGAGCACTACCCGGAGCTTTGCCAAGCCACAACAGACTTCGAGGATGAAATATGATTCAAGTGAGGGAGAGTTGTAACACTCGATATTTATCAAGGTATTATTTATTTAATTGTTTGGTTAGTTAGTTGGGATGATTTGGGATTGGACCCATTTGGTCCTTATGATTAGGCTCTAGAGTTTTGTACGCATGGAGTACCGATCTAAGTAAGCATAACGTACTCACGAGATATGGTCACAGATGCCATGCACGTACGCGCTACGTACCAAAGGGTACACGCAGTGTACGTATGCAGTCCCCAAAACCCTAATTTAGGGTTTGATCCTTATATAAAGAACATTATGGCCTTAAGTCCAACCTTCCACTGATGCTTAAGCATCTCCCATGAAACCCTAATCCATATTTTGTGTGTTCTTGTTCTTGGAAGGCCTATTGAGAGTACTTTTGGTGTTTTAATCCATTCTCCAAGGAAGTGAAGGCAAAGCAAGGTGGTGGTGCAAAGGAGAAGTTGTAAATATGGGATTGTTGCTTCATTTTAGGCCTTTTCAAGGTATAAAGTCTTGAACTTGATCCATGAGTACTTTGATCTCTTATGTTGACTTTTCGAACCTTTTTGGTCCCAAGAATGGATCTTTAAGGTTACAAATGCGTTTCTAGGGTTAGGGTTGCCACCCTTAGTGCTATTTGAGTCCCAAAGATAGAAAAGTTACCATCTTTAAGGTCTTGATGTGGCCATGCATGAGTACTAGTCATTTCTATGCAAGTAGGTTGTCAAATTTCAAGTTTGGGTCCATTTGGGGCCAAGCCACCAAGTAATCAACTTTATGGTATAAGATAGTTTATTGGTCTCAGATATGTGTTTGGAGCTTTACGTCTTAAGGGTTTAAGCCCTTTTTGAGATTATGGCTTAACAAGGTAGTACTTTGGGCGTGCAAGCCATGCAGCCTATATGCTTAGCGTACAGAGGAGTATGCCCCACACACTCACTGGATATGGGCTTTGCATCATTTGGACCTTAGTTTGGGTCATTCCTTGGACTCTGCTATTTTGGGCCATAGTAGGCCATCAGAAATCGGATTTTAGGCCAAAATATATTTGGGCTTAAGGGATGTCCCACTTGAGGATTTTGTCCCAGTTTAGAAAATTGGGCCATTTGTGGCCCACTAGTAGGCTTGGAAAGCTTATCTAGAATTGTGCCTTTCATGTTATGGATTTGGGCCCAGGTCATGGACTGGATTAGATAAGGGGTAAAATGGTTAATATACCTTAAGAATGATTATTGGGTTTTGACTAAGTGTTATTTTGTACTGATAGCCCGAGGAGTCGTTAGAGCCACTACTAGAGATTTCTTATCGTGAGATTTTGCATTCAGCTTTGCGAGGTGAGTTACCTTCCGAGTATAAGTGGGTCGAAGCCAGCAAATGTTGGCCCACTAGTAGTTGTTTACAGTAGAGATGATTATCTTTGTGATAATTATCTGGTATGCCACTATCTGTTGAGATTTAGCTACCTTTATGCTATGTCATTATGTGGTAGTGGTAGGGGTGAAACAGACCCCATAATCGTTCGAAGAGACCGAAGGGTAGGCCAGCACCCAGATATGCTAGGTAGTATATGATTTATGTGCTTAGATGCTATGCTATTATGTGGTAGTGGTAGTGGTGAAATAGACCCCATAACAGGTTCAAAGAGACCAAAGGGGTACGCCAACATCCATATATACTAGGAAGTTACTGGTTGAAAGAGACCGAAGGGGTAGGCCAACACCTAGATATGCTAGGTGATTACCGGTTGAAAGAGACCGAAAGGGTAGGCCATCACCCAGATATGCTAGGTGGTTACTGGTTAAAAGAGACCGAAGGGGTATGCCAGCACCCGGATATGCTTGGCAGTATGTTTATTGTATGGTATGTGGTATGATGGGGGAACTCACCACTCTTTGTGCTTACAGTTTTCAGTTTTGGTTTCAG